>NC_081310.1:20000-645000 GCF_026419965.1 Kogia breviceps | reverse complement strand
CTTCAGTTCTTCTGTTACCTCGTCTTCCTCCTGTCCCTCTTCATCCTTTCTCTGGACCTCCAATTCCATCAGCAAGCTCCTCATGTTGCACAGCAAGGAGTTCAATGAAGTCGTCCTCTTGCAGATCTAGCTGCAGCTTCTCGCTGTGGGTCACTACGTTGCTGAAGACCTCTTCAGACTTCTGATCTACCTTCTCAAATCCACAAAAATCACGAACAAACTGTGGGCAAAGTTTCTTCCAAACTCCATCCACGGTGCCCACCATACCCTCACACCGTGCAAAGTCAGTGTTTTTTATGGTCTTGTGGATGTTATAGTCCTTCCAAAGTTGTCCCTAGGTTGTTCCTGATTTGTCACTTACCTTCACTGCCTGACAAAAAGTGGGACATAAGTAATATTTCTTGAAAGTCACTTTAACTCCCTGGTCCATAGGTTGAATGAGCAATGTAGTATTCGGTGGCAGATGCACTACTTTGACGTTGAGATGAAAGTCATTCGTGGATGGGGGATGGCCCAGAGCATTGTCGAGCAGCAAAAGAATGTTTTGCTGGAATGTCCTTCTCCAAGCGATATTTCTCTACATCTGGGATAAAGTGGTGGTAAAAGCAGTCCTGGAACGTGGCCTGTGCAATCCAGGATTCAGGGTTATGCTTCCACACAACAGGAAGAGAGCCCTTGGCTATGTTTTTAAGGGTTCTTGGGTTCTCTGAATGATAAACTAAGAGAGGCTTCAGCTTCAATTCACCAGAAGCATTGCCACGAAACAACAGTTAGCCTATCCTTTGCTGTTTTACAGCCCGGCATCAACTTTTCCTCCTTACTGATGTAATTTTGGTCTGGCATCTTCCAGTACAGTTGTGTCTCATCCACATTAAAAACCTGGTCGGGTAAATACACAGCATCATCAATCATTTCTTAAAGTGTTTCCGGAAGTTCCTGGACATCTACCCTATATGCACGTGCTGCCTCTCCACTTACTTTTACATTGTGAAATTTGGCTCTAGCCTTGAACCGATGAAACCAGCCATGGCTGACATTAAAAGATGTGCCCTCTGATTCTTTTCCGTGTTTCTTCAAGTCTTCATAAAGGCCTTTAGCTTTCTCTTGAATCAGCATTAAGCTGAGCAGGACTCAGCGCTGATGTTGGTCTTGCATCTGCACGCTGAGAAGTTTCTCCATCTCCTCCACCACTTTTCCACGCTTCTTCGATATTTTGTCAACCTCGTCGGCACAGCAGACTTCACACGTTCCATGATCTTGTCCTTGTTCTTTAGATTCGTGCCAATGATTGAATGATTCATGTTATAAGAATGAGCGCTGTCTGACATCTTTTTGCCTCTCTCCACTCTCTCAATTATTTTCACTTTCGTTTCCATCATTATCGCTTGGCGCTTCTTAGCAGTACCAGCTACATCACCGCTGCTTTTACGCTTGCTTTCAGACATCCTGGGCTTGAAATAAAGGTACTGTACTACTGTACTCTATACAGCACTGCAAAGTACCCCAAAATACAACCACTTGTAGAGGATGCACGCGCGTGACAACGCGTGAACTAGATGCATGAACTAACCTATACGACTGGACACGCGAACGCACGTTCGCATCTGTGAAGGTTCGTACGTAGGGGACTTACTGTATTTGGATAAAGGTTAGCCTGGGCCTGACACAAGGTGGGCCTCCAGTAAACACCAGCTGTTACACAATCACAGTATTGTGATTCCTTTGTGTGCAGGGTATCTTGGAGGGCAGTGACACAGAAACCACCCTCAGGGTCTCTCAGATGATGTGGGAAGGCGAGACTGGTCTAAGGTGGGACACCTCAGGAATCAAGCATCCTCGGGGATGTACCAGGGGCCAGGCCCTCGGGTTGGAGAAAAGTAGAAGGAACCTGGTGGGGTTGGGGGAGAGCCTGCGGGCCTCAGAGGGCTGTGGAATCCCGTGGGCTCAGGGGCTGAGTAAAAGGCAACCCCCTGGTGAGTCGGGGGCTGATTCCAGGAGCCCACGGGATGGCGGCGGTCTCGGGTAAAATGTCCACAAGGGATCCTGCGTGTTGATTGGCCCTGTCCTGCTCTGACTTCTTCTCTGGCCTGTCCCCGACGGGGTCGGCTTCCTCTGTGGCCCTCATCACAGCCCGTCCCGCTGAGGGAGCGGGGAGGAGGGAGGCGCAGGAGGAGCCACGGGGAGCACGGCCCGGGGAGGACGCAGCTCACAGCCCGCCCGCTCCCTTCTCTCCCGCAGAGACCTGAGCATGAACAACCTCACGGAGCTCCGGCCCGGCCTCTTCCTCAACCTGCGCCTCCTGGAGGAGCTGTGAGTAGATGGGGGGCTGGAGGCGGGCGCTGTGACCTCTGACACAGGGCACCGGGGGCCCCCAGGGGGCCAGGTGGAGCCAGCGGAAACGGCCTTGGGGAGCTGTTCTGAGCGGGGTCAGCCCCACCTGCCCAGGTGTGGGCCCGAGGGGGGCAGTGGGGACGGAGGAACTCGGACATCCAACCTCTCCTTCCCTGAAGCCGAACGGCTTTCTGTCAGCGCTGCTGCTCTCCCTGGGGTCGTCCTTGACCTGCCCTTGCCCCCTGTGTCCGGCCACCGGCCCCTCCCCACGTCCTGGTGGCTCTTTCTCTGAAGGTCCCCCGTACCTAGCCCTGCTGCTGCTGCCCTGACGTCCCCTCCCCTCCCCCGGGGCAGCCGCAGCCCCTAAGGACAGGTCACCTACCTCCTCTCTGACACACTCTGCCCGTGTCACGGTGCCTCTTACCAGCTCCATGGCCTCCTCAGGCTCCCCACAATCCAAAGGAGCTGCTTCGAGGACCCTCCCTCACCCGGCCCAAGCCCACCCGGCCAGCTTTGCTCCAGGGAGGTCCGCCCCCCTGCCCGTCCGCAGAGCCCGCTCGCATCTGAGCAGATTACCCCTCCCGCCCAGCAGGCCCACCATCCCTGTCTCCACTCTGTCAGAGTGGAGACACTTCCTTTAGGAAGTCCTCCGTGGTTGATCCCTCCCCACGGCCTGCACCCCCACAGGCCGGCCTCGTGCTCCAGCGCCTCCCGTGGGAGAGTCTTCTCCTCGGCCAGAGTGCCCGCTGTCCCCCGCAGGTAGCCAGGCCACCTGCTCCCAGCCCTGCCCCCTCCTCGCCCGACCCCCAGCCTGCTGGTTCTTGTTAGGGCGTCACCGCCGATCCTGGGGCTCTGCCGGCTCTGCTTAAACTCTCAGACTGGGGGCTCCTGGCCCTGACCTGCTCCTCCCGCACAGCCCCCCTCCCCCTGGCCCTAGGCACGGCCGCCCAAGGGTGCACTCAGTCTGCCCGGAGCACACGAGAGGGCGCCTGGCGTGGGCACCCGGGCCACGTCAGGGAGTGGGCAGGGTGGGTGGGGACGCCCTCCAGGGAGGGATCTGAAGGCTGTTCTCAAAGGAAGGGACCGAGTGAGAGGCGGCAGAGGGGCTGTGGAGGTGGAGGGAGCCAGCTTGGGGGGAATGAAAAGCAGGAGCAAGGCCTAGGCTCTGGGCCGGTGACACGGGCACAGCCGGGGCCCCGGGGGCTGCTGGTCCTCCATCCTCCACCCCCGAGAGGGGCGGGGCCTGTTTTAGAGGCAAGATGCCCACCTAGGGAACCCAAGCTAGTAACCCCAAAGGCCACGATGCCTGTCCATGTGTTTTTCTTTTAAACAACAAATGTCAAATTAAAAGACTCAGTGTGTGTGCGTCTGTGTGTGTGTGTGTGTGTGTGTGTGTGTACACGTGTGTGTTTATTGGCTGTACCACGCTGCATGAGGGATCTTAGTTCCCCGACCAGGGATCGAACCTGCGCCCCCTGCAGTGGAAACACAGAGTCCTAATCACCTGACCGCCCTGCAAGTCCCCTAGGAGAGAGAGATTTTTTTAAACATAGCTTCTGAGCTGCGTCAGCACGATTTCCACGTGGGCAGTCGGCAGGCCTCTCAGTGAGAACGGATGTGCCCAGGGATGCCTAAGAGACCCTGCCCCGTCCTCAGCAGACCCTGCCCCGCCAGGCTTAGCACCGAGGACATGCACCAGCGTATTCCGTCCTGTTTGCTCCTCTTAGAGTCGATGGTCACCCATGACAGACGTGGAAACGCTTAATTAGACCACAGGGTTAGACTAATTTCGACACCCCGTTTCCTGCCCCCTGGACTAGTGGGGTTGTCTGTGTAGTTTAGGGCACAGGGAGACGCAGACACACCCGTCTGATCTAACTCCGCTGGTGACGGGAGACAGCGCAGGGGGATGGTGGGTAAGCAGTTCAGTGCTGTGGGTGGACGTGGTGGACGTGGGCCTGGTGGCAGTCGGGTCCAGGGAGACACCAGGCACCCTTTGTGACCCAAGCTTCGGTTTCCTCCTCTGAAGGCTGGGGGTCCTAGTGGGCCCCCTGCGGGGTCATTGTGCAGTTGGCAGTGCAGTTACACCAGCAGCCTCCCTTCCACGTCCCAGGATGCTGACCCAGGGCTACCGCCCCGCCTGGCTCCCTGCCAGCATCACCCCCCAGCCCTTCTCTCTGACTTGCAGGCGTCTCTCTGGAAATCGCCTCTCGCACATCCCGGGACAGGCGTTCTCTGGTCTCTACAGCCTGAAAATCCTGTAAGTCTAAGTCCCACTTTACATGGTGATACAGCCTGGGGAACCCTGGTCAAATGGAAGTTTTGTAACCTGTGTCTTGATTTGCCACTGGCTTGCTCGTTTCCTTATCTTCACTTTTCATTGTAATTATTTCCATGTCTTTGCTTTCGCCTTGTCTGTAACAAACTTTGTGATTTGTAAACAAACGTATAACAGCACCTGATGCCTAGGCCACAATGTAGGGAAGTGATCTCCTCTCCTTTCTGTAACGCGAATAGTGCCCGTTAGCACAGGTCTTTGAGGGTCAAGGTCAGATTCAGACCCACGTGCCCCCTGGACCTCTCATGCTGGGAGGGTAGGGCAGTTTCTGGAGAGGAGGAATCTCTGCTGGTTTCTCTGGACCCCCTTCCTCTCGAGCCCCAGCCTTGGTCTCTGGCTACAGCACTGAGTCCCATTCTCTCTGCAAACATTTCCCCTCCTCCAGTCCCTAGGCATCTCTGTCCCTGAAGCAAAAGGAAGGTGAGAATTGAACAGGACCTTGTGTTATTCTCTTGCATGGAGCCCACAGCCCATTGGACAGAAGGGGCCGCTCCGACGCCCTCTCCCCAGCCCCAGTCCACAGCTCACCTTGTCCCAACTCGACTGTCCTCCCCGGGGCCCACTCCTGCTCTTGTGATGAGTGTGGGTGCAAGGAGATGGGAGAAGGGGATGCGGGGGGTCTGAGGGTGGATCAGGGACTGGCTTGGGAAGAAGAGGAGGAGCCCGGGGGCTGATCCTGGAGCATCTGAAATTTCCCTAAAGTGGTGAGCCGCTCCCATGCTCTCCTGCCCCCTCAGCCCTGACTTGACCTGCAGGTGTTCTTTGTACAGTTGAGCAGGTTGTTCACTGCACAAGACTGTCGCCTGAAGGGTGAGAAGGGGCTGAAATCTAGCCCTGTGCCCGCCTTGGGGCTACTTCCATCTAGAAAGGAATATCTTTCTAATTTGCTCCAAGTTGTCAATGGGCTGGCGGTGGCCCTGCCCACTTGGCCTGTGAGCTTCAGGCTTCCAGCCTGTCGGCAGCCCCCAGACCACCTCCAGGCGTTCTCCTTTCTCCACGTTGTCTGACTCTGGCCTCTCGTGCTGCCCTACTCCCTCTCTGCCCGTGGGCACTCTGCCTCTGTCCCCTGTCCCTCCTTCCTTCCGCTCTGCTGCAGACCCTGCTCTCCCATCCTGCTGGCCCTCAGTCCTTCCTGCCTCTTCTCTCAGTCTGTCTGTCCCACTCCCGCCAGCATCACTTACCGGGGGTGGGGAGGCGCCCGGAGCCAGACGTGGCCCAGGCGGCCTGCGTGGTGGCGCGTCCGTGCCCAGCGGCAGGCCCAGACCTGCAGCCAGATCGGTGAGCAGAGGATCTGTCTGCTGGGCCTTCAGAAGATGTGAGACTCGCTTCCCGTTCCTAAGCCCCCAGCTTAGGGTTGAGCCTCTTTCTTCTTCGCCTGGGTCAGGCAATTAATCAAAGCCTCCCGGAAGCCGCAGCCCCGCCCCCTGGACATGGTGCGGCCTAGCGGGTCGGGCGGCAGCTGCCCCCCGAGGACACCCCAGTTCCCCAGAGCCTTCGTGTCCACTTCTCTGCTTCAGGGATGGTGGGTGGTCTCGGGGGATGGTGCCTGCCCACTGGGTGTCTTCACATCAGGGATTCCACCTGCATCTGGGCAAGAAGTTCTTCCTGGCGTCCGCCACGGTTTCTTCTTCTGCAGTGCCTTCCCTTACTTGTTTTCAGACCTGTGAGAAAAATAGAGCAGTGAAGCCCGCCATCAGCACAGTAACCTCTTTTTGTGCTGGGAGGCGGTCCCTTTAGCTGCTCCAGGGGCCCCCGTCTGAACTTCCTCTTCCTTCTGGTGGGTGAGGCCTGGCTGTCCCTGCAGGACACTCCGCCTCCCCCTTGCCCTTCCGGAGGCGAAGGACCAAAACGGGGGGTTCCCTCTCCGATCCTCTCCAAGCGGCTGTGGCAGAGCCCCTCCCCTGTCCCCCCCGCCCACCCCACAGCTGACCTGGAAGTCTTACTCCTAGGGTCCCCGCCTTCCTGCGCTGGTCCTCCAAGGCTCTGGCCAGGCTTGGGTCACGAGGGTCAGCCCCTGCCCCGTGCCTTTTCCCACAACCGTTCGTGGGGATCCCTGTCCTGCAGAGTCCTGAAGGCTGAGAGCACAGACACACTGCCCCCCCCGCCCCCCCCTCAGGGAAGCCACAGTTCTTTCTGGTCCAGGTGTGTGGGGAGATGCCTGGAGCTCTGAGGGCACCTGCCCTGTGCCCATCGGGACAGGTGAGGTGCAGATGTGGCCAGAGCTCCCGCGTGGGGTAATGCCTAGAGAGGGGGTGGACGGCATGCCTGGCACGCAGTAGGTCTCCCTGGAGGCCCCCCCCAGTTCCAGAGCAGCCCATCCTGCAATAGGTGCTGTTCCTGGGGCTGTACCTGGCCCAGGAGGGCCCGACGGGTGTGCGGTCAGGGTGGGGCAGCTTCCTTCCTTCCTGCCCTCGGCTCTTCCCTGACCCCCCGGGGGGGCCGCCCCACGTGCACCCTTCTCCTCTCCAGAGGCCAGCAGGGAAGGACGTTCCAGTGGCAGCGGCCACCCAGGTCCTCCCTTAGGGCCGGGCGGGCAGGACCCTTGCCCAGGGCCCTGAGGCTTCAGGGACTCCCCGAGGCCCTGGAGTGGCCCCCTCACAATTTTCTGAGCACAGCTCTGGTGGCCGGGTTGGCTGGGGTCAGCAGTGCCACCTGAAGGCCCCAGACCCCAGTTTCTCTCCTTCTCGCTCTCTGACTCACTGCCGCGCGGGTCCAGGAGGGCAGCCTCCCTAGCGGATCGTGCCCCTGGCTGGCATGTCCCTGCCTTTGTGGGGTCATGTGTGATGGCGTCACCACGTGGTGCCGACACTCCGATCTGGGTGCCTCACGCTGTCTCTGTAGACACGCACACCACAAAGACGGACTTGCCCGGGCCCTGCGCATCCCCCCCTTCCCCGAAGAAACCCCGGGCTCTCGGCTGCAGACGGAGAAACTGAGGCCTGGGGAGGAAATCGTGCATTTGCCCACGTCTTTCCAGAGCAGACGGCCAGAGGATCCCGCGTTCTGCTCCCCGGCCGTGTCTCCTCTGCTTCAAAGGGTCCTCTCCAGCCCGGCCTTTTCCCCAGAGTCCCTCTGAGGCACTCTCCCAGCCCTGTGCACAACGCCCTGGGCCTCCAGCCGGGGAAGTGTGGGACAGGGCTCGGCTCTGAGGCTGGGCCCGGCGTGGCAGGCAGGCAGGCGGGCGGGTGGGGGTCCTTCAAGCTGCCTCTTCCCCTCGCAGGATGCTGCAGAACAACCTGCTGGGAGGGATCCCCGCCGAGGCACTGTGGGAACTGCGGAGCCTGCAGTCTCTGTGAGTCGGGGTGCGGGGGGGGGGCCTGGGGGCGGGCCTGGGCGCTCCTTTCCGCCTGCACTCCCGTCCCGACAGCGTGCTCCTGGCTTTTGTTTCTTCGGGGGTCTGTCGTCGTCGTCGTATGTCGTGTGTACGAGCGCGTGTGTATCTCGGGGCAGGAAGGCACCCGGACCCTGTGGAGGACTGTGGGGAGGGGACCTTCCTGAGTGGGGCCCCGGGGCCGCCGTCCTGGGGTGTCTGGCCTTCTGCCGCGGAGCCTGGGTGGGCATTGGAGGCCGCCGCCCTAAAGAAGCGTCAGGAAGGGGCTGCCTCCCCCAGCTCGCCTGCTGCGACCCCGGGGCTTTGGTGGCGGGGGAGCGTTCAAACTCAGGCACACGTCTCCCGGCCCCCGTGACCCGTCCGGCCTGCCAGGGAACGCTGCAGTTCCTGTCCTGCCCTCTGGGGGCGTCGTGGTCCTCTGGGCAGGAGTTGGGTGCACGCGGTGGGGCCCAGTGCCTGCCACCTGAACCCACTGAGTTTTCAGGCACATCTGCGTCTGAGGGGAGAGGACATAGGTAGTTGGGGGGAATCAAAGCTGGGGAACAGGACTGGGGGAGACTGAGGCTGGCTGAGTGTGTGGTGTCAGGGCCAGGCCGCAGTGTCCTGGCCTGTGGGCCCTGCAGTGGTCCCTGCCCCGTCCTCCCCTCCCCAGGACCCACCGTGCACAGAGGGCCAGCCAAGGGGGCCGGGCCACAACCCCCAGGCCAGTCTCCTCCCTCTCTGCCCAGACACCCCACTCTCCCCAGCTGCCGGTTGGCCCCGCTCCCCCATCCTCCCCCTCCCCCCATTTCCCCCTCCATCCCTGCGTGTGCTGGGCCTCTGACCCCATCGCCTCCTCTCTCTCCATTCAGGTCACAGCTGAACAGGGCAGGCAGCCCGGTGAGCCCCTCGAGGCCAAGGTCAAGGGTCAAAGGCTAGGAGGGCCCCCCACAGGGCAGACTATTGCTGGGGCGCCCGCTGAGTAGGGGCAGCCAGAAATGGGGGGTCGGGGGGAGGGGGACATTTCACCCAGAGCATCAAAGAGGTTTGTATGGGGGAAAAGACTTCCACTGGACGTCTTCACACTTACTTTGAGGTTAATGTTTTCCCTGTGACTTGTGTCTTCTGCGTGCTTGGGGACCCGGAGGGTCTTGTCTTTTACATGCTTGGGCTCCTCAGGCACTTCCCGCACTTTCTGAGACACGGAGGCCCTGCGGCTGGGAGACTAGACGGCCAGCTCCCTCCGTGGCCGTCCCCCCTGCTGCCGGGGGGAGGGGGGGGTGTCCGGAGACACAGGCCCAGCCCCCCCCACCCCCCCCCCCGTCTGAGGCTGCCGAGAGGGCGTTGCCTCTTGCGTTCCTGTGAAGACACCGCTGGCGGCCGGCTGGCTCTGGTCTGAACCGCTGGTCTCTGACGGCTGTGTGCCCAGCTGCCTGCCTCCCCGTGGGGGGCAGTTACCCCCGCCCCCGACACCTCCCGGGGTTTCACGAAGAGCAGGTACGCAGCAAATGTGGGGAGGGCCTGGGGCAGCTGTGCCGTGCGTGCGGGATACAACTGTCATGTGGTTCATTTAACTTGTTGCTTGCCCGTTCATTTCATACGTTTCTGAGGCCTTGCTGGAGAGGTAAAAGCCGAGTTTTTTGCTTCTTGAAGGATTAGTAAGTGTCAAGCGAGTGAAGGGGCAGGAAAGGACATTCCACGCAGAAGGAGGGCACACGCAGAGACTGAGAGATAGGAAGGAACCGAGCGGGCGTGGAGAACGTGCACGGGGGTGAGCTTGGCTGGCTGTGCGGGGGGCTGAGGGGCAGGGCAGGAGCAGGACGAGATCTGGAATCCACGAGAGGTGGAGGAGGACCTTGCCCAGGATTCAGGCTTTATGCTTAAGGCCCTGGGGAGCCATCACAGGACCTTCAGCCGGAGTTTGCATCGTTGCAAATCACCCTGGCGGCAGTCGAGGAGGACAGCCTGGAGACGGGGAGCTGGTGCCGGGCTCCTACGCCAAGGGAACGAGACGGGGCCGGAGGAGAGGTGGGGCAGTGGCTAACGGAGCAGCGGACTGGCTCTGGGAATATCAAGAAGCCTGGTTACCAGGGCTCTGGGCTCAGACTGCCTGGGTTCAAGTCTCAGCTCCTTCATTTACTCCCTGTAAGGCCTGCCGCTGCCTGGCCTGTGTGCTTCTCCTTTTTCAGTAAAAGGGAGGTGGTGAAAGTGTCTGTGTCCCTCGGTAGGACAGAAAGGAGCTACTACTACCACCGTGACTCCTGGGGATGGTGGTGTTGACGACGCGGGCGCCCAGGGAGAGGAAGAGTCGTATTGACCGTCCGCTCTCTGGCCTGGACACCTGGGTGGACAGAGAGGCCGGTCACCGACAGCCTGGCCTGCGGCGGGGACTTAGTGAGAACGTGTTGAACGAGTGGTGAGTCGTGAGCCCCAGCGGATGAGCCGGAGAGGCACAGGGCGAGGGGGACGCCGAGGCCCCTTTGGACATGTTGGGTTTGCGGTACGTGCCGGTGGGGTGACCAGGCATCTGGGATACGATGGAGCGCGGTCACTCTGCCTTCAGGACGTCGGAGTGTGCGTGTACCTGTGTGTGTGTGAGCACGTGCGTGTGCACGTGCTGGGGAGAAGGGGGGCATCACCCTACCTGAAGGTCCTGTTGGGTGGGTGTCACATCAGAGTGAGGCGCTGTCCACCTGACTCAGGCCCCTCCGTCCAGGAGCAGCAGGCCCAGAGTGCCGGGCTCAGCGGGGAGCGGGGAATGGCCTCCGTGGAGCGCCCCGCATGCCCGCGCCACGTGTGGCGTCACGCCCGCGTGATCCGATTCCTCCCTCGCGTGCCCCCGTGACAGCGGCCGTCTCTGCCATCAGATGAGGGAACAGAGGCTCCGCGGCTCAGGGCCTCCCGCGGTCAGAGCTGGCACCTGGGATGGCAGGTCCACGACAGCCAGGCCCCCGGGGCTCAGGGCCCCAGGGAAGGCTGTTTCTCGCCTCCCCTGGGCGAACTCCCACGGGCATTCCTGGACCGTCCATGGAGGTTCCGTCCCGTGGTCCACGGGACAGGAGGCGGGCGTGGGTTGGGGGAGCAGGCAGGGGATGGGCCCAGGCACGCGGCCCCCGATTACCCCCCCGCCCCCTGCATAGACGTGCTTCCTCCCCGACCGGTGTGGGAGGGCGAGGGTGGCCGTGCCAGACGTGTCACGCCAGGCTTGAGCCACTGCCAGGAGAAACCACGGCAGCCAGAGGAGCCTGGGGGAAAAGAGAAACTGGGTGGGGGTGAGGCAGGGCGGGGGTGGCAGGGGAGTCCGTGGAAGAGCAGAGAAACAGCCCAGAAAGGCCTCAGGCCTGGGCTGGGTGGGGCCCGAAGGAATCAGAAAGGCCCAGTGGCAGGATTCAATTAGGGGAGAAAACAGAAAACAGCCCCATCCTGGACACGCCGGGAGGAGCACGTCACCGCAAGGGCAGCCCCATGACACCACCGCTCTCGGCCGAGCCGGGGAAACGAGTCCAGGGCGGTGTGGACTCTAGCCCGAGACCCCCGTCAGAAGCAGCACAGCTGCCATCTGAGACACACCGGGGCCTGTGCTGGGGGAGGGGCGGGGAGGGGCGCCCGTGCCCGAGTCACCTGTGACGGCCGCGCACGCTTAGTCTCTGGGGGCTGGCGCAGTGGGTGGTCCTTCTGTAAACACGCCCGTCTCCTGGGTTCCTGCCTGTGGGGCGAGGAGGAAAGTGGCCCAGCCGTGCCACCCAGTGCACAGGCTCTTGGAGGACAGGGGTCGCAGGTCTTCCTGGGGGCTTCTGAGCAGACCCCTCTTGTTCCATATCTCTGACCCTCCTCTGAGGCGCAGCTGGCCCCCAGACCAGTGGTGACCAGCACTCACGGCCCCTCCCGTGTGTGAGCCGCCGGCACTCACACCTCGCTTCACCTTGCGGCTCCGTGGGATGGTTAGGCCGCTGACCTCGTCACCCCACGTCACAGATGAGCAAACCGAGGCACAGCTGGTGCAGGGACCCGGTGGAAGGGACACAGACAGTGCGCAGCAGAGCCGGAGTCGGAGCTCAGGCAGCCTGGTCCAGGGTCCACGCGCGCACCGTGACACTGAGCCACCCCCCGGGGCCGCGTGAGGGCGCTGAGCGGGCAGACGGTGAGCCCTGGGCAGCGGGCCGTCGGGGGCTCTGGGACCACGGTGTCTGCAGTGCATCTCCTCCCAGGGCTGGCCTTGGAACGTACGCCCCGCTGGAGGGTGCCCACAGACGCTGCTTCGGCCTGTGTCTGTCTGCACCCTGGGATTCCGGGGTTGGGCCGATGTAACAAAGTGCCAGGGATGGGTGGCTCAGGAGTTGTTCGTTTCTGACAGCTGGAGGCCGGCAGGCTGCGCTCGGGGCCGTGGTGGAGCTCTGGTGAGTGAGGGCCTCTTCCGGGCTGCGGACGCTGCCCTCGCGTTGGGGAGCAGAGGCGGGCAGAGCCTTCTCCCGACTCGTGAGGGCTCTAGCCCCTCCCACATGCCTTGCCTCCCAGTTCCGTCGTACGGAAGAGGGTCAGGTCTTCGACATACGAATTTCAGGGGACACAAACGTTCGGTCCATGACACGTGGACGGTGTCGGTTGCCAGGGGAGCCCAGGCTGCTGACACTCGGGCATCGCCATGGATCCCCAGAGGTCCCTGGTGCTGATCAGGCCCCCAGACGCTCCTCGGGAGAGGCCGTGAGGCTGCTCGTGCCTCACCATCGGCCGGCGAAGAGCCTCAGCGCCCTGTCGCCAGAACCCGCGCTGCGGCCCAGCCACGCGGAGGGCAGCGTGTGCGCTACAGCCCGCTGACCGACGGAGGCTGGGGGGCCTGGCCGCAGCGCCCCACGGGGGTAGAGGCGGAGCCGGCTGCGCATGGGGGGTCCCTGGGGAAGCGTTTTCTCAGACCTGAGCGCCGGGGGAAGGAGGAGGGCATCACGGGGACAAGGACGGTGTCTTCGGGGCAGGGGCCCGGGCAGGGAACGGCTCACACCGCCTGCAGGGACGGTGTGGAGCAGTGGTTCTCCGGGCAGGGGCCCTGGGCACCGGCGTCGGCGTCTCCTGGGAACCTGTCCGACGTGGCCTCCCAGGCCCCACCCGCACCCGCTGAATCAGAACCTCTGAAGGTGCGGCCCGCAGTCGCGTTTCCCCGAGCCCCCCACCCCAGTGGATGCTGACGCCCGGGGAAGAGGAAGAGCCGCTTATGGACGAAAGGGACCCCCCCCAGCCCCCCTGGGCGGCTTCAGATAGCAGACTCGGACGCTTGCACAGTCTGGAGGCCGCAGGCCAAGATGAAGGTGTCGGCAGGGCGGGTCCTCCTCAGAGCCTCCTCCCGTGGCTGTCGGCTGCCGGCGTTCCTCGTGGCCACGTCGCCCGTCCTCACGAGGCCCCTCCTCTCTGCTTGTGTCTCTCACGGGACACTTGTCACTGGGTTTAGGGCCCCCCCAATAATCCAGGTGATCTCACCTTGAGACCCCCTAACTTAGTTACAGCTGCAAAGACTCTTCCAGATACGGTTCTTCCGTCCACAAGTTCCGGGAGTTAGGATGACCACGCACCTTCTTGGGAGGCACCAACCAGCCAGCCCAGCCAGGGGCGTGAGGGGGACAGAGGGCCGTTGGGGGTCCCGCGGAGAGCAGCAGGGTGAGAGCTGGCGCTGAGTCAGAAGGAGACCAGCGGCTCAGCCAGGGTGGCGGCCCGTGAGTCCGCTGGGCGGGGGGGCGGCATCAGCCCAGCACGGCCCGGCGCCGGCGGGAGGTGGGACGCGGGCCTGGAGGGCTGGGCGGCTCTGGCCCTGGCGATGCCCGGGCTGCCGTGGACAAGCCCCCGGGCTGCCCCGAACTCTCAGGTGAACCGGTGGGTATGGTCGGCGCCGCCCAACTTGCCTGCCGGCCAGAGAGAACCCAAAGCCCGGCCATGCTGTGGGGCCCGGCGAGGGGTCCCCAGGGACCGCGAGGTGGCAGACGGCCTCCCTGGCACGGCTATTTCGGGCCCCATGATTATACGCTACCGTATTTGGATCTCCGCGAGGCTCCGGGAGTCGATGACCACACGCGTGTAGGGCAGAGGCTGCTTCGAGGTGGGCGGGCGGGCGGGCGGGCGGGCGCGCGGGCAGCCCCCGCGTGTGACGAAGGTCTCGACACGGGCAGTTTGGTTTCCGGAGAACTAGGAGAGTGTCCGCGTGGGCTGGGCCCTGGGATCCCGTGAGGGTTCTTTCAGCCATAAATGCTGGTCTGGCCCAAGCTGGGCCACCAAGGAGCAGTGCAGTCCTTGGCCCTTGTGGGTCTCCTCAGGCCCGTGGAGCACCTACAGGCTGCGGCCTGAGAGACCTGGGAGAGGCAGGGGCGCCCAGGGCGGGGGTGGGAGCTGGCCACTCAGACTGAGATTAGGTGCACGTGGGCCCCGGGCGGAGCCGAGAAGTGGGGTGACCGCCCGTGGGGAGACGACAGAGGCAGGGTTCCTCCCTCCTGCATTGGTGCGTCTTCCTGAGCCGCTGATGCCATTGTGGAGGCCTGGCCTGGGTTCTGGGTACGTGTGGAGGGAAGAGGGGATCCAGCCCCTGGTGTCCATCCATCTACCCATCCATCTCTCCACCCACCATCCACCTCTCCACCCACCCTTCCATCCATCCACCTATCCATTCACTTGCTTATTCAAGCCTGAAATGCCTGAGCTCAATAGTAAAACAAGAGCCTTGCCTTTCAGCAGCTCGTGCTTTGACGGGATATCGCACATCTAGACCCCTGTCCCTACCCCTTCCTACCCATACACCGTGGACTTAAGCTTCTGAGACAGAGAAGTCAGGGCAGGTGAACATGATGTAGAGTCAGTGGAGAAAAGCAAAGCAGAGCTGATGGCCGTGGTGAAGCCGTGTGTGTAATGAGAGTCACACTTGTGGTTCAGGCTTGCTGAACGCCCACTGCGGTACCAGGATCTAGGCTAATGCTCGGCAGATGTCACCTCACTCATTCCTGGTGACACATCTCTGTGGGACGTCCCATGATCTCCATTTTAGAGATGAGGGATGAAGGTTCAGGGAATTGATCACAGAATTGGTAACAGTTTGTCTGCTGGGAGCTCACCACCTCGTTTCAGAATTCCATCCCACTGAAGCCTTAGAGCCCAGAGGGAGGTGAGGGGTGGCCAGATCGCAGCCAGCAAGAGGTGGGGACAGCATCTGTGTGCCGGCCACCAGCCTTCCACTGGCTGCTCCCCTGCCCCCCCCCCCCACCTGGCCATGCAACCGTCCATCTGTCCGTCCGTCCCGGGAGAGGAGACTGGTCAGGGGCTGGGAAAGGGCGATCTTTTTTGGGAGTCTGTGAGTAATCGTCCACCTTTTTCTGGCCTTTGGTGCCCAGGTGGTGGCCAGCCGCTCGCCGGCGTGTGGGAGTCTGCACAGCAGCTGGAAAAGGCCACTTAGGGCCTCAGAGTACCAGGGGGAGGCGGCGGGTCACCGGGTCCAGGCAGGGGAGGGGACTCTCCTGGCGTCACCAGCGAGATGGGGGCAGGCCTGCAGATGCTTTTTCGCTCCTTTCTGAAAGGGGACCATCATTTTACAAGCCTCTGTGACCTCTCTGGCCAGATGGCTCTAAGGTCAGTGGTTCTGGAATGTGGCCCCCCCGGGACTCTGGCCAAAGTGGCGGCGCCCCCTCACCGGCCGCAACACCTGTGTTTGGACTTGGAGCCAGCTCCTCCCCCCGCCTGCCCCGAAATAAAACCGCCCCGCCCCAGCGGGACCTGGTCTGGAGGACTCTGTGGACCCTCGGGAGGGGTCTAGGTGGTGGGGAGGGGCGGGGGGGCCGCGCTGTCTCCAGCTGGGTGAGTCTCGAGGGGCCCTGGCGGCCCTGGAGGGGACAGCCCCTCACAGAGCCACGTCTCCCGGAGAGAAGGGGCAGGTCTGGCTCCCGGCTCCTCCCACGCACAACCTCTGGAGACTTCTTCAGGGCGCCCCACCCTGACGCCCCGCGCGGAACACAGCAGCTGTGTGGGGCTGGAGGTGACCTCGGCCCATCCCTCTCCTCGGAGCCGAGGCACCGCAGTTGGGGCCGAGACCGGGAGGAGAGGCAGAGGGAGCGCGGGAACAGAGGGAGGGGGAGCAGGAAGGGGCCGGCTCCGAGCGTGTCCACGGGACGCCACTGCCCAGCGCCTCTGTGGGCTGCGGGGCTCGGGGCTCGGGCTCTGGTGCCGTCTCGGACGCTCTGCTCCAAGGCCCCTCCAGCCCCCCCGCCCCCCGCACAGTGCCCACGTTGCTCCGTGTGTCACCTCTGGCTGGCCTCTGCGCCTCCCGGTCCCTCCCGGGGGCTCTCACCAAGGCTCAGGCCTTCCCAGCCCTCGCCTCACGGGGCCTCAGCTCTCTCTACCTGCCTGGCTTCTCCGCAGCCTCCTCTGCAGGCCCCCAGCCCATGCCACCCTGCCGATGTCAGAACCCTGGGGGCTCTCTCCCCGTCCCTCTCGAGTCTGCGCCTGCAGCGTGGGCCGCCGCGTGGGCTGCTGAAGGAGTCTCGCGTGGGTGGCCGAGCCGGCCTCGCGCTGAGCACCCCCGACGCCCCTCCTGAGGGCTTTCCAGCCCCAGCCTCTGTGTCGTCACTTTCCTGATCCACGACTTGGCGGCCACCCTGGCCCTCTCACCACTGCCCACCGTCGCCCCTGCCCGGGGTGCAGCAGCCTCCCCGCCGGTGCCCGCTTCGTGCTGGACTCATCCGGTCTTGCCCACTCTGAGTCCGACGGGCCTTAAAACACAAACCTGATCGTGTCACTCACACACACACACACACGGCCTTGAAACACAAACCTGATCGTGTCACTCACACACACACACAGACACACACACACGGACACACACACGGCCTTAAAACACAAACCTGATCGTGTCACTCACACACACAGACACACAGACACACACACACGGACACACACACACACGGCCTTAAAACACAAACCTGATCGTGTCACACACACACGGCCTTAAAACACAAACCTGATCGTGTCACACACACACACACACACACCGCTTAGAATCCCCTTGGCTCCCGACAGCCTGAGGACAAAGCTCCTGGCTGAGCTGCAGGACTGGCCGCCTGCGCCCCCCTGCCACCGCCGGCAGACCCTCTGAGCAAGTGCGTCCTGCTCCCCTGCCCGTGCCTCGGGGGCTGTGCTGCCCGCAGGAAGCCTTTTCTGCCCGGCGTTCACTCCCGCAGGGCCCCCACCCCGCACGCCGGAGCGTCCTGCTCGCCTGCTGTCACCCTCTTACTTCCCTTCTCCGTCCCCTCTGAGCTTCACGATGGTGGACCCCGTCCCTCCTTTCACTGAGGTTTCCCCGCTGCTGGTACCGTGCCTGGCCCGTGCAGGCGCTCAGGCATCTTTGCGTATAAACGTGTAAACGGACGGACGCAGACCGGGCCGTGAGGTGAGGCAGCCGGGCCAGGGGTGGACGGGTGAGAACGGAGCTGTGATTTAGGCTCCGGTGTGTCTGCTCCTTAACGTGGACCGTCCTTCTGCTGACACTTGCTGCTCCACCCCCCTCTGGAAGCTTCCCCAGAGCACCCAGGAATCTGAGGAAGGAGGGCGTCCCTGTGGGGGGAGGCGGAGGGCAGGCCGAGCTTGGACGGGAGTCGGGGGAAGACAGCAGCCGAGGGCTGGCGGCAGCGGAGCGCGGTCGCAGCCTGGCGTGGATGCTGCCCGGGCCCCGGCCGTGTGCTGCCAGGGCCTGCAGTTAGCGCCTGCATCTGCCCAAGTAAAGCACAAGTGGGAAATAAACTTGTTATTTTCTTTAAAAAACCACACAGTGCCCTCCGAAGCCAAGAATAACGTTATTTAGGATTACCTGCCCCTTTGGCATGGTCCCTGCCCCTGTGGGCAACGCGGGCCTTACTCTATGAAGCGGCTGGGCCAGGAGGGTCATAGTTTCCGGAGCTCAGGGTGGGCGGCTGGGGATGAAGAGTCAGTGTCTGGATGCGATGCATCTCAGCCGGGAGCCGGGAGGCTGGACCCCCTGCTCCCAGTCCCCTTCCTTCCTGCTCCTCAGCTGGGGCTGCAGGCCTCCTCAAGGAGCCCCCAGCCCTCTGGCCCACCTCAGCTGCCGTGGCCCCAGCCCCAGCCCCAGCGTGCTCCTCTGGCCCTGTTAACCGGCCCCTCAGCTGCACATCTAGTAATCTGGGCCTGCAGTAAAACCCTGCCTCCAAACATCCGGAGTGGGGGGAAATGGAGGGGGAGAGCACGTCTGGGGGCCGGGGGTGGCGGTGCAGAAAGCCAGCTGTCTCCCCGATTCTTAGTCCTGCTGCTTGCTGGGGCGGAATGGGTCAGACAGGCCACGTGAGGGTGGGCCCAAGGCTCCCTCAGGTCATTGGATGGCACCACTTTCATAATATTGCTCCTCTGATCAGAAACCACAGACCTCAGGGCCAGCAGGACAAGTCTTCCTATGAGCTACTCCTGCTTTCACGTCAGTGTGCCTATACCTGCTCTCTACCCACTCCAGCCAGCTCGCTTACCCATCGTGTCCCTACCTCCCCAGACCTGTCCTCGCCTACCTCCAAGCCTTGGCTGGAGCTGTTCCTCAGGCTAGGATGCTTTTCCTCTTCCTTTCTGCCAGGATTTGCCTCTCTACTGCTTGAATCAATGCAACACACCTCCTCCAGGAAGTCCTCCTAGACTGATTCCATCTGACTCTGAGCCTGCTGAGTACACTGAGTACCAGAACCAGGCATCCTCAGTTCTCACAACCAGGATGGCAGGAGGGGAGGCCCTGGCCCGAGCAGAGCAGAGCAGGAAGGATCCAGGCGGAACTCTCTTGTCTTTGCTGCTGCTGACCTGGCGTCTGCCAGCTGCCACTGGCTGCCGGGGCTGAAGGAGAATGCAATCAGAATTCACATCGGCGGGGAGGGCAGGGTGTGGGTACAGACATAGTAAATACCCTTTAGGTATTATCCACAGATCTGTTTCAGAGCCGGGGGCAGGGCGGCATGTGGTGGGGATGGGATGCTAAGTGGTGACCTTCTGGCAAGTCTGGAGAGTTCTGAGAAAGGTTGGTCCGTGCCGACCCAGGCAGACGGGCCCCTTCTTGGCCCATCTCTCCCTGGCGAGACGACCCGTGGCCTGGATCTGACTGCCCCAGCCACTTGGAGTCTGGGAGTCAGAGGGAGAAGGGAAGTGAGGCTCGGGGGCCATGGCCAGTGGCCACTCACGTCCCCCTCGGCCAAGCCTCACGTATCTGCCAACCCTGGGTGGGCTGTGTGCGGGCTCAGACTGGGCTGGGCTGGGGGCTCCCGGAGGCTCTGTCTCCTTTCAGCCGCGAGGGGGGTGTGTGATTCCAGCGTCTTTCTCTGAAATCGCTGCTGCGTGTCTTTGGAAGCCAGTTCCACCTCTTTCTAGGTGAAAGTTGTCTGCATGTCCTGAGCCGGGTTCTGTAAGCTGCGAACTGGGGATGATAAAGTGACGGCTCTGAAGCTTCCTGAGATGCTCCGTGTTCTGCCGGGAGGGTCCCACGTGCACATGCAGGGCCTTGCCGTGATGAGGCTTATTATTAGACTGACCCCTGGGGCCGGCAGGCTCCACGTGCGGGACCCTGAGACTGTGGGGGCTGGAGCGGGTGGGCCTTCACCCCCATCAGGCTTTGCTGCAAAACCAGGTGGGGTCCTCCTGGGGGGCCGGTCACCCCTGTGTGGAGTGAGTGTGAGGCCCTCAACCGCTTTCCCTCCGTGGCGGTCGGCACACGCACCAGGCCGATCAGACACCAGCTCCAGCGAGTGACCGTCAGGTAGAGGTTAGGACACGGTCACAGCAGGTCTGTGCAGGCGTGAGCATCCAGGCTGGGGTTTGAATCTGAGCTGATCTGAAGTGCAGGTCCTTCCACTCTTCTGCATAGGTGAGGAGTTTGATGGCTAGTTTCTTCTCCTTTTTTCTCTCCTTTTTCAGAGCTTTACTTTTAAAGGGCAAAACACCTGGGGAATTTAAATACCAATGGGTTCTCATGTCCAGACGCTCCCAGGACCATCTGTCCTCTCTCAGGGGAGAAGAGGTCTGGTACTTCGTTCGTGTACATCTTTCTTATCTGCAGTGTGATCTGCAACTTCTTGTGGACATGTTAACTTTTCCACATCCGTGTCAGGACTTGCAAACCCAAATTCATCCTCTGCGGCCACGATAATCTCCAGTTGGTCCAAACTAAGGTCTTCATAAAATGGGAACCAGGAGCTTTTCCGCGTCCATCTTGTCATAGTTCCCAGACGACACGGTCTTTGGTTTGGTCCAAAGTCAAAGGGGGCATCGCTGGGCTGGCAGCGTAGCTGTGAATCTACCTGGAACCGAGAGCAAGGGCCCGAAGGACCCCCTGTCATCGAACGTAAAACGCCTTGAAATAAATGCCCAAAGCTTTCAGGGCTTTAGAGAACCCCTGGCACCTGAGTCTGACTGTGGCCGTAGGATACACTGAGTCACAGAGCTGCTGCGCTCGGGGGCCTGGCGGCCGGCTTCTGAGATGAGCAGGAGCTTCGTGATGCCAGGGTCCCTCCTGGCTGGAGAAGCAGCCGGGCTGGGCTTCGCAGGTAGAGCGCAAGGTGAGCAGTGGAGAGAAGAGGACAGCCCTGCTGGGGGGTGGGGAGCGGGCCGAGCAGAGACGTGGCTGTGAACTGGGGGGCTGGGGGCGACGCTGGGCCTGGGGAAGGCGGCCTTGGCACGGGCCTGGCTGCCAGCCTGGAGGAGGCCGGGCTGCGGCGAGGCCTGGCCCTTCCGTGAGGCCAGTGAGGGGACCGTGCGGGCGGAGCCGGGACCACAGCAACGGCCCCAGAGAGGGGCCCAGAGAATGCGGCTTCTCCCGCTCAGCGCCCGGTCCTCCCCTCCCCGAGAGCCGCCCCCGCAGGCGCTGTCCCCAGCCGAACGCGACAGAGCCCGGGACTTAATTATACACTGACGTAGTTTGTTTTTAAAAAACATGTTTGTTTGTGTTCTGACTCATTGTAGAAAATTTAGAAAATACAGAAAATAAAAAGTAAATAGAAGTCACCCACGATTCTACCACCCAGACGCGATGCTCGTTAACGTGTCTGCATTTCTCTCTGAAAGCACACACCCTCACAAACGCATGCTTCCTTCATGATGTGTTAAATCTTTACAAACTGTGTTGGGGCCTGGTTTCTTGTTCCTTCAAGACCGTACTAACATAGCACCGGGGTAAGCGTTTTAGCTTTAAGTACTTTTAAAATTTGAGATGCAATTCACAGCATAAGAGTCACGCTTTAGAAGGAGACAGTTGAGTGTCCTTAGCATGTGTACAAACTTGTGCAGCCGTTAGCACTCTCTAATTCCAGCACATTCTCATCTCCCCAAAAGAAAACCGGTCCCCGTGAGCTGTCACTCCCCGGCTCCGCTCCCCACACCCCAGCCCCCGAGACCTCTAATCTACTTTCTCTCTCTCTGCATTTGCTTATTCTGGACGTTTCCTGTAAATGGAATCGTACAAAACGTAGCTTTTTGTGTCTGGCTTCTTTCGCTTAGCACGTTGTCAGGATTCACCCGGGTGTGTATTCGTGGCTCTATCAGTACCTTATTCCTTTTGATGGCTGAATAATACTCTGTTGTGTGGACAGACCACGATCTGTTTACCTGTTCCCAGTCAGTAGATGTTAGGTTGTTTTCACTTTTTGGTTACTGTGAATAATGCTGCTGTGAACATTTGTGTGGATGCGTTTTCAGTTCTCTGGGGTGTATAACCAGGAGTGAAATTGCTGGGTCACATGGTAACTCTATGCACAACTGTTTGAAGACCTGCCAAACTACCTTCCAAGGAGGCTGCAGCATCTCACCTTCCCACCAGCAATGTCTCTATGTCCGTGTCCACACTTGGTACTGTCTTTGTAATTATAGTTTCCTCGTGGGTGTGAAGTGGTGTCTCGTTGTGGTTTTGATTTACACATCCTAGTGACTAATGGTGTAGAGCATCTTCTCATGTGCTTATTGGCCATTTGTTTATCTTGTTTGGAGAAATCTCTGTTCTGATCCTTTGCCTGTTTTAAAACTTGGGTTGTCTTTTTCTGTTGTTGATTTGTAACAGTTCTTTAACTATTCCAGGTACAAGTCCCTTACCGGACGTATGATTTGCAAATATCTTCTCCCGTTCTGAGTCTTGTCTTTTCATTTTCTTGATAATGTCCTTTAAAGAACAAAAGTTTTAAATTTTGATGAAGTCCAATGGATCCGTGTTTCTTTCTTTCTTTCTTTTTTCTTTGTTCTTTTGTTGTTTTGTTTAAGAAACTATTGCCTAATCCAAGGTCAGGAAGACTTATAGCTACGTTTTACTCTAAGGGTTTTTATAGGTTTGGGTCTTCGATCTGTTTTGAGTCCATTTTTGTATAAGGTGTGAGATAGGGGTCCAACTTCATTCTTTTGCAGATGCAGATGGAGAGCTCAACAAACCATTTCATCACCCCAAAGGCTGTTTTTTGAAAAGACTGTTCTTTTACCCATTGAATTGTCTTAGCATCCTTGTTAGTAATCAGTTTTCCATAAATGTATGAATGTATTTCTGGATTCTCAATTCTATTCAGTTGACCTATACATCTATCCTTATAGACCATCCAGTCTTTTTTTTTTTTTTTTAAATTAATTAATTAATTAATTTGGTCGCACCGGGTCTTAGTTGCGGCAGTCGTGCTCCTTGGTTCCGGCATGCGTGTGAGATCTAGTTCCCTGACCAGGGACTGAACCCGGGCCCCTGGAACTCGGAGTCTTAACCACTGTGCCACCAGGGAAGCCCCTGCCCCGTCCAGCGTTGGTGACTGTAGTTTTGTAGCAAAAGCTGTGAAATCAAGAAGTGTGAGTCATCCAACTTTGTTTTTCTGTTTCATGATTGTTTTGACTATTCTGTCTCCCTTGCATTTCCATATGGATTTTTAGGATTTGCTTGGCAATTTCTGCAAAAAAAGAAGGGGGGACCCTGGGAGTTTGATAGCGGTTGTGTTGAATCTATAGATCAGTTTGGGGAGGGCTGCCATTTTAACAGTCCATGAATATGTCTTTCCATTTATTTAGATATTCTTTAATTTCTCTCAACAATGTTTTGTGGTTTTCAAAGTATAGACTTCGTGCTTTTTATTAAATTTATTCCTATTTGCGTTGATGTTATTGTAAATTGAATTGTTTTCTTTTTTTATTGAGATATAGTTGATTTACAATGTGGTATTAGTTTCTTGTGTATAGCACGATTGTTATACATATATATGCATATATATTCTTTTTCATAATAGGTTATTACAAGATATTGAATATAGTTCCTTGTGCTATACAGTAGGTCCTTATTGTTTATATATTTTATATATAGTAGTGTGTATATGTTAATCCCAAACTCTTAATTTATCCCCCCCTCCCTTCCCCTTTGGTAACCATAAGTTTGTTTTCTATGTCTGTGAGTCTGTTTCTGTTTTGTAAATAAGCTCATTTGTATCATATTTTAGATTCCACATAAAAGTGACATCATATGATATTTGTCTCTGACTGACTTCACTTAGTATGATCATCTCTAGGTCCATCCATGTAGCTGCAAATGGCATGATTTCATTCTGTTTCATGGCTGAGCAGGATTCCCTTGTGTATATATGCACCACATGTTCTTTATCCACTCCTCTGCTGACGGACATCCAGGTTGCTTCCATGTCTTGTCTGTCGTGAATAGTGCTGCTGTAAACATTGGGGTGCACACGTGTCTTTCCGAATTAGGGTTTTGTCCAGGTATATGCCCAGGAGTGGGATTGCTGGATCATATGGTAGTTCTTTGTTTAGTTTTTTTTTTTTGGGGGGGGGAGGAGAAAGTATATATATTGCTTTTTTTTTTAAACGTCTTTATTTGAGTATAACTGTTTTACAATAGTGTGTGTTTAGTTTTTTGAGGAACCTCCATACTGTTCTCCGTAGTGGCTGCACCAATTTACATTCCCACCAGCAGTGCGGGAGGGCTCCCTTCTCTCCACGCCCTCTCCAGCATTTGTTGTTTGTAGATATTTTGATGACGGCCATTCTGACCGGTGTGAGGCGATACGTCATTGTAGTTTTGATGTGCATTTCTCTAATACAGGGGTCCCCGACCCCCAGGGCCACGGACCAGGACCGGCCTGCGGCCTGTTGGGAGCTGGACTGCACGGCGGGAGGTGAGCAGTGGGTGGGTGAGTGAAGTTTCCTCTTCCGCTCCCATTGCTCCCATTGCTCCTGTTACCGCCGGGACCGTCCCCCCATCCGTGGAAAAATTGTCTTCCGTGAGACTGGTCCCTGGTGCCAAAAACGCTGGGAACCGCTGCTCTAATAATTAGCCATGTTGAGCATCTTTTCACATCCTGTGGGCCATCTGTATGTCTTCTTTGGAGACATGTCGGCCCATGTTTTGATTGGGTTGTTTGTTTTTTTGTTATGGAGTTGTATGAGTTCTTTGTATATTTTGGAATTTAAGCCCTTGTCGACTGCATCGTTTGCAAATGTTTTCTCCCAGTCTGTAAATTATCCTCTTGTTTTGTTTATGGTTTCCTTCACTGTGCAAAAGCTTGTGCGTTTGATTAGGTCTCATTTGTTTATTTTTGCTTTTATTTCAATTACCTTGGGAGATTGGCCTAAGAAAACATTGGTCCGGTCTAGTCAGAGAATGTTTTGCCTGTGTTCTCTTCTAGGAGTTTTATGGTGTCATGTCTTATATTTAAGTCTTTAAGCCGTTTTGAGTTTATTTTTGTGTATGGTGTGAGGGAGAGTTCTAACTTCACTGGTTTACATGCGGCTATCCAGCTTTCCCAACACCACTTGCTAAAGATGAATTGTTTTCTCAACTTCACTTTTGGATTGGTCATTGCAAGTGTGTAGAAGTACAGTTGATTTTTGTGTATTGATCTTGAATCCTGCAATCTTGCTGTACTTATTTATAAGCTGAAATAGTTGTTTAATTAGGTATTTTAATGTTTGGGGTTTTGTTTTTTTTATCTTTTTTTGGTATTTTAATGTTTGATAAGGAAAGTTCCCGTCCATTTTTCTGTTATATTTTGCTCATCTATTTGTTTTATAACATGGCCTTCAGCTTTATTTTATGAGGCTGCACCTAACTCTGGCCCCCAAAATCCCATTCAGTACATTTTCTGATCCCTTACATATTTGAGAATATATTTTTGTGGACTTCACATATAATTGTCAAAATAACTGGATATAAGATTCATGGATCATTATGTATTTTTTCTCAGAATCCTGTCGATGTAGCTCAGTTTTTCCCCTGGCATGTGGTGTGCCAGAAAATTCGGAGGTTGCCCTCATCATTTTTTCCTTAGAGAAGAGCATGTATCTTCCTTATGAATGCTTATGGAAGTTTTTCCCTTTATCTTTACAATTTAAAGTTTAGCCAGAATGTGTCTGGGTATGAATCACTTTTCCTTCAGTTTGCCTGGAACACAATAAACGTTTATAAAATACATATTTTCAGCTTCAGGGAATTTTCGAAAAGTATAGCTGTGCTGTGCTTCTGTCCCGTTCATTGTGGGTTAATTTCCCGAACACCTGCAGTTCTCAAGTTCGGATTTAATTCTCTCTCCTGCTTGTCTGATCTGTTTCATGACTTTGGTCTCGTGGTTCTGGCCTGTGTTGCGACGTCAAGGCCAGCGCCCCAACCTGTTCTCACGGCCGATTAACTCTGCGGTGCTGCTTCCGCTAACTCTCACCTGGGACGCATGTTCCAAGGTTGTTTTTTAAACTTTCCCTTCCTGCAACTTCCCTGCCCACCCAGCTCCACCCAGCTCCACTGAGCTCCACTCACATTTCAATTTCAATTTTTTTTTTTTTTTTTTTGCGGTACGCGGGCCTCTCACTGTCGTGGCCTCTCCTGCTGCGGAGCACAGGCTCCGGACGCGCAGGCTCAGCGGCCATGGCTCACGGGCCCAGCCGCTCCGCGGCATGTGGGATCTTCCCGGACCGGGGCACGAACCCGCGTCCCCCGCATCGGCAGGCGGACTCTCAACCACTGCGCCACCAGGGAAGCCCTTCAATTTGTCTTTGAAGTTTACCTTTCTTTTCCCCATCTTGTGCTATTGTTCCTCTGTCTCCGCCTTTTCTCTCCTGTGCATGTCCGCTCCTGTCCCACCGACGCCATCATTTCCGGTACCTTATTGAGGATGTTTTTATTCTCATTCTAGTAATAAATTATTTTTAGACATTTGATCTTTTCCTGGGTTTCAGGATGCTATTATCATGTTCATGTTCTTCAGAATTTAAAAAAATTGTTGCTTTAAACTTCTTTCTCTTTTAAAAAAATTTATTTAAAAAAATGTGGTTATACACAAACTATCAATACTGTGGTACAAATGAACTTATTTACAAAACAGAAATAGAGTCACAGATGTAGAAAACACGCTTATGGATACCAGGGGGTAAGGGGGGAATGAATTGGGAGATTGGGATTGACACGTACACACACTACTGTACATGAAATAGGTAACTAATAAGGACCCGCCGTGTAGCACAGGGAACCCCACTGAATCCTCTGTAATGACCTCTATGGGAAAAGAATCTAAAAAAGAGGGGATGTGTGTGTACATGTAACGGATGCCCTTTGCTGTACACCTGAAACGAACACAACATTGCACATCAACTCTACGCCAATAAAAATTTAAAACAAAACCCAGAAACTCTCGGTTCAGTCTGCATAGCGCCAAGCGTCCCATCTTAGTCCCGGTCAGGCGCGCAGCTGAGGGCCACTGAGTGCGTCCCAGCGCTGCGCCGCCGGCCCACCGGGCGTCCCCAGACCGCCCTCCGCCCTGCGAAACGGAAACTCCGCACCTGCTAAGCGCTCGCTCCCCAGCCCCCGGCCCAGCCCCTGGCCCCCCCCTTCCTCTTAGTCTCTGGGAATTGATTACTCTAGGGGCCTCGTGTACGTGGAATCGCACAGTGTTTGTCCCGTGGCGTCTGGCTGGTTTCACTCGGCATCGCGTCCTCGACGTTCATCCACGTGGCAGCAGGTGTCAGAACGTCCCTCCTTCTGAGGGCCGAGCGCTAGTCCGCCGCGTGTGTGTACACGTTTTGTCTACCCCTCATCCGGTGACGCACGGTTGGATCGCTTCCACCTTTTGGCTGCCGTCGTCATTCTGTGACGGTGGGTTTACGAATGGCCCTTTGAGTCCTGCTCCCCCTGATCTTTAAGGAGACGGCATCTCACCGGGACGTGGCGTGTGTCACCAGGAGGCAACGTGGGTCCCCCACGGTTTGGCTCTCCCTCGTCCGGGGCTGTTTCAGTCGGCTTCTCAGGCACCCGGATGGGAAGCGGGTCAGTGTGTGCGCTCCCCAGGCCGATTTCAGCCCCAAGCAGGGCTCGTAGCTCTGCTGTCCTGGGTGGAAGCTTCCGCCGCTCCCAGCGGGTGCTTCCCTGCTTCCCGGGGCCGAGGACTGCGTGGTGTGAAGGTGCGCTTCCCCGGCTGAACACTGGGCGCACCAGAGGCAACGGTAAACGACGCTATGCTCCGGCTCCGCCCTGAACCCACGACTCGGGGGCTCTGGGTCCGGCCCAAGCACCAGAGGTGTCACGGCGCCTCAGGTGACGCCACGGTGGGGCCACGGCCAGAACCGCTTTGTCTCAAGATGCCCGACTCAGGCTGTCCTCCTGCGCGGTGGCCCTGGCCCCCCGCCCCTCCCTCCGGCCGTGTTGTTTTCGGGAAGCGGGGTCTCTGAGTGGACACAGAAGTGGGGCTTGGGGGGCCACGGGGGGCTGGAGCCCTGGCTGCCTGGAAACGCGTCGCTCACACGGTCAGGGGAGGCGGCTGTGCGGTTTTCCGGTACGCGATTCTGAAGAAACGGGGCGGGGGGGGCGTGCCTTCCGCCTTCCGTCTAAGGCGGGGGGCTCCTCCGTTTCCCAGAGCAAAACAGATGAAAACCACTCATTCCTGGCTGTTTTCCGCAGTTCCACTGACCTCAGGGCCGCAGAGATGTCACATTCTGGTTGAGTGTTGCTTCTGGTCAAGGTCTAAGGTTTCGTCCTTTTCTGTGTCTCCATGGGTGTTGTAGTGGGAAGGTGGTTACGTTTTCCTCTGTTTTAACTGGGAACTACCGGAGTATCTGACTGTCTCCTGGGCCGGGGGAGAGGCCTCTGGCTACTTCCCCGTGTCGAGGGCTTCGGCGCGGGTGGAGGTGCGGGGTGCTCACGGGCCAATCCGTGAGGCCCGAGCGGGTGACGGGCGCCGGGGGCCCCCGAGGGGGAGGAGGGGAGCCTGGTGCAAGGAAGGGCACCGGCCTTTATGGAGGTGCAGAGGGGAATAAACCATGAACTCGGGACGGGAAGTGGGAAGAGAGAGAGGCGTATTTCCCAGATGAAGTGGAGAACGGGGGGCCCTTCTGAGAAACGAGTCATTCGGGGGACGGGCGCTCGAAGCCCCAGCTGAAGAGGTCGGAGTTGGCCGGAAGCTGTCGGGGACTGAGCAGGAGGAAGACAAACCCAGAGCATGGGGTGGGTCTCTAGGCTGTGTGAGTGGATGGGTGGAGGGACAGACAGACGGACGGGCGGACGGAGGGGTCGGTGGGGGGGCGGGAGGTAGTGGCTGGGGGAAGGGACGGACCCCGCGCAGCTGTGGCCTCCCGGCTCCTACGCTGGTCTGCGGGGGGCCAGGGGCCCTCGGGAGGAGGGACGGCCGGACCCCGGGTTAGGGACGCAGGACCGGCATCTTCTTTCCGTCCCCCAGGGCACCCTTTTCCACGGCACCTGTCACTACAGAGTCTGCTGGGACGGCCTTTAAGACACCAGGGTGGGGCTTCTCTGGTGGCGCAGCGGTTGAGAATCCGCCCGCCGATGCAGGGGACGCGGGTTCGTGCCCCAGTCCGGGAGGATCCCACGTGCCGCGGAGCGGCTGGGCCCGTGAGCCGTGGCCGCTGCGCCTGCGCGTCCGGAGCCTGTGCTCCGCAACGGGAGAGGCCACAGCAGTGAGAGGCCCGTGTACCGCAAAAAAAAAAAAAAAAAGACACCGGGGTGTTGATCGTGTTCCCTGAACCTCGGACATCTCTGCCCCTCCCCGGGGGGGTCGTCTGCCTCTTCCCCCACCAGCCATAGCGCTCCTTGCCCGGGACAGGCGCCCTGGCCCCAGGCAGCCGCAGGATAGGCTACGCCTCTCAGGCGGCCCAGGAAGGGCCACGGAAGCCAGCCTGCTGTCTGGAATCCAGCGGCGGCAGGCGGGGGCGTGGATGGGTGCCTTTCAGAGGCCCCACCCAGGATTCTGGGAGGGTCACCCACAGGGCTGGCCGTCTGCCCGGATCTGTAGGTCTGTGTCTTCGGGGGAAGCTGGTAAAGGCTGCACACGGAGGTTCCTCCCTGCCTCCCGCATGGAGGGCAGGTAATTATTCTCATATATTGCTGCCAGTTAAACACCCGGGACAGCCTGGAGGAAGGCTCAGGTGTCACCTTGAAGGAAGCTGTCTCTGCTCCTGGGGTTCTCGCCCACCCATCACTCTCCTGGTGGGTGGAGGTGGGGTGGCCCAGGCATCAGCAGAGCTCAGAGGACCTGCTGGAATGGACTTTGTCTAAATATCCTCCCTTTGATCTGCGGAGAGGCTGACAGCGAGAGGGGAAGGATCTCATTAGGTGACGTAAATCAGAGCTCATGAAACCGTGGTCCTGCGACAGACGGCAGACTTCCCTGTGTGGGGAGAGGCGGTGAGCGCGTTGCCCTAACGCTCGCCTCCGCTGGGGGGGACACAGAGATGAGTTAAGGCTCCGTCTCCTGTACCCCCGCGCCGGCCCCTGCGGCAGAGCTCGACTTTAAGCTTCTGGGGGCCTAGCTGCCACCGCGCGCTCCGCCCCCGACGCTGTCCGTCGCTTTAGGGCACGTCCTCTCGCCGGGGTGCTCGGGGCTCCAGCCTCCACGAGTTCTCATTTCTGGACTCAGCCTCGCGCCCACCCCGGGAGGCCGGGCAGTGGGGCCCCAGCTCTTCATGAGACCTTGGCCGTGACGCGGGGCAGGAGCGGCCGTCCCCCTGGGTCTCTGGGAGGCTAAACCCGGCCCTGTCTGTGGGGCAGAGAAGGGTGAGCGCCGTGTGCCCCCCAGGGGACCAGGGCCGGAGGGAAGGGAAACTGGCTCCATGCCAACCGCCCTCCTTGGCTCTGCCCTCTCTTTACTCTGTGACCTTGACCGTCCTTGACCCCTTTCCTCCTTGGTTGCGGGGTGGGGGGGTCCCTTTCAGCTCTCACCACGTGACTGGCCTCTTCTCGGTAGGCAGTCCTGTGAACAGTGCTGGAAGCACTCAGAACTCCATCAGAACAAACAAAAACCACCCAGATGGCAGGCCCGCTTGGCAAGCTGCAGGGAGGGGACACAGCCCCTGCCCCCGGGGCTCTTCCCGCCTGGTCAGAGAACAGCGTGGTGATGGTCAGAGTCCAGAGCTGGCCTCGGCCTTCCCCCCTCTGCCCAGAGCGCCCTGCGTTCCAGTCTGTGTCCCAGTTCCAGAAGTTTCTCTCAAAAAGCTATAATCTCCATTAAAATTAAAAGGCTACCTAATAACGTCTGCCAGATCTCTAAAAACACTATCGGCAACCTCCATTCTTTAAAAAAGGAATAGTGTCCACGTGGTAAAATTTTAAGCGTCCTGAGAAGCTTGTGGGCCCCGGGGGTGGGTTTGGCTGCCTGAAGCCTCTACAGAAGGCTGGGCACGTGTGTCAATGCAAATGAAATGAACGTAGTGGCTCTGTTCCTCAGCGGCACCAGCCTCCCTTCAGGTGGTCGAGAGCCGCAGGTGCCCCGGGGGGCAGCATCAGACGTGCTGTCTCAGAGGGGACCAGAGGCCCCGCGCCCCCGCCCTTCAGAAAACTCCTCCCCTGGGAACCAGCGCAAATGTCACCTCCTCCGTGAGGCCTTACTGGATTTCCCACAGGCAGAGGGCAGGCCCCAGCTGCAGAGTGTTTTCCACAGGCTCACTTAACCGAGTACCAGCCGTGGGTTTGGAGCCACAGACTTGGGAGTCCGACACACGGTTTCACCGCTGAGCCTGCTTTCCTGCAGGCCAGGTGAGAAGTACCAGCTTCCAACTCCACAGGGCTGGGGTGGAGATTCAATATGCAAGTGTGTGCGCAGTACCAGCGCAGCTGGGGACGACCGGCTCTCAGGAAACGCTGGCTGAGGTTTTTGTGTTGCTTCATTGAATAATAAAGGAAATAGTGTAAGAGCGTCTCCAGACTGCGGTGTGTGCAGCTCGCACTGGGCCCAGAGCCGAGCCCGGGGCTGGCCGAGCCGGCGGCGCGGACGAGCGCTTAGCGTGCTTCGTGCACCCCACTGGATGGAGTGTCTCGGTCCGTCGAGATTGAAGTTCATCCGCTCCAACGGGATCGAGGACTAAGGGACTGATACTTACTGGCCGAACTGAGATTCCTGTGAGGAGGGGCACCTGGGGAGCCTGGCGGCCGGGGGCCGCGGTAGCGGCTTTGTGAGAGCCCTGGGGGAGCGCAGAGGCCTCTGGGGGCGGGAGCGTGCCGGCTGTGGTCTCCCAGGGAGCGGGGAGAGTGTCCGTGCGTGGAGATGCCTGGGCGACGGCTGGTTGTGTCTGCCTGGTGCCCTGGTGGAGGAGCCTCTCCGCCAAGCCTGCCCCCTGGGAGCCCCACGCCCGCCCGCTGAGGCTGGAGGCCGGAGGCCGGCACCGGCGGCGGCGGCGTTGATGTGGGAGACTGGGGCCCACGGCCTGCGGGAGGCCCAGGCACGTCCTTGCGGCTCAGCAGGTGCAAGGCTGTCCCCGAGCCCTCACCCTCACGGCGGTCCCCCGGTGTCAACGGCTGCCCTGTGCACAGGGTCGCCGGCTCCAGAGTGGCTGCTTTCTTTCTATTTTCACCTTTCTTTTTCGTTTTCTCTGCGGGGCCCGCTGGTCCTTGGGGGCCTCAGTCCCTCTCCGCTCCTAAGGGCTCTGTCCTACAACCGCTGGCCCTCCACGTGGTGTGGCTCGGAGTTGGAGAGACCCTGCAGCCACTGGAGCAGAATAGACCAGGGGACCCTCCCTGGGGACTGCGCTAGAGAGCAGGTACCACGCGTGATCCCTTTGGAATGGATACCTGGTGACAAGTGGATCAGCGGATGGTCCACTAGGAGCCCCGAATCTGTCCCTCTGTCTTGAGTTTGACTAGGATCTGGTAGGACATAGGAAGCATTAGAGAAAGAAATTCCAGAGCGGGTCTGTTCGGTCAGTCTAGTGCTCTGCGGGCTGTAAGCGACCTGGGTCTCCAAATAAGAACGTGCCTCCTGCAGCTCAGAGAGGTGCAGTCCTTATAGGGACGCAGGCTGCTGGAAAGAAGCCCTAAGCTTGAGTCCAGCCCTGCCGCTTACCCGCTTCGGGCATTTCTCTCTCCTTCTCTGGGCTCCTGGCCCTTCTGGTGAGCTGAGTGGGGCGGGCGGCTCCTTCAAGCTCCTAGGGAACAGGGTCTGTGTCTACACCTCCACTCTTCGGGTCTCTGTCACTGTCGGTGAGCAAGGTCCCACCTCCATCTCTTCTGCTGCCACTGGCTCCCAGTTGGGGTCTCTCCTCCCTCCCCCTCTGTCAGTGGGACCAGGCCGCCTGCGCCTGCGGGGCTTGGAGAGCAGGGGCCCAGCCCTCCTCCCTCCTGGCCTCCTGGGGGAGCGCGGGGAGTGGTTTGGCTCTGGAGAGGCTCAGCGGCTTCCCCAAAGCCCAGGCAGGCCCGGACTGGCCGGCGAGGAGGCTGCTGGCCAGCATCCTCTTGGGGTGCGGAGCCCAGCCCCCGTGGGAGAAGGAGAGGGGGGCCCGGGCTGCTGACTTCACTCCAGGGCTCCGTGACCTAACTGCCCTCTTCTTCCCTGCCGGAGAGCTGGACCAGCTCCTCAGCTGCCCTCCCCGGAGCAGGGGGCCCCCTGGCCACCCTGGAGCACGGCACCCGGGAGCCGGAACCCACACTGAGCGGTGGGAGCTGCTTGGAGGACACCCAGCCTGCCAGGGGCAGCAGGAGGGTCTCCAGGGGCTAGGGGCAGGGGCCGCCCCACACAGGACAGGGGCAGGGGCAGTGGAAGCGGGTGCCGCTTGTCTCCTCTCTGCCCCCTCCCCACTCCTCTCTGGGTGCCTTGGGGACCCACCTCAGAGGGGCTTTTTCCTCACAGCCGACCCCTCAGGAGGACCTGAGGTCGCCAGGCGCCGAGCTCCTCCCTGGGCCCCCCAGGCCCTCTGCACAGCCTCCTTGTTAGAGAGGCAGCTGGGGGCAGCCTCTGAGCTGTGTGTTTTGTGTGCATTTCGCCTCCAAGAAGTCTCCGCTGGGCGGGGAGTCAGCGTATACAGCCGAGGAGGCCAACCCAACCCACGCTCACAGGACCCTCCAGGGTGAGAGCTGCCGCATAAAGCGCAGATACCGCACAGGACCTGCTTATTCTAGAAGGTTACTATTCCTGTTGATTGGAAACTCAAATTTAACTGGGCATCGTCCCAAATGTTGCATGGGACCTACTTACACAAAAAACGATTTGTTATTTACCCGAAATTCAAATTTGCGTGGGCAACATGGATTACTGTGTGGGAAATCCAGCCCTGCCGCCCTGGGTCCTTGGCCCGCACCGAGCCCACCTGTGCCAGGCCCGCCCAGATGCAGGCTCAGGCCTGACCGACCAGCTCCTCCACTTGCCCGTTTGCTGGATTCCCCCTTGGGCACATCCGTGTCCCCAAGCATCGCGGCAGGGTGGGAGGTGCTGCAGACGCTTCCTCCGCTCCCAGCCCCCCGCCCCACCTACGGGGCCTGAAGCCTGTGAGCTGCGGACGGAGGCGGAGGCGGGGTGTTCTCCCTGGTGCAGCCCAGCCCTTCCCTGCAAATGGGAGGGCCGGCCGCGGAGAGGCGGCCCTTCTCAGCCCTCCTGCCCCTGGGCTGCACCCAACGCAGCAGCAGGACTGATCAGGGCCGTGGTGACCTGTGAAAGCGGGCGCAGGCGTGCGCGAGGGCACACGTGTGTGCTCACACGTACGCGCCCAGAGGCAGCTCCCAGACACAGAGCTCACCGAGTGAAGGCCGCCCCCCTGCCCGGCCCCGGCTCGCGTCCGGCCACCCGCCTGTGTTCTCTGTCCTTCAGCGGGACGCTTCCCCGGGCGCTCAGGTCCTCACCCTCCTCACGCCGCCAGGACCGGTGTCGCAGGGGGCGAGGCGCGTGGATTTGGGCTCAGACACGTGGGTGGAACCCCAGCTCCCCAGCGACCTTGGTCCCTGTGTGAAACGCGTGCTCAGAGCCCCTCGTGGCATTGCTGCCGGGACGCCAATCACACGCCTGGTACCGACCTGGCCTAGGACGAGGCTCGTACGTGGGAGCAGCGACACTGCGGGCTCACGGTTGTCACTGGAGGGGGAGCCCCCCTGCCTCGGAGACCCCGGCTCCCTGGAAAGGCAGCGGCCGAGAGCCAGGCTGCAGCCCCACCCAACCCCCCGTGTCCCACGGGGAGGGGACGCTTGTGGATTTGACCTCCTGAGGGAGTGTGAGGTCCGTGCCCGCCCCCACACTGGTCCTGTGTCCCCCGGCCTGAGGCCACTGTCCTGCTCTGAATCCTGCCTTCCTTAAGGCCATTTGTGGGGCTGAGGCCTCTGCGGTCTGAGTGGGACTCAGGGCTCGGCTTGCTGCCCACGGTCTCTGGGAAAGCTGCTACCAAGGTGCTGCCCCACTGGGGGTCTCTCCAGGGTGAGGAGGAGCCTCCGGGCATCTGCTGGGGTCTCTGTGGAGGGGGGTGAGGCGAGGGTGAGAGTCCCACCGTGGTGGAACGGGTGTCAGAGCAAGACCGCGCCTGGTGGGAAGGTCTGTCCGGGCCCCCGCCGGCCACTGGCGGCTCGGCCAGCCCCAGGCTGGTGGGGTCGCTCCCCTGTTTACTTGAGGACACTGCTGTCTGTGAACGGTGTGTCGTGGAGGGTGCGGGAGGTGACGTACCCGGGAGGAGGCGCTGGAGCCCGGGGCCTGGAGTGATGGGTGACTGGACCCCAGGGTCAGCCGAGCACTGACCGCAGGACGAAACGTCTGGCTCCCCGTTCGGGCTCCCTCTCCCGTCCAGCTGCCCCTGCCGCCGACCAGAGCGTCAGAAGCTCTGGAAGGCCTGGCTCGGTACTTGGGAGACATTGACGTGCTCAAGACCCAACCGATGACGTGGGAGTCAGGTTAGAATTCAGGCTCTGACCCGGAAAGTCTGGGATGGGGCCTCAGACTCTGCCTTTCGGACCGGCTCCCTGGTGGTGCTGAGCTGACGGTCTGTGGACCGCACCGCCGGAGGACGATCGGATGCACCGCTGATGCCCGGGGCCAGGGGCGGGCGGTGACGGAGCCGGCGTGGCCCAACCTGCTCGATGGGGTGCAGAGGCGGCGTGTGAGTGCGGCTGGGTTAGAGCGAGGAGCTCCCGGCCGGTCGGTACAGCGATCGGCGGGCGCGGGAACCCAGGGGCGTGCTGGCGATACAGCGTGACGGTCAGAGGTGTGTTATCTGGAGCTGGGCTGCCTGAGCTTGGATCCCAGCCTCACCACTTCCTAGACGTGTGACCTGGCGCAAGTAACTTAACCTCTCTGTACCTCCCTTTTCTCATTTGCAAAATGTGAACCTCACAGGCTGTGAAATTAGGTGACTTGATACATACAGTGCCGCGGAACATAGCAAGTGCACGCTTGGCAAACGGGGCCTCCGACCGCACGAGGATGAGGCTTCAGGCGCTGCCTCCGAGGGTCTGTGATGGCGCGCCGGGCAGGGGTGTGAGGTGAAGGGGCGTCCCGTGCGGGGTGCTTTGCAGGGGATGCTAAGGGCTCCTAGAACTGCCGGGGACTGTCCCGTGCCAGGGAGCTTGCCAGGCTGGCGCCGTGACATCCCCGCTCAGGGCAACAGGGGCTCCTTCAGGAGAGGACCCTTTGGGGTCTGGACCCTGCAGTGGTCATGCTCACCCCTCGAGCTCCCACAGACGTGGCTGTGCCTTTCTGGGCGAGGTGCCTGTGCAGAGCACCTGTCTTTTCGCCCGTCTGCCCGCCCCCTCCTCCACACCGGAAACCTGGCCACGTCGTTCTTTGTTTACAGCCCTCCCTGGCTCCCCGGTTCCCTGACACAGAGCACAGAGTCGCTCGCCCGGCCCTCAAGCGCCAGCCCTGCCTGCCTCGCTGGCTGCACCTGCCCTGCTCCCTCCAGCTTCCCCCTTGCCCTTCCTGAAGCCCCGCCTGGGCCTGGCTGCTTGGGTCCCCTGCAAGGTGCTCTGTGGCCCACACGCCTCCCTCCGCCTCCACTGGCTGATTCCCCCCAGTTGGCCGGGTCTCCGCGTAACGTCACCTCCACCCGGAGGCCACTCCTAACGCCTCCCCAGCCATCACACTGCCCGGAGCCGTCTTCCGACCTTCCCACTGAGTTGTGAAGGGTGGGACACCGTCCTCTTTGTAGCTGGTGCGCCTATCCAGCACTTTGCAAACTGTCTGTGCATAGAGACATCCAGGGCACTCTTCAGAAGCAGATTCCAGACCCCACCCTGGCCTTCTGCACCAGGCCATCTGGGGGGGCTCTTGGAGTGTGTTCCCACCTGTGTTCCCCAGGCCACCAGCACAGTCAGACCGTCTAGGGTCTGAGGACAGTGCCCGAGTGACAAGCACTCACCAAAGGGCCTGTGGCCGTCGGGGCAGGTCTGATGTGGGTGGAGGTCTTTCCTGGTTGCAGCTTTCGGGGCCTGTCCTGGTCGGTTTGCTCTCCCATCCAGGGCCCCTGTGTCTGCCTGTTCACCTGCGGCTCCCCTGCTGGCGAGCCTGGGGGTTTCTCCCAGGGGTGGGAGGGACACTGGTGAAACGGCTCGGGGAACAGACAGGAGCACTGACGGCTGTCCCGGCTCGTGCTGCCGGGATGGGAGAACGGCACCTCCGCCACCGCCCCGTCTTCTGTAGGGTCAGCACGACGGGGCCTTCGGGCCTGTGTGGTTGAGGGCTGGCGTTGCCATGGCATCGGTGCCATCTGCCCGCACAGAGCACCAGGCCTCAGTGCAAGACCCCTCAAGACAGCGAAGCCCAGGGGCAGATCCACGGCTGCCGGCCAGCTTGTCTCACCCCTGTGGGGCCAGCTGCGTGGGGCGATGGGGCTTCAGCCCGAGCCCTGGACCAGGACGCACATTGGTCAGGGACGTCGTGGCTTGGGCACAGCTGTGAAAAGCTGGCACGGGCCGTCTCCTTGTCCCGCGGGCTGCCAGGAGCGTCTAGACCTCACATCAGAAGTCCTCTGCCGCCGCGGGCCCTCTGGCTGTGGACAGACCGGACCGTGCCCCGTCCGTCTGCCTGTTCTGACACCCAGGAGCCTCCCGTAGGCCATCTGCCAAGCAGGGAGCCCCCTCCACAGCCGGGCCCCTGAGCCGGGGAGCAGGGTCCCCAGGGCCGCGCAGTAGGGAGCGGCCTGTGGTTTTGAGGAGGCATTTCCTTTGGCCACGTCCAGGGAGGAGCTGTCCCCGTGTCCGTGGTGGGAACATCTCTGTTACCCAGCCTCAGAGCGGACGGGGCTGGGGAGAAGAGCGGCCCCGGAGCAGGGGAGCCGCGGCACAGATGAGGCGCGTGAGCGTGGCGGGGGAAGGAACACTGCGGTCCACGACCGGGCTGTGGGTCCCGCCTTGGGTCACCGACGGGAACGCAGGGCGGAGAGGGCCAAAAGCTGCGGCTTGGAGCCGAGGCGAACCCCGGGGTCCCTTACTCCCTGGCGCCTCGGAGGCTGCCCTGGCACAGCGCTGACCCGCCCCTCTCTCCACCAGGCGCCTCGATGCCAACCTCATCTCCCTGGTCCCAGACGGGAGCTTCGAGGGGCTGTCCTCCCTCCGCCACCTGTGGCTGGACGACAACGCGCTCACCGAGGTCCCCGTCAGGGCCCTCGGCCGCCTCCGCGCCCTGCAGGCCGTGACCCTGGCCCTGAACCGCATAGGCCGCGTCCCCGACTACGCCTTCCGGAACCTGTCCAGCCTCGTGGTGCTGTGAGTGCCGCCTTGCGCCCCACCCGGACGCGGCGTGTCCGCCCTGGACAGCTCCGCCCTTGGCCGTGTCCCTGAGGCTTCCGAAGCTGCGGGTCTGCGTGTGGGGAGAAGAGCTCCGAGAGGCTGGAAGAGAGGGATTAGGCTGCGATTCCCTCTGCCGTTAGACGCAGACAGCGTAGCTATACCGCACCAGTGGGAACGCACGCCAAGAGTCTCCGGAATGATTTCCGCCATAGTTGACAGCGGGGCGGTGGGTGGATGCAGTCTCGCGCTTTGGCACAGGGGTGGCACAAACTCGCCTCATCCCCAGGCCTGGAGAAGGAGAGAGAAGCCAGGGCTGTAATTAGACAGCAGAGCCCCGTTGGGTAATTCCCTGGGCGGTCGCATCCCTGGCAGGAACTGGAGCCCGGGGTTAACTCTGTCCTCCCCCCACCACCCCCCCGCTCCTGCCAAGGGCTTGGGGGTCACGTGCAGTTGCTTTGGGTTACATCCTAATGGCCGAGGGGACGTACGGCCTCCCCTGCCCTTGGAAATCTGGTACGATTTTCCGGACGAGGGGACGGAGCGGACGAGGCTTGGCTCTGCTTGAGGGGTGAAGCAGCAGGAACGAGTCTGTCTAATTCTGTGTCCTGGGAGGCTGGGGAAGGGGAACCGACATCCCCCCGAACCGCGTCCCGTCAGCACGGCCACTCGGCCCTCCTCCTGGGCGCCCGCGGGGCACTGACGGTGGCTAAACGCAGCGGCGTGGCCGAGTCCAGCCCTGGTGATGCCCTGTGACGTCGTAACGTTCCCTGCGCAGAAACGGCCTCAGGTCTCCGGGAGACGGGACTACGGGAGAGACGCGGGCCGCACGATGGGCCCCCGACAGGCGAGCGGCGGAGGCCGTACGGAGCCCCGTGGGGGCTCTGCGGAGTCCAGCGGTGGAGAGCCGGCCGCTGCCTCGGAGGCTGGCGGGCCGGCCCCAGTGGCAGGATGCTGGTGGGAAGGACAGCAGCGCTTTCGCTTAACTCAGGCCGAGGGGACCGGACACCGAGTCCGGCTCGTCTCGGGGGCTCAGGGCGGCCGAAGCGGCTGGAGGTGGGAAGGGGGGCGCCTGCCGGTCTGGGGGCCGTCCTGGGCCGGAAAGCGGGCTTAGAGTAGACGGGTGGGGAGCAGGGGCTCCGAACAGGCGTCAGCAAAGACGCGGGGGCGTCGGGGTGCTGGCCGAGGCGAGCACGCCGGCGTGGCCAGAGAGCGGGCCGGGCAGGGCAGTCTGGGGGCTCAGAGTCAGAGCGGGAGCCTGGCTGTGGCCTGCGCACGGGGGGTGGGGGGGCTGGGGGCGAGAAGGGGGCTGGAGTCTGGTTTGAAGGATGGGCGGGAACAGGGGAGGCTGGATCTAGGAGGCAGAGTCCAGCTTAGAGAGGGGACAGAGGCGTGGCCCTGAGGGACGTTGTGAAGGAAGAATCCATCCGACGTGAGGCTTTCACAGGGTGGGAGGCCAGGGTCGGGGGCGTGAGTGGGGGAGTTCGGCCACCGCCGATCTGGGAGGGGCCGGGGGGCCACCACCGGGCACAGGAGGGGAAGGGCCCAGGGGCCCACGATGCTGAGAGAGGAGAAGGCCCATAAGCACTGCCCCCTGCCCTTCAACTCCTCCGGCCCTGGGACGGGGGAGAGAGGCTGCCGTGGCCGGTGACCGCGCAGGGCAGTCTGCTGCAGAGAACCGTCCAGGTCCGAGGGCTGAGCTGCAGGAAAGCGCGGAGGCAGAGGAAGAAGGTGGGTGGACGGGGGTCTGGCCGCAGGTGCGAGGCATCCAGCGGGCGGAGAGGGGCTTCGTTTCAACCCGAGCCCTGGGCCTTGGTCAGACTGCTCGGCGCCGCCCTGGGGGCACCAAGGGTGCTGAGACGTGGGGTCTCATCCCTTCCTCTGGACCGTAAGCCCCAGCAGGCTGGCCTGCAGAAGGTGCTCGGGACGCCTGGGGTGACCGAGTCGTCTGTGGGCCTGGGCTGCACGGTCAGAAGCCGAGATGCCGTGGACCAGAGGGCTGGCGGGGCTGGGGGACGGAGTGGGGACCGAGATGAGCTTCAGCGAGAGGTGCGGGAAAGGGGAGTTCGGTGACAGCGAAGGAGGCGTGGAGGGAGGGGCTCGTTCCCAGAAGCCAGGGCTGTGTTCTCTCATCAAATGCAAGCCCCTGCGGTGGGCCTGTCTGCCTCCTGGGCGTGGAGCAGCTGGGGAAGGACCCCCTTCTCTCAAGACCCCCGGCCCTACCCACCGCGTAGGATGGGGTCTGCCCGTTGCCTTTCCATCTGAACGTCTTGGAGGCCAGTCTGATTTCTTCCCCATGTACGTGATTTCCTTTTCCTTCCTGAAGATGTCTTTTCATCCTTGAACTGTAACAGCTTCACTAGAATATGACACAGTGTGGAATTTTCTGCATCCAGTTTTCCTGAAACAATGTATGCTTTTGACCTGCGGATTGCATTCTTTACGGCAGAGAGCTTTCTTTTGTGTTGCGTTTTGAATTCGTCTTTTGTCTCATGTTTGGATCCTGGCCCTCAGAGACATCAACAGCGCCCTGTTGACTCACATCCATTAGTTTCTAGCTGTTTTAGCCTTTGGCTCTCATGCTGCCAAGCTCACCATTTTAGCTCAGGCTTTTTCTCTGACACCCATTCCACTGCCAGCACCGTCTATACTGTTCCTTGTCTCAAACTTATTGACTAGTTTATTATTATCATTATTATTATTTATTTATTTTTGGCTGCGTTGGGTCTTTGTTGCTGGGCGAGGGCTTTTTCTGGTTGCGGCGAGCGGGGGCTACTCTTCGTTGCGGTGCGCGGGCTTCTCATCGCGGTGGCTTCTCGTTGCAGAGCACGGGTTCTAGGCGCGCGGGCTTCAGCAGTTGTGGCGCACGGTCTCAGTAGTTGTGGCTCGTGGGCTCTAGAGCGCAAGATCAGTAGTTGTGGTGCATGGGCTTCATTGCTGCACGGCATGTGGGATCTTCCTGGACCAGGGATCTGGGAACCAGTTGGGGTCTGGTCGTTGAGCCCACCTGTGGCCCCTGCACTGGCAGGCGGATTCTTAACCACTGCGCCACCCGGGAAGCCCTACTGACTGGTTTTTTACTGATGTAGTTTTGGTTCTCAGTTCATTCCCTTACTCTACAGTGTCATTTTTGCTTTCACTTAGACATGCTGCCTTTGAAATGTTCTACCGGGTTGTTTTCCAGCAGGAGGCAGCTGTGGTCAATGTCCCGCCGCTTGTTCGTCTGTTCACATTTTCTTCTAGGCTCGGGCCTTCACCTGGCCTGGGCGTCTCTCTTCCGCCCTTCCTGCTGTATGTTTGCACAACTGCCGTGTGATTTCTCTTTCGGGCTTCTGCTGGGACAGCTGCATCACCTTGGCCCCCTCGGCTCTCCCCCAAGGCCGCAGTGTGTGGGCCAGAGCGGTGGGTAAGTGAGGGCCCGCCTGCCTGTGGGTGCCCAGGCGCGCTGGCACAGGCAGGGTGGCCCCTCGGCGGGCTCGGGTTGCGGCACGCGCGGGCGTTTGCTCCCTCCGCGCGGGAGCTCCCTCGGGCTTCGGGTCGTTCCCCCAACGCGCGGGGAGCCCGGAGCCTTCATCTTACTTCGCCTTCCCCTCTTCCCGGGGAGCCAGCAGCGGGGAGGGGAGAGGACATCCACAGCCGCCTCTCTTCAGACTTGGGGGCTGCAGGGAGAATTCTCAGGATCTTGTTTTCGCACCAGCTCAGTTTCACGGTCTTCGCTGTTTGTTTACGCTGTGCCTCTGCCCTGGCTCTGCTGCTACTCAGTGTTTGGGGTGGGGCGGGGGCCCGTTTCTGCCATTTTTGCTCGTCTCTCTAGGAATCGGGAGAAGAGTATTCTGTCGCTTACTTGCAACTCGCTCTTGACCTTGCAAGTCCCCCAGACTGACCTCGGGCCTCTCTCCCAACGTGTGCTCCGGCCAAGCCCTCACCCCCGGCCCCGGCCGCCTCTGTCCTCATGTCGCCTCCACCCGGTGCGCCCTACCCCCGCGTGTCCGCGTCCCCCACCCTGTGGTCCTGCACCCGGCCCCTGCCTCCAAGAAGCCTTCCTCGGTGTCCCTGGCCTCACCCGTCTCCATCTCCAAGCTGGCCCGCAGCTCCCTCGGGCTGTAGCAGAAAGCTCACCTTTAAAGACACGCCGTCTGCAGTGGTTTGCTGCCGGCTCCCACAAGCGCATCCGGCCGCTGACCCGGGCGGCTGGGTCCCGTAGAAGAAGCCCCAACCGGGGCCCCGACACTGGGCCTCTCCCCTCGAGCCCGCTGGGAGCCTGGTGGGAGCCTGCTTCGCCTGGGCCTGGGGAATGCCTCTGGTTTTTTCCTTCGATAGGAAGTCTGAACGGTGTAGCCCCTGGCCGCTCCAGCCTTGGAGATTGTGGCTTCCGAAGTCCATCTTGGCCTGTCGCTTTGTCCCTGGAGACGAAGGCTGACCCGCCGGGGTCACCCACCGTCCACGCCTCCTCCGCAAGCGCGTCTGCTTCCCCGCCCCAGCCCGGTGCTGCGCGCACCTGCCCTGACCCGGCTCTCCTCCCACACAGGCATCTCCATAACAACCACATCCAGCATCTGGGGACCCACAGCTTCGAGGGGCTGCACAACCTGGAGACTCTGTGAGTGCCGGGTGGGGGGGGTCTGTCCTGCTGGCGACGGGGGTCCTGGCGTGGGCTGGCGGAGGGGAGGCGGCAGGACTGGGGTGCTGGGACGTGGCCTTTCTCTGGAGTGTTGCTCCCAGTGGGTTCCATCCTCCAGGGCGTGGGCTGTGCCTCCTGGGGGTTCAGGGTGGCCCTGCCCGCAGAGAGGCCAAAACAATGAGATCTTAGACAGAAACGGAATTGTGAGGAGAATGAGGATATTAAGCCTGGAAGTGGAAGGCTTGGGTGGGGCGGGGCTGGCTTGGCAGCAGCGACCCCCAGGCCCCCCCACACACACCGTGGGAGAGCGGCTGCTGGCGGAGAGAGGGTCTACGGCTGCTCTCACTATCTGAAAGCCTGGCAGGAGGCGCCCGTTCGGCGCCCAAGCTGTGGACTCTGGAAAAGCCACGTTATTCACCCATCATCATCCTGGAATTCAGCTGCGGTCAGAAGGCACCCAAGCCCTCAGCACCTCCTCTGCGGTCCCGCGGCCCCCTCAGAGCGGGCTGGACAGCCCCCCCGGGAGCCAACAGCCGGCCCCCGGGAAGGGGAGGGGCTGCACCTTCGCCGCTGCTGCAGGCCTGGGAGGGCACGGGGCAGAGCGGGACCCCAGGCCAGCGAGGGTGAGCCCCCCACTCACTTCACGGTGCCGCCCCCCAACACACGAGGTGTCATTCCTGACAGAGGAGAAAATGTGGGAGGCAGGACGCTGTGACCTGAGGAGGGGGGCCGGGCTGTCTGCCTTTGTGGCCACAGAGGGAAGTGGACGGGAGGTGGGGACCAGAGCTCGGGGCTGTCCTGGGCTCTCTGGACGGGGCGCAGCTCTTCTGGCCTCTCCGCCTTCAAGCTGATGCCCGGCGGGCCGGGGAGCCCCAGCCTGGGGTCAGGCAAGCTGGGCGTCTCCTTGCCACTGCGCGTGGCTTGGGCTGCGTGCCCTCCCGCCCCCCGCCAGCTGTCACAGGCGGCCGGACAGTTAAACGGGACAGTCTAGGCCGCTCGCTCACATGCTGGGCGATGGACGTCCGGGGAGCTGGCGGGGCCCCCGGGAGTCACCCTCCGTGGGGCCAGAGCAGACCCGGGGCGTTAACTGAGAAAACCCACCAGAGTCCCCAGCCAGTGCCCAGTCTCTGTGCCACATGTGACCTGTGCAAGCCTGCCGTGTGCTGGGTGCCTGGGGCCCCGGATGTAGGGGTGGCCAGCACCCCCTCGAGGCCTGGGCCACAGCCGCCCTCCCTGGGGGATACAGAGCGCTGGGGCAGGTTTGGAGCTGCCTGGCGCCCAGAGAGCAGCAGGGAGGCCAGTGCGGCTGCCCCGGGGCCGGGTGGGGCTGTCAGCTCTGCCGGGAAGTCGGCTGGGGAGGGGACACACGCTGGGTGTGGGTTGGCACCTCTAAAAAGCCGATTAGTGCTGTTTCTTCATGGTCAGGGTGCGCTGCTTGATTCTTTCTCCGCGGGCCCTGGGTGGCAGCGCAGGGCGTTGGGCTCGGCTGGCACTGGCTGAGCTTCAGAGCCGGTGCCGCTGGCGCCCACTCGCCTTTCACCCGCGGCAGTGCTTGGCTCACTGCACAAAGCCCAGGGCCTGCGTCCACTGTACAGACGGGAAGGCCAAGGCTGAGAGGCCTGCACCGCGGGGGGCAAAGCCTGCAGCCCGGCTGGTCTTCCCAGCACGGGACCCAGTCTGCAACTCCCCACCCTCGGTGACGCTGGATTAAAGGAGAGCCCCGTGCAGAGCTCTGAGGTGGCACCCCATAGGGGCTGGCCGCGCCCCACCCCCTCCTTCTCCGGGGCCTTGATCTCAGCACCCTCCCGCCCAACCCCTGAGGGCTGAGTTCTCCCAACTTTTGATCTCCCAGTAAAAAGAGGGAGAGGGCACTCTTATCCTCGATCGCCCGGAGCTCGGAGCTCGCTGGGGGGGCCGGAGGGGCAGCCAGATGCAGATGGGGGAGTGGCTGGGAGAACGAAAGCGGGAAGGATGGGTGGTTAGACCTCGAATTGTTGCATGATTGGCGTGCGCTGCGGCCCCGCGGTTCCCCCGGAGCTTTTGTGTGCGCGTCTCTCTGGAAGGGCAAGTCTCCCTGGGCGGCATCTCTGCACTTAGACCCTTCTCATCAAACCCTCCTGCCCGAGCTGTGGTTTGGCTCCGTCTGTGGGTGCCTGACCCTTCCACCTGGGGAGGAGGGGCCAGGTGCAGGCAGGCGCGCGCGCACACACACGCACGCACACACACACGAGTCACGCAGGGCCCCAGCATAGCATGGGGACACCCATGTCCACGCGGCTTCTGTTGTGACCTCTGCTCTGAAGGCTAGGCTGCCTGGGTCCCACCCCCGGTTCTACACGTGCCAGCTGGGTCAGCCAGAGCCAGAGCGGGAGGCTTCACCCCCTCATCTGCACGAGGAGTAACTGAGGTAAACATGCACCAGGCGTAGCTCTTTTACTCGCAAACAGCCCGCACACCCAGGTGATCAGGGCAGGGGCGGGGCCGGGGCTCGGGCTGCCATCCCGCCCTCCCGCTGAGCAGAACAAAACAGGCTCCTGGCGGTGGGTGGGTGAAGGCCGCCTGCGCTCCCGGGGACGCTGTTCCCCCCACGCTCCCCTCACCAGTTCAGGCCCCGCAGGAAAGTCCAGCTGGAGGCAGACAGGACAGGCTCTATCCTGTACCCACACCGCCTTTCTGCTCCCACAATGAGGATGCCCGGCCCCTGCGGGAAATTCGGACTCAGAGGTGGGCCAGCGCCCTGCCTGCCAAGTACTGTTTCCTCCACTTTCCAGATGAGACCAAATCCAGAGATTTGGGGTGAGATGGCCCAGTTTCTAGAGTTTGTAAGTGATGGTGGAACGCAAGCCTCTGGCCTCCTGATACATCGCTCCATTTAGTGCCAGCTGCTTTGAACTCACACCAATTACAGGACTTGCCAGTTACCTGGGCTGAGAAGTAAGAGAAAGCGTGACCCAGAGCAAGCCTGGGAAGCTTCTCGGGGATCCAAACCAGGCACCCCGGGACCCTGAGGTCAGTGTTGGGAAGTCACGCTTGGAGACCACGGGATGCTGTTCAGAAGCGTCACGGATGGTCCTGGGAGACCCAGCTGCAAAAAGAAAAGAAAAGGCCCAACAAACACAATTACAACCTGAGCGCCGCCCCGCACCGGCCCCCCAGATCTGGGGATTTGGTGTTTGCGACTCAGCTAGAGGGAGGGGCTGGGCCAGGAGGGGTCCGGGGACAACAGTGCCTTACCTCCCTGGGGCCTGGGTGATGGCTTCTGGGCCGCCTTACAACCTCGTTAAACACATCAGACTGACTGAGCCACCAGGCTGGCTGGACCTCCCCGCTTCAGAGGGGAGCCTGGGACCCCGGCAGCGACAGACACCTCCGGGTTATGCCTCCCTCTCTAGATCAGGACCAGCACGCGGCAGAGGTCTGGAAGGACTGCGGGGCAGGACGGGGATTAGAAGGTTCTGCCTTATGGTCCGAAACTGCGCGTTCCGTGTGAAACCTCCTCTGGTGCCGACGCCCCAGGGATCTGCTTCTGGAGAACATTTCTACTTCACCAGCAGCCAAGGCTGCAGCGTGTCCCTCGGTCTCCGCCCACTGAAACCCCCCGGGCCAACAGATGCTGCTCTCAACCCACTTGGACTGGGTCCTGAAAGCATCCAGCTGCCTCCCAGTCCTGGGCCCGATGCTCAGCTTTAGGCCAGGGATGGACAGCCGGGCAGCTTTCCACGGAGGTCCTTCCAGGGACTGGACTTGAGTTGCTGGACCTGGATTCAGACCCCGGCTCTGCCGCAGGCGTGTGACACGTGCAAGTCACCTGAGCTCTCAGGAGCCTCCGTTTCCACACGTGGAAAGTGGGGGAGATATTTTACAATTCGTGTAGTGAAATTCACAGCCCTGGAGCCCTGTGGGTGCTTACTCTATGTTGGCTTCTCCAGCCTGTCGCCCCATTTAGTGATGGACAGACAGCGATGTGCCTTTCCTGCCCTTAATTAACGTCCTTCCCCTTCCTCCCTCTCTCCCTCGTTCCCTTCTTTTCCACAGCGCTGTGTCAGAAGGCAGCAGGGAGAGTGGCCCGCGGTGTCATCTCACGGCGGCCCGAGTGTGATCACCTCCCCTGCAGAGTGGACGGGGATTCCCGGTCAGCCAGGGCACAGCCACTGTATTAGTTTCCTGTGGCTGCCATGACACATTACCACAGACTTCGTGGCTTTAAGAAAACAAAACAAAACAGAACAGAAATGTGTTCTCCCATGAATCTCCAGAGGCCGGGAGTCCAGAGCTAAGGTGCGGGAGGGGTTGGTTCCTTCTCAGTGTCTGTGGTGGAATCTGCCTGGTGCCCCTCTTACCGTCTGGTGGCTGCCGAGGTCCCTGGTGTCCCTGGGCTGGTCAGTCCTCCCTCCAGTCTCTGCCTCTGCTTCACACGGCCTCTCCGAACATCCTCTTATAAAGACCTTGCCGCCCCTGGCTCCGCGGCCCACTCCAGTAAACCGACCATCTTGAGAAGGTCCTCAACTTAATTACATCTGCAAAGACCCTTTTTCCAGGGCTTCCCTGGTGGCGCAGTGGTTGAGGGTCCGCCTGCTAATGCAGGGGACACAGGTTCGTGCCCCGGTCTGGGAAGATCCCACACGCCGCGGAACAGCTGGGCCCGGGAGCCATGGCCGCTGAGCCTGCGCGTCCGGAGCCTGTGCTCCGCAACGGGAGAGGCCACAACAGTGAGAGGCCCGCGCACTGCGATGAAGAGTGGCCCCCGCTCGCCGCAGCTAGAGAGAGCCCTCGCACAGAGACGAAGATCCAACAGCGCCATCAATAGATAGATAGATCAAGCAAGCAAGCAAGCATTAAAAAAAACTACCCACTGTGTGAATTCTTGTATATGAAGTTCTGTAACAGGCAGAACTAATCTGTAGCAATAGAAACCAGAAGAGTGGAAAGCGGCAAGAGGCGCGATGGAGGTGTTCTGTGTATTGACGGGCATGGTGGACATACAGTTGGGTTTGTCAAAAGAAAACCAAAAACCAAAAAAAAACAACCCCCTTTTTCCAAACGGGCTCGCGTTCATAGATTCCTGGGGTCAGGACTTGGACGTGTCTGTTTGGGGCTGCAGGTCAAGCCTCTCCAGCTGCCTGCTGGCCGGCGCCCAGGGTTTCCTGCCTCTGGCCCGACGTCAGCCCGTGAGGCCCGCGGGCACTTGAGACCAACCTGGTAGGAGTTGAACTCTTTCCTCGCCAGTTTTTAATCATCTTACATTTGTGGGCTTATTAACGGCAAATTAGTGGGGGTTTGTGGCTTATAGAAGAACTTATTATTCCATATAGACCTTTTTTTTCCTGGCTTTTCCCGCAGAACCACTAATGACTTCTAACAGGCAGAAAACTGAGCTCGGGATGGGTCTGCTCTGCGTCCTAACCGGGACGGCTGTTACCGTCCCCAGCAGGGCAGACCCTCCTGCCACCTCGCTCTGGGCAGTCAGGCCACCGTGCTTATCACTGCTCGCCGCTGGCTCGGAGGGTCCTGCTCCCGCAGCCCCCGGGCCAGCTGGTCTGCAATGCGGGTGGAGGGCCTGGAACCACTGGGCGGCAGGAGTTGAGGCCGCCACCCTCCTCCTCTTGTTGCTTTAGTTCACCGGCTCCGTGAGTATTACTGGGTGTCCGGTATGTGCCAGGCCCCCACTGTGGGCTCCGGGGGGAACCCTTAGAGCAAGAAAGATGAAGCCCTCATCACAGAGACTACGCGGCTCTAGGCCGGGAGTCCCGAGCGCCTCTTAACTTGCCACTAATTCCGGCGTGTCTGCCCCCAGCACCCTAACTCCTGACCCCGGCGACCCCAAGCCTCGGCTCCCCCTCTGCGTCCTCTGCGGGCCCCACTCTCCTCCGTCCCGTGGATTTGCCGGTGCCTCCAGCACGGAGGTCACGGCTCCTGCGCTCCAGACTTACAAGTCCACAGGCCTTCCTGACATGCTCACTTGGATGCTGACTGACGTTCCAGCAGCGTCGCCCACGGACCCCCACCGGAAGTCTCCCCACCCCCACCGGAAGTCTCCCCAGCTCTGCGGAGGCAGCTTTCCGGACCTTGCGTGACGCAACTGCTCTCCTGTCACGTCCCGCATCCGAGCTCCGTCTTCTGAGCGCTTGATGCCCGCCCCAGGCCGCCCGAGTCTGTCCCCTGGTTGTTGCCGTGGTCTCGTCCTTGTCACTCTGCAGTCTGCGTCCCACGCCACGGCCACAGGGACTTGAAACACAAATCCGACCCCAGACGCTCGGCGTCTCCCCGTCCGACTGTGGCCTCGGGTGACGAGCCCCTGCTCCCCCTGGCCTCGCCCTTGCCCGGCTCAGCTCCACCACAGTGCGCCCTTGACAGCGCCGGGTATGTCCCGCCTCCCAGCCCCTGCCCTGGCTGCCTCCTGTGTCTGGAATGTTCCTTCCACAGTGATCTGCCTCCTGCAAGACTTTGCTCGGACGTCACCTCTCTAGTGAGGTCCTCCTCCCCCACCACCACTTTGCAGCTTCTTTCCGGCGTTCCCCTTTTCCTGTTCGGCTCTCTCTCGTCTTCGGCATTCGTTGATTGACGTCATCCGTGGTCTGTCCCCCGCTCTGGCCGCTCTTGTACCTGCAGCGCCTGGCACGGTTCCTGGCCCAGGGAGGGCGCTTGGCAGGTATTTGTTGAACCGACGAATGGGCTTGTGGCCCCTGGAAAACCCATCTCTCTGAGCTTCAGCTTCTCCCTCGGAGCTGTGGGAGCGACGGAGCGTCTCATCCACAAGGTCCTTCCCAGGCCTGGCCGCCCGCACCCAGACCTCTCGCCGAACCAGACTTGAATACCCACAGCCCAGGAGGTAGCCCAGGTGCCCCAAGCTCTCTAACTTGGAGGAACGCCCACGGGGGTGGCCCCTCATCCCTGCCTGACGCGAGGTCCCCTTCCCACAAGCCCTGTGGTCTGGAGCTCGGGGCCCCGCCCTTAGGCCAGCTGCGTCCTGCTGAGACCGGGAGCGCCTCCGAGCCTTCCGCTGTCCTGCATGGGTGGGCCCAGCGTCCGGGCTGTCCGGCGGAGGCGGCGCCGCCCACGGGGACCCACCCAGTGCTACAGGACCCGGCCCTGCTCCGAGTATCATGTCTTAGAGGGACAGGCGTTTCTGGGGAGGGTGGTGAGAATGTGAAATGTCTACAAACCTCAACCCAAAGAACTCGGGAGGACCGGAGGTGGAGCGTGACTTAGGTTACGCACGGGTGGTCGTCTGGCGGATGGGGTGGGGGCCAAGGGAGAAGCGAAGGGGGTGCTCTAGCCCAGGATGAGGACGGCAGCTTCATCCTCGGCAGCCCGATCGAGGCAGAGGCGGAGCCCTGGCCGCCGGGACCCCAGGGATGGTCCCGGGCGGGTTGGACTTTCCCTCTCACTCCCCTCCCAGTCCAGGGTTCTGGGATCCCCGGCGCTTCCTGAGGGCATAGGCAGCATGTAGTCTCAGTGTCAGAACCAAGAGCTGCACTAAAGTCCGCCACGCTGCTGCAGCAGGGACACTCTGGGGTTCCTGTCCAGCAGAGAAGAGGGTGTGGGTGGAGGGAGGGGAAGGAGGGCCCGCGCGTCTCTCCAAAGAAACCGAGGACCGTTTTACTAATCGCCGCATTTGTTAACGGGTGGCCCGGTCGGCAGGCTGTTGGGACAGTACAGCGGTGCTCTCAGGCGGGAGGTTTGGTCGGCTCCCGGCTCAGCAGGACGTCGGCCCCGCGTGTGTGCGGTCGGACGTGGGGCCCGGGCTCCGCGGTTAGGACTCGCGGTGTGCTCACCGCGCTTAGCCGCCTGCCCTGCCAGCCGTGGTAGGTAAAAGTGGCTCCGAGTGTCTGGCCTCTGTGTTTCGCGTGGGAGCTGGGCCCCCACGTTCCTCCACGTGCCTTTACCTGTGATCTGGTGATAAACACAGACGTCAGCCTTGAGGATAAAAGTGTAGGTGGAAACCCGATTAATGATGTTCATCTTTCTCAACGGCTGTGGAAAGTAGAGACCAACTCGTGTGCGCGCGCGGTCTGTTCTGGAGCCTCGTGTCCGGGAAAAGGAGGAGGGGGAGAGTGGCATTATGGGAGCACCCCCGCCCGTGCGGCTCTGGGCCAGGTGAACGGGGCGCCTTGTGCGGTGGGCGGCCCTGAGTTACAGGTGAGGAAGCAAACAGCGAAGCTCAGTGCCTGGTCCGGGGTGACGCTGCCGGTCCCGGGCGGCAGGGGCTCTTCCGCTCATCCAAAGCACAAAACTCACAGGAGGCCCCAGCCTCCAGCTCGGGGTCACCTGCCCTGACCGCCTGTGAGCGTCCGGGGAAACCCGCCTCCCCCTCCAGTCCCCCCCTCGCCCAGTCTCCCCAAAACCTTGCCCTTGGCCCTGCTACCTGGAGCCCGGCGGGACTCGCTCAGCGTAGCACGGAGCCCACGTTAGCCCGGGGGCCCGCAGCCCTGGCGTCAGGGCCTGGCTCTGGCGGGCAGAGATCTGCCACTTCTCTCCGAGCCTCGCTTTCCTGATCAGTAGAGCCTGCCAGCTCCGTGCTCGGGACACACCACGAGGCTCCCGGGGTTCCCGGGAGGGGCTGTTCCTCACAGCCCGAGGCGAGCAGAAACCGGGGCTGCGGGGCCTGGAGCATCACGGGCCGGGTCGGTCCTGTCGGTCCTGGCTGGATGTGGCTGGGGCAGCTGGGCAGACGACGACGGGGGGAGGGGGAGCCTCAGGCAACGCGCTTCCAGAGCCGGTTCTGGCTGGAGCCGGGAATGGGTTCCCTTTACCATCAGCCTTTCCCCGCCGCAGACAGAACGATTCACTCTTCCTGGGCTTCTGGCTGATTGTGGATCATTGAATATAATAGACTCTACAGCCACGGACGAGTTTTCCAGCTGAAGTTTAGAGCATCGTAAACCACCTGCGACAGGAGAATGAGACCCGCGCCCGGGAGGCCTTCCCTGCCCTCCCCAGGAGGCTGCAGGTCGGAGCCCGACCCGAGGGCCGAGCCGCAGCCCCACGTGGCGAGCCGCGGGGGGCTCGGACCATCACCCTGGCGGTGGGCCTTCCTGCACGCGGCCGGTGCCTGGGCTTTTGGGGGGAATCCACAAGGGAATCCGTTTGCTTCCTGCTGCCGACAGGCCTCCCGTCTCACGTGGGAGACAGCACGCACCCGGGCCGCCCCGTGCTGCACGCCAACACCCGGGGCCACGATCCTGGCGGTTCCTTTCCTAGGTCCGTGGTCCGGGGATGGCCTCCCTCTGTGCCTCGGTTGATCTCCGGCAGAAGGGGGGTGATCACAGTGCCTGCCTCAAAGGGCTGGCGTGGGGATGGGATGGATTGCGATAGTGAGTCGCCCAGAGCCGTGACTGACGCCGTGGTTACTCTCATCGCCGTCGTCGTCGTAGCCACCGCCAGCGTCGTCACCCGTCCCGCCCTGACCGTGTTTCTGGAGAAAACGCCGGGAGGGTTCGGGAAGAGTGAGTAAGTCGCTCTGACTGCAGGGACCGGGTTGGATTCAAAGGATGACTCGGGCTTTGACAGCTGAGGATGTGGGGAGAGGGCCTCGGGCTGAGGGCAGGAGCGCCACGGCTGAGCACAGGAGGGGGTGAGGCTCCGCGCGGTGAGACGGCAGGCAGAGCTGAACGATTGCTCAAGGCGCTGGAGCCCAGGAAGGCACCCGATCGCCGTTCTGTGAGTCCTGAGAAGCCTTTTCCGAGTGTTCCGAAGGGTGACAGCATCAGCTTTGCATCTCAGAAGCGTCTTTCTGGCAGGTGTGTGGTAGCTGAGTGGGGCCGTCAGACTCAGGTTCAAGGCTGGGTGTGACACCCGGTCAGTGGGATGAGATCTAAATTGCCGTCCCCAGTAGACCAAAGCATGAACCATAGCTCAGACATAATAGGAGTTTAATTCTGGATCGTGTAGCAGCCCCAGGAGGTGCTTTTCCTGGGCAGGCGGCCCTCCCCCGTGTGGCGACGCAGGGATCCGGCTCCTAGGGGTCCCGCCATCCCCAGGGCCTCATCGCGCTTGGCATCTAGCTGGCGGGAGGGTGACGAGGCCGTGGAGGGGGCAGTCTGGCTGCTTTGTAGACCCTGCTCTCGAGGTGGCAGGCGGCACTGCTGCCCGCCTTCCGAGGCAAGGACCAGTCCCCTGGCCAGGCCCGCCGCAGGGAGCCGGGAAGATGCCGCACCTGGCTGTGCCCCGTTACAGAGAACCGCGCTTCCGTGGTGACGGCAAGGAAGTGCTTCCTTCTGTGCTTCTGGCACCTCGGCCACTGGCCGCACGTCGTGACCAAGCAGGTGAAGTGTGGCCGGTGCAGCTGAGCTTTTAATTCTCCTCGCGCGTCATACGTTTACGCGGCTGACGGGGCTGGGGCTGTGGCACGGGCGGCGTGGCTGCAGAGAGAGAAGAGGGTGGGTTTGGGGGGACACAGTGCTCTCCGCCTTGGCCAGTTAACGGCTGGGTGTGGTCAGGAACCTTCCTTAATTCCTGTGCTCACTTCCCTCGACTGTAACAAGGGTGGGACTGGTGGGGGGAGCAGCTCCCGGCGAGGCCGCTGCGGGACGCCCGGTGCCGGAGGGGTTGTCCCGGGGGCGACCTGGAGCAGGGGCTCAGGCCGGGGAGTGCGCCGGGCCCTGCCCCTGGCCTCCCCCGCAAACGGTGCCCTTTGCTCAACCGGACTGCGTTGCTTGCTCTGCTGCAAAGCCCACCCGCCGCCTACCGCAGACCGTGCTCTCGGCCCTGATGTCCCTCCCGCTGCAGCTGGTGCACGGGCCGCGTCCCCGTGGAGCGCTGTCTCTCAGCCACGTGCATCTCCGTCTCCACAGGCCCCGGTGTTGGGTTCCCGGGACCCGCCATCCCGCACAGCCTCTCGTCCTGCCGTCCAGACTCCCCCAGCCGTCTCTTCACCTCCTGCTCCACCCGGCGGAATTCTCTCTGTGTGTGTGTGTGTGTGTGTATGTGGGCCAGCAACAAACCCCCGTCGCCCTGAACTGAATCCCTCAGGGCCAGAGAGGGTTGCGGGGATGTTCTTGGGCCGTTAGACCAGAGGTGACATAGAGGTGACATCTACGTGGCCGGGAGGAAGCAGGGCGTGGCAGTTACCCTTGAATCTGTGTAGACATCCAGGTGGAAAAAAATCAGGCTACCTCTTTGGCATGTGGTTTGCAGAATTCTTTTTGACATTTGCACCATTTTTATTCTCCCACATTTTTCTACAAAAACAGCCTTTCAGTTCACATGCCGTGTACCGCCCGTCTTCCCCTGCTGTCTGTCAGGCCGTTCCTGGTAAAGTTCCTGGCCAGAAACTGCCGAGGAGGGCTGGAGCCACTCAGTTTGGCTGCTGGCCAGGAGACCAATGAAGTATGTAAGGGTCCAACGACGGCGAGGTCCCAGGGGACCTGTCCCAGGCTCTGTGGCCCCGGGCAGCCCTGAGGGGACCGCTCAGGACCGTCTGGTGCCTCTTGACATCAACCTCGGCATCTTAAGGCTGTCCCCGCAAATACTCCAGATTCCTGTAAGAGTCCATTAATGTTTCTCACTAATCAACTTGTCTAGACCTTAGACTGACTCACTTACCCAGACAACAGCGTTCGTTAAGCGGCTGCTCTGGGCCAGGACCCTTGTGGGGTTTCAATTAGAGAACAGCAAAGGTTCTATTTTCAAGGAACTTTCGTTCCAGTTTGGTGGGAAGAAAATAAACAGGTACCTGTTCGACGTCAACACGTTCTATGAGGAAAAGAAAGCAGGGCGTCTCGTCGTCACTGCCGCATAACAATCACCTTAAAGCTCAGTGGTTTAAAACAACCTTTGTGGTTTCTCGTGAACCTGTGTGCTGGCCGCTCTTCTGCTGAGCCGTCCCGCGGGCCCGTCACAAAGCTGCCTTCCGCTGGGGCTCAGCCGGAGCGCGTGGGGCCTTGGCGCTGGCCACGCGCCCTCTCCACGCGGCCCTCGTCCCGCGGGAGGCCAGCCGGGCCCTCGCAGAGGAGGCAGAGGCTGTGAGGGCTCTTGTGACTCGGGACGGGGCGGGGAGGCCCCACGTCACTTCCACCCCGTTCCGCTGGCCACTGCCGAGTCCCCAGGAGCCGGGATGGCGAGGCTGCGGGGACCTCGGGCCGCTTTTCCGCGCAGCTTGATTGAGCTGGAATCGGCCGTACCACGTTGTGTCAGTTTAAGGTGTGCGATGTGATGATTGGACTCACTTACGCAGCAAAATGATGAGACCCGGGGCCACCTCCAGTCGACCACGCGGGGAAAGGGGGCAGCGGCCGGCGGGTCGGAGGGGCCTCCCGAGGAGGGGTTATTTGGGCAGAGAGGCCCGAGGGAAGGGAGGGAATAGCCGCGCCGATGCCTGGAGCGTCCCAGGCGGATGAAATTGTGAGCCAAAGCTCTGGGGCCGGAGCTGGCGGGCCTTTGCATCGAAGGTGATGCTGCAGTATTAAGACTTCTGAGCGGAGATGCTCCCGTGTTACTTGTGGGAAATCTGGTTCTGCTGGGGCAGCAGAGGAGGCTTCCTGAACGGGCTGAGCCAGCTTGAAGGGGGCTCTGAATTTGGAGACGTTGAGACGGGAGGGTGAATCGTTTGCACAATCAAAGGTCAGAAAAATAATTCACCGACCCGCCTCTGCCTCCCTCCCCAACCCTCTCGGCCGGATTTTCCAGGCATCTTCTGGCGCCCCTTGCAGAACCCCAGGAATCTGCAAACTCCTGCGGCACCTCTGGTCTCAGGAAGGTGCGTTGCAAACCCCCTGCCCTCGGCTCACCTTGCCCTCATGAGGCCCGGGGGGGCCCTCTCTGAGCGAGTCCAGGTGTGCACACAGGAGGGGAAGGTGTCTGGTTGCCTAAAGGACCGGGCAGAGCAGAGCAGGGGTTACCTGAGGTCGCCAGGGGAGTCTGAGCGGAACGCGGGAGGTGTGTGTGTGTGTGTGTGTGTGTGTGTATGTGTGTGTCAGGGGCCAATTACCGAGCTCCACTGTCACTGCCCCTCTGGCCCCTGGGCCAGGCGGCTGGCTCTGCCTGTGGACTGTTAGGTGTCATGACTCTGCCAGGTAGAGGAATCTGTCGTTGTCTCTTCTGTTGACCTGTAGTTACCACAAAACCTGCAAGTCACTAATTAAAGGGCCTCCCTGTGGCCCTGTCCTGGCACCGGACGGCCTCGTGAACGCTGTCAGGGCAAGGGTGGCTTTCAAAGGCCAAAAAGGTGGGCTGGGGTCTCCAGAGGACGCTGCACCTGAGCCGTGCCCCCCCTGCCAGAGCGGGGACCCTGTGCTCCGGCTGTTACCGACCAGGGTTCTGGGCCTCCTTTATCAATAGAAATTGATCAGAGGCCAGACGGGACACTCAGGCCAGGCTTTCCTGGGGCCCCTGCAGCAGCAGTGGGGAGCGGGAACAAACCACAGGTGCCCTTGCTGGCCCGCTCTCTGAAGGGGGAGCGAGCTTCCTGCTTTTGTGGGCCGAGTCCAGAGGTCAGGCCGGAGGGGTAGCTTCGGTGGTCCGCCCAGCCCTTAGGCGGTGTTGTGCGCAGGGGCCGTGGCGGTGGCCTGCTTTTGCTCCAGGCTCTTCAGAGGGGGCAGTTGGTTTTTTCGGTCTCTTCGCATCTTTTGTCCAGAATTTGCCCCAACTGCACGCACACGGTTATTTTTAGCCCCACAGTTTCTTTGTATTTTATGGCTCGAGGAGAGGCGTGTCCAGGTGCCAGCACTGCAGCAAAGGGGCCCAGGTCCCAGCCTGGCTCACAGCCACCGGCTTGTAGAGTGCCGGGACGGCACCCCCAGATCAGGCACATCCTACGTAGGGCCGAGGCGCGGGCTACTGAGTGAGACAGAAGCCAGCTTTACAGCCCTGAAAGCCGACATCTGTCCTGAAGTCTCTTGCCGGGGGGGGGACCTCCTCTAAGAGTCCCTGCCGCTCTTACCCACCCCCCATTCCCAGTCTCAACTCCTCAAAGCGCGCACCCCTCTTCTGGCGGGGCTCCCCCGCCGTGTGGGAGCCGGGTTCTCAGTCTCCCGCGAGGACGACCAGCTTTGCTCTTGGTCGCTTGCGCGTCTCCTCCCGCCCTTAGCCGCGGCGCCGTGAAGCGCACGACACCCGGCGCTGCTGTGACGAGCCTCCCCGGCCGCAGACTTTTCTGTGGGTTGAGTTCGTGGAAGTGGAGTGACTCAGTGTAACCTTCTCATTTGAAAAGATTCTGTCGCATTTTGCCTGAAAGGTTGTGCACGTTAAATTCCCACGGAGGGTTTATTGGAACGCTGTTTCCCCGTACCCTCGACAACCCGGCTTGCTATCACTTTTCAACATCATTTCCAGTGTTTTCTTTCTTTCTTTCTTTGGTTGCGCCGGGTCTTAGTTGCGGCAGGCGGGCTCCTAAGTTGCGCCGTGCACGTGGGATCTAGTTCCCTGACCAGGAATCGAACCCGGGCCCTCTGCATTGGGAGTGCGGAGTCTTAACCGCTGGACCACCAGGGAAGTCCCTCCAGTGTTTTCTGATTATACACATGATATATGTTCACTGTTTTTTAAAAAAGGGGGAAATGCAGAAAAGGGTGAGAGAAAATAAAGATTAGCTGTCACGCCACCACCAGAAGATAAGACACCCTGTCCGTTTTTGCAAAAGACGAGAGCAGAGGCCACAGGTAGCCAAGATGGTCACTTGAGGAAGCTTCCAGAATCCCTCGTGCCGGTGACAAGGTGTTAAACATTGCCCTCTTCTCCCCAGGCCCCCTCCCCATCCACTGGTGTCTCCAAAGGCTTGAGATACTCTCCTCGGCCCAGGAGGCTGTTCGGAGAGAGCTGGTTCCATTATCCACCCCTAAGTGTCCTCTCAAAACAGGTCCGTGGCCGGGAAGGGCCCCGCCGAGGTCTGGGGGCAGCGGTGGGAGAGGAACAGCCCAAAGTGTGTTCCGGACATTGGCCCTGGGCCCGGCAGGCTGGCAGCCCCTCTCTGCAGCCAAGCCAGAGCCAGCGTCCGTTTCCTGGAGCCTCTGGCACGCCCTGGGGACTGCCCTCCAGCGACTGTCCTGCCTTTTTTCCAGAGACCTGAATTACAACCAGCTGCACGAGTTCCCCGTGGCCATCCGGACGCTGGGCCGCCTGCAGGAACTGTGAGCTCCTCTGTGGGGTTTGGGGTGTCCTCTGTGCCCAAGGGCCCCCCACACCCTCATCTCCCGAGGTCCCGACCTCCCGGGTCAGCAGTCACAGGCCTCGCTGCTGGGCTCCAGGCATCTCTGGGGCTGAGTCATCCGCGGAGCTGGGCCCTTCTAGCCTGGGGAGAGCGAGGCCCAGCCCCGCCTGTTAGGCTTGCCTGGCACCCCCCTGTCTTGGCTGGAGGTGTCTAGAGATGTAAGGGGACAAGAGCAGGGGGCTGGTGTGTGCCTTGGGTCCTGCCTCAGTCCCCTGTCCCAGTGGGGCCGCAAGGAGCTGGCTCTGCCCCACCCCCCCACGGCCACTGCTCGTTTTATTCTAAAATGCATTTGCTCCTGTTAACTGCAAACCAGGGGTGAGACAGACACCAGCCGTCCCCTAGGGCTTCAGGCCTGTCGAGGATGCAGAGTACAGGGGCAGGACGCAGCAGCTCGGGGCCGGCATATAGCTGCGACCCTAGATCCTGTAATCTTAGCTAGAACGGTCTGGGTGTCCAGAGAGCGCAGAAAGAGCACTGAGGGCTCACGCGTCTGAGGTCAGCCTTAAAGGATGGACGAGGCTTAGGCGGCAGTGGCGGAGCAAGAACTGGAGATGAGGACCCGATGGGACGGTGAGTGAGCTGAGGGGCGCTGAGCCAGCGGGAAGACAGCCTTCGGGGGGGAGCCTGTGCAGCGGGCGGCATCTGCGTGGGGCTGAGCGGGACCAGTTAAGGCAGCGGAGGTTTATGACCAGAGCCCAGACCTCCAGGCAGCACTGAATCCGCTCTCCCTGCCACCCGGGGCCTTTAGCAGCAGCCCCGGGCCTCCCCCGTCACCTGGTCCAGACGGCTGACAGTGTGAATGCTGGGGAGCAGGTGAGGAGCTGGCCCAGCTGCAGGGGAGGGTCCGCGTGAGAAACGGCTGCAGGCCCTCCACTGCCAGCGAATCACCAAGGCCTGCCTTTCCCCTGGAGCGGGGAAAGGCAGGGGGAAGATTTGCTCGGTGTGCAGGGCGTGCAGGGAGCAGGCTGTGCGAAGGCCTGGGAGCGGGAGATGTAAGCTGGAGGAGGCAGCAGAGGCCTGGGGTAGCAGGAGCAGGAAGGCACCCGTGTGGGGTGTGTCTGTCCGCGTCTCTTGGGAGAAGCGGCTTGAGGGCAGGGGCTCTTGTCTCGTAAACTTCTGACTCCCTCTGAGCTCGGCTGAACACCGGCCACGAAGGGGGTGATCAGACACGTGTGACGGGCGAAGTCACGCAGGAACGTTGGACGAACAAAGCGGGCCGGGTGGGCGTTGGCTGGGGGTGAATTTCGTGAATGAGCGTGGAAGTGATGAGGGGGGAGAGGAGGGTCCCAGAGGCCAGGGAGACACTGAGGGACTGGGGTCTCCGGTGAAGAAAGGACGGCAGAGGGCGCTGCTAGCGTGGGTTGTGCTTTCCAGTCCAGCGTTTACGCGGAACTGTTCTCCCCGAGAACCAGATGCACTGTTCCCGGCTTCTAGAGCCTGCACGCCCAGTGGGGGCCCCGCCCCCTTTTCCCCTCCACGGTCATGGGCGTCCCCCCTGTGCCCCCCAACTCCCCCCGGGCTCCACTCCTCAGTTCAGGGCCTTGAGGCCAAGCCTGGCTCCTTCTGGGGACCGCTTCTCCTCCGGGGGCCCCTGTTTGTCGAGCTCCTCCTCCCTCAGCCCCCTCCCGGGGACCTCCAGGGTTCGGCCCTCCTTGGGGTCTGGGCCCAGCCTGTTCCCCGAGAGCCTCTCGCAGTCCCCTCTGCCCGGGCCCACCCTCGCTCCTTTCCGCGGATCGCTGAGCGAAGAGGGAAAGTCACAGGCAGATGCGGAACCGGGGTCCCCACGCTGATGTCCCTTGGGGCCCACGGCCTTCCCGCCCGGCTGTTGGAGAGCGTCCTGGGGTCCCCTGTCCCCGTGCACAGGCTCTCCGCATCCTCCTGACGCCCGTGTCACCCCCCAGGGGTTTCCATAACAACAACATCAAGGCCATCCCCGAGGGGGCCTTCCTGGGGAACCCTCTGCTGCAGACGGTGTGAGTCCCCGCCCCTGACGCGCGCTGCGGGAGGACGGGGTTGGCAGGCGGAACTGGAGAGGGGCTCCCTGCGCGCTCGTCTCGCGGAGAGGGGAGAGCAGACGCCTGCCTCGGTCCGGCCGGGAGGGCGAGTGAAGGGCTTCGGTGTCTCTCCTGCAGCCACTTCTATGCCAACCCGATCCAGTTCGTGGGGAGGTCGGCGTTCCGGTACCTGCCCCGGCTGCGCACCCTGTGAGTTGGCGCCTCCCCCTGCCCTCTGGCACCGCCCCCCGCCCGCCAGTCCCGCCAAGTCAGGGTCGGCTCACGTGGCTGAAGGAGCAGCAACCTGACCAGGTGGTTCTCCGGGGCCCCCGGAGCTGCACCCTGTGGCTCTTGGACACCCAAAGGCCTCCTCATCTCCCGCTCTTTCGATTCCCATCCCAAGTGCAACGTCGTCACAAAACCTCCTGCAGGTGACGCTCTACACGCAGCAGCACAGGGGCACCCCTGAGTCTTCTGGGGTGCAAGCTCCACCTTCCTGTGCACCCCATTCTCACCCCTGAGGCCGGCGCCGTCCGTGTGTTTCATCCCCAGACCCCAGGCTCTCCCGCTCGCCCGAGCCCAGCACCCTCGGGACCCGGCGGCACCCATCCTGCTGGGCTCGTGTCGCGTGCAGGCCCGCGTGGTCCCCCGAGGTGGGGTGACCGCTGGGGGAAACTCCGGCAGGTGACACTTAGGGGAGACCCGCTTCCCGGCTCCGGCGAGCAACCCCAGCAGACAGACACCTTTCCGGAAGCACTCAAGCCGTTGCCTTTCAAACGGGGCGTGTCCCGCGGTCCCTGCCTGTGTTTTGTGCACACTGGGCCTGGGTGGCTGGGTGGCCCGGTGGCTCGGGGCCAGGTGACGGGCTCTGTCTGCGCCAGGCTGGGTGGAGCTGACCTAGGAAATGGCACCCTGGAGCCTGCTAGGCGTCCAGCCTCCACCAGGGCCTGAGCAGCTGGGGTCACTGGAGGGAGGTCGGGGAAGGACGGTGTCCCCAGAAGATGCGGTCCCTGGGGGTGGTCCCTGAGGGCTGACCCCCTTAGCACCCGGTGCTCTATCTCCAGATCTCTGAATGGTGCCACAGACATCCAGGGCTTCCCAGATCTCAAAGGCACCACCAGTCTGGAGATACTGTGAGTGGACGCTGGCCCCCCAATCCCCCGTCACCCCCCGGAGCCCCCAGACTCTGGTCCCCGTTGTCTGGCCTTCTGCTGGGCTTCCAGCCTGGTCCGGAGGCTGCCCGGCTCGGCCCCGGGGCCCGTGGCCGCTCCCGCCGGGCTGGCAGGGGGTCCAGGGGAGGGGCTGCCCCTCCCGCTTTCCCAGCCTGGAGTTTCTCGGAGATCCCAGCCGCGAGCCGAGGTGCACGGAGGACCCGGGCGCGGCAGGAGGGCTGCGTCACCCGCCTCCCGTGCCTCCTGCTTTCCACTCTGTCCTGGGGCGCGGGGCGAGGGCACAGCGGGCCCTCGAGTCACTGTGAAAGAGCAGAAGAGTCCTGCGAACACCCAGGGCTGGAAGGTCTTCCGCGAGGGACGTAGCGGCTCCCCGGGGACGACCTTGGCTTCACGTCCTCCCGGAGCGCCCGTCCCAAGGCCGGCCGCTCCGCAGCCCGCTCGCAGCCCACTGCCCCCGGCCCGGGTGCCCCGGCACCCTCCCTGCCCGGGGTGCAGGGCACGGGCTCTGGGCTTGGTTCCCAGGGCCCCACCGGGGCTGGAGTTTCCATCCACGGCCTGCGCGTGGCCCCCCTCCCCTACGAGGAGCAGAAGAGGGTTCGGCCCCCGTGTTGCTCGTGACACCAGGAGACGTGGGGTGACGTGAAGGGGAGGGCGGGAGGGTCTGGCTGCAGGACCGCCTGCCAGGCGGTGCCCGGCCGTGCCCCTCCGTCCACCCCAACCCACCTCCTCTCTCTCTCTCCCCGCAGCCCCCCGCCCCATGCCCCCCACTTCCCTCTTGTCAGCTCTGTGCTCCCACGTCAGCGTCGGGCCAGAGGGGAGGCGTGGGGAGGGGCTGGGGGACGGCAGGGCCCGGGTCGGTGCCAGCCCCGCTCCGTTCTCCCTGCAGGAGCCTGACCCACGCGGGCCTCCGGCGGCTGCCCCCGGGGATGTGCCAGCAGCTGCCCGGGCTCCGTGTGCTGTGAGTGCCTCCCACGCCCTCCCGCCTGGCAAGGGTCCTCTGGCCTCCGTCCGCTGGTCACTCTCTTCCTGGAGAGAGGCAGCCTGGGCTGAGACGTGCTCGGGAGGGACTGGGCTGCCCTCTCCCATTCGGGGAAAAGCCTCGCTCTTCGAAGTCAGACCCGGGGCTGAGGCCGAACTCTGCCATTTCCCACCGGTGAAGCCCGGCTCCCCCTTTGTGTCTCTGAGCTCCGGTTTCTCATCTGCAAAACGTGGGCTCATTTAGGAGGGTTGGAAGCGCCCGGCACGTCGTAGGTCCCCCCAGCGTGGCTCTGATAGGTTACCCGAGTCTACACAGGGGCCACAGAGGAGCTTAAGTGTCCCACGAGGAGCAGGGAGTTTCCTCTCCCCCGAGTCTCACTCGGGTCTGACGTGCTCACCACGGACCACAGCCCTGGCTCAAGATGTGCACGGCCGGGTGTCCAGCCTGCCGGCGACAGGCTGCGTGTCCGTGGGCAGGTCCTGTCCCCTCCGTGAGCCTCAGCTGGATGAGGGCCTGGGCCTGGGGACCCCTAGGGGCGTCGGCTCCGTACTGCGGCAGTGGTGCCGCCTGGGCAGCCTCGGCCAGCTGGCTCGTCCCAGGGTGGCCCTGTCGTGCCCCTCTCCCCTCCTGCTCCCTGACCCCCGGGGCCCTCCTAGGGTCCCCTGGGCCTTCATATGGATGAGGCAGCCCCATCCGGGCCCAGCGGGGAGCCGGAGGGACGTGCCCGGGATGAGGAGGTCCACAGCCGTGGCCCTGAGGCCCAGCTCCCCTCACCAGCCCGGCCCTCTCTCCCCAGGGAGCTGTCTCACAACCGCATCGAGAGGCTGCCCAGCCTGCCCGGGTGTCAGAAGCTGGAGGAGATGTGAGTCTGGGGCACTGGGACAGAGGGTGGGGTCAGCACGCACTCTGACCTTCCCCTCCCTGGGCTTGCTGACCCCGAGGTCAGGGCTGGGAGCTTGGCGGCGGCCGGGAGGGGCCGCGACTCCTAGTGACAGTGCGGGAGATGGTGCCCAAAAGGGGTCTCGAGGCGGCTCCTTGGGGGTCAAGGCAGCAGGAAACATGACAGAGATTAGGGCCAGCGGAGGGGTAGGTGGGCTGGACATGGGGTGGCCGTGGGGGACCGGAAGTGCCCGGGCTCTCGGTTTCCATAAGCACACACGCACGGGCACAGTCGTGTCCGGCAGGGAAACCTGGGCTGCACGTTCCACGGGGACCGAGACCACTTCACACATTCTCCGAGCTCCCGCTTCCCCAAGTGACAGGGCCTCCGGCCCTTCCGTGTCTGCGCCCTGGGACCAGGCAGGGTCGGGGGTGTGAGGGCCTGTCCTGGTGCCTCGACGCTGAAGGAAGGAGGGTCTGCGCCTTTGCCGAGGCCCGGAGTCCGCGTCTCCCGCTCAGACGCCAGTGTGCCGAGCTCTGCCTCCAGGCTTGGGCCCGTCTGGGGCCGCCGGGGGCTGGGCAGCCTCTGCTGCTGGACTAGGGTGTGGAGGCCCGAGGAGTGAGGCCAGCTGGGCCGGGAGCCAGGGCCGGTGGGAGCCCTGGAAGCTCACTCCCTTTGGGGCCACAGGGACGGCTTTGTAGCTTTGTGTCCTGACCCACTTACCCAAGGCGGCCACGTCCCCCATGCTCCCTTTAATTCTGGTGATTCTGCGGGCTGGGTCCTTTCTTCCTCCCAGTGGGGGGGGGTCATGGTGGGGGCAGTGTCTGGGCCCCTGGGCTCATCCAGCCTCTCGCTGCCCTAGTGGCCTCCAGCACAACCGCATCTGGGAAATCAGAGCTGACACCTTCCGCCAGCTGACCTCCCTGCAGGCCCTGTGAGTACCTAGGGTGGGGGGACCCTCCCTGCGCGCCAGTGCCCTGTGGGGACCCCCAGCACCCAGGGGGACCCTCCCTGCACGCCTGCGCCCCGTGGGGACCCCTAGCACCTGGGGGGACCTCCCTGCACGCCTGCGCCCCATGGGGACCCCCAGCACCCGGGGAGGGCAGCCTCCCTGCACGCCTGCGCCCCGTGGGGACCCCCAGCACCCGGGGAGGGCAGCCTCCCTGCACGCCCACACCATGGCACATGTGTCGGTGCCCCAGGGTAAGAACGAGGGGTCCTCCATGTGTCACTGTCCCCTCCTGTCACGTCCTCTGCCCGTAGGGACCTGAGCTGGAACGCCATCCGGTCCATCCACCCCGAGGCCTTCGCGACCCTGCGCTCCCTGGTCAAGCTGTAAGTGTCCACTGCCCTCTTCTCCTGGGTGCTGGGGCGCCGTGGGCCTGTGGGCTGCCCAGCGGGGGCAGGAGGGCCCGGCCCGGGGGAGGGACACGCGTGGGTGTCGGCCACACATACTGGGGAGGCGGCTCCAGCCTAACCAGCATCCCCAGTCCCCTGGACAGACGTGGGGCCTGGTGAGCAGGAGCCGCCCCTGCAGCTCTGCAGCGCCACGCGCAGCCGGATCCCCAAGTCACCGCCGCACACAGCGGTGCGTGGTCTCCACTGCGTCCTGAAGGCGCGTCCACCGGGGACCGCGCAGCCCTGACCCGCGCCTCTGCGGCTCTCCCTGGCCCGCGGGAGGTGGCTGCTCCTGCCCTCTGGGCTCCAGGCCACTCTCTCACCTCTGCTTCCGCCCGTTCGCTCAGCTCCCGCCACGTCGGTTGGATGGGTATTTTTATCCCTTTGAAAGATGAGGCCACCAAGGCTCGGGCAGACCTGCGACACGCCTCAGCTTCAGGCGGAGCTGGTGGCGGGGCCCGGGCCCTGACGTCCAGCCCAGGCCGTCTCCACACTGCCAGCCTGCGGCCGCGCTGGCTGGTTTGGAGGCCCGGCTGCTTCTGATATTTCTCCAGGGGGAGCCGTGTGCATCTCCCCCGCTGGCTGCAAAGCTGGCTCTGGAACAGGACGGGTGACCAAACCCCTGCGTGTGGCCAGACGGCCGCGCTGTGCCATCCCAGCTCTGGCCTCCGCGTCCTCAGAAGAGCAGGGGGCCGGGGGCCGGCACGGCAGGCGGGTGGCCTGGCGGGGCGGACAGGGACTCCGGTGGGGCTCAGATGGGGCCCCGCGGCCGTGGCTGAGCGGCTGTGTTACCCAGGGGCCGGGACCGCGTGGCGTCACCTCCCACAGCACCGTGTAGTCGGCCCCCGAGGCCCCCCGAGGAGCCCTGGCAACCCTGCCGCCTCTGCCCGGCACCCATGCTCCTTCCTGCCGAGCCTTCCTTCCCTCCTCTCCTCCGCCTCCCGTCCCGGGCGCACCGGCCACGCCTTCAGCACAGTCTGCCTCCAGCCACCCCCTGCCTGCCAGTGACCCTGACCGTCCCCTGTCCTAGGGACCTGACGGACAACCAGCTGACCACGCTACCCCTGGCCGGGCTTGGGGGCCTGGTGCACCTGAAGCTCAGGGGGAACCGGGCTCTGTCCCAGGCCTTCCCCCAGGACAGCTTCCCCAAACTGAGGTGAGGCTTCCGTGCCCACACCTACAGAGGTGCCTCAGGGCAGTGGCCAGGCCGGGAGGGGCAGGAGAGAGCCCAGGGCCTCACCCCGAGAAAAGCCTGGAGGCCCAGAGTCTGGCCAAGCCTGAGTGGGGAGGGCCCCTTCCTCCTCGTCCCCGCGTAGCGTTTCCCTCTCCCAGTCCCAGCCCTGGGGGACCCCGGCGAGGACAGAGGTAAGATGGTGGGCAGGCCCCCTGCCTACTGGGGCAGCTTCCGGGCCTGGAATCGGGGCCGAGCCTGGGGGGCCGATGAGTAGAGAACAGCCGCTCGGCCCGTGCTGGTGCCGAGGACCCCAGGCCTCCTTCCCCCCGTGCGGCCCACAGTGTGTCTGCCGCAAAGCACCGGGGGCGCGGCCTCACCCGCTGGGCGCCGACCCAGCTCTGACGTGCCCAGAGGCACGGGGCGCGGGCCTCGCGGAGGGCGAGGGTGAAGAGGGCCGGAGACCCCCGTGTCCTCGCGAGGGGAAGAGGAAGCCCGCCCGGAGGGGCCGAGCTCCCAGGCTGCGGGGCCTGGCTGCTGCCCGTCGGAGCCCGGCTCGGGCCTCTGGGTGCGGGCGGGGGAGGCTGCGGCCCTTCGGAAGAAGCCTGGCAGGCGGCCAGCGGGGCGCTCGGGGGCCGGAGGGCAGGTGCGGGCTGCCGGGCCCCTGACCGTGGCTACGGTGGCCGTCTCCCCCCGCCCCCCAGGACCCTGGAGGTGCCCTACGCCTACCAGTGCTGCCCCTACAGCGTCTGCCCCGGCTTCTTCAAGGCCTTGGGCCGACGGGCGCCCCGGGGCCCTCACCCCGACGACCGCGACGCTCCCCAAAGGCCCCCGGGCCTCCTTGCCGGGCCGGCCGAGAGCCGCTGTGAGTGACCCTGGGGGCCCTGGGGGGGCCGTGAGGGAGGAGGCGCAGGGCCCCGAGGGGAGCCGGCAGGGGCTGCCCCCGTTCACACCTGCCCCCCAGGCCCGGGGAGACGAGGGCGGCGCTGCCCTTGACGGCAGGCACGCCTCCCTGCTGCCGAGCTCTCTGTGGCCCCCAGCGCGCCCCCCAGGCCGTGGCTCACGGGACAGCCCTGTCCCAGTGCCCTGTCCCAGTGGGCCTCGAGGGCCGCAGCTCCTCCACGGCGCCCCCCCCACCCCCCGCGAGCCCTGCAGCGGGCGTTCTTGGAGCAGACGGCGTTTTCCAATGCGCCCGAGCCGGGCGGGGTCAGGCTGAATCAATGAAATTGAAGCTGCTTCTGGAAGAGGCCTCTCGCGCTGTGTCTCAGAGCCAAAGGAGCAGCTCGGGGTCACTGCTGCCCCCGCCGTCTGCCCCACCGCCTCACCAGGGACTTCAGAGGCCCTGGAGCCCGGGGGCCTCTCGGGGGGGCCACGGGAATACCTACCGGCTGGGGTCTCTGAAGCAGGGCAGAGGGGTCTTCGTGGCCTGCCCCCTGTCGCAGGGCGCAGGCAGGATTGGGGGGAGGGGACGGGCCCCGACTCCGGGGTTTCCCTTCAGTCTCGAAGTCCTTCTTCACAATGTGTCCGTGTAGAAGCTAGGCAGAAAGATGAGATCCGAACACGTAAGAACGTTCACGCCAGTGTAGACGGACCCAGGTTCTCACTCCGCCAGACCGCTCACGGGTTGGGTCACCGCGGACAAGGCCTTGCGGAGCCTCCGTTTCTCATCCGTAAACTGGGAGCGGCGTTCGTGCCCCACAGGCCGTCGGGAGCGTTGGGGGTCCCACGGACAGAAACGCGTGCCCTCGCTCCACGGAGGCTACTCAGGGAGGGGCCTCTGGCTGGACACGCGGGAGTGTAGCTGGAAGCCCAGGAGGCCGCCGCGGGCCGGCAAAGGGGACTGGAGCCCTCCCGGGAGAGGTTGAGGCCCGGCAGGGGCAGCAGCTGCCCCCGGGGCGGTCTGGGTGTCTGCCGTCCACTCCGCAGGGATGGAAGGAGGAGTGCAAACCTTCCTTCCTGGAAGTGAAACTCCACCAGGCCAGAGTCTGGGAGAACCACGGGGCATAGGGATGGTGGGTGGCCACTGCCATCACGGCACCGGGGCAGGGCCCCCCTTCCTGAGGAGCTGCTGAGCCTAGGAGGTGCCAGGGCCGCGGCTGCAGCCACATGCCACGTCCCCCTCGGGGGAGAGCGGCCCTTAGCGCTTCGGCTGTGGCCTTACAGCCTCAGACCGAGTCCGCGGGCCTCAGCTCTTGCGTCTCACCCGTGCATTTTGATTTCCAAGCACTGCTGAGCTCCGTTCTATAGAGCGGGAAAGGTGGCGAGGGACGGAATGCTAGGCTGTGGGCGCAGCCCGGCCCCCTGCCCACCCAACAGAGCCCAGGCCATGGGCAGCTCTACAGGGCCTCCCTGCCTCCAGGGAAAGCTCCCAGCTGAACTGTTTACCCTCCACACAGCAAGCAGACGTGAGCTGAAGGCGGGGACAAGTGTGACAACCGGTCACCTGCCCGGGCCTGGCCTGTATGTGGCAGAGAGCCTGCTGGCCCGGCTCCCTGACCTTCCAGGAGAGGCAGTTTCCCCCAGTCCACCCAGAAGCCTCCTACCCCAACCCAACTCCAGAAAGTACCCGCCTACCCCAACCCAACTCCAGAAACTTTCCAGGAACTCCCTGGCAGTCCCGTGGTTAGGACTTGGCGCTCTCACTGCCAGGGGTTCGATCCCTGGTCGGGGAACTAAGATCCCACAAGCCTCGAGGGGGATCTTCCGATGACGAATTATCGCTGCAAAAGAGAGCTTCGTCTTTATAAACTGGTTGGGTTATCATTTATCATTTCAATATTCTTAAAGAATGTATGGCCCCTGAGATGTCCACCCCCCTGGAGATTGCAGGCCCTGGTTTAAGAAACAGCACAAGAGCGAATAAGGAAAATAATGCCATTTGATTCAAACCCGTTTTGGAGTTTCTTTAACAAGGGATTTGCCTTTCTAATCCTATTTTCTCAGACTAAGAGAATCGCAGAGCCTAGACTTAGAATTGGAAGGATGGTTAGAGATGATCTAGTCTATCTGCTAACGCAGTAGAGAAGCGCCCTTCTCACACTGGAGACTTCCTGCTCCAGTCTCTCCAGTCACGCACACCGCGTGCGTCTGTAAAGCTCCCCCACCCGTCTCCCCTCCCCCACCTTGGCTCTGCGGCCCAGCGAGGCTCCCGTCTGAGTTCCGCCCTGTCGCTCGCTGGCTGTGAGACCCAAGGCAAGGGCTTCGCTTTCCTCGCCTGCTGATGATGCCTGGGCCGCCCGCCTCCTGCGGCCGTGAGCAGCGCCAGTGAGATGGGGAGCATGAGGACCCCTCGGGTGCGGGGCCTGGAGGATGAGAGCGGGGGGGAGCCCCAGCCCTGGCGCCAGGCGACCTCCTCGTGGCTGCGGCGTACGTGCCCGCGGCTCCTCGAGAGCAGGGCCGCGTCTCGTCCACCCCACGTGCCCCCCGCCTGTGCCCGACGCCCAGCACAGGATACTGCGCTCAGCACCCGTGACCTCTTGGTTGGACGCTCTGATGGTGGGAGCTTCCTTGCGTAGGAAGAGCCAGGGCTTCTCCCTCTGGCTCACGATTTGCTTCCTTCTGTGACCCGTCTGTTGATGCTGGTTCTGCCGTCTGGGGCCATCAGCACGTCGGGCTGTAACGATGCCTGCGGGACGGCGTTCCTCCCCTCGCCCTGCCTTCCCCGAGTCCAGCACCCCCGGCGGCTCGGCTGTCGTCACCGTCCCTGGTCCACCTCCTCCGAGCGCACCCCGCTCGCCGCTCTGTCCTGTGCAGTGTGGAGGGCTCCCAGCTGGACACGGAGTCGCAGCGGCGGGCTGGCTCCCCTGACTCTGTGCAGCTGCCTGGGGGGACGTGGGAAGAGCAGGTCTTAGGTGTAGAGGGCCACAGGCGGATGGATAACGGGGAGCCGACCAGAGGTTTGCCCCCGAGGGTGGAAACGTTTGTGCAGGGCCGATGGGAGGCCCCGTGCCCAGCAGCCGAGTCGGGACAACATCTCAGAGGGGTGGGGTTTTGGAGAAAGGTGGGGCTTGACCCACACCCAGACCAGGGTCTGAGCCAGTTTCTGGTCTCCCCGCAGATGATGTGGACCCGGACGAGCTCCAGCTGGAGATGGAGGACCCCAGGCCACACCCCACCGTCCAGTGCAGCCCTGTGCCGGGTGAGAGCGGTGCCTCGGGGTGGGGAGGGCAGGTACTGGGAAGGAGCGTTACGGAAAGTGGGGTCCAGCCGCTCGCCTTTCGAAAGCCAATACTCGAGAGACAAGGTCGGTGGAAAGGAAAGTTTGCTTTACTTTGGATGCCAGCAAGTGGAGGGGGGCGGGGCGGAGGGTGGACGCCTGCCTAAAGGCCGACCGCCCCCACTGACAATCAGCGGGCAAGAGCTTTTACAGACGGAGGGAGGGGGCTCCGTGCAGAAACAGCACAGGCAGCTCTGACGGTCATCTTGGAATAGGTCATCGGTGGTCTGACCAGCGTCATCTTGATAGTTTTAAGTACAGTTCGGTTTCAGTTCCAGGGTCGGTTTGTTCCCATTTCTTGAGGCCGGTTCTCAGAATTGTGGCAGCTTAGGTCATGGCTACAGCCCGGTCATCATGTAGTTGACTTCTCGCAGCTGGCAGGGGTTTCAGTATCTACAAAGTAAACAGCTCACAGGACATGGCTCAGAATATTATCTATAGCCCTTGAGGAGGGACTGAAGGTCCTTGACTTTGCTCAGTGACTATTATTATTTAATCCTGTTTGGCTATTTCCTTTGCTTCTGTATTTTCTCACTTCTCTGGTTGAAACTTATTCTTTGGTTAAAACCGACCAGAGGCGGGCGGGGGACGTGGGAGTGGGGAGGACCACAGCGTCCTGCTCCGTCTCAGGGGCCCCCGCTCTTCTGTGAGTTCAGCCTCTTCTGGTCATTCCTGGGGGAGGGGCTGTCGTCCCCCTTCGGTGGCTGCTTTGGGGGGAGCGGGAGAGGGGGAGCGGAGGGGAGTCAGAGCGACATTTACGGATCGCCAGAGGTGACACAGCCAGGAGGAAATTTCGCTCAGTGAAGAGACCCCAGTGCTCCGGGCGCGGGTGCGGGGCTGGCTCGTCTGAGACCCGCAGAGTTCAAGCAGGGGCAGCACCCTGCAAGGCCCCCTTCTCCACCCCTCTTCTCCACCCCTCCCCACTCCATCCCAGGAGGGGTGCCATCTCTCGTTGGTAAAGCTCTCCAGGGCGTAAAACACCGGGTGTCCCGGGGGCTCCTTCCAGCACTGGCTGAGGAAGCCGCCTCCAGCCTCCCCTAAATCCATCTTGATGTCAAGAAACAAAGAAAATTCCCCTTTGGTCCAGCCCAGCCTCTGTGTTTAGCGTGAAGCCCCCAGGCCGCCCCGGAGGCAGCAGCGGCCACGGGAGCCGGGCCGGGAACCGTCGGGCGAGTGGAGGGCTGTGGACAGCGACCCTCTCACCAGCTCTCCAGCCCCGCCCAGGCCCCGCGGCACACGCGCCCCGCGCTTCGCGGCTCTAGCGCGCCCTCTAGTGCCCGCAGCGGCAAGCGCGCCCGCGCACCTGGAGGGGCAGGTGCGTGTTCACGCGGCCTCTGAAAACCGGTGATCAGCAGCGATGACGTAAAAGGGGAAGCTCCAAAAGACAAAATCCACCTTGCACTCTTTTTTACAATAGCACATGCGTATCGCCAAATAAATTCCGGTGCGCCCATATTCACTGCACAGACACCTAAATCATGTTTTTCGGTAATATAACAATATGGGAAAGTGTGCATGATAAAACTTTAACTTAAAGAAGAGAATAAGAAACTATGGGACTTCCCTGGTGGTGCAATGGTTAAGAATCCACCTGCCAATGCAGGCCACAAGGGTTCAGTCCCTGGTCCGGGAAGATCCCACATGCCGCGGAGCAATGAAGCCCGTGCGCCACAACTACTGAGCCTGCGCTCTAGAGCCCGCAAGCCACAGCTGCTGAGCCCACGTGCCACAACTACTGAAGCCCGTGCTCCGCGACAAGAGAAGCCACCGCAACGAGAAGCTTGCGCACCACAACGAAGACCCAACGCAGCCAAATAAATTTTAAAAAAGAGAGGGAATGAGAAACTATATACAGTAAAGCCCAATTTAGTTTAAAAAAACCTATATGTATTTCTTAAAACTGATAGAAAACATAGCAAAAGGATGAGTCCACGGAGTGGGGTCATAAGCAGTCTCCATCTTTCCATGTTATGTTTTCCAATTTTTCTACAATTGACATTATTTGGTAATCAGAAAAAAAGAATGTTTAAAAAATAGGTGTCACAAATCCTCTCAAATCCCGAAGCCACGTAGCAGCACATCGAAGAACAGGAGTCCAAGGTCAAAACGGATGAAGAAACAAAGGTGTCCAAAGTTACAAGGTGGTTTGAGGACAGGGCCTGGGGAGAGAGATGGACAACGCCAAGCTGTCCCCCAATCCGGTGCAGAACCAGACGGGAAAACGCCAGGGGCCACCTGCCCTCTGAAGTTCTCAGTAGGCTTTGCCCCCAACACTGACCCAGTTGTGAGCATTAAATGTGACCGAGGAACCAGGGAGAGCCCACCTGGCCAGGCTCCCCAGGTCAGGGTCCTGGGTGCCGCTCTGCGGGTTGGCCCCAGCCTGTCCCTAGGGCTGCTACCCTGGCCGCCCCTCCAGGCCAGCCGGTCCCTTCCTTGCTTCTGGACGCTGCTCCGTTGGGAGGGCTGCTCTGCCTCATGTTTCCACAAGGCTGGTCCGTGCTGCCGTAATCTGTACCGTGTGTGCGTTTCTCACATGTCTGTGCCTCTATGTTCTGGGCTGGTGTCCACCGCTTGCAGCTCGTGGAGGAAGCCCTCCTTCTGTGTCCTCTCTGGTCCTGCCCCAGACCCACCAGGAGTCCTGAGACTCCCGGTGGCCTGCAGGGCTGCCGTGCAGATGGAGGAGGCTGTGTCAGCCCCGGGGCCCCAGGCTAGAGTCTGGTCCTCTCTCCCACAGGCCCCTTCAAGCCCTGCGAGCACCTCTTCGAGAGCTGGGGCGTCCGCCTAGCCGTGTGGGCCGTCGTGCTGCTCTCTGTGCTCTGCAACGGGCTGGTGCTGCTGAGCCTGTCCGCAGCCGGGCCTGGCCCCCTGCCCCCGGTCAAGTTCGTGGTGGGCGCCATCGCAGGGGCCAACACCCTGACCGGCCTATCCTGTGGCCTTCTCGCCTTGGTGGACGCGCTGACCTTCGGCCGGTTCGCGGAGTACGGCGCCCGCTGGGAGTCGGGCCCCGGCTGCCGGGCCGCGGGCTTCCTGGCTGTGCTGGGCTCCGAGGCCTCCGTGCTGCTGCTGACCCTGGCCGCCGTGCACTGCAGCGTGGCCGCGGCCCGCGTGCGGGCCCGTGGGAAGGCGCCGGCCCCGGGCAGATTGCGCGCAGGGGCCCTGGGCTGCCTGGTGCTGGCGGGGCTGGCGGCCGCCCTGCCGCTGGCCTCCGTGGGTGAGTACGCGACCTCCCCGCTCTGCCTGCCGTACGCCCCGCCCGATGGCCGGCCGGCCGCCCTGGGCTTCGCCGCGGCGCTGGTGATGCTGAACGCCTCCTGCTTCCTGGCGGTGGGCGCAGCCTACGTCAGGCTCTCCTGCGACCTGCCCGGGGCCGAGCTGGAGGCCGAGTGGGACTGCGCCGCCGTGCGCCACGTGGCCTGTCTCGCCTTCGCCGACGGGCTCCTCTACTGCCCCGTGGCCTTCCTGAGCCTGGCGTCCGCGCTGGGCCTCTTCCCCGTCACCCCCGAGGCCGTCAAGTCCGTGCTGCTCCTGGTGCCGCCGCTGGCCGCCTGCCTCAACCCCCTGCTCTACCTGCTCTTCAGCCCCCACTTCCGGGAGGACCTGCGGCGCCTGCGGCCCTGCCCGGGGGTCCCGGGGCCCCTCGCCCTGGCGGCCACCGGCCAGCTGGAGCCGAGCTCCTGCGACTCCACCCAGGCCCTGGTGGCCTCCTCGGGCGCGGAGCTCGTCCTGGAGGCCTCCAAGGCGGGCCGGCCCCCCGGGCTGGAGACCTGCGGCTTCACCGCCGTGACCCTCGCCCCCTGCCAGCAGCCCGGGGGCTCCCGGCCGGAGGGCAGCCACTTTGCGGAGCCAGAGGGAACCCGCGTTGGGAACCGGCCACCCGCCGTGGACGGTGGACGGCCGCCGGGGGCCGAGGGCGCCGTGCCAGAGGAGGGGGGCCGGGCGGGGGCCGGGGGCTTCCAGGCGGCTGGCTCTGCCTCGGCCTCACACTTGTAAATGTCCTCCCCGTTCCCCTACGCCCCTCCCCGTTCCCCTACGCCCCTCCCCGTTCCCCTACGCCCCTCCCCTCCCGCCCCCTCCGTGAAGGACGCTGCTTGTGAAATAAACCCCGCCAGATGGCCCCGCCCCCGGCCCCCCGCTCTCCCAGGCCACCGCCGTGTGTCTTTGGCCTGGTTTCCCCTCGGCCCTGCTCTGGCCTCTTCCCTGTCGCGTCTGAGGCTGAGGACCACAGGTCTGGACGTTTGTCCCTTAAGGGAAATGAGGGGAGCCGAGGACAGTGATGTTGGCGGTGGGGGGGGGGGCCCGAGCGGTCCAGGATCAGGTGCAATGGGCAGGGGGCCTCACGGAGGCCAAGGAGGGGCGGCCAGGGCATCTCCCCTTTTGCTCCGGGACTGGATGCACGTGTGCTCCGTGCCCCACTGGGGTCCTGAACACGCCGCTCAGAAGACTCCTGTGAAAACAAGTGTCTGAAAATAGGACGTTGGGCCCCTTGCTTAGCGATTCAGGGCACGTCAGTGCGGCAGAGAGGCAGGAGAGCCCCCCAGCAGCGGGAGCTGTTGAACCTGCTTTAAGCCAGTTCCCCAAACTATTGAACGGTCGGTCTTGGTCTGCCGGTTGGGTTGTCGAGGAATATCTGCTGGCGTCTCACAGAGCAGCCCTCGTCTCTCCCAGGGGCCCCCTTCTGCACCACCTGGTGACATCGCAAGAGGCCACCAGTCCTGAAGGCCCGGTCCTGGGAGCTGGACCCTGTCAACCAGATGTGACCTTCTTGTTTCTCTTGTCCTGCTCTGAAAAGAGTGGGGAGTGGGCTGCAGCCCTGTGCTGCAGCCTCAGACCCCAGCACGGGGCAGGTGGAGGGGCTCCCAGCCGCCAGGGAAACTTCGCCCTAGTACGACGGGCCCGGCTGCCTTCCCGTGGTTCCTGTGGCTCTCTGTCTGCCACCTTCTGCCCCAAGCCTGGTCCTCCCCCTGTGCCCCAGGCCCTGCCCTCTAGGGGGCACAGGGAGCCCCTGGCCAGCGCCTGGGGGGATGTTTGTGTGGCGTGTCGGGTTGCAAGAAGCGTCACCCAGGCCTGGGACTCCTGGGCGCCCCAGATAGGCTGGGACCTTTTGCCTTTCCTGTCATGGCCCCCCTCCCTTACTTTTTACCAGGGCACCCCCCTCCCTGCCCCCCAATACAGGATGAGGCGTGAGAGCCGGGGCTCGGAAGAGGGTGAGACCTGTCCAGGGCACCCCGACACCTGCCACATCGGGATGGGAGTCGGTTCCGGGACCCAGCGGGATCCAGTGCTCCCTGGGTACTGTCGTGGTCCTGAGCCAGCGTCCTAGGGCCTCCGCTCCTAGGATGACCCGGGAAGGTCCTTCGATTGATAGTTTCACGGCCTTCGGCCCAGTGTCTCTGTCTCCCTGCCCTTCCCTCCGAAGCGGAAGTTCTCACAGGGGTCGCCGAAGCACCCAGGTGGGCTGGAGGGGCGAGGTGGGCACCGCGGTGGACCCGGCGCATTGTCAGCCTCATTCTAAGTCACGCTGGGTCGCCTGGCCTCTCCCAGGCTCTGAAGCCAGATGTGCTGCCCTGGTGCCACAGAAGAGCGCCGGGGCCCGGGCATGGGGCCGGCCCCGGCAGGCGCCCGCCGGTGGTAGTGGATTCACTCGCCAGCTGGTGATGTGAGCACCCCGGCCCCTCCACCTCCCGGGGTCGATCGGGAGCCTCTCGTGGAAGCAGGTCGCTCTACTTTGGTGCTGAGAAGCAGCGACTCTATGTGAGAAAGGAGTTCTCCGAGACGCCCCGGGGACGGACAGCAGAGGGGTTGTGACTTTGGGAGCCTCGACTTCTGGGAGGTTGTCCAGGCGCCTCCCTGTGTGGCCACCGTCCCCCAGGAGTCGGAGCTGTTGCTGGGTGGGCCGCGGGGAGGACGGCCCTGCGTTGGAGCCCAGGAGTCGTGGGACCCGTGCCTGCATTGGCCTCTCCCACGAGGAGGGGCTGGGGCTTCAGGGCTGCAAGCTCGAGGGCAGCCCCGCCGCTGTCTGTGTTCTGCTCCCGACCAGCTGGGCACTGGCCAGGGCTCCACCTTTTGGTGGGAGGAGAGGTGTTTGCCAGGAACTGGTTTTATTATTTAGCAGCCTCGTAGATGTTGTACATTCACCCAACACGAGAGGCGAAGTGAAGTTCCTTCGTGTTCGCCTGGCTTTTCTGCAAGTCGGTGTGTCAATCCTTGGCTCTCTCCGTTGTGATCAGTAGAAGATTATGAAGAAAGGTATATCGTCGATTAAACTCAACATCAAAAGCCAAACAATTCCATGCACGTAGATGCCTTTGTCTTGGCTTGATGACATATTCCAAGAGGGTCCCCGCGCGGAAGAGTCCGTCCCAGCGGCTGTGGCGGTGGAGATGCTGGATCCCGCCGTGGAACGCCCCAGTACCCACCCGCCTCCCCGGACCACCTGCAGCGGAGGACCCCGGGCAGCTCTGCCCACACAGAGAGGAAACCCCTGCTCGGGGCTGGGGGCGAGGCCTCCCCTGTGCCGTGCCCCCTCCACCTCGAGCTTCGAACCTCCTTCCCCGCTTTCCCCATCCAGGGTTGGGGAGTGGGGAGGACTGATGGTGGTTCCCCGCAGGCCCAAGTAGGCGAGGATGGCGGCGGCCGTGGAACCGCTGACCCGTTCTGGCCTCTGTGCTGGTGCAGCCCGCCCGGGTGGGCCCCGGGCTCGCCGAGCTGTGAATATCGATCGGATCCGTCTCATAAAGAAGCACCAGTGACGCCCCCGGGTCCCCCGGCCCCTCTCCTCTCCTCTCTGGTGGGTCTGTGGGCACGGGGCGGGGGCTGCTCTGCGAGAGGAGGGTGCCCTGTCCCCTGGGCTCTGGGGCGTCGGGGCACAGCCGAGGGGGGATCGGGATCTCTCCGCCCACCCAGATTTAAGTGCCTTTGTGCGCCTGGCACTGGGTTGGAGAGAACGCCCGAGCCGTGGGGTTTCTATCCTCAAACTCTGAGCACCCTTGACCCTTCCTGGCACTGCAAACCCCAATACTCCGCTTGCTTTCCTGTCCCTGGCTGACTGTCTTGGCCTACTTTCTGCCCTGGGAACCTTCTCCCCCACCCTCTCTTCGGACTGGGATGGCGTCCCCAAGACTGTCCGGTGGGCCCCGTCTCAGGGTGGGGGAAACGGATTGGGTTGCAGGAAAAGCTGTGCCCCCTGGATGAGCTGCCCCGGCCGGCGCCCGACTCCCTCATGGGAGAACAGCGGGGCGCCCCGGGCACCCAGCCGCGCTCTCCTTCAGGTTGGAGCTCCGACCCCCACCCTTCCGGCCCGTCCGCGGGGGAGGCCGCTCAGCTGCCCTCCGTACGCTGTTCGGTTTGGGAGGAAGGGTGTTTGTTGCTTAAAAGGAAATCGCGTGGCGCAGGAAGGGAGGCAGAATCTCAGCAAATCGAAGACCAGACGGAGCAGCGGGCTGGGCTCTCAGGTCTGAAGCCCGAGGGCTGGGCCGGGGTGAGGCGGCGCTGCGATGGGGGCGTGTGAGCGCCCCGGCCGCCCTGCCCCGGCTGCAACCCCCCCGCACCCCTTCAGTGCCTTAGTTTTGGATGAGTATCAATGATACGCTCACGTGCTTCGGAGAGCACGTGTGTTTCCAACTGTCCCGCCGTGCCCGCCACTGTCCCTGACCCTCACTGGTCACCACCACTACCGTTCGCTTCTCCGTCCTTGCAGAGTTTTTTCCTGCGCGAGCAGCAAGCGTGCGTATTCTTAGGAATCGCACCGCAGCGCGCCACACTTTTCTGCTCGCTCGCCTACGGACACAGCCCGCATCGGTGGAGAAACGCTCTCCTCTCTCGGTCTTTAAGAACCCCAGCTGACCTCCTGTTATGTAGATGGAGCACACACTTCATTCATCCCCCTTCTCGGGCATTTGACTTGCTTGATCTTTTGCTCTTACACGCGACACTGCAGCCGCTGGCCGTGCGTCCTTCACTGCACTTGTCATACACCCGTGAGGTACCTTCCCAGAAGTGGAACCGCGGGGTCAAAGGCCACTTACAGGTCACGGTATCTTCTCTACCTCGTAGCTCCCTTTGACGAATGGTCTGTGTTTATTCATAAGTTCTGCTTCCAGGGGCCTCCCTGTGAGCCCTGCTCTCCCTCGCGGCCCCGCTGGGCATCCCTCGCTTCAGCTCCTGGGCTGCTGGTCTTGTTTCCTCTTGGGGTTCCCGAGGCAACGTCCTGCGAGGTTGAGTGAGAATCCGACTAGCCGGGTATCCTTCTCTCCACCAGGCCAAATCATAGGTCAAAGGTCAACTGATGGGTTGACCACTCAGGCCAGGCCCCTTCCCTGGTCCCCGAAGGGCAGTGCGTGGAGTGTGTGGGGTCCTGCTGGAGTCTAACCCCAGCGAAACCCCTACTAGTCGACTGAAGTTTGTCAGCTTAATCATCGTCTTCCCCGTGTAGAAAATGGGAAAAATAATCTCAAGCTCAGACACTGTTAAAAGAATTTTAAAAGAATGTATAAAAAGTGCTGGGACGCCCCCGGCGGTCCAGTGGTTAGGACTCCGGGCTTCCGCTGCAGGGGGCCGGGTTCGCTCCCTGGTCGGGGAACTGAGGTCCCGCGTGCCGCTGGGCACGGCCAAAAGATTTTTTTAAAAAAAGGTGCCCAGTAAAGTATCGCATATATAAAAGAATAAATAAATCAAAAGAAACGAGTACATGTAAGCAGACCCTACTCTCAAGGGGCCGTCTGGCAGGGGGATGGGGGCTGAGCCATCCCGTCCCTGAAAAGGGCCACCCTGACACTCAGCTTCGGGTCTGTTGTCACAGCCTCGTCAGAAGGAGGCAGACGCCTCAGCGGTGAGACCCAAGGGCCCCCGCGTGCCCACCCCTCTGTCTGGGGAGCAGCCCTCCGAGGGACCACGGTGGCTGAAGTTCCGCCCTGTGGCTTCTTTCTCCTTGCGGCGGGCCTGCGCCTGGGGTGCCTGTTGCTCTGGCCCAGTGGCCGCTTTCCTCCTTCTGGGAACATCGATTCCACTTCAGCAACTGCCCCCACCGCCCCCTAATGCATGCGGCTTGCGGGGGACTTGGCTCCGGGTCCAGTGGTGGCCGTGACCCCGGCGTCTCGGCTTATTCTCTCTCTGCCACCGCGATGGGTCCGAGGACGGGCTCCCATCTCCGGAGCTCCCAGTGACCTGGGGAAAGCGTGACTGGTCCCCTTGGTTTGCGAAGCGATGAGTCCTTTGCTCGGGTGCGAGTGTGAGATCTGTCGCTGGGCTAGAGAAGACTCCTCCCTCCACACCCCAGCCCAAAGCCTGGAGGAAACCCACTCACCCCTTCGCAATCCCTGGGGGAAGAGGGCGGCCGTGAATGGGGTTTGGACGGGCAAGGAGGGTGGGCGGGGTGGGCTGTCAGGTGGGGAGGGTGGTGCTGGGAGGGGGTCCGCAGGGCAGAGGGGGAGGGCGGAGGGGCAGGAGGCCAGCCTCCTGGCTTCCTCCCTGAACCTGACCCCTGCAGGCTCTCCCCTGGGAGCTCACTGGTGGCTTCAGAATCACAGGACCAGGCGTCAGCACAGGGACACGCCTCAGGGAGCATCCACGCCCCCTCCTCACCGGGTGGGGGAGGGACTGCCTCACAGCTGCCCCGGGCCGAGGGGCAGACGCACAAAAGCCAGACCAGTGTCTGCGTAGGCGGTACATGGGGTCGTGGAGTTGGTCCAGACCTTCCATTGACAGCCCGCTGTCCTGAGGTTTTACTTGACTTCTCTGTCTCGTTATCACCAGTAACATGGAAATGACAGCGGTACCTAAGCTCTGAAGGTTACTGAAAAGATTAAAGGAGATTTTTCATGTGAAGAGCCTAGCTTAGTTCCTGGCACCTAGTAAGTACTTCAGAGACGTTAGATGTCATTACTTAATCCAAAAAGCGACGAGAAACCGGGGCTCTGAGCTGTCTTCCGGCTCAGCCGTGAGCACACTTGACAAGGAAGAGGAAGGGTCCCCGGAGGAGCCGCTCCCGAGGAGAAGGCAGGCAACCCGGGCTTGGAGCCCGGCAGGAGGCTGTGGGTTCGCGGGCGTCCATGGGTGACGGTACCGGGGACCCTGGGCCGTGAGAGAGGAGCGTCCCCTGGCACGGGCCAAGGTGGCTGGTGAGCTGTCAGCAGGGGGAAGCTGGGGGCTTCCCGGAGAGGACGTGTCCTGGGGGTCTCGCAAACATACCTCGGGTCTGGGGAGAACCCCGAGACTAAAGCTCACCCCCGGGGCAGCTGCGTCTGATGGGGGTCCGGGGGAAAGTGGCTCGGCAGGCCTTTCTCCAAAGCCGAGCTGCAAGGTCCCGCTTAAAGGCAGGCAGCGACGGGTGGAGGACGGAGGTCCGGCCCAGTGGGAGGTGGGGTTGGGGGAGAGGCAAGCCCACGAGGGGAGGAACCGAGGGGACCTGTCCCCTGATGGAGGCTGAGAGCTGGGGCGGATGGGCGCTCGGGGGCCCCGGCAGGAGCCACGTTGACTGGACAGAAGGAGCAAGTGCAGGCGTAGCTTCTGGGCAGAGACCTGCGCCCACCGCCCCGCCTCTCACAGCCGCCCGGGCTCCCCGTGTCGGCTCCAAGCGTCCCAGCGGCCAGTCAGCCCGGGGGCAGGTTCTGGAGCCACAGCGCCCCCCCCGCCCCCCGTCCTCCCCTCCCCCAGGCTGCCCCAACCTAAACGGGGCAACCTCGGTGAGCTGCTTGCTGACGGGAAAATAACTTGGCTGGGAAAGGAGCTTTATTTGTCCGTGCTGAATCCCCGCCGCAGCCGAACCCGCAAGGTGGGTGGTAAGATGTGTTCTTACTTAGATTTCGGGGAGCCGCGGGGGGCAGCAGGAGAGGATATTTGGAATCCGCAGTCGCGACGTCATCTCCTCTCCGGCTGGGCGGAACGGCGCAGCTTGCTTGTCCTGGCAAGCGGCGCTTTGGGGCCTTATGTGGCTGGACCGTCGTCCCCGCCCCCAGCCCCTGCTAAGCTCGAGGGTCGGCCCCGTGCTGGGCGCTCTGGGTGCAGTACCCCGTCAGCCCCCACAACTGTCGCCCCCTTCTACAGGACAAACCCCAAGCGTGGAGAGGTTGAGCAGGGCTCCGGGGGCGCACGGTTGGCGAGCAGCGCTGCCTGGGCCAGGCCAGGGTCTCCTGGACCCGTGTTCATGCTTTTGATGCTCTTCCATCCTTCCCTGGGCTGGGGGCGGGGCTGGGCTTCCCCATCTCCCTCTTCTCTCGCTCCTGTTCTCTGCCCAAGTCCCCTGTACTTGTTAACCCACAGGTGGAGGGATGGCTTCTAATAACTCCGGCTTTGGTATTTCTTGCAATTAGTGCAAAGGCCCTTGTGGCCACTATGTCCCGGCGCTTGGAGTGGACACACTGGCAGAGGGGTACAGGGCCATGAGGTACACCGGGTAACGGCCACGGCTCCTTCGGAGGGGCCGGACAAGGGCGTCCCAGGGCAGCTACATGGGCTGAGACCATCACGGTCCAGGTAGAGTCAGGGGGACGGCACAGGCCAGAGAGGCTGGCGTGCTGAGATTGGAGGGGCCGGTGCGGCTCAGCGTGGTGCAGAGCGGAGGGTGTGCGGGGAGGGGAGGCTGCGGGAAGGCACTGGAGGGCTTTAGGAGGAGGTGCAATCTGGCTTTTTCATCACCTGAAGATGTTCTTGCTGCTGTGAGGAGCATATGGACCGCAGAGGGTCCAGGCTGGAGGCCAGGGGACGAGGTACTGGCCGTGACGGCAGTGCACGCGAGAGACCTGGTGGTGGCCAGCTGTGGCGGGGGCTCGTCCTTTCCCCCATCGGCACTTGGTGTCTCCCTGCCACAGCGGCTGGTTTTTCCACCGCCGCCGGAGGTGAACAGGAAACACGCGACCCTGAGGGCTGCTGGTGGTCACTGCGGCGGGGGCAGAAGCTGAAGGAGGGTACGGTGACGGTGGCCGGCAGACGCGAGAGACAGCCTCTGAGCCACCAACCCAGACGCCTGCCCTGGCCCCAACTCCCGGTAAACAGGGCAGAGAACTTCCTGGGAATTAGCACCAGCCAGTTGGATCTCACAGCTGAAAGCATCCTGGCTGATACACTAATGGCATTTAGAAACCCCACATCTGACTTAAATGTGCCCAAGTACAGGAGACAAGCCTGGAACAGAATTAATTCCTGGGCTTTAACAAGAGAACAAAGCTGATTGTGAGAAATGGGTTCAAGAATTATGTAGAAGTTGGAAATTTATGAAGTGTGTGGGGGGGGACACAGAGGAAATGTACATCTTCGGTGACGGTGTCGCCTGGCGCTACCGCTCGTGCTCTAAGGCAGGCCAGTGCCGAGCGCAGGGCGGGTCTGCGGTGGGTGAAGGGAAGTTGCTCGCTCGCTGGATGCACTTTGCGCGCACGGTGCCCAGCCTGGCACAGGGCGACCGGCCTGGGAGACAGGCGGGACACGACAGTCTCTTCCTCTGCCTGGGCGGCCCCAACATCTGCTCTCACTCGGCACCTCGTTCCACTTCAGCCAATTTCTGCCCAAATCTGTCTTCTCCGTCATCTAAACGGGATGATACGCGCAGGCCCAAGTGTACTGCAAAGTCACGAGCAGGGATTCGAGCTTGCGCCTTAGTACTTGCCATGAAATGAAGCCGGAGACAGAAAGGATCGTGAAAATCCATGTAAGTCTGTGCAATTATCTGGTTAACCCCACGCCTGATTTTCTCACCAGTATATCCTAAAACACTTGGCACGCAGCCGGTGTTCAGTCACTATTTGTTGGACAAACGAAAGTTACACCACAGCCTTGTAAGTAAGTCACAGAAAGTGCAGGCTTCAAGAAACGTTGTTAACAGAAGGGTTAATTACCTTCCCTCCACACTGTGTTTAAGACTTCTGAAAACCTAGAACCCCGGAAGCGCGACGGTCACCGAACTGTCTCTGAGGCTACTTGAGCCCCAGGTCCGTCATGCAGTGTCCTGGGCGATGCTGCCGAGCCGGCAGAATAAACGACAACAGTTCCAAGCACTTGCACACGCGTGCTTGCTGTGTGGCTCTCTGGCCGGTGTGCTCCCAGACACACATTCAGGATAAACACATACGCGACACTACATGGTTATTTATTTCCCAGGTTTACAGGTTTGGGATACATATGTATGAGCTAAATCAAACCAACTACACTCAGGAGAATCAACACAGAGCAGAGCATATAAATACACAAGGTCTGTTTCACAGGATACAAAAATGATAATGTCATCAAATACAAAGAAAAACATTCCAGAAATGTAAGCAAACTGGACCAGGCTGGCAAAGAACGCATTAACTAAGATGGGCCAGGACCACGCCCGCCCTAAGCATCAGGGCAAAACTTCTTTTCTACGCCCCCCAGGTGCGTGGCTTTCCTTTTCTGCGCTTCGCTGGGTCCTTCCGAGTCTCCCGCCTCGGGGGGCTTTTCAGGAGTCTCCTCTTCATCAGCCTAAAAAGGAGCAGGCGGGGTAGGGCGCAAGGTTCACGCCGACTATTCTCCCAGGTCCTTCTTTGCTGCCTCCTGGATAGGACATTCTCTCCAAAAACAGCCTCCCCAATCCTCTGCGCTGGTTAATTTTTAACCCTTTCCACACGTGACGCTAACCACCACGGAACTCAGTCCGAAGCACGGGGCAGCTCAGCGAGAACGCTGTGTGCTCGCCTCTGCTCCTGAAGCTTGTCTTTTGTTAAATGAGGGGACAATCGATGAAAAATGGGGACGCTTCTCCTTCTCCTCCTCCCTTCCTCCACGCCCACTTCCCCTCCCGCCCTCCCCGGCTCCTGCAAAGAGCTCCTCTGGCCTAAACGAGAGACCTCGGCTGCCCTGTGGTATCGTGGGTGGACTGCAGCCGCCAGGAAACCCTCCAGCCGGCTGAGCTAGCTGCTGAGTAATTATGTAGGAGGCTGCGGTAGGAGAAGATCAACTGGCCATCCTAGCGCTCAGTAAGAACCTGGCAAGTCTAAGGAACACTGACACACACAGAGACACACTCACGCGTAACGGAACCACAACAAGAGAGCAACCGGAGCTTTATAGACACCCCACCTCGTGCCTCGCGTGCTTCTCTGTCCACTGCCTGGCGTTCCTGAGGAAGACTGGCTTGTTGTATTTAAACTCTGAGGACTGAGACGGAAGCAGAGGGTCAACGGAGAGAGAAGAGACTTGGTAACCAAGCTGCAGCCGCTACGCGACCCTCCTCAGCGGAGAGCAGGACCTGGGGAAAGCAGGCCGCGAGCGGGGGCCCGGGGGTGCTTACGATGTCGGCCATGAGCGGGTCATCGGGGTTGGGCTCGGCCATGAGCTGCTGAACAGAAGTCAGCAGGGTCGCGATGTTGAGGGACGGTCTCCAGGCACCCTAGGCAGACAGACAGACAGAGAGCGGCCCTAAGAACGTGCTTCTCTAACACAGGTTTTAGAGCCCAGGACCACGGAAGGGAAGAGGGTCGCCCCCACCCCCACCACTCACTTTGGGCGGCAATTTGAGAACATCTAAACAAATCCTTCCAGCAGAATCGATGTTGGGGTGGTAGATGGGAGTCAGAAATCGGATCTGAGGAGGTTCAAATGGGTACCTTTGGAAGCACAGGAGAACACGCGAGTTTTACTAAAGTACTGCTGCCTACATGATAAACAGCTGCTGGTGACCAGGACAACAGCCTTTGAGAGGCAAACCTTTGCTCTTGCCAAATTTTTATTACAAAAATCTATGAGCAGCGGAAAAGTTGAAATAATAGTACTGAAAACCCTCTTATACCCACCACCTGGATCAAGCCCCTTCACCCTCTAAATACTTCAGCATGTGTCTCCTAAGAATAAGGTCCCTTTCCTACAGAGCTGCAAAACTATCGGTATACCTGTGAAAAAAAAATATAAAAATTACTTTCCAATATCATCTACTACTCAGATTTCCTCAATATGCCCCCCCATTTTTATTTTTTTTACAGATGGGTGTTGAAAAACAGGATCTAATTTTGATTTATACACTGCATTTGGAAAACCCCCATCGGTCTCAGAACTGACGCCCCACCCCCGTGATTACTGAGCTGCTTCTCTCAGGACTTGTAACAAGCCTGGCCTGGTGAACAGGTGTCTACGAATCACAAACGACACTACAGCTACCACTCCCCTGATGAGAGCCGTACAGGAGACCTGGATTAAAAGGGGCCTGAACACAGAGGCAGAGAGAACGGAGGCCGCCAGGGGAGCCAGTGTTTAATGGGTGCGGGCTTTCAGGTTGGGAAGACGGAGAAGTTCTGGAGACGCACGAGGGGCGGCTGGGTGACAACGTGAACGCGTTTAACGCCACTGAGCAATGTGCCTAAAAACGGTTTAGACGGTCAATTTTATGTATATTTTACTGCAGTGACGGGCAGGGGGTGGGGTGGGGGTGAGGCCTAGATGTGATCCGGCTCAGTGTTAAGGAAAAGAAATCGAATTCCAGAGACATGAAATAACTTGCCCAAGGTCACATTAAGTCATGGTAAGACGAGGATTACAATCCAGGTCCTTTAACTCCTGCGTTCAACACTCTAAGAGTGTACACTGCTCTGTCTTCCAGTAACTGCGCTTTACCCTGGAAATTTAGGATATAGTTCACACTGACCTCTCAGGAATGTTAACTTCCAGCTTGAAAACACCTTTTTCATAAGGTGTGTTTGCTCCACCTAATATCTCTTAAAAAAAAAAAAAGAACAAAACGTCAAGAGGTAACCAGATGATCTGAATTACCACACCCCATGGACCTAATGCAGTCTGGTCCTAATGGAAAAGCTGGGTCTGGGACAGAAACTCTCTCAGGGCTTAACAAGTCCCCATGCAATGTACCAGTGCACCCAAAGCTGGTGTCAAACAAAGAATACACAGGAGATCAAAACCGAAGGGGGACAACGCTGGCCTCAGATCACATACAACGTGCAGTTCTGCTTGGGTTGGAACGCAGTGTTCTGAACACTTACGTTTCCCATCTGGCCTCACAGATATTTGAGAAGGTGAGCTTTGGTACTAACGCTGCTTCAGAGCTGATACCCAGATCTTGGCTTACAAATCAGTAAAAGATGGAATCAAAGGCCAAAGAAGAAATGTCATGGAAACCTTTTGTAAATGCAAACAAATCAGGTAGAAAGATGGCGGGGCACTTTGACCTTGCAACTGTCCCCTAGTTTAGAAGAACACACAGGTGTTCAAACTTCAGCACAACCTTTACAGGGTTGTGACCCGTCACGTCTGCTGCGACACCTACGAGCTCGCAGAGCTTCCATTCGGTCCCCGTCCTGCCAGCACGTGATGCCCGGGGGCGGCTCCGCAGCCAGCAGGCTCAGCTCTCTCTTCAGACGGGATGCTCTCTGCATGACCCCAGGGAGAAGCACCCACACACGGTTCCCGGCGCCGCACTCAACGCTGGCTGCGATCCCTGGGGAGAAAAGGAGCACCCACGAAAGGGTCGGTGACAGTGACCCCAGTGTTTAGCACACGGGTTCAATTCACTGAAGGACAAAGTCCTCATATTAATCTCTATTCTGAGAAGGGAGTTTGAGTTTTTTCTATTTCCTTCTAGTTATCTATTCAAGCAAACACATCTAAAAAAATAAAGTATAAAACAATGCAAAAATGTCTACAAAACTCTACACGCTTTAAATTAATGTCTGTCTCCACTGATAAATAACTACCTACTGAGGCAGAGCCTGGGTCTAGCTGTGCTCAGCACTGCGCCCTCAGGTGCCCAGCAGAGAAACGGACGGTCAAGTACGAGCTGTGGGGGGAGAGCAAGAGCAGTGGCGGGGGACAGTCATCGCTCCAGCGAGGTTTATAAACGAAGGCTTCAAGGCCTGGGGTTTTCTCCACGCAGTCTGGAATCCGCGTATTTCTCAACCCTTCAGAGTCCGCTCCGTCAATCTCATCTTTCTTTAGTATTTCCAATCTTCTTTCCTTCTTCCCACATCAACTTTCAAACATGCTCAACATCTCGCATCTAAAACAAGCCCCTCCCCCTTCTCGGCCCTACGCCCCCCTCTGGCCGCCTCTGGCTCCGCAGGTGAGTCACAAACACCACCTCCCAGCCTGCTGCCATCTCTACACCTCATTCATGACATTTTTGACAAATACATAATATTAATGTAATCAATTACATTAATATTTACACTTTTGTGTATTAAAATTTTCCTTACCCCCCAAACTTAGATACTTTCACATTTAAGTCTTCGATCCACTAGCAATCAATTTGTGGGTATAGTGTGAGCAGGGGTCCAAGTCTGAATTATTTCCCTCATATGAAAAACCAATTGTCCTAGTCCCATTTATTGAAAAGTCCATCTTTTCCTTGCTGATGTTGGCATAAATTTCCATACATGTATGGCCCTGTTTTGGGATTATCGAATTTGTTTCATTGGTCAACTGTATTATCTTTCAGCCAATACCCCACTGCTTTAATTGTAGCTTATTATTAGTAAGACCTGGTATGTGGGAAGGTGAGTTCTTCCCCCTTGTTCTTTTTCTTCAAGAATGTCTTGGTTATTTCTTAGTCCCCTGCTCTCCCATATGAATTTTAGAACAGTTGAAAAAGTCTACAAATAATATACATACACACACACACACACACACACACACAGAAAGCTGCTGTGATTTCGACTGGAATTCCACTGACTCCACAGATCAATTTTGGGAGAACTGACATCTTTATGGTAGTGAGTCCTACAGTTCATGAACATGCTATGTTCAGGTCTTTCCGGATGCTTTTTAATAGTTTTATAATTTTCTCTATAAAGAGTTTACCTTTTGTTAGATTCATTCCTAAGTACTTTATATTTTAATCTTTTTAAAAACTCTATTTTCTCCCCATTTCTTATTGATATATGTAAATATAGATTTTTAACTAAAACTTAATAATGCTAATAATGAATCTATTTGGGAGGTGGGCTGCGGTTGGTAATTCTACATATATCATCCATGAATAATCAGTTTATTTCTTCCCTTCTAACCTTTTTCCCATCTTCTATTCTGGCTATAACTTCCAGTACAATGCTGAAGAAAAGAGCTGATAGCTGGTATTCTTATCCTATTCCTAACCTTAGAGGAAAAACTTTCAACACTATTGCTTATGGGTAAAACTGGCCTATAATTTTCCTTCCTAATTTCATCATCAGTTATCAAAGTTAAGCTGGCCTCCTGAAATGAGTTAGTTTGACATCCTATAGAAGAGTCTGGGAGATTAGCTGTTTCTAAGATGTTTGACAGAATGATACCTGGTAATGGCGTTTTCAATGTGAGAAGATTTTAAACTACAAATCCAATTTCTTTCAATATTACAGCATTATTTAAGCTTTCTATTTCTTCTTGAGTCAATTTTGGCAAGTTAAATTTTTCTACAAATTTATCTATTGCATTGTTTTACATTTATTTGTATAGTTATCTTTTCAATTTTGACATATAATGCTATACACTGCTTTCTAAGTACCAGTGCATTACAAAGTTTTGATATGTAGAATGTTTATTCCTCTATTCTCAATATTGTCTAATTTCCATTACGATTTCTTTAATTTATTTAGAAACAGCTTTCTCAATTTTCAAACATGCAGGAGCTTCAGAGTTATATTTACTATTGATTTCTAATATGTAGCTTTTCAAATCCTTTGAAGTGTGTTGAGTCTTGCTTTATTGCAAAATATGCAGTCGATGTTCATAAATGTTCCAGGTGTGCTTATGAGTAAGACTGCCCTAAAGTTACAGGCTCAGCGTTCTCTACGCGCCCACTAGAGAGGTGTGCTGGTCGTGTTGCTCAAGTCTTCTCCCTCCTTACTGATTTCCCCTCCTCTGTGATTTATCAGTAATGAGAGTGATGTTTATTGAGAGTAGCTCATTCTAATGCGAAATCTCTTAATTTCTCCTTATAGTTCTATCAATTTTTGCCTTATATATTTTAGGCTAAGCTCTTAGATACACACAAATTTAGAACTGCTACATATTCCTAGCAAATTATAGCTTTTATCACTAGCAAAGAACCCTTCTATTCCCCGGTAATGCCTTTTTCTTAAAGTGTATCTCATGTTAAAGCTACTCCAGCTTTCTTCTGGTTGGTATTTGCTGAGACATCATTTTCCATCGTTTTATTTTCAACCTTTCTACATCTTTACACTTTAGATGTGCCTCTTGTATATGTCTGTATTGTTTAAACCCAGTCTTTAAATCTTTATCTTTTAATTGGTATATTTAATATATTTACATTTACCGATATATTAGTTATCGATTACCATAAAACCACTCGAAACTTAGTGAACAAAAACAACCACCGTTTTGTTTGCTATAATTCTGTGGGTCAGCAATTTGAGCTGGGCTCAGCTTAACAATACTTCTTTTGGTCTTGTCTGGGGTTACTAATGTGGCTGAAGTCATCTGGGGGCTCTACTGGCAGCTGAATGGACTGGGAGGTCTAAGCTGGGGTGGTTCATCTCCTTCCACCTCTGACGGGAGGACCGGCAAAGTCACATTGAAAAGGGGCACACAGCCTGAGCTGGGAGGAATGATGGCCATCTTTGCAAACAACCTACCACAATCATAATTACGGACATGTTTATAAGTTTCCATATCTTATTTTATATTTTCCATTTGTCCTTTTTCTAATTTTCTTTTTCTCTTCTTGTGGGTTGATTTATTTTCTCATTCCATTTCCCATCTACTAGCTTGAAAGTTATAAGCCATATTTGTATTTTTTCCTTAAATTACCACATAGATTTTAACATGCATATTTAACTCACCAAAGTCTAAAGTTACCATTAGCCTCCTCCCAAACAATACAAAGACTCTAGAATGACTTAACTCTGATCACAACCTTCACTGCTGACTTATACTGTTTTCTACTTTGATTCTATCATTTTCTTTAAATCCAACAAGGCATTGTTATTACTATTTTATACAGTCAAAGTGTAAGAAATACTGGGTGAAAAATTTCCAAATATTAAAAAAATAACAACCTGCAAACCCAGGAAGATAGAAGCTACCCAAGCAGAATAAATACGAAGAAAACCACACCTAGGCTAGGCATGTTAGGAGAATAGCAAGAATGACAAGGATGGTAAATAACTACATCAGTATACGCCATATGTTCAAGACGTAGAGAAGAGCATGAGCATGTTAAGAAGAAACATGGAAGATATTTTAAAAAAAAGACGCAAATTAAACTTCTAGAAATGAAAGACGCCATGTGTGAGATTTAAAATATACTGGATGGGATTAACAGCAGACTAGACAGTGTAGAAGATTAATGAATTTTAGGACACAGTGATACATACAATCCAAAACCAAACAGTGTAAAAAACCGTAAAGAAATGATCAGACCCTCATCAAGCGCCTGTGGGGACACGGAAACCTCTGGCTTCCGAGTACTTAATCGAAGTCTGCCCGTCAGTTGCCAAGGAGCTTAAAGATCTCATAAGTTAAACGTTCAGCGAGGACGGAGTGTCAGGAGGGTGTCCCAGAGGCTAACAGTAGGAACAGCAGCACTCCTCACATCTTTGCCCACCCTACGCAAGGTGAAGGAGACGTAAAAGACCAAAATTCACTTATATGGATATGTGGGGGGCGTTGTCTACCAGCCCCTTCTATGAGTTACTGTCTTAAACGACATATTATTTTATACTGCTAAACTTTCACAAAAGAAGTCTATAACAAGAATGGTTGATGAAAGATATGTAGTAAGAACATTCTGCATGAATAAGGGCAATAAGCATTCTAAGTATTCCACATACAAGAACATTGGATTAAAGAGTATACTGCGAAACCCTTAATCCAGGACTTCCATGGTAGTGATCAGACAGCATAAAGGTCAGATAAACACAGTAAAGAATTGTATGTTTTATCCACCAGACATATTTAGTACTGAAGGGACTTTAGAGATCATCTAGTTCAACTTTTTAAAAATACAGACAAAAAAATAAGACCTAACAAGTGAAATGGCTTGATTTTTCTGTTTAAAAACTAACTAATGGTTATTTCTGGATCACTGTGACTATGAATAAATAACTTTCTTTTAAAACTTTTTTCTAGAATAATTATATTATTTATAGAATGAGAACAGTAAGTTATTATAGGAAAAAGCATCCTATTTCCCCTTAAAAAGAATTTCTGGATCTACCTGAATGAGTTTGCCAGGTTGTGCCCAGTTTCCGGCTTCTAAAGTCTTCATTTCCCCTCAACAAAGATTTCTTAACTACCAAGGGAAAGCCCAGTTTTCTAAGACCAATTGTAACAGCTTCAGCAAGAACAGCTTGAAGATGTGACATCAGCTCACCCTGCTAAATGTCCAGTACCTGAATTCTGATAACATAACCCTATCCTGACAGCTTCTCTAATAGCATAAACCCCATAAGGACAGAACCAATGGTGTGCTCGCAAATTCCATGTCCCAAGGAGTCCAGACCAGGGTTGTCAGATAAAATTACAGGATGCCCAGTTAAATCTCAATTCAAATAAATAAGTTTTTAGTATAAGTATGTCGTGAAAAAAGAAAAATTTAAAAAGAACAGAATATTAGTGATAACATTAAACAGGCTTGAGTTGGGAGAGGGAAGAGGAGAGAAAAAATATTTGAAGAAATAACAGCCAAGAAGTTCTCAAATATGATGAAAACTATAAACTCAGATTCAAAATGCTCATGGAGCCACAAACATAAGAAACCTGAAGAAAACACCAAGACACATCCTTATTAAACTGCAGAAAACCAGTGATAAAAAGTTTAAAAAGCATCAGGAGGAAAAAAAAAGTCATATTATGTACAGAGGAACAAAGGTAAAAAGGCAGCAAATGTCTCCTCGGAGACAATGCATGCCAGAGGACAGTGGAACCACTTCTTTAAAATATGGAAAGAGAAAACCGTTGACTTAGAATTCTATATCTGGCAAAAATAAAGGAGATACAATGGAAAAATAATTAAACATAAGAGTAAATCTTTGCGACCTTGCATTGGGCAAAGTCTTCTCACATATGACACCAAGAGCACAAGAGACAAAAGAAAAAATAAACTGAATTTCATCAAACTTAAAAGCTTTCGTGCTTCAAGAACATCATGAAGAAAGAAAGTGAGGGACTTCCCTGGTGGTGCAGTGGTTAAGAATGCAGGGGGGGCTTCCCTGGTGGCGCAGTGGTTGAGAGTCCGCCTGCCGATGCAGGGGACACGGGTTCGTGCCCTGGTCCGAGACGATCCCACATGCCGCGGAGCGGCTGGGCCCGTGAGCCATGGCCGCTGAGCCTGCGCGTCCGGAGCCTGTGCTCCGCAAAGGGAGAGGCCACAACAGTGAGAGGCCCGCATACCACACACACACACACACAAAAAAAAAGAATGCAGGGGACATGGGTTTGAACGCTGGTCTGGGAAGATCCCACATACTGTGGAGCAACTAGGCCTGTGCGCCACAACTACTGAAGCTCATGCGCACCACAACAAGAGAAGCCCACGCAAGGCAACGAAGAGTAGCCCCTGTTCTCCGCAACTAGAGAAAGCCCGTGCAGCAACGAAGACCCAGCACAGCCAAAAAAAAAAAGGAAGTGAGAAGACAATACACAGTAGGAGAGAAAACATTTACACATCATACACTTGATAAGGAATTTATTTGTATCCAGAACATATAAATAACTCAATAATGAAAAGACCTGATTAAAAAATGGACAAAGGATCTGAATAGATATTTCTCCAAAGAAGATACACAAATAATTGAATAAGCACGTGAAAAGATGCTCAACATCATTAGTCACTAGGGAAATGCAAATCAAAACCACAACAAGCTGTAACTTCACAACCACTAAGATAGCTATAACCAAAAAGACAGCATCTAAGTGTTGGCGAGGGATGTGGAGACACAAATCCTCATATGTTGCTGGTGGAAATGCAAAATGATGCAGCTGCTTTGGAAAACAGTCTGCCAGTTCCTCAAAACAGTTAACAAGGAGTAACATATAACCCTGTAATTCTACTCCTAGGTATATAATCAAGAGAACTGAAAACTTATCTACATAAAAATCTGTACATGAATGGTCACAGCAGCATTATTCATAATAGCCAAAAAATGGAAACAATCCAAACATCTGTCAACTGAAAAATGGATAAACAAAACGGGGAATGTCCATGCAATGGAATATCATTCTGCAATGAGAAGAAATAAAGTGATTCACCAATTCCACTTCTGGGAATACATCCAAAGGAAACAACTCTAACTTGAAAAGGTATCTGCATCCTCATGTTCAAAGTGTTATTAACAATGGCCAAGACTCAGAAACAACATCCATCAATGGATGAACAGCTAAAGAAGTTGTGGTATGTATACACAACTGAATACTATTCAGCCATAGAAAAAGAGGAAATCCTACCATTTGCAGCAAGATGAATGGACCTTGAAGGCATTATACTAAGTGAAATAAGTCAAATACTGTATGACCTCACTCACTTATATGTGGAAAAGGTCACATTTCAGGATCTGGTTCTCAGTTTTGTAGTCTAAAACTTCAACTTGGCAGTAACCCTAGATTTGATAGGGCTTAGATGTACTAATTCATGCCAAGCTCACTCACAAAGACTTAAACATTAATTAAAAGGTCAATTTATTAATTTGTAAAACTACAGTAAAATGTTTAACTCCACATATTCTCTAAGTTATTCCTACTTGGAAAACTAATTATAATCAGAAGGTTATCTGGTGGTCATAGATTGTAGTTAGGAGGACGATAGCAACTTACGATAATCATAAACTTAAATTGAGGCATCTATCTTCACCATACGTTCAAAGGTGACTAAGTTTGTGTATTGGTTGGACCAAGGTACTCTCCTGAACTGGGCTGCAAAGACAGAGGGTTCCTTGGTTCCCCTTCTCATCTCCAGGGCTGTTGCTTCTCCACAACTGACACACTCAGAAATATTTAAATAGAATTAGTAATACTACAGGCAAATTAATATGTTAAATAGAATCAATTACACTACAACAGTCATTCATGTAAATTTCCTTAGCCACACCTTTAAGACCATCATCTCTGGAACCAGTTACTTTAGGTACTTAACCACTATTTTTATATACTGGTCCTTACCACTTTTTCTCAGTAAGCAGACACTGGGAATCAATGACAATAAAACAAATATGCAAAAGTCACAGTGTCGGGGCGGGGGGCAGGGGTACGTCTGAGGGGGCAGGGAGGAGGCGGCGGTGGGGGGGCCGGCAGGGAGAATGTCTAGGGGAGAGGGAGGAGGGGGCGGGACGGCCGGGGGGAGGGGCATGCCTGGAAGGGATGGGGGAGGCCCGGGGGCTGGGAGGGGGCGGCCGCTGGGGCGTGGTGGTGGCAGCGAGATGGCTGGGGGGACAGGGGTACAGGCCGGGGGCGCGCGCCCGCCACGGCTGTCAAGACATCCAGAGCCTCCGTTCCACAGCCGATAGTCGGAGAAGAGGAAGGTCCCCCGACAGGCAGAAAGCCGCCCCCTCCGACTCCCCCCGGCAGACCCCCGCGGGCGGCCTCTCAGCAGGAGAGCCCGAGCACCCGCTCTCTCACCTGCGCTAACGCCACTCTCAGTGCAGAGGCGCCAACCAGCCTGCGCCGCGCCTGCGCGAGCTCGACGGTTGAGTCGCCCCGCCTCCCGCCCGCGAGGGTGTGATTGGTCCGGAGCGCCGCCCGGGAGGAGCGCGGCCTCCGATTGGCTAGGCTCCGAGCGGGCTCCGCCCACGCGCTTTGAACGGGGGCGCGGCGCGCGGGAACTGGCTCCGTCTGTCCGAGTCAGAGGCGCGGTAGAAGGAACCGGGAGAATCTGATCTGGAGAAGGGGCTGCGGTCAAGGTTTTTCACGCGGAGGGGCTGCCGCTCCAGGACAGTCATACCCGCGGAGGGCGCTCCGGGAATTCAACGGAATCTGAGGAACTGGGGGTTCGGAGTCGGGTTCCGACTTGGGGCGCGCGGCCCGGCGGCCCTGGCTTCCCGCGCGGGGAGCGTCCGTCGTGCTCGGACTGCACTGCCGGCCGGAGGCCGCATCCACCCTCTGTCTTAATTCTGGAGTTGGCTGCTTATAAGCCAAACCGAAAGAATTGGATAAAAGAAAAAAGAAAAACAGAAAGAACTACATGGGCTAAATGTACAGTCTCTGTTTGTCCACCAGAGGGAGGTATGTTAACTGGTGGGAACAGAGGCCACGCTTGAAAGGTTTTCATAAACTGTACCCGTGTCATTGCTTTAAAAAATGGAGTATTCTAATTTGTAGTTCATGTTTTAAGTGTATGGGAAATTATCATTTAATAAAAGTTTCCTCACTTCATACAACAGTGTATGTGCATCATAGCTGGTGCACTTAGTACATTTAAAAGTTCAAAAATTGTGGTGATGGTTTTGTAATGTGTAAAAATACCAAATCACTATGTTGTGCACCAGGAACTGACATAGTTTATAGGTTAATTATACTTCAACAAACAAAAAAAATCTTATAGAAAAAGAGAACAGATTTGTGGTTTACCACAGGCAGGGGAATTGGATGGAGGTGGTAAAAAGATACAAATTCCAGTTATAAGATAAATAAGTACTAGGGATATAATGTCCAATGTGATAAATGTAATTAACGCTGCTGTATGTTATATATGACAGTTAAGAGAGTAAATCCTAGGAGTTCTCATCACAAAATATAGCTTTTTCTTTTTCTTTTATCTTGTTATCTATATGAGATGATGGCTATTCACCAAGCTTACCGTGGTCATCATCTCAAGATGTATGTGCCGCACACCTTAAACTTACACAGTGCTGTATGTCAATTATATCTCAGTAAAACTGGAAGAAAAAAGTACAAAAATTATGTTTTACTTATACACAGGATTATTTGTCAGGATTTATTCACTTGCATATAAAATATTTTTTTCTTTAGAATATTTAGGAAATCTAAACTCTCATGTTTGTTTAATGGTAGTAGACAATTGTGTAAGTTTATTGTTTAAGTTTACTCTCAGAGAGCGCTGCTTGGGGGAAGACGTTTCAGAAAAAAACTTAGATGATTTTAATTTTGAAAAGCTTTTCAAATCATCACACACAGATTGATTTGTTTTTTTTTTTTTTTGTGGCATAACTTTTTTTTGGCTGAGCTAGTTAAATTAATTAGATTATAATAATTATCACTGCATTCCGTAATCACATAGCTGAAAGATTCATCTCCTTCCAGGTAGGTTTGCACTTAAATTATGTAAGGAACTTAACTACTTATATTTTTCTTTAAAATCTCTAAAGAGGGTATCATTTTCTTACTACCTCAGGAAAAAAGCAAATAGATACAGTAAGAAAGTACTACCTGCAACTTCCCAGTATTGAGACTGAATTCTTCTTATTGAAATTTAAGTTCATACCTCTTGGGAAAGTATGGATTTAACTTGGACTTGGCCAATTTTAGCTTATTTTTACAACTGGAACCAGATGTTTCTTCTTTCCTGATTCTGAATGCGGAAAGAATATAGCCAGAGAAATATAACATTATCGATCCATGAAAATTTTACCCTAGTTTAAAAATCCTTATTAGAAAACCAGGATGTAAAATATATGGTCCAATTATACATACTTTTTTTGAGCCGATATTGTGGACCAGGATCATAATATTAAAATGGTGCACGTGGATTGCTGTCAGAGATCTGTTTCCTGAGATTTCAGCAATTTGCTGAAATTTGAAAACTTGCCCTTCTCTTACTTTTTTGTTTCCTTGCCAGACTAGCAGAGTTCAGCTAATAATGGTTTCTTGAAGAGGGTTGGGTTCCTAGCTAAGTATTATTTCCTATCTGGTTTAATATCAATATTTCTTTTATTCTATAGGGACTGTTCTATTTGAGAGCTTGTGAGCAATTTTAATTATCAGCAAGAGGCTGAGTTGGAATACGAAGAGGTTCCATGCTGACAAGTTACAAAGTAAACCTCATACAGAATTTTTAATTCCAATAGATGATGAGGCATAAGAAGTTCTATGGTGACTAAACTGATGCAAGGAAAATATGGCTATATAAAGTATACAGTATTACATCTTTTATTTTTATGCACATTGTTCTTCACAGTCCTCAAAGATGTATGACTTAATTAGTATTTATAAAGAATTCAAGGATACCTAATTAAAGCATATATGGATAGAAGTAGTATTATTAGACATAATAATTTACATTTATATGTCCCTTTTTCATTTGATTCTTAGCTTGTTTCAGGGGAAATTGAGGCACATGATAGAACATAGTAAAGTTTCCCTTTACAACGACCTAATCATTTTTGCAACATTTTTTTAAATGAAAAACTTCATACAGGAAAGTTTAAAGAACCTAATAATTGTATATATTCTCTATCATAATGGAAAACACAGTTATGTTTTGTCCAGGGCTAAAGCCCTGGGGAGTTAAAGTTACTGAGTCAACCTGACAGGTTTTAATAACCAAGTTCACTGTGAATATGAAAATGGCCTGCGTGCTGCCTTAGGAATTTAGGACGCGCATGGTATTTTTTAAAAATTCAACTATAGTTGACTTACAATATTGTTTGCACCATAGTATTTTTTTGTAGCTTTGGGAAAAAAATGGAAGACGGGATATATGTCTCACATATGCCTCCCAAGAACTTAAGATCCATGAAAAGGGTAGGTGAGAGACAGAAGGGAAATTAATATTTATTGTGAACTGGTATACGCACAGAGATAGTACTAGATATTCTTGCATGTATTATCTTATCCGCTCCACACGACCACCCTGTGAGATTTTATTTTTTTTAAGTTTTTGGCCGCGCCAGGTCTTGTGGGATCTTAGTTCCCGAGCAGGGATTGAACCGGCGCACCCGGGCGCTTTGAGTCCTAACCCCTGGACCTCCAGGGAATTCCCTAAGGTATTATTATTCCCATCTTACAAATCAGGCTCGGAGAAGTCAAGTAACTTGTTGGGAGAAGAACTGAACTTGAATGCGCTTCCCACTATACCTGGGAGCATCATTCCCAGGATCTCTTCAGGACCACCTGTTAATGCGTTCTAAATTACAACGTTAATTAAGCTCTGGATTTACAACCAGGACACGGTTTTGAGAGTTTCGGGTACTTTCCGTCCAGTTTTCCGCAATAGAAAGTAGGGATAATTACCGACCCCTTTTCCACTTCAAAAGACTGACGTGATAATTAGGGAGCCGAGATTAGCTGGAAGACAGAACAAGAATAAACTACGACTCCCAACAAGCCCGCAGAGGTGACTCGGGCGGGGGACAGCTCCCGCTTCGGGGCAGAGGTGACCTCGCGCGTCCGCGGCCAAGCAGGGAGCCCCCCCACCCCCACCCCGGGCCGTGCCTCTTTCCCGATGCATCCAGGGACTTGTAGTTCCCATCGGGCGCGGGTGAGCCTGGGGGATAGGGAGCGCGCGGATCTCCTACTACAAGTCCCGTGATTCGACCGGGGCGCCGCCGCGCCTGCGTGCTGAGGCCGCGGGGGGGAGTGCGGGCGGCGCGGGCAGCGGAGCAGTAAAGATGGCCGCGCGCGGGTCTCCGCCCTCCGCTCCCGGCTGAGGCGCTTGGCTGCGGCTGCGGCGGCGGCCCGCAGCAGCGGCGGCGATGGCGGAGATGGAGCACCTGGGCGGGAAGCGAGCCGAGTCGGCGCGGGCACGGCGGGCCGAGCAGCTACGGCGCTGGCGGGGCTCGCTGACGGAGCAGGAGCCCGCCGACCGGCCGGGCGCGGGGCTGCCGTCGCAGGCTCAACGCGGGGGCCCGCGGGTCCGCTTCGAGGACGGCGCCGTGTTCCTGGCCGCCTGCTCTAGCGGGGACACCGACGAAGTGAGGCGGCTCCTGGCCCGGGGCGCCGACGTGGACACGGCCAACGTGGACGGCCTGACCGCCCTGCACCAGGTGAGCGCGCGGGGCTGGCGGCCGAGCCACCTCCCGCCCCCGCCGCGGCAGGGGTCCCCGCCGCCCGGCAGTGTCCGCATCCCGCCGCCCCCGGTCGGCGCGGTGTCCTCCGGTGCGCGCCCGCGCCGCCTGCCCGGTTCCCTCTCGGAAGCCGGCTTTCCGTTCTCCCGGGAGCGAGTCCGGGGTCGGGCCGGGGCTGGCGGGTGTAGGTCCGCGCCGCGAACTCTCGTTTGCGATGGTTCGAAGGCAGCTTCCGTGTCCCGCTTGCCCAGCTCGCGAGCCCCCGACCTCACGCTCTCCCCGCCAGCGTTACCCCCGCCGGCGGAGAACCAACCTGCGGAATCACCTGGTTTGCTTGATGCTCGTGGAATAGCCTTTCTTTCTTTCTTTCTTTTCCCCTAAAGCCCCCTGTGGAAATGACACGCCCCGGATCGGGCTGTAATCTGTGGACTGTGGGTAACTTGACAGTTAGTTCTGTGCTTGGAACGAACACCTTCACTTTCCCCCTCTTATGCAACCATGTTCTGTGTGGCTGTCATGACTAACTGCACCCTCCCTCTCCACGTGGAACTCCATCAGTTATTTCGGTGAGCCGGGAGCTGGACACCCACTCTTAATCTCTCTTGTTTTCCTTCTGCTGTCTGTGCAAAGTGGATGTGTTGGCATGGGAATCCACTTCTAAATAATAATTCAAGTTCGCGTCATACAGCTTCCCTGAACGTACTAGCCAGTACCTTAAAATTCGTCCTCACCGCGTTTGCAGTCCTTTTTTTTTTTTTCAGATAAAAGAAGCTTCTTTTCACCCTGTTATATGCATTTCTTCATGCTCTTAACAGTGCCCCATCTAAGGTAGCAACCAACATTTGTGTAGTCCTTTGCTTTTAAAAAATTATTTTATGTGTCTTACTGCGTGTAATCTCAGCAGTGATCCTTTGAAGTGTTGTTATAATAACCGTTTTACAGTTGAGGAATCTGAAGCTTAGAAAATTGTTGCTTGTGCGAGATTACAGGGGCGAGAAGTTGCCCTTAGGCATGGATTTTTCAGATTTAAGCTCCTGAGCTGTATATCTCACCTAATAAGGAGCTGAATATAAATAAGATGGACACAAAAGAGTGTAACCGAAAGTGGGGTCCGGCCGCTTGCCGCTCAGAAGCCAATAAAGAGGCAAGTTTGGTGGAAAGGAAAGTTTGCTTTACTTTGGATGCCAGCAAGTGGAGGGGGGCGGGGCGGAGGGTGGACGCCTGCCTAAAGGCCGACCGCCCCCACCGACAATCAGCGGGCAAGAGCTTTTACAGACGGAGGGAGGGGGCTCCGTGCAGAAACAGCACAGGCAGCTCTGACGGTCATCTTGGAATAGGTCATCGGTGGTCTGACCAGCGTCATCTTGATAGTTTTAAGTACAGTTCGGCTTCAGTTCCAGGGTCGGTTTGTTCCCATTTCTTGAGGCCGGTTCTCAGAATTGTGGCAGCTTAGGTCATGGCTACAGCCCGGTCATCATGTAGTTAACTTCTCGCAGCTGGCAGGGGTTTCAGTATCTACAAAGTAAACAGCTCACAGGACATGGCTCAGAATATTATCTATAGCCCTTGAGGAGGGACTGAAGGTCCTTGACCATGCTTAAGGGACTAAACTATTGTTTGGTCTCCTTTGACTGTTTTCCTTTGTTTCTGCATTTTCTCACTTCTCTGATTAAACTTATTCTTTGACTAAAGTTATTCTACAGACAAAAGGCAGGCTGAGGACGTGGGGGCATAGACCATAGGGTCCTTCTCTGTTTCAAGAGGGCCACGTGCATTATTTTAAATTTCTGAGCTCTTTGAGAGGATGAATTTTTACTTTTCAGATGTATTGGGGATGATAAGGAGATTGAGGTTTAGATTCTGAAAGAAAACACGTGAAGGGGTCCTAGAGGCGTAGAAACCTGTTTCTAGTCCACGTGTTCTTTATTGAAGCACAGTTTTCTGAGTATAACTCAGTAGCCCTGTTTCTTTGAAGGTGACTCTGCTGAGTCTGGCCCTTACCACACACATTTTAACAATGCCCTGAGAAAAGCACCTACTTTGAGGTTACTCCTGGTAGGTCTCCTTCCCACACCAGGAAAGCACTTTTCTGACCCCTTTTCCTGAGACTGGTCCCCTTGGTGTCTTTCTTTCTCTCTTAATTACCACCCCAGATTGTGAAGTGCAACTTTTCTCAGTTAATATTCTTTCACATTCCCTAATCTCCTGAAATAGAAACAGCTGTGGAAGTTTTTGAAACACCTGCCAGTGCACTATGGCATTCCTCCCTATTTACAGGGCTGGCGGTGAGTTGAGTTGACCAGGTATACTCAATATTAGGAAATTCAGCTAAAGATTAAGCTGCTTGAAGATGTGAGATCAAACAAACCTTATGTTGAGAGACCATCCCTTTGTTTGAATCAAGACAGGCTCAGGAATCCTTTTACAAGTCAGTTTCTGCAGAGTTACAGTATGTTTCCCCCATGTCTGAAGAACTCTGAAGATACGTACAAGATTATTTTCAAAATGTGAGGCTGGAGCCGCCAGAGGCTGAACAGCCATCGAGTGAATGACCGCTTGTCCCGTGAAGCGGAGAGTGGTACACTTCCATGAGTTACTTAGTTAAAATACCCACCTGCTGTACAGTGTGATGTGAGCGATCCGGGTGACTGCTTCCAATCTCTCCTGTTTCGGCCACAGCCTCTTGACCAGCTGTGGACTATTACCTGAGCACATTGGGAGAAACTCCCAGAAGGCGTTGGGGGGGGATGAGTTTTCTTCTCCCACAAGGTTACAGTAGATGTTTTGCACTTCAGGTTGTGGTGCCTTGATGCTACTTTTGACTTAGAGACCTTTCTTTCTTGGCAGCCTTTGCTTCTGCCACGAGGTGCTTGAGGCAAAGATAAGCTCCAGGGGGCCTATTAATAATGCTTGAAATAGACTGGGATAAGAAGTATCTCAAAGATTAGACCTACTCTGATGAAAGCTTTGGAAACTGATGCAGGCTAACTAAACTGGGGCAAATAAATTAAGATTTGGTGTGTATGTAGAGCCGTCAGTGAAAAGGGCGTTAATCTGATTATATAACCCTTGGAAGCACATGTTTGCTCACAGAGGAATTCCCGTTTCATTTATGTGTATATATTACAGGGCATGAAATGTGGGCTAATAATTCTGTGTGGGCTGGTACTTTAAAAGTTTTCTTTTTTTTTTCTTATTTAGTTTGTAAGGTCGATTATTAGCACCTATCTTGTATCCTTAGCATTATGATCTTGGGTACTGTAGGTCCAGATACAGGCTCTTAGAACTGTCTCTACCCAATTATCAGGTTACTGAGAGGCAAGTGCTTGCTTTTGGAAAGGAGGTTTTCTAGGACTTGTTAAAATGGATGCCTGCTCTTCCTTCAGAGTGTATTATATTGGCACTTATGTTTATGTGGGTGTGGGGAGGACACCCATGTCAGTACACGTGGATGTTAACACCAGGCCAGGCTGATCAGGCTTCATTTGGAAGGATACCTAGGAGACTAGAAGGACGCTGTGCTTGGCTCAGAATTCAGGTTGGTTTTGTACCCGTCTCAGAGTCCAAGTTTGGACCCTCAGGGTCACCCCAGACTGGAATTCAACTCCTAGTAGCCTCTGTCATTCTAGAGCTGCCTCAATCTGACCCTGTGTTCTCAGGGAAATGAAAATTATCTATTTCCCTGGAAGAGAGGTCGAGGTAGGGATAGATGAAGGAAGGAAGAAAGGCAGAGTAGTGTATATTCAGAGTGAGACAGAAGAACACTAAGATGATTATATGTTCAATTCAATTCCGAATAGTATGTATGTGTGCCAACTTATAAAATAAAACTTGTATTCTTTTTTTTTTTTTTTTTTTGGCGGTACGCGAGCCTTTCACTGCTGTGGCCTCTCCTGTTGCAGAGCACAGGCTCCGGACTTGCAGGCCCAGCTGCTCCACGGCATGTGGGATCTTCCCGGACCGGGGCTCGAACCCGTGTCCCCTGCATTGGCAGGCGGACTCTCAACCACTGCGCCACCAGGGAAGCCCTGTATTCTTTTTTTAATTGGGGTGTAATTGACGTTTAACATTATATTAGTTTCAGGTGCACAACATTTGCTTCAATATTTGTGCACTGTGGAATGATCACTGTAATAAATCTAGTCACCATTCAAAGTTAGTTTCTTTCCCTTGTGATGAGAACTTTTAAGATACACTTTCTTGGTGACTTTCAAATATACACTACAATATTATTGACTGTAATCACCTTGCTCTACTTTACATCCCCATGATTTATTTATTTATTTATTATTTTATATTGGAGTGTAGTTGATTAACAATGTTGTGATAGTTTCAGGTGTACAGCAGACTGATTCAGTTATACGTATACATGTATCCACTCCTTTTTCGAATTCTTTTCCCGTTTAGCTTGTCACATAATATTGAGTAGAGTTCCCTGTGCTATACAGTAGGTCCTTGTGGATTATCCATTTTAAGTATGGCAGTGTGTACATGTCAATCCCAAACTCCCTAACTATCCCTTCCCCCAACCCTTCCTCCCTGGTAACCATAAGTTCATTCTTTAAGTCTATGAGTCTGTTTCCGATGATTTGTTTAGTTTATAACTAGACTAAAACTTGTATTCTTAACCTTTTCTCTTTTATTCCAAGTTCATTATTTATTCATCTTATGGTTCCATGTGTGAAGGGACTTATCCTGTATATTGGTGAATTTTGCTTAGTGTAAGGGGCGCAAGGTAATCTGGGATTAAGAAAATCCTGTTGGCGTCTTTCTTATTGTGGATCTAGAACAGTCATCCTGAGCCATTTTGGTAGTTTAGCTCTTCGCATTGGTTAATAGGAGGCATCAGAACATGTTGGCCACCTGGCCACTTGCCTTATGAGTATTTGGCTCAAGTTGCTGTGCCATAATGGAACTCAAAGCCACATTTGGAAATTAGGCTTATTTTTATGGTGGTTTTTTTTTTTTGGGGGGGGGTTGGTGGAGTACAGATGCAAGTGACTTTTATTTGCTCCCTAGGCATATTTTTGTTCCCCATTCTTAAAGTCCTGTAGAGTAACTATATACTCTCATTTGGGCTTTGGAATCTTCTCTGTGATGAGTATTTTCCAATAGCCAAACTGTAGTTGTGTGTAGATGACGCACAGTTCTGCTAAAGGTAGAGGGCTGGACAGGTCTTATTGGTAAATTAAAATTAAGTCCTTGCTTATTTTTACATATTTTTAAAGTATACTTTATATACAGTAAAATTCACCTTTTACAAATGTAGAGTTCTGTGAGTTCTGACAAGTGCACACAATTGTTTAACCACCACAGTCATGGTATGGAACGTGTTCGTTACCCCCAGGGTTTCTTTGTGCTCCTGGTAGCCGGCTCCTCCTCCCACCCCCAGCCCTTGGCAACCCTTCCTCAGTTTCCTGTTCCTGTAACCACGATGCCATATAGACGAATCGTACAGTACGGAGCCTTTTGAGTCTGGCTGCTTTCGTTTGCTGTCGTGTGTTGAGGTTCATCCATGTTGTTGAGTGTGTCTGTAGCGCATTGGTCTTTATTGCTGAGAGATGTTCCATGTATGGATGGACCACAGTTTGTTTATCCGTTCACCGGTTGAAGGACATTTAGGTTATTTACAGTTTCTGGTAATAATGAATAAAGCCACCATAAACATTTGCATACACATTTTTGTGTGAACATAATTTTTCATTTCTCTTGGTTATATTCCTAGGAGTGGGGCAACTGAGTCACATGGTAATGAATGTTTAACTTTAAAAGAAACTGCCAAGCTGTTTTCCAAAGTGGCCCCACCATTTTGCTTCCGAACAGCAGTGTCTGAGTTCTAGTTGCTTCCCGTCCTTACCAGTACTTAGTGTTATTTTTTTTTAAGCCATATTAATAGTCATGTAGTGGTGAGTCATTTCCAATGACAGTTATAATACTAGTGGTAATCGTAGTGGCAGCAGCAGTAGGTGGTAAAAGTGCTGATCATATCTCCCACTGTTTATGATGGTATTTACTCTGAGCCAGTGACTGTTCTGTGTTCTTCTGATATGTTAACTCGTGAGTAGTACCCAGAAGAACTCACGGGACACGTACGTTATCGTTGTCTGGACTTTACAGAGATGGGGAAACTGAGACACTGCCCAGGGTCACACAGGTAATGAATGGCAGAGCTGGAATTTATTATCAATTAATTAATTAATTTTTTTTGCGGTACGCGGGCCTCTCACTGTCGCGGCCTCTCCCGTTGCGGAGCACAGGCTTCAGATGCGCAGGCTCAGCGGCCGTGGCTCACGGGCCCAGCCGCTCCGCGGCATGTGGGATCTTCCCGGACCGGGGCACGAACCCGTGTCCCCTGCATTGGCGGGCGGACTCTCAACCGCTGCGCCACCAGGGAAGCCCAGAGCTGGAATTTATTTAAGCTCAGATCCCCAGTGGACACCTGAAACCGCGTGCAGTGTGGATCCCTGTATGTATGTACCCCGGGTGGATTGGAGTGCTGACCCCGCAAGAGAAAGCCTGTGTGCGACTTTACAGCCGGTCCTGCATTGCCAGGGCTCCACATCTGTGGATCCAACCACCTGGGTATTGTTCAGTGCTGTAGTACATGTTTATTAAAAAAATCTGCCTGTAAGTGGACCTGCACAGTTCAAACCCCTGCTGTTCAAGGGTCCATGGTACTGTTATTTCCTTACTGACGGGTGGGCAGTGCACGCAGACTGGGTGTTCTGGACAGGGTGGGGCGGAGCGGGTGGACGGGAGCGTTCATCAGCTATTCTGAACGGTGGTCAATTTAAAACTTAGGAATTGCTTATTTCTGGAATTTTCCATTTGGTATTTTCCGACGACAGGTGACTGAGGAAAGTGAAACCAGGGGTAGGGTGGGGAACTACTGTGTATGTTTGCTGATAGGCACAGTTTCTGCCGTCAAGGAACCCAGTCTGGTTTGGAGATAGATAAATAAAAAAGCAATTCCTTTTAGAGGGTTACGTTCTACGATTCACTCCTAAGTGGAGGGACAGAGGAAGGCAGTTCCGGGTGAGAGGTAGGAATGGGTGTGGTGTGTAGGCAGAGGACGCAGGGGAGCCCCGATGGACGTGTCGGGAGGGCTGGGGATGGGGGGTGCAGTCCTTCGTAGAGAACGGTGGGTTTGAGCAGGAGAGGCAACCCAACCAAAGCGTGTTTTAGGAACGGGAGGCTGCAATTGGGTTTCAGAATGGATGGAGGGACAGAGATGAAAGAACCAGCTGAGAGAATAGAGAAGAGAAGAGAAAAGTGAAATACAGTTCTAGCCTGAGTCTGAGAGACTTGTGCTCTTCGGACAGGAATAGGATTCAGTCCAGCATTGGACTGAGCTGCTCTGAAGACATCCACATAGAAATACCCTGTGGACGTCTGTGTGATTCAAGGCCAGTCATCACCTCCCACCTAGGCTCCGGTTCTCTCATGTAAAATGAGAGGCTTGGAGATCAGCATAAGGGTGAGAGGTGAAGCAATGAGTGTGAAGAGGATGGGGTAAAACATGAAGGAGGGGCGAGCAGAGCACCCGACCCGGTGGCAGCAGAGGGGCAGAAGCTCCGTCTGGAGCTGTAGGTAGCTGGTAGGCCGAGCGGTGCCCCTCAGCGCCGCCCAGTCCTAACCCTCAGGACCGGCGGGTGGTACCTTACCTGGTAACAGGGGCTTTGCAAGTGTGGCTAAATTTAGGGTCTTGCGCTGGGAAGACTTGCCTGCGTTATCCAGGTGAGCCCCATGTAATCTTCAGAGCCTTTGTGAAAGGGAGACAGAACAGTCAGTAGTAGGAGATGTGATGGCAGAAATAAGACTGGAGCTGTTGAGGAGGGGGCCGCGAGCCAGGGCGGGCGGGTGGGCGGCCTCTCACAGATGAAAAGGGCGTGGGGACAGAGTCCGCCCTCAGAGCCTCCAGAAGGAGCCAGCCCCGCCAGAAACTTGATTTTGGCCGGTGAGACTGAGTTTAGACTTCTGACCTCCAGGTCTGTGAGATGGTAAATACATGTACTTTTAAGCCACCGAGTTGATGATCATTTGTTGCAGCAGCAAGAGGAAACTAACGCAGAGGAGAACCAAGAAAGCACAGTGATACTGAGGAGTTTCAGGAATGAATGGTCAATAATGTAAAAGGAAATGGAGGAAGAGGCCTGAAAAAACTTAGGTTTGGTCACTTATAATTTCTGAAAGAGCAGTTTCAGTGGGAAGCTGTTTTGAGGGCTATTCGTGGGGATGGTATCGCATTTTTACTATTAGGGGTGTAACTTAAGTTAGTCCTTCTGTTGACTTCTGGAAGGGGAAGAAAAAAAAGATCTACCATCAATGTGATTACAACTGTAAATTAGGGCCCCAAATATATGAGAAGACTCCTGAAAGGCTGGTTTCTGGTTAGTTCAAGAGGTTTCATAATTTATGAGTTGAGAACATTTTAGGATATTAAACCTGGCACTAGAGGCAAGAAGGTTGCATTCCTGTTACTGAAGGGCTGACCAGCTAGTTTAGGTTATTTTATTTCCCAGTTCTGCTTTGGCCCATTTCCCACTCATTAGCCCTGTCACTGGAAGGCAGCCTCAGCGGAGCCGTGACAGGGAGGTTAGTGCCAGCAAACTGTTTCATCTGCTGTTGATTCTTTCATATTCATTTACTGAATGAATAGATGTGCCGGACTCTGTGCTTCTTGTTACATAGCAGTTGATACATCTTAGAATCTAAATACAGTTTGGGGAATGCTCTCCAGAATAGCTGGTTACTGTTATCATTTATAATAGGAAATTGGCAATGTAGTGATTTCCGTTCTTCCTTCCTTTCTCTCTATCTCTTTCTTTCTTTCCTTCCTTCCTTCCTTCTTTCCTTCCTTCCTTCTTTCTTTCTCTTTCTTTCATTTTTGGCTGCATTGGGTCTTTGTTGCTGCGCACGGGCTTTCTCTAGTTGGGGTGAGTGAGGGGTACTCTTCATTGTGGTGTGCAAGCTTCTCATTGCGGTGGCTTCTCTTGTTGCGGAGCATGGGCTCTAGGCGCAGGCTTCAGTAGTTGTGGCACGTGGGCTCAGTAGTTGTGGCGCACGGGACTTAGTTGCTCGGCTGCATGTGGGATCTTCCCGGACCAGGGCTCGAACCTGTGTCCCCTGCATTGGCAGGTGGATTCCCAACCACTGCGCCACCAGGGAAGTCCCATGTAGTGATTTTCTATTTTAGCATTCTGGCTTTTGGAGGTTGGAGGGTAGTATTACATTCATCACTATTTGCGACTGTTTTCATCTATACGTAAGGATGAAAATGATCCTATTTTCCTAAAGATGGTGGAAGAGGGAAGTTTGAGATCTTTAATTAATCTTAAGTGGTTCAATAAATCCAGATAAACATTCTTGACCCAGAGTTTTATATAAGGCAAATAATTGAAAACTCATTTGGGTTACTAATCGAAGCTTGCTCAAATTGTTGACTTTTTTTTTTTTTGACTTTGAATTTATTTCTTTTTCTGCTTTTGAAGTATAATTTTAAAAATGTTTCTTAGATTTTAGATTGTAACCAGTTTGAGTAAATTTGGGGGACTTGACGTTTTATCAGGCACGTAGAGTTTGTATTTGTTTCATAAGTCAAGTTAATTGGAAAACTGAAGCCGTAGTTTTCAATATTGAAAATTGATCTGTATGTAGTTTCTTTTTTTTTTTTTTTTTTTTTTAAAGAGTGATGTTTTATCAGAAATAAGGATTTTGATCATTTTATTTTATTATTATTATTTTTTTGTGGTACACGGGCCTCTCACTGTTGTGGCCTCTCCCGTTGCAGAGCACAGGCTCCGGACGCGCAGGCTCAGTGGCCATGGCTCACGGGCCCAGCCGCTCTGCGGCACATGGGATCTTCCCAGACCGGGGCACGAACCCGCGTCCCCTGCATCGGCAGGCGGACTCTCAACCACTGCGCCACCAGGGAAGCCCTGTATGTAGTTTCTGATGCAATGTTGTACTACATTGTACTTATGGAATGGGTTTATGTAAGAATTTAGAAAAGATTTTGTTCTTAGTATACTTAAACATCATAATACTATGGCAGTCTGTTGGAATCATGTTCTAATGCAATTTTCGGAAAATATTTTACAGTGCCACGCTCTGAATATCCATGATATATCTGGCAAAACCTGGCTTTTACATATGAATTTTTGGTCTAGTGACCCACTTTCTTTTTTAAACTTTTAAATTATGGAATATTTCAAAATACAAAAATAGAACAGTATAATGAATTCTCAAAAGTTGTCAATTCATGCCCAGTCTTGTTTCATTTTTAGATCCTTCACTCCCCATCCCCAATATACTGGATTATCTTACAGCCAGTCCTAATTATCACATAATTTTATTTGTAAATATTTAATATGTATTTGTAAGAGATAGGAATTTAAATAAAAACAATTAAAATTTCATTAACACACCTAAAAATTGAACACTCATTCCCTAAAATCATAAGGTATTCAGTAGTGTTTAAATTTCCCTGGTAGTTCATGGATTTTTTTTTTTTTTTTTTTTTTTTTTTTTACTGTTGGTTTATTCAAATAAGGTCTGCATTGGTTCATAGGTACCTTAAGACTCTCTTAATCTATAGTTTCCTCCTCATTTTTTCCCTTTGCATTTTATTTGTTGAAAACTGAATTGTTTGTACTGTAGAGTTTCCCACAATCTTGATTCTGCTGACTGCATGCTTATAATGTTATGTTCCTTTGTCTCCTGTATTTTCTATAAACTGATGATAAGATCCAGAGATTTGATCTGATTCAGATTTGAATCTTTTGGCAAGATTACATCATAGGTGGTGGTATATACTTCTATCAGGAGATACCTAATATCAAGTTATCTCTTTGTGGTTTAGTGGCCATTGGTGGCCGAAACAGAATTTTGAAGTTTCAAGCCAGCCTTGACTAGACCTGAATACATTCTTCTAATCATCATCACATCTCCCTGTGTTGACCTCCTACTTGGGATACCAAATATCGGTTCAAAGCATGTAAATTGTGAACCTTGTGAATAAAGTGGCTCATACAGATCAGTGTAGTGTATTGACCGTTGCACGGCTTGAAGTGGGGCTCGGCAAATTTAGATCAGTGCCTTCGTGTGTAAAGATTTGTCAGTGACGATGACCATGGGGTAAACTTTATCACCTTTTCAAATCTGTTTCATTAACTCTTAGCTGAAGTTCCCCCTATTTTGAAATATTGTTCAAAGTTCTAGTTCAGTACTGTGGTTTCTTGCCCCCCAAGGTCACCACCAGCCCTTGAGCTTCATCATAAAAGAAGAGTTTGAAGGAAAGGATCCAAAGAAAACTGAAAAACAGAGTAAATTGGCTGTACTGGGAGAAGAGAGACTTTCTTCCCAGGGCCCTGCCTTATAAGCGGGGGAGGCAGGGAGAGAGGAGCGTCCATTCTGGCTGTGTCAGTCAGCTGCGGGCAGATGACGTGCTCGTCTCTGAAAATGGAAGTGACATTTGGAGCGTTCAAATGGAGACTGGGCCGGCCGGCCGGCCAGGAGAGGTCCGCCCTTCTAGTTGAGTGGGAGCCCCACAGCAGGGCGCACTGTTGTACAAACTGTGTTTTATTTATATGGGCCATTTCATGGGAAGCGGGTTTACTTCCTTTCTGCTTCTCTGCAGCATTTTTGCCAGGTGTCTTTTTTTAGTTAGTTATTTTTATTCTTTCATTCCTTCATTTTAAAAGTCGGCTGGCCTAGCTATGAGATGCGGCTTTAAAGTGCCAAACACATTATGTTTGGGTCCTTTGGATGCAGCTTCACAGTTTTGTGATCATGCCTTTCGTATTGAGGCATGTTTAGATTGTCCCCTTTTGACGGTAAGTAGCATGAAAAATGAGGTCAGAAGAATGACTCACCTCACTGTCAATCACTGGGGTGATGGAAACGGTTCTGAAGGGTCACCAAGCTGCTTTCCATTTGCTGAGAGCCGTCTTCCCTGCTGGAGAGTTCCCGCAGCACGGGCCAGGTGAAAAGGCCCGTCCATTCGCGTCTCCCGACCGCCGCGCTGGGCACTGGACTGGCGTCAGGAGAGTCTTCCTGCTGGGGCTCTCAGTGCTCAGTGGGTATTTATGGCAGGCACGGACTCATGGTCATGGTTGGCACCAGTTGTCAGGTGCAAGGAGACGCTGTGTGCCTTTTGCTTAAGCTCTTTCTTTGCTAAAGCCCGTGCATGACAGGATCACCAAGGCTCAAGTGTTTTGAATGGGAAATAACTTTGAAGCATAAGTCAGTATCTGCATTATTGTTGAGAGGGCTATTACTGTATCTTTTTTCTTTTTTTTTTTTTGCGGTACGCGGGCCTCTCACTGTTGTGGCCTCTCCCGCTGCGGAGCACAGGCTCCGGACGCGCAGGCTCAGCGGCCACGGCTCACGGGCCCAGCTGCTCCGCGACATGTGGGATCTTCCCGGACCGGGGCACGAACCCGTGTCCCCTGCATCGGCAGGCGGACTCTCAACCACTGCTCCACCAGGGAAGCCCCCCCTTTTTTTTTTTTTAATATCAAAAGAAGAGAAATTTCCTGTTCTGTCTCCATAATGCACTTCTGTGGTTTGGATCTTTAAAAATTTAAATGATCTTTTATTAAGTTTTTTGGTTGTTTTTTTTTTGCCAAGTATTTATTGAGTACTTCTTAGATGCCAGATCCTATAGTAGATGCTGGGATACAAAGACGGCATAGTCCCTGCCCTCACGGATTGGGAAACTCACAGGTTTAAAGACATAGTCTAGTCCATATTGCTCCTGTTTAGCCTTGAATCCATTTCCTATTACCGTGTTCATAGTAAAAGTGGAGAAAGAGTATTGATCATTCTCTACAATTTGCCTTTGTATATTTTTAGATAATCAGCCTTCTCTAATCCAGTCTTCTTTATTCTGATCTAATACCCATCCCTTTAATTTAAGATGAGTTTCCAAATCATTAATCATTTTGCTGTCTCTTCTGTGGATTTCCTAGCTCTGCAGCTCCCTTTGGCCTCACTGGCTCAGGGGTAAGAGTCAGTAATGGCTTCAGCTCTGGGGGCTACCACTAGGGGAAAAGACTTGTTAGAGGGGCACTTGAGTGCCGAGTTGCAGGCCTGGCCATACATGTTGTTTTGTTGTAGGGTTATCAAGTCTCAGGACACCCCAGAGCAGAAAGAACCTTAGAGGACAACCTCTGAGCCACCTCTGTCATTTTTACAAGTGAGCAATCTGAGGCCTAGAGAGGAGCTGAAAGAACACCATAAGCACGGGACAGAAGTAAAATATAATGAAATGTTTCATTTATGAAACAAACCAAATTTCTGCTCGATAGTCTTTTCTGTCTCTGAAAATATGGTTGTTTGCAAGATAACTTCAAGAAAAAGCAGAATATCTCTAACTCCTTTTGAACATTTGAAGCAGGATGATACCTTATGGTTGTATTTCTCTTTAAAAAACTTCAATATAATAGAAACATCATGGGATAAGTATTCACATTCCAAGAAAATGAATCTAAGAGTTCTTTTAAGTATTGGTTTCCCATTTGATTTATTCATCTGTCTATTTACTGCTAAGCAACATAACATTAAAAAGAAATAATATAGGGCTTCCCTGGTGGCGCAGTGGTTGAGAGGCCGCCTGCCGATGCAGGAGACACGGGTTCGTGCCCAGGTCCGGGAGGATCCCACATGCCGCGGAGCGGCCGGGCCCGTGAGCCGTGGCCACTGAGCCTGCGCGTCCGGAGCCTGTGCTCCGCCACGGGAGAGGCCACAGCGGTGAGAGGCCCGCGTACCGCAAAAAAAAAAAAAAAAAAAAAAAAGTAACAATCAAGAAATTAATAAAATCAGTTATGTTTTATTTAAGAACATCTAATAATATCAGCTGTATCAGTAATGATGTTGATGATCCCGATGACGATCATGACAAACATACGTATCTTCTAGTTAGAAAAATTGTGGAAAATTAGAGCAAGTTCAGTAGAAAACCAAAGTATTTTACATGCGCATGCAAAACACGAATCTTCCCTGATGTTGAACAATGTAGGCTAAAAAAAAATATAGATTAAAATGATTCAATAGGAAGAGAAAGGGCTATTTTGTGGACTCACTGTAGCATGCTCTCGGGTAGTGGAGTATGTAGCAAAATTATAATTACTAAATTTAGGAAGTTTATGGAAGGAGCCATACAAATTAAGTATGATTTTACCATTAAAAATTTTTGATTGGTTACAAAACATTTTTAATAGCAATACAAAATTTCATTCAAAAGATCTTTGTGTCATACTTGTAACCCATTTGTAATACAGTATATGACTGGGGAGAGCCAATATTAAGTCCTTTAGCTTAAATATATTAGTAAGAAGCACTCAGTACATATTGGCTATTACTGTGTTGAGTTACATTGCAAAATGATTCAGATTATAGCTTTGGAATCAGATATACCTGGGTTGTAATCCTGGTTTTGCTCCTTACCCAGGCTTCGTGTTAAGCTATCTGAACTCAGTGCCTGATTCTCAGGAGGCACTTGGGTGACGTTCTGTTAGTCCTAAGACGAAGACCACAATCTTTAATGAGGCCTTTTTACCGTGACCTGCCGGGCGCTGTGTGGTCTCACCCCCCGTTGTCCCGCGGGACCTGTCTCCCCTTGTTCGTCACTCCGGCTGCCACTCCAGCCACCCTGGCCTCCCTGTTTCTCAGGGACCCCCGTCGCTGCTCTCCTTGGAAGGCCTTGCATCTCTCGTTCCTTCTGCCTGGAATCCTCTTACGTCAGATACCCTCATGGCTGACTTTTTTTTTTTTAGACTTCCGCAGAGTCTTTATTCAAATGTCACCTTTGTAGTAAAGCATTTCCTGGCCATCCTATCTAAAAATGACAGATGAACTTTCCTCACTTTCTCATTTTTAAAAATTGAGGTATATTTTACTTGTAGTAAAAATGCATAGATATTAAGTCTATAATTGATGGGTTTTGAGAGTGTATACAGCCATGTGCCTATCACCCGGATCAAGAAAGAGGACGTTTTCATCGTCCTTGGAAGTTCCTCTCGAACCTCCTTTCCCCAGGGAATCATAGTTAGGATTTCTATCGTTCTGCATTAGTCTTGTTGACTGTTCTTAAAATGGATTATATTGTGTGTACTGTTTTATGTTTGGTTTCTTCAACTGAACATGTGTTTGAGGCTTATCCATTCCTTTGTATGGCTGAGTAGTATTCCATTGTGTGACTATTCCACAATTTGCTTATCCTCCTGTTGATTGACATTTGGGTTATTTCCTCTTTTGTTGGTGGCCATTATGAATAAAGCTGTTATGAATGTTGTTCTGTAAGTCTTTTCATAGACATATGTTTTCATTTCTCTTGGGCAAATACATAGGAATGAAATTGCTAGGTCCTAGAGTTGTAAAATTCTAACTTTATTAACAGCTTGCAGTTTTCCAGTGTGGTTGTAGCATTTTACACTATCCTAGCCATGAGTGAGGGTTCTGTCTGCTCTGTATCCTTGTTAATTTTTGGTAATGTCAGTCTTTTTTAAATTGTTGTTTAGTCATTTTAATATTAGTCATTCTAGTGTTTGTGTATTGTTATCTCATTGTGGTTTTAATTTGCATTTAGTGACTAATAATGTTGAATACCTTCTCATTATTTTTTTGGTCATTTGGAGAGAGAGAGACAGTGTCTAGTTCAAATCTTTTGCACTTAAAAACATTTTTTGTAGGGCTTCCCTGGTGGCGCAGTGGTTGAGAGTCCGCCTGCTGATGCAGGGGACGCGGGTTCGAGCCCCGGTCCGGGAGGATCCCACGTGCCGCGGAGCGGCTGGGCCCGTGAGCCGTGGCCGCTGAGCCTGCGCGTCCGGAGCCTGCGCTCCGCAGCGGGAGAGGCCACAATAGTGAGAGGCCCGCGTACCACAAAAACAAAAACAACAAAACAAAACACATTTTTTGTCTTTTTATTGATTTGTAGGCATTCTTTATATTTTCTGGATATAAGTCCTTGTTTTGATATGCATTATAAATATTTTTCTCCCTGTGGCTTGTTTTGTCATGTTCTTATCTTTTTTTAAAAAATAAACCTTTTATTTTAGAGTGATTTTAGAGTTACAAAAAAGTTGCAAAGCTAGTTCAGAGAGAGCTTGTATACCTGTCACCCAGCTGCCCCTAGTGTTAACATCTTACATAATGATGGCACATTTGCCCAGACAGTGTTGTGTTGTTTTATTGATGTTCTGAATGGCATTTTCCTCATATTATCTAACCAGTTTAAGCGTTTTTTTAAACATTAATTAATTAATTAATTTATTTTTGGCTGCATTGGGTCTTCACTGCTGTGTGCGGGCTTTCTCTAGTTGTGGCGAGCAGGGGCCACTCTTAGTTGCGGTGCGCAGGCTTCTCATTGTGGTGTCTTGTTGTGGAGCACAGGCTCTAGTCGTGTGGGTTTCAGTAGTTGTGGCACGTGGGCTCAGTAGTTGTGGCTTGCAGGCTCTAGAGTGCAGGCTCAGTAGTTGTGACACACGGGCCTAGTCGCTCCACGGCATGTGGGATCTTCCAGGACCAGGGCTCGAACCCGTGTCCCCTGCATTGGCAGGCAGATTCTTAACCACTGCACCACCAGGGAAGTCCTAAGCTGCTTTTTAAAATAGTATTTATTTGATTTCCTTACTGAACTCTATTTATTAGTTTTTATCAAGTGCTGGTTTTTCTAGTTAGATGCTAGCATCTATGAACCATGATGGGTTTTTTCCCCCCAAGATTTAAACCTTTGAAGCACAAAAGTTAAAAATTTTGATGATGTCCAATTTGTTTTTTTTCTTTTGTTGCTTGTGCTTTTAATATCATATCTAAGAAATGATTGACTAATCCAAGGTCACAAATATTCACATCTTTATTTTCTTCTAAGAGTTTTATAGTTTTAGTTACTACATTTTGGTCTTTGATCCATTCTGAGTTAGTTTTTCATAGGTGTGAGGTAGAGATCCAACTTCATTCTTTTGCATGCGAATATCCAGGTGCCTCAGTACCATTTGTTGCAAAAACTCTAAAGTTTAAACCTTTCCTTTTCTGGTCTGCATTTTTTGACAGAACCTCAAGGAGTGTTGAATAATAATTGTGATGGACGGCATCTTCCATCTGTTGTCTTTCTTTAATTAGGGTGTCTCTCATACGCCTCCATTAAATATGATGTTTACTTTGTTTTTAATAGCTTCTTTTGATTTAAGCAATTTATTCCTAGTTTAAGGTTTTTAAAAACCTTTTTTATTGTAAAATTTCATACACATACAGAAAAGTATGTGTAAAACAAAAATATATAATCAGTGGATTTTTATAAAGCAAAGGCCTGAGTTACCATCACCTTGGTCAAGAAATGAAAGGTTATTTGCTAACTGTTCTAAGATCAGGAATGGATATTAATGTTTTGGTACCTTTGGTGTTAGAGCCCTTGGTTAATAACCCTGGAAGTTTAAAAGGTGATTGAAGTCACGTCACACGTAGTGTGCGTTAAAAGTGCCTCTGGGCTTCCCTGGTGGCGCAGCGGTTGAGAATCCGCCTGCCAGTGCAGGGGACACGGGTTCAAGCCCTGGTCCGGGAAGAGCCCACGTGCCGCGGAGCAACTAAGCCTGCGCGTGCGCCACAACTACTGAGTCTGCGCTCTAGAGCCCGTGAGCCACAGCTACTGAAAGCCGCGTGTCTAGAGCCCGTGCTCCGCAACAAGAGAAGCCACCGCAGTGAGAAGACCGTGCACCACGATGAAGAGCAGCCCCCGCTCGCCACAACTAGAGAGAGCCCACGCGCAGCAACGAAGACCCAAGGCAGGCAAAAAAAAAAAAAAAAAAGAAAAAGAAAGAAAAAAAGAAAAAGTGCCTCTTCCCCCCAGAAAAGTGCCAGTTATCAACGGTAGTGTAGCTGAGCCACTGAGGCTGCTGTGATTTAACATTTCCAGGAAGATCTGTTTTTCTCCTGAGCTTTGTAAGGGCCATCCACCTGCGTTCTCATTGTCTGTCCTTGGATGGCTCACAGGTACCTCAAACCCAGCATATTTCACGGGTTCCTGTGTTTCCTCTCTCAGTAAATGGCACCTCCCTCTACCCAGCTGTTATGCGAAACCTGGGTAACATCTGTGGCTCCTTGTTTTTCTTGATTCGTTTGTTCACAGTTACTGTATGTGAGGGTGCGCAGGGAACAAAACAGACATGGTCCTCTCATGAGCTTCCAGCCACCAGATCCTGTGGATTCATCTCCTCAATGTCTCTCGAGTCTGTCTGCTTTAATTTGGTCTCTCTTTCATTACTTTAGTCCAAGCCTTTATCTTTCACCTGGGCATAGAGATAGTCTGCTGAGCGCTTTCCCTGCTTCTCCTCTCGTTTCCTCTGTTTCCTGTGCTTCAGCCAAGAGTTGCTGAACGTTCCGTACTTCCCTTAAAACCCTTACGTGGTCATCATTGCCTGTTCTCTGGTCTCCTTCTCAGCGTTCCCAGCTTTGGACTCTGCACTTCAGCCGCGCTGATTGTCTTTCACTCCCTCAGTCAGGGTGTGTTCTCTTGTCTCCCCTTTCCCAGCCGTACTGTCTCTCCTCTTTGCCTGCCCAGCTTTCAGGTCTCAGGTTCAGCGCCGTTGCTTCTAATCCCCCCGCCACCCCATGGCTTACCCATACTCTGTTTTCCCATGTTAGGTGCTTCTCCTGTGCTTTCCCTTGGTATCTTAGAGCTTACCTGTCATGGCACTTGACATATGGTCTCATGGCTTCTCATTTAATTGTCTGTCTTCCCCTAACCAGACTGTAAGCTCTGAAAGGCCAGGGGCTGGGCCTAAGTTATTCACCATTATGTTAGCTGCATCCACCATAGTATCTATTCAGTTTTAGACATTGGGAGTAACTATTTACTCCGTGGATAAATTCATGAGAAGAAGCTGGTGGTGGCAAGGGAGGAGCAGCGAGTCGCTCCAGAGACTAATTTAATGCGAATAATCAGAATTGGAATTTGGGTTCCTATTTATAACTTTCTTTGCTGCAAAATATATGATTTTCTTTCTTAATAATTGATTCTTATTTTAGATTTTTTTCTGTTTTGTTAAACTTTGCTTGGTTAGGTCTTAGAGATAATTAGGAATTGGATATCATGTTCTTATGGCTTTTAAAGACCAGTAGAATAAGGAGGAGAGCATAAAGCAGGATTTTAGATGCTAAAAATATTGCAGAATTTAGAGCCTTGACCTGGGAGCAGTATGTCAACATGAGAAGTACAGCTGTTAGGAGTGTCTCTGATATAAAAAGTTTTTGCAAAGTTCAGACGATTTGCTGTATTAGAAATACTACAGCTTTTATCTCAGCTTGAAGCAAACTCTAAATTGAATGAATTGGTACAAATATGAGAGTTGTAATAATAAAACAGATTTTTTTTTAGTACCGTTTGGGGATTGGAATGTAAATTCAATCTTGTACGCAAAGACAAAAGACTTGCGTCCTTTTAGAAATTGTATGTGAATTAAGTAAAACTAATCTTTATTTTTATTTGATATAAAAATTACCCTGGAAGTTGTTGTATGTAGTAAAGTAATATGGGAAGAATCATTAAAGTGTTTTCAATATAATATAAATATTAACTAATAAAATAGGATAATGGGCCGAACCAGAATCCGGCGGGGACGATGTGCCTGTTCGCGCTCTGACTGCTGGGCGCTGCTGCTCAGGGCGTCAGGGTGCCCCTGTGTGCCCCGCACGCGCTGCACGTCCAGTAGGGGAACGAGTGAGAGAAACGCCTCCTCCCTCAAGAACTCGTACGCCTTTGGGTGAGATAAGACGTTATTACGTGAGAAAATAATGACTCGCTGTTTAAGATGGGGTAACTGGAACGAATAGACAATTAGTGTGGGTGTTCTGAGGAGATAGGGGTTACTTTCAGTTGGAAAGGGCACAGTTCCTGGCAGGTTGGGCATCTCATAACTGCTTCTTGAATGAAGAGACTGAATATTCTGGAGCAGAAGAGTGATGTGAGAAGGATAGTATTTTAAATGATTAATTTGGTAAGATTGTATTGGATTGAGAATGGAGAAGCAAAAATCATGACGCACACAGCAGCTTATCAGAATAGCTTCTACAGCAGTAGTGAGAGGGGGTTAAGAGGACAGTAAGGTATGAGTAGGCGTGCAGGCAAAATGCAGGATGTTGAGACCTACTGGATGTAGAAAGCAGGAGAAGCCCAAGTCAGAGACAGTTTTAAGATTTGGAGAATAAACAGAAATTCAGCAAATATTTATTACGCATCCGTTGTGTGCCAGATACTGAACTAGGTGCTGGGGAAAAGTGGTGAGAAAGTCCTCTCTGGTGCAGCTTTCTCTCTACACTGTGCGGTGACAGACGTGGGGAAGGCACGGGGAAGCTGGTGTGGGGCGGAAGCAGAGCTTGGCCTTGGGAGTTTACAGCTTGAGGTCTGGTTGTGAGATGCCAGACCACGAGGGTGCATCGAACAGTTGGAATTCGGAGAGGGGTTTAGGGGCCGAGGTGTAATTTGAAGTCGGAATCCGCTGGACTGGTGGGAAGTCCACTGTTACTGCAACCATCCTTTCATAAGTGAGGCCAACTTCCTTTAGTGTGTGCTGTTCGCAGCACTTCCGCTGCCTCCCCCCAGCCCTGCTTTCCTAAGCTCCTCAGCGCGCAAGAGGAAGTTCATCCCATTTCCTCGTGGCTACATTACAGACATGTGGATGTTGTATTGAAGAAGCAGCAGAGAGTGGTCAAGAGCAGGACTCTGGGGCCAGACCATGCGGATTTCAGTCCTGGTCCTGCCACTTTCGGGCTTAGGCAAGTCCCCTAAAGCCTTTGTGCCTGTTTCACTGTAGGTAGAATGAGGATAATGAGCCTTTCACACTCACAGAGCTCTCTTGAGGGGTGATCGAGTTAATGCGTGTGAAGTGCTCAGAGCACCGCCTGCCGCCAAGAGTGCTTATATGTGTATTGGTTAAATGAAGTGGCGCGCCTCCTCTGGGCCCGCATTACCGCCCGCCGGTGTTTTCATCATCCCCGGGGACTCCCGTCTCATCTTCCTGCTCCAGTCACATCTTCACTTTCTTTCCTAATAAGGATGGTGACCTAATCATCATTTACTCAACAACAACAACAACAAAAAAGACATGTTCCGTGCTCCTGTCTGTCCCTCCAGACCCTCTCTGTTGTCATTCCTCCTTCCACCTCCTTTTAGAGGCTGGTACCACCCTCCCTGCCTCATCTGGAGTGTTACTCCGTCCACTGTCTCTTCTCGGGTGCCCCGCGCTCCTCTCCCTTCCTGTCTCCTTCTTTTCTTTAAAACACCTCAAGTTGTCTCCATTCTTAAAAATAAAAATGGCCTCCAAAACTTTCTCTCTTTTTCAAGCCACTGCTTCATCTTTTCTTCTTTGTCCTCAAATTCTCTTTAAGAACTGGTGTATAGCTGCTCTTCTAGTTTAATTCCTGCCATTCTACTGAAAGTGCTTTCTTAAAGGTTACCACAGACTTCCTAAATGTCTCACCTAATCATTCTTCTTCGTTTCTTTCCTTTTGGACCATTTTATAATATTTTGTCCACATGATTCCTTTTATCGGTGAAAACTCTTGTCCTTTGGCTTCTGAAGCAGTGCTTTCCCAGCCCTTCTCTAACCTCCTGCATCGGCCTCCTGCACTTCCTGTACTCCAAACCCTCCGCTGCCCACTCTCTCCCCAGGTGTCCGTTCTCAGCGCACTTTTCCGTCCGTCATTTCTCCATCTGTGACCTTACCCGCTCGCAGGGCCTCATCCATAGCCTATGCACGAACGGTGTCCAGATCTGTCCAACCCCGACCTCTGTATAGGTGACCTTTCTTCCGGACTCCAGCTTGGTCTTTCTAACTGTCCACTAGGCGTCACGGTCTAGACGTGCTACTCAGGGATATCTCAGTCGTGGTGTTTCCAGAGCAAAACTCTTTTCATGCCGGTCACAAACTTGTTCCTCCTGTCTTGTCCTCGGGGGAGGAAATGACCATCTAAGACATCGGTTCCGGGTAGTGTGTCCCACGTCGCTGCCTGGCTGACTGCATGAGAATCATCAGGGGCCCGTGTTGAAGACAGAAAGTCCTGAGCCCAACCCTCCAAAGCCCTTCACTCGGTAGGTCTGGGGCAGGACCCAGGGGCCCTTTGTTCTGTGCTAACCCCCATCGGGAGTCACTGATGGAAACAGATTCGCGCTCTCTCTGCCTTCCCCCGCGATCTGCTGCATCATCAGGACCTGCCGCAGTTCTGCCTTGTGAATGTCTCCGTTCACACTGCCGGGACCCTCTTCGGGCTGTCCTCTCTCCTGTGAACCGTAGGCGCGCGGTCTCTGAGCGCTTGTGGAATCAACGCGCGCGCCGTTACTGTAGTCTGCTGTAGGCCTGCCTTTTTCTAATCTCGCACATTTACAGTCCATTTTAGTAGTACCTTCAGAGTTATCTTTAAAATTCCAGTCTCATAATGCAGCTTTTATTTAAAACATTATCAGTGGTTGCTAAATCTAACTATATACCATAGTATTCATTAAAATACGGATGCCTGGGCCCTGCCTTTGGAAATTCCAATTCGGTAGCTCTGGGCACAGCCCAGTAATCTATATTTTTACCATGCAGCCCAGGCAGTTCTGATGCAGCTTTGCGTTTTGAAGCCCTTGGAACGCAGGTAAAAAGGCTAACAGCGTGGCATCTAAACTGTTTCCGAGCCGTCTCACCAGTTTCTTTCCCTCTGCTCCGCAGCCACGCTCACAGACCTGCAAGGTGGTCCCTCGTGTTGCCCGCCTGCCCGGCCGGCCCTCCTGAACTTTTGCTGTGCTCTTCTGTCTGCCTAGTTGCCCCTTCTGCTCTTCTACACCTGTAAAGCCCTCTCAGTCCTTCAGGGCTCCACTCAGATGTCACTTCCTCTGTGACTCAACCTTGTCAGAATTTATCCTTCTTGCTCTCATAGCATCTTGCTCTGGATGCTGGTTCAGCAGCCGCATGTGACAGTGTCCCCCTCAGATTCATCCTTGCCTTGTCTCCTGCTAGGCCACGAGCCCTGCCCGCAGAGCGCGTCTCAACCATCCTTTCTCCTTAGTGCCCAGCACACTGCTTGAAAACAATGAATCAGGGCCTGGGAAGGTTCTGGAAGAAGATGGGCTCTCTCAGTGTCGGGAGAGCAGAAGACCTGGGGCTACCCTTGGGGAATTTGCGTGTTGAGGAAAGGAAGAGGAAGAGCTGTCAGAGGGGAAGCCGGGAGCCAGTTAGTACATTGCGGAAGCTAAAGAAGGGGAGGGGGGTGGTTCAGTCGTCCATTCATCTAGGCGTTTACTTAGATACACGTTTATTGAGCATTTATTGCTTGTCGGGCTTGGTTCTTGGTAACAGGGAACATCATGTGCTGCAGAGAACTTGGATGTGCATTTGCATCTAAAATAGAAAAACAGAAAAGTCAAAATCCTAAAAAACTTGATTTTCTGATGTGGTTTTTGTTTTGTTTCGCTGTGCTGTGCGGCTTGCAGGATCTTAGTTCCCTGACCAGGGATCGGACCGGCCCCGGCAGTGAAAGCACCGAGACCTAACCACTGGACTGCCAGGGAGGTCCCTCTGACGGGGTTTAGAATTGAGTCTTCTTCCTATTATGTTCTGGTCAGTTATCTCCATCTCTCAGAGGAGATAAGACTAGTATGTAAGTATCACTATCCCCCAAGTCCTTGGTCACTACAGGGCCTCAGGTCTGTATTCTTCCTTATTCCCTAAGGATGTAAAGCCCAGCTAGCTGTAGGTTAGATAAAGTTAGAGCCCAGTTTTCTAAACTGAATTTTCAAAAAGGTTGCAGGACCTTCTCAGCTATTTGGACTAGATTGTTAAGCTGACCTGAAGGCAGAGGGGCTCTGCAGTCTTAGAGATCATGATGTTTTTCTGATGGGGCACTTGGGGAGCAACTAAATTGTGTGCGAAAAGTTTAGCTGGAGTGAGGACATCTTCCCTACTTTCTGTGAGCACATTCCCCAGAGGGAATTGTCCCGTTCCTTTCCCGTGGGGCCTCACTCACGAAGAGCAGGGTCATGGAATGCCACCTCGCTCCCAGACCCCCTGGGGGTCGTGTGCCTGGAAGCCTGACCACGTCTTGGTTGGCAGCCTTGACTGGATGTTGCATTTTCATGGCTACTGTTGTTGGCCAAAGATGAGGAGGCCCGTGTCTACCCTCTCCTGCTTTTAATAGTTTCCGGCAGTGCCTCCGGACATTCCTATTTTGCATCTGTTTAGCCCCATCTTAACACAACTTAATTAGGTATGAATGCCAATGATAACTTATTACCTGGATTGTGGCTTTCTCAGATCTTATTTGTTACTGCTAAAATAAAAGATGTTTCGGGACTTCCCTGGTGGTCCAGCGGTTAAGAATCTGTCTATTAACGCAGGGGACGCGGGTTCAATCCCTGGTTGGGGAACTAAGATCCCACGTGCCGTGGGGCAACTAAGCCTGCATGCCACAACAAAAGATCCCTCGTGCCCCACAACTAAGACCTGGCACAGCCCCCCCCCCCCAAAAAGATAAATAAATAAAAATATAAGATGTCTCATTTATTTTAAATAAAATTATAAAAAATTTATATATTTTTGGCTGCCTTGGGTCTTCATTGCTTGGCATGGGGCTTTCTCTAGTGGTGGCAAGCGGGGGCCACTGTTCATTACGGTGCACAGGCCTCTCATCGTGGTGGCCTCTCTTGTTGCGGAGCACGGGCTTTAGGCACACGGAGTTCAATAGCTGTGGCTCACGGGCTCTAGAGCGCGGGCTCCGTAGTTGTGGTGCACGGGCTTAGTTGCTCCGTGGCATGTGGGATCTTCCCAGAGCAGGGATCGAACCTGTGTCCCCTGCATTGGCAGGTGGATTCTTAACCACTGCGCCACCAGGGAAGACCCAAGATGTTTCATTTTAAATTAATCAATTAATTAATTTATTTATTGACTGTGTGGCTTGGCAGATCTTAGTTCCCTGACCAGGGATTGAACCTGGGCCACCGCAGTGTTCGTGCCACGTCTTCACTACTGGACTGCCAGGGAATTCCCAAGATGCTTCACTTTAAACAATGGGAAAAAAAAATTAGCTTAGGACTCTAAGTCAGCATCCAGATGCATAAATTTAATTATTGTAAATTCTGCTCAACTACCAAACAATCAAGATTTGGAGACACAGAGCCTTCGAGCTTTGCAGGCTGTCAAGTCGTTTTCAGAGTCGCACTGTGGCAGGTGGAAGGCTCAGGTGGGAAGTAGTTTCATTATTTACCTAGTGTTTCCAGCCTAAGGCTGCTGTGGCCCCAGTGGAGAGATGTATCAAGCGGTTTTGATGTGACTTGTAAATAAGGAGGAAAATGTGTTTCAAATAATTTCTATGAACATAATGGAATTTTGGATTACTGTACTTGTTTCTATCCACCTAGAGAGTGGATACACCCACTTCTTCCCCTGACAGCAGAGCTCTGAAGCTTTATGCTCTCAAACCCTCCCTGTCCCTTGGTTCTGTCCTTGCTGGTCTTCTCTTCATGCTGTCCGTAGAGGCGTTCTCTCTGCTTTGCTGTAGCCTGCGTGGTTACTGACTTATTCCAAGATTTCTCCTGTCCTGATTATTTCTCTGAACTTGAGTGCATCCCTTTTAAGACCTCTTACTTCTCCAAAGAAATGATTATGTGTATTCCTTTTGAATATGAATTCTTCATATTTGAGTCACATTTGCTCTTTTCTAACACTTGAAGGCCTAAGGTCTGAAGTATCTATTATTTAGTCTTTGAAAGTCACTGTTTCATTTTTATCAGGGTCTCACATGGTCACTTAGGGTAATTGGATTGCGCTGATAGCATTAGAATTTGTAAAGCAATTAGTTGCTTTTCTAATGCCTAGCCCTGTTCTTTATCTTATTCATAGATGCTTTCTTTTATTGATGTATACATAGATTGTTTCTTTCTAATTTTTTTGAAAACCTATCCAGCATTTTTGTTGGCTGCGCCATGCGGCTTGTACCATATTAGTTCCCTAACCAGGGGCTGAACCCAGGCCCACGACAGTGAAAGCGCTGAGTCCTAACTGCTGGACCGCCAGGGAACTCCCCATAAATTGTTTCTTAATAGCATTCCCCTTATTCAGATTTTATCAATTTACATATATACATACATGCATGCATTTCAGGTTATTAAAATCCCAAGGGGCCCTGAAGATATTTGCACTTATTCGGTATAAAACAGTAATTGTTTCTTCTCTGAACTTTATTGGAGCAGAAGTCAGTACTGATAACCCATCTTATTCTTACAGAAAAGGGGGAAAATGCACCTTTTGGTTAAACCCAATTCAGGTTATCTGAGTCCAGTATTGTGTGTGAGTGCTGGGGTGGCTTTTATGATCTTTATTTTAGTTGTGTGTGTGTGCGCCTCCCGTACCTCAGCCAAGACTCAGGGGGCAGTGCTTTCTGGCCAGGTTGCTGCTTATCTGGGCTTTCAGTGATGACTTGAGAATTTCCATTAGTGTTTTTCCTGAGCTAATGGAAAAACTGCATCTAGCTTAGCAGCGAATCCTTCTCTGTGCTTTCGGACCAGCTTCAAGACTCCTTCCAAGCAGGATAGTGAGTATTGCATTGACCATACTTCCTGGGAATAGCCTAAGAAAGGGAAATGTAATCATTCCAACCCTTCCTCTGTGGTATCTGTTAATAAGTAGCATGTTAAAATTATTCGCATTTCACCTTTCTTCTTTCTCCTCACCCTCTCATGGACTAGTGAGTGGTTTAAAGGCCAGAATTGTTAAGGTAGCAGCAAAATATGTATTTGTAGAGCTGATTCAATTTGTTATAAAGCAGAAACTAATACACCATTGTAAAGCAATTATACTCCAATTAAAAAAAATACTAGTCTCAAAAAAAAAAAAAAACAAAGGACTTGAGGAATCTGTAAACCAACAACTATGGGACTGAAAAATGTCTGGATAAAGGAGTCTCATGCAGAGCTCAGAGAGATGTAGGCAGATTATTTCTCAGTATCTAATGTCAGATCCCAAGAATTTTTTTTTTTAATTTTTAGTTTGAAATAATTGTAGATTCATAGGAAGTTATACACAAAGGTCCTGTATATCCTTCACCCAATTTTTTCCCACTGGTAACATCTTACATAACTATTTTACATTATCAAAACCATGGAATGGACATGGTACAATTCATAGACCTTATTCAGATTTCACCAGTTTTATGTACACTGAGTGTGTATGTATGTGTATAGTTATGTGCAATTTTATCACGTGTAGATTTGTGTGAACACCAACACAATTAAGATACAGCAGGAATTTTTAAATTTCCAAGTTGTGTTAAGCTTATTCTGTTAATTTAGGTGATGTGACTTTTTTTAAACAATCCAATCTCCAACTTGGAATGACTCGAAAAACAAAGCATATTATGTTGGGGAAAATGAATTTCTTCGAGAGCTTTAAAAAGGTTGATTGTGAAATGTGTACTTAAAATCCAAGAATATTTTATGTATTTAATAGTGATATCAATAAAGTTTAAATCTTATTCATAACCTGAATTTTTTTAGACTGATTTCCTTATGTAGAGGTAGTTATACAACAAAATGAAATTTGTCATATTTTAAAAAACAAAATGAAATTTGTCATATTTTAAAAACTGTGTGGGATAACAGATTCTGTTAGGGTTTGGATAGGAGGAAGCCCTGTTGCTTTGTAAGATTCTTTCTCATTAAACTGAGAAGTCTTAGGAGATATCATCTGTGTTCAGTTGTTTCCTGAGCTTTGACTTTGGTTGTATATTTGCCAGCAGTGTAAAACATGCAGAAGGGCCAGAGGTGATAGCCAGACTTTTCCTCTCATTCACTTACTATTTTTAGTCAAGTCTTTCAAACATTAGAAAAGATAATATAACAAATAGCCCTGTAGCCACCAGCCAGCTTAAGAAATAAACTATTAACAATATAGTTAAATGTCTTTATATTTTTACCTCATATAAATGTATCCCCAAATAATTTATATTGTTTTACATATTTTTAAAGTTATATAAATGGCATCATATGCTACGTATCCTTTTGCTATGTGCTTTTACAGTTTTGATGTTACGTTTGTAAGATTTGTCCGTGTTGGTTCACACAGCACTAGTTCGTTCATCTTCACATCCATAGTCACATGGCAGCCCAGCATATGATTATATTAAAATTTACCTTTCTCGTTGGTGGACTTGTAAGTTGTTTTCAAAGTAATGTTTGTGTGTTTTTTGTTTTGTTTTGCTATTAAACAATGTTGAAATGCAAATCAAAACCACAGAGATAGGGACTTCCCTGGCGGTTCAGTGGTTAAGACCTCACCTTCCAATGCAGGGAGTGTGGGTTGGATCGCTGGTCGGGGACATAAGATCCCACATGCCTCATGGCCAAAAACCAAAACATAAAACGGAAGCTTAATTATCTTTTTGAGACCAAGTTTCACCTTTCTTGTTCTGAACATTTTTAAAAAACTCAGTGAAACAGCCTACATAAATAGTAGCCCGCCCTACTTCCCAGAGCACCAGCTGATTTTACTTGTTAATACGCCACACTGACATGGGTGACAGTTCTTAAGGCTGAATGGCAATTCAAGGTCTTAAAGTAATTTGAAGTGTCTGCTTTCAAAGGCTATGGTAAAGGCCAAGAGCAAGGTCATTTTTCCAGGTTAGCTGAGAGGGCAGTGCAAAGAGCAGAGCCAACACCAGAAAGCTTCTGACGGAGCGTCATCGGCTCCACTTTCTCACTCAACAGACTGTTTGAACTGGCCTTGAACGTCTCCTAAAACTTTCTTCTCCCTGGACTCCTATTTCACTTCTTCATGCCTTTTCATTAAAAAAAAAAAAAAAAAAAAAAAGAAAGGATGCCATGAAAAGTTGTGTAATTCCATTCTTCTAACTGCAATTTGGAAAAGGCCTTAGGCAAAGTATGCCTAGATATGTTCTCGTGAAAGTGGCCCCCTTGGACAGTATATTATAAAAGGCAAATGGCAGTAAGATAAATATATCGCCCTTAAAAAACAAACAAAAAACGAAAAGAGTGCCAAGGTGTTTGATACAATAGCACGTAGGCCGTTTCCTAATTATTCAGTGCCTTAAGTTTGCCAACAGAGTCCATGGAACATACTAAATACACAGGAGCCCATTAAAGCATTCCGACTTACAGGGACATTTCTGAAATCAGCCACGAATAATACTGTAAATAACAGGTCTTAAGACACTCATAGACCTCACAGCCACAGAGTTCGCCCTATTGCAAAGGTCCCCCTCCCCCTATGCTACAGTCCCTCTCGTGCAAAAATCATTTTGAATAGCCTCTCCTTACTAAAAAAACAAAAACAAAACCAAAAACAAGCAGCTCTTGGAATAATCATTTAAACCATCATAATACTAACCAGAGGAAAAAGTGGCAATTATTATGATTGAAATAGAAAATACATTTAAAGGATCCAAGGGGTTTTTTCCCCAGATGTTCAGTCAGAATTAAAAAACAAAAACACCTAGTACAACATATAAAACTTCTTCCACTAAGAAGAAGCCACAGGGAGCAAAGAGCTGCTACTGCATGAAATACCTGCTGAGGGAGCACGGCCGCGGGAGAAGAGGTACAGGGTTGAGATGAGATGCAAACGGAGCTGTGCAGACATGAATTGTTGAGACCCAGTTGTCTGGTGCGAAGCTAGGAAGGTTTTCTGCAACAGACGTGTCCAGTCCCTCTTGATTTCCATAAAGCTTATGTGAACTTAGTCGCGCACAAGCCCCAAACATCCAGCAATATGCTACCTGGGCTTTGATATTTTACAACTCATCTCCAAGTAATCGATTTGGGAACCATATCAGTTTGGGCCTGAGAAGTCAGCGGTATAGAGAACCTGACAGTAGCTGGTGCAGATGAGACTGTGGAGCAACAGAGACTTTCAGAGGCAGTTGGGAGCGGTGTAAATCGGTGCCGCCAGTACCCTGGAACGGTGCTGTCCAGCGAAGGTGCACAAACATTTGATCTTTCACAGTCAATCCCAGAAAAATCTGAGCACATTTGCACACAGACCCTTACACAAGAAAGTTTACATAGCATTATGAGTTTTTAAAGTGTGTTTCTACAACTTCATTGAGATGTAATTCACAGACCATAAAATGCACCTGTTTAAAGCTTACAGTTCAGTGCTTTTTAGTGTATTCACAGAGCTGTGCGACACCCCCATCTATTTCTCAACATTTCATCGCCCCAAAAAGAGACCCCACATCCTCAGTAGCCACCATTCCTCTCTCTCTCCAGCCCCTGGCAAATACTAATCTACTTTCTGTCTCTGTGGATTTGCCTATTCTGGACAGTTCGCACAAATGGAATCAATACATGGCCTTTTGCATCTGGTTTCCTGGTCTTAACATAACGTTTAATTAAGAATTAATACTCCATTGCATAAATATACCATACTTTGTGTATCCATTCATCAGTGATGGACATTTGACCTGGTTCACTTTTTGGCTATTATGAGTAATGCTGCTCTGACCATTCATGTACAAGTTTTTATTTGGACATGTGTTTCCAGTTACCTTGGATATATGCCTAGGAGCAGAACCGCTGGGTCATATGGTAACTCTATGTTTAACACTTGGAGGAACTACCAGACTTTTTTTCAAAGTGGCTGTACCATTTTACAATCCCACCAGCAAAGCATGAGGCTTCAGTTTCTTCTTAACCTCACCAATATTTGTAATTGCTTAATTCTTAATTAAATAGACTTTGGCAGGTCATAATCAAAATGTCCATGAAAATTTGGCAAGATAATTCTGAAGTTTATCTGAAAGAGTCAATCAGAATTGTCTTCAGAAATAGCCAGGAAAATTCCCCAAACCCCAGTGAGGTGGGTCTTGCCCTACCAGATGCCAAAACATAGTACCTATAGTAAAGTCATTAAAATCCTATAGTACTGATAAAGGAATAATTATTATAGATCAGTGAAAGACATAGAGATTCCAGAAACAGACTTAAGTACAAATGGGAATTTAATTTTGATAAAGGTGGCATTTCAGATTAATAGGACAAAAATGGACTGATTTATCAATGGTGTTGGGACAGTTGGTTCTTTACTTGGGGGGAAAAATTAGAGCCTCTAATTCTCACCATCCACAAAAATAAATTCCAAAGAATCAAACAACTCTGTGTGTGTGTGTGTGTGTGTGTGTGTGTGTGTGTGTGTGTATGTGTGTGTACATGCACACGTGCGTATATATAAAATTGTTTTTAAGAAGGAAATACAGGTGAATATTTTTATAACTAGGAAAGAAGGGGTGGGAGAGAAAGGGCTTCCTGAGCAAAATGAAACTCAGAACTTCCATATGACAAAAGACATCATAAAAAAAGTTGAAAGACAGATGACAGATTAGGAAAAAGGTTTATGATCAAAGGATTAATATCAAGAGAAATGAATTCTTCATACAAACAATTTTTTTATTTTTTAAATTTTATTTGTTTATTTAATTGATGATTAACAATGTGTTAATTTCTGCTGTATAGCAAAGTGATTCAGTTATACATATATGTATATATTCTTTTCTTTTCCATTATGGTTTATCATAGTATATTTAATATAGTTAGTTCCCTGTGGTATGCAGTAGTACCTTGTTGTTTATCCATTCTGTATATAATAGCTTATATTTGCTAACCCCGGTCTCCCATTCCATCCCTCCCCCAACCCCCTCCCCCTCGGCAACCACAAGTTTGTTCTTTTGTGTCTGTGAGTCTGTTTCTGTTTCGTAGATAGGTTCATTTGTGTCGTATTTCAGATTCCACGTATAAGTCATACCATATGGTATTTGTCTTTCTCTGTCTGACTGACTTCACTTAGTATGATCATCTCTAGGTCCATCCATGTTGCTACAAATGGCATCATTTTGTTCTTTTTTATGGCTGAGTAATATTCCATTGTATATATGTACCGCATCTTCTTTACCCATTCATCTGTTGATGGACATTTAGATTGTTTCCATGTCTTGGCTATTGTGAATAATCCTGCTGTGAACATGGAGATGTGTGTATCTTTTTGAATTTGAGTTCATACAATTTTTAAGAATTTAACTATCCAAAAGAAAAATGAAGAAAGGCTGCAAATGGTCAACTATTTGTATGGTTAACAAATATATGACATAATATCCATATGGAATTGCCAGGGGCCCAGAATAGCCAGAACAGTCTTGAAAAGAAAGTAGGAGGACTCACACTTCCTGATTTCAAAATTTACTACAAAGCAGTGGTAATCAAGACAGTGTGATATTGACACAAAGATAGACATATAGGTTAGTGGAATAGAATTGAGAGTTCAGAAAGAAACCCATCTGTCTATGATCACCTGATTTAAAAAATTTAATTTATTTTTAGCTGCGTTGGGTCTTTGTTGCTGCGTGCAGGCTTTCTCTAGTTGCGGGGAGCAGGGGCTACTCTTCATTGCGGTGCGCGGGCTTCTCGTTGCAGTGGCTTCTCTTGTTGCGGAGCATGGGCTCTAGGCACACGGGCTTCAGTAGTTGTGGCACGTAGGCTCAGTAGTCTACATATTGTATGATTCCATTCATATGAAAGCCCAGAATAGGAAAATCTATGGAGATAGAAAGTGGATTAGTCATTACTTAGGGCTGAGGGGAAGGAAGCTCGGAGGTAGAGGGGTGACAACTAAAGGCTGTGGACTTTCTTTTTGAGGTGACAAAAATTTTCTACGATTGACCGTGGTGATGGATTCATGTATCTGTGACGTAAAAAAACAAAATGCTGAAAAGTAAGCATACCATTGAATTATGTACTTTAAGTGGGTGTGTTGTATGGTATGTGAATTGTGTCTCAGTAAAGCTGTTGAAAAAAAAACCGAGAAACTGCCCACTTTCATTATTAATCAGAAAAATGCAAATTGAAACATTATTTTTGTTCAGAGCTTTAATAGAAATTTAAAAATTGGTTCTGTCAAATGTGGGTTCTGGTATGAAGTTGAGACACTGGGCGCTCTTAAACACTGTCTTGTGAATGTTAAAGTCTCTTCAGAAGGCAGTTTGGCAGAATTTATAAAAATATATGCAAATTATTTGGCCCCCAAGTTTTCTTTCCTTACACTGGCACATGTGCTGAAAGATGTTTGTACAGAAATGTTCTTTGATTTGTTGTTTTAGTGAGAAAAAATTAGAACAAAGCTAAATATATATAAATAGGGGAATGGTTAAATAAATTATGTATTCATAGCATGACAGTCTTTTGCAGTTGTGTACAAAAGAGGTAGACCTGCATAGACCTGTATTAACATGGAAGGTCTATAAAAATATTGTGAAAGAAAAGTGCACAGAAGTACATATAATATGTCCCTATTTATGCTTTAAAAAATCCTAAAAGAGAAAAATCTGTCCATATAGAAGTATATAACTGTTTAGACAACATTTTAGAAGGATATACACCAAACTGTAGATAGTTTTCATTTTTTCTTATTCTTACAATAAAAATATACTCTTATGTTACTGGATTACTTTAAAAAAATCAGCTGGAAGAAAAAGACTATAGTATAAGCTGGTAGTGGATAGACCCTTGGGCTGGGAGTTAGGAACCCTGCTGACATAGACTTAAGCCCCATCAAGTGATTTTATCCTCATATCTCAACTGACTCAGCGTCAGGGAGGAGGATTGGTGCCCGTGTTCCTCCCCATTATCACTTCCTGAGCGTTACTTTCAGTACCTCTTGTAACAATAAAATACTTTCTGCTCCTTTGATTCGCATGCCATTGAGCTGTGCCATCTTCCTACCCCTCATTCATCAAAGACGACTCATAACTTCCATCTAGGTCCTACCAGACCGTCGGCCACTCCGGCCTCTTGTTTTCTTAACTTCCTCGTTTTGGGTGACCTATCGCTCCGCCTTGCTCTGTCACCCACTTCCTGTCACCCCCAGCGCGGTTCTCACCTAGACCGCTCTTGCTCTACGCGCCGGGCTTTTGGACCCGTCGCGGGGGTTGCTGACTCAGTCACTCCCACTCTAACCTCGTTCTTGCTGGGACTCCCGGTTCCTCGCCCCTCGCTCCTCACGTCAGCTTCCCTTCGTATCTTGCTTACGTTCCGCGTGCACTCTGTAATGCTTTCCCTGAATCCTCAACTCCCTGATCTCTGAAATGTTTCAGTTTATCTGGACATGGCCTAACTCTAGATGAGCCCAAGTCTCTGATTTCTCTTTGGTTCCACGGAAGCTGTGGAAAAATCACAAAGTGGTACAGATCTTTACCACTTCACCTTTATGGTCACCAGGTTCAAAGAGGTGCTTGCCATTGTCTGGAAGTGCTGTTAGGTTTTCCCCGGTCCGCTCACCACCCCTTCCCTGAAAAGACCATTTCACACCTCTCCGCTCTCCTGCCCTGCTCACCGCCGCGCTTCCTCCTCTCTCTTCCGCAGCGCAGCGCAGCGCCGCCGCCGCCCACTGCCCCGCCTCCCAGCACGGAGCCTCCCACCGGGCTTGTCTCCGGCGCTGCCCCCGACAGAGCTCTTTCAGGGGCTGGGGCGCGGGGCGGCTGGGGCGCGGGGCGGCTGGGGCGCGGGGCGGCTGGGGCGCGGGGCTGAGCGCTGGTTCAGTGAGGAGGCTCGGGGGCGGACGGATGGGCTTGAAGGCTGCCACCGTCGCTTTCAGCCTGTGACCTTGGGCAAAGCTGTCTAACCTTTAAGGAGCGCGAATAAGGATAATATTCTTCCTGAAGCTTTCTAGGAGGATTAAATGAATTGACGTATGGGACAGTGCTTAACCCGTAGTACTAAAAAATCAGCTGGTTAATATTGTTTGATATTACTATTTATTAATTAGAATAATTACTGTTCTGTTCATTATATAAAGATCGAATCGTCATATTAAATATTTAATTACTAGTACATTTTATAATATATTGACTAAATATATTAATTAAATAGATTAATATTTAATATGGTAAACACCAGTATTATTACTCCCGCCACCACTTCCATTGCTGTTATGGTTACTACTGCTCTTTCACAGATAAGATAGAAAACAGAAATTAGATGAGAATTTCTTGACCTTTTCACCTCCAAACCACTCTGCCTTTGTCTGCAGCGTTCTCTGTCCCTTCCCTCCTGTGGCAAAGGTGTTTCTTCCACCTAATCCTTCCATCTGTGTTTTAGAACCTTTCTCCACCACCGAACACTATCAGTCTTTCTTCAACCCTTTCCTTGTATTTGGACCCTTCCAAATGACGTTCACCGTGCTGGCCTCTTCCATTGTACAGTGACCCCCCCAGCCTCTCCCTGGCCTCTAGTTGTCACCCCGTCTCTTCCCTCCCTTTCTTAGCTGCATCCTCCAAGGCTCATGCGCGCTTTCCTTTCCACTCGCTCGCCATTCCATTCCTGTCTCACCTCTGCCTCGTTGCTGCGTTGGAGCACGTCGTGCTGAGGGCGTCTGAGGCCCGTGGGTGCGCCTGACGCTGACGTTTCCGTTCTTTGTTTCGCCTGATGCTCAGCAGCATCAGCCACTCTCTCCTTCCTTCTTGAGACCTTTTGATTCTGTGGCCTCCATCATCAGTGTTTCTCTCTTTTCTTCTCTGGTTGCACCTTTCTTGCTCGCGTGTCCTTTGCTACTTGGTTTTTAAAGGCTAGAGTGTCTCACGCAGCGTGTCAGGCTGGCCGAGTGGTTTAAGGCACCAGACTCAAGGTGTGCACCCCAGAGTGTCTCAGAGCTCGGTGCTAGGTCTCCTTTGTACTCCATTCTCTTCCCATCTCTTGTCCACGTGCCCAGCTTCGAATAGTCCTCAAAACGTATTGGCTGCTGTCGCCATTGCTCACATTATTTGCCAACCTTTCCCTTCCTTAGAGGACTGTTGAGAAGAGCCATGGGAATATGTTTAAATATTGAATATTTTGGTAAAATGAATGGCATTATATTGTAATTTACTTATATTCCACTGAAATTAATCTGGCTCTAAAACACAATAAAACCCAATCCTGTTGATCAACTTTAGTACAGTAATACATTATTGGAATAAAAAAGTTGTTGATATGATGTGTCTAGAATTACGTTGTTAAGAATTGCAATCATCAGAGTGTCCAGATTAAGCGATGTTCAGACACTGTACATGAAGCCATTTCCAGGCACTGAAGAAACCGATACTGATAATAATAGTAATAACAATGACAATGATAAGAATTCAGCATAGTCCTAACCGAAGTATCTTCTATATGTTGTTTTCGGTTCCTTACATCCAGCAGATTTTCACCGGATATGATCTCATGGCCTAAAAGAAGGAAAGAGACCTCTGGAGAAACTGACAATTCTCGGTCGGTACATCACACCCACACCTACACATCCATATACGCGCATACACACACAGAGACACCCCCCTACATACACGTTACACACACACACAGCACATTCACACATACGTACAAACACAGACACTCACATACACACACCAGAAAAAGCAAAAACACAAAAACCAAGGACAAATTGTAATGTCATTTCCACAGCAACAAGCTGGGATTTTAGAAATGTGACGTTAACTTAGAAAATGAAAGGCTCCTCCTCCGTGTGACATCATGTTAGCGTCACCTGGTAGACGGTGATCTGGGGCTTCACTGGACTCTCTTCATAGTTGTTACGACAGTTGCAACATTTGACTGATTTTGATGACATTAAATTGCCTTTCAGGAAATGTTCATCGTTTAGTTACTTTGAAGTCCCTCCCCCACCAACCTGTCCTTCCAGAACAGTTTTGACTTCTTTAAGAGACGGTGTGCCAGGTGCACTGGGCAGCCCAGTATTCCCGGGGACAAGGGTGTTTCCGTCAGAGGGAGTGTTGTGTCTGGTGCAGCACATAGCTTGCCTGGCAGAGGTCTGGGCAGAGGGGCAGGTTCCCCAGGCCTGCTGGGCGTGGCGTGGTGGTGCTTGGGTTTCCCTTAGGGTGCTGACTAGCTCAGAAACCATCCCTCTCTCGGTGGCCTTGGTGACGCCTTTTGATCACTGTTGCCTTACGAGTTTAAGAGTAGGATCAGAAAAGGTTCCCCATTTCCTTCTTGCTCTGTGCCATACGCAGTGCTATGCTGCTGCCATTTCAGAGCTCGTTGTTCAACCGACTCTCTCCCCTGGTACCAAACACAGATCACTTGGTGTAGATTGAGGTGGGAGATGAACTTCTGAATTACTAAAAGCTGGTATTGTGATCATCACCGCGTGGACTCTGACACTTCTGCTCCTGGCTAGTGGTGCCGGGACGCACTGTGTGCTCACTGGACCTGCCTGGGGATGAATGTTAACATGACTGACTGTATTAAAATAGGATATTAGAAATTGTTTTCGTATTTAGTTAAAGTCACACATTTGTCCTATAACCAGCAGATTTCTATCCTAGTTACACTTGGTGTGTTAGGTAACATTCTAAATAGTTGCTGGTACCATTAAGCAAATGTGTATTGAATGCTTTCTGTGTGTTTGCTATTCTGAGGCCTGGGGATACACTTAGTAAGTCATAGTCTCCTTGGAAGGAGTTTAGCCTGGTGGGGAAGTTGCCAGTCAGTGATAAGTACAAGAAGGTGCAAGGTTCTTGGAGACGTGGGTGGTGGTAACTGAGTCTGCTAGGGTGGGAGGGACAGCAAGGCGGGCTTCATAGAGGAGGTGATGTGTGGACTAGGTCACTGAGACCACGTAGAAGCTCTAAGCAGGGAAGACATTCCAGGCAGCGGAAGCGTGTGCGGATGTGTGTGGAAATGCGGCACGTTTGGAGGCTTGTCGTGGTAATGGTGTATAATAGCTGGTAGCAGCATGTGTGAGTGGGCACATTGACCAGTCCCGTTCCAACCTCTGTACACATATGAAGTCAGGTAGTCCTCCTAACAACACTGTAAGAAAAATACTACTGTTATTCTTCTTTTAAAGATGAGGTAGCCCCGGCAGAGAGAAGGAACTTACCTAGGGCCTTAGAGCCATTAAATTTCACAGCTGGCGTTTGTACTCAAGCTTTCTGGCCAATGCTCTAAATTGGGTGTCAGCAAACTAGAGCCCACAGGCCAGATCCAGCCCAATTCCTGGATTTGTACATCCTACAAGCTGAAAATGGATTTTGCATTTTTAATTGGTTGAAAAAAGAAAAAGAACAATATTTTGTGACGTGAAATTTATATGGAATCTGCATTTCAGTATCCATAAAATTTTCGTGGAGCACAGCCACCCTTATTGGTATTGTCCATGGCTGTTTTCACACTGCAGGCAGGGTTGAGTGTTTGTGGGAGACTATATGGCCTGCAAAGCCTAAAATACTTACTCTCGGGCTCTTTACAGAGAACGTTTGCCATCCCCTGCTCTAAATCAATGCACCAGACGCCTCATCGTATATTTTGTTTTATAAAACCACACCAGGACCGTGTGTTAACAGCAGTACTTGGATTTACGTACTAACCTTTTTAAACATCTCCTTTTGTATTTGTTGTCTCGTATGTCCTCCCGTCAACCCTGCGGTCAGAGGAGGGTCCAGTTTGGGGCTCGCTCTCTTCCAGCTCGGAAACTTCGCTGTGGAGAGATCGCGCTGGGCTCTGGCATTTGTGTCGGATCTTCTGCTTGTGTCGTACCTTGTGCTGCCCCCCGCTTCTGTTCTGAGATGTGCCCTCCACCTCTGTCCTGGATGTGCCCGTGCTCACGCTTGGGCTCGGCCCGTCCACGAACGAGGTGATGGGGACCTGTGGAAAGAGCCCACGCCGCCCTTCACCTTCAACACGTCTGCAGCGGCGGCTGACCTACTCGACCTTGGCGCGGGTTGCCCCATCCTGGGCGCACCGCCCGCCACGTGCTCAGGAGTCTGGGGTCTGATTACAGATAAGTGAGCACTTGCCATCAAAGGAGACAGGGACATTTCTCATTTTTATTTCCGTAAAGGGATGCCATTGCATAGCTGGGCTATGTCTTCGACTTAAGTAAATTTTTAATCCTTTTTTCAGGTTTTCACTTGTGCATTATTCTACCTTTGGAACATGAGGTTTCTTTTTGCTATTCCTGATCTTTTGCTGGGCTTAGTAATGCCTTCTCTTAACAAGTAAATAACAGAAGCTCTCCTTGTTACCTTGGCAATACCACTAAGCTAGTCAGAGAGGAGCGGGTGGAGTCTTACTCTTCCGTGTGTGACCTCAAGGGATACTTGTGTTATTTATTGATTTGTACTGTTCATGCCACTGCCTTACCTCCAGGACATAGCAGTCTGACATACAGTCTGGACTATACGCCATGATTCTTTTTTTTAAAAAAATAAATTTATTTATTTATTTATGTTTGGCTGTGTTGTGTCTTCGTTGCTGGGCACAGGCTTTCTCTAGTTGAGGCAAGCGGGGGCTACTCTGTTGCGGTGCGTGGGCTTCTCATTGCGGTGGCTTCTCTTGTTGCTGAGCACAGGCTCTAGGCACACAGGCTTCAGTAGTTGTGGCATGTGGGCTCAGTAGTTGTGGCTCGCAGGCTCTAGAGCGCAGGCTCAGCAGTTGTGGCACACGGGCTTAGTTGCTCCGCGGCATGTGGGATCTTCACGGACCAGGGCTCGAACCTGTGTCCCCTGCATTGGCAGGCAGATTCTTAACCACTGTGCCACCAAGGAAGCCCGACCATGTTTCTTAAATTATTTAGATTGATGCTTTCAGGAAAAAAAAAAAAGTTATTTAGATTTCTAAAGTCTTAACCGCTTTTACCTTCTCTTTGAGCCCCAATAGTGAATTTATATTATCAGCAAAATTGATTATCCTTAAAAAACTAAAAATAGAGTTGCCATGTGATCCAGCAGTCCCACTCCTGGGCATATATCAGGAGAAAACTCTTAATTCAAAAAGTTACATGCACGCCAGTGTTCATAGCAGCAGTGTTTACAGTAGCCAAGACATGGAAACAACCTAAATGTCCGTTAACAAGGTGTGTGTGTACACACACACACACACACACACACACACACACACACACAGAGGAATATTACTCAGCCATAAAAAAGAATGAAATAATGCCATCTGCAGCAACATGGACGGACCTAAATATTATCATACTAAGTCAGCCAAAGACAAATATATGATACCACTTATGTGGAATCAAAAAAAATGATACAGATGAACTTACTTACAAAACAGAAACAGACTCACAGACATAAAAAACAAACTTATGGTTACCAAAGGGGAGGGGGGGAGGGATAAATTAGGAGTTTGGTATTAACATACACACACTAATATATATAATATAGATAAACAACAAGGTTCTACTGTATACCACAGGGAACTATATTCAATATCCTGTAATAAACCATAATGGAAAAGAATTTGAAAAATAATATATGTATAAATATATATATGTATAACTGAGTCACTTGGCTGTAAACCAGGGAACTAACGCAACAGTGTAAATCAGGTATACTTCAATTTATTTATGTATCTATGTATTTATTTATTTTGGCCCCATTGTGCAGCTTGTGGAATCTCAGTTCCCCCAACCAGGGATTGAAGCTGGGTCACGACAGTGAAAGCACTGAGTCCTAACCGCTAGAGCACCAGGGAACGCCCTACTATACTTCAATTTTAAAAAATGCAATACTTCTAATAAATACAACGAAAATTGATTATACCCAGATTTGGTCTGTTAAGGCCCAGCAGAAATAAGATGCCGCCTTAAGAAAGGTCAACCGTGATTCTGCTCGCAGCCAGCGTTTCCTTGGCCACAGGCAGTACGGAGGTCAGAGCAAGTTGGAAAGCATTCCTTTGCGTCAGGGGTCAGACGCCTCAGGGATGCGGCTCGGATACCTCCGGCGCTGGGCAGCACGGGTGCGGATGTCTGTCTGGACCCGGTGAGTGAAGCGCGTAAGGCGCGTGCTTTCCCTGCGTGCAGAGTCTGCTTCAGAAGGAAAGTAAGGCTGTGCGCACGCGTTGAACGCTAGTTAATGATGTGCACGGGGAAGGGTTTCGGGCGGTTGTTACGAGGGTCTGAGTCGGCGAGGGTTGGGTGTGTGATCCAGCAAGTCTCGCGCAGGGTTCGCGGTAGACCACAGGCCGGGGGGAAGTTGAAGTTCTTTGAACTTCTCTGTGTGTTTGCATGTTTTCATGATACAGTGTCTGCGGAAAGCGGCTAGGGCATGTGGCGGGCAGGGTAGAGCCCAGTGGGGGTGGCGGGGCGTCAGGAGCTCATGCTCTGCCCGGAGGCGGCAGCTGCTGCTCGGCTCCGCGCGCTCGTCACTTTATGGGAATCTGGCCCCAGCGTGGCCAAGTGTTCTTTTTTTTTTTTAAAGCCTCAAATTGGAATTTTTAATGTGAAAAACCTTTTTTTTATAATGCCACATGGGCCCAGCGAAATGCTTTTAATTTACCGACTCCTTTCCTATCCCAGAGATTTAAACTTCAGAGAAAAAATTGGAGGCAGAGTCACCACTCTTGTCACTAACACCTGTGCCTTTAGAGCGATTTCGGCTGCAGCTGAGACCTGATCCGTAACCTCAGCTCCCCAGCTCTGCGGGCTGCTGTTCAGTAATGCTTTGCCAGGGCCAGGCCGCAGCACTGCCGACGCTGACCCAGCCGGGGCTTAGCTGCGGGACCGGGGAAGCTGCGAGGCCAGGCTTCTTGGCCTTGGTTTTCCTGGGCTCACGTGGGGGTGGTGTCAGAGGGGAAGGGCAGCAGGCAGTACCCACTGCACGTGGAAGTCACGGAGGCCTTGAGGGAAACTAGCGCTGCCTGGGAATCAGGCAGAGAAAAGACTTCCAAGACCCGCTTAGAACCCCTGTTTTGGCTCAGTGGTGTCACAGTCCACGCAGGGTCCTAAGCTCCTAAAAGCCCGCGTTACCCCTTTTCACCTCTGCTGCTCTGACCCGCCACCCTGTCCCTTCCGCCTCGGGAGCGCTCCTCAGACCCATCCCTTCTCTGTCTCCACCGACAGTGCGTCCTTCAGGACCTCACCGTCTCTGGCCTCGGCTGTGGTTCCCAAGAGGTGTCTCCGTCAGGAGTCTTTCCTGCCGGCAGGTCAGGCTTCATGTTCCCACTGCGGTTCTCACCCTCGGACAGTTTTGAGGGTCTCACCCCCTGGCTTCAAAACCTCGAGCCCTCGCTGCCGCCTTCAGGATAAGCTTAAAGTCTTTACGGGGGGATACGGGGTCTTCATTGCTGCCAGTCTTCCCTACCGGCCTCTCCTCCTTCCATGTCCCATTAGCCTGCAGGGTCAAGTTCAAACTCTTCAGTCTGGCAGATGGAAGCCCTGTTCAGATTTTCATGTATGCCCTGCCACCCCCCCCCCCCACCGACTGAGTACAAACATGCCAAACTTCTCACCGTTCCAAAACACTGTTTTTTTCCTCTCCTCTGGACCTTTGTATGTCCTGTTCCCTTTCTTCTGACTCTCTTTATCCCTGCGTTTTCAGCTGGCGACGCCTCCTCCTCTCTGACGCGGGTGCATAATATCCGTTTGGGAGGTGCTCCCTGCCACCCCCAGAGTTAGTGACATCTTACTCGAGCTCTAACACTGTACATGTCTCTTATTTTATGTCAGAGTATGATTCCTCTTGCATGTATCATTTAAATGACTTTTTCTACCACTAAATGGTAAAGTCTTACTCATTTTTCATTCCTGCCTCTCTTCCTAAGGACTATGTCTGGCATAGTATAGGCCTCAGTAAATGTTTGTTACATGAATAAATGAGAAGTGCTTCACACTCAGGGGACACATCACTAAGATCAAGTCTTAACCTGTTCTTGGGTGATGTGTCAGTGTCAGGTCTGCAACTGAAACCTGTCTTCGCAGATTTTCTGCCTGTGCTAACAGTAGACCCGATGGGCCTCTACAGCAGTGACTCTGTTACGTTTGTAAGACCCGGTCTGCAGCCCCTTGTGGGCTGTTCTTCCAGTCCTGGCTCGTTGCCCGCGCTTGCCTCTAGCCCCACCTCTCACTTCCTTCCTTCTCTTTCTTACTAACAGAACCCGACTTCTGTGGTCTGTTGGCATCTACTGGAACTTACGTAGAGTTTATACTATATTTGTGTTTATTTTAAATGAAGTACGTAGTTCTTGCCCTTTCTTGTGCTCTTAGAGACTAAACAAAAATAATAATAAACTGATAATAGTCACAGTAGCAGCTAACACCCCCATAGCATCAGACTATACACTGGGCACTAAGTGCTTTTGTGTACCTTAGCTCATCTGTGACCCATGATGTAGGTACTGGGATTGGTACGATAATTTGTCAGATGAGGGGACGGAAGCATATACAGAGGTGACTTGTCTCAGGAGCACAGAGCTTCTGATCGGTCGTCCCAGGGTTCGAGCCGGCAGTCTTCTTTCCACAGGCCGCACTGCAGACTGCCGCACCGCACCTGGGAGGGTTGTGTGGTCGCGTTCCCTGCTGCCTCTGCAGTGTAGGACTCTGCCCATGGGAAGCCATGACAGTAAGCGATACGGACTAATACATCAGTAGCTTCGCCCATGCAAAACTCTGGATGAAAATGCTGGGGAAATAATAACTTCTTGTTTCATGTCTTCTTTTAGGAATAAAATTTGCTGTACTGATTTATACTTTGAGAGTCTGACCTTCCTGTAATTTCTCTGTGGCTTTTACTCCTTACCCAGCTCAGGTCCCAGAATTGCCTGCCTTCCTTTTTTGAGGCTTACTTGAGAGCACGGAACATTGCCCGTGCCCTTGCTTTCAGACCATACTCTTGCGGCTTGTGAAACACTTGTCTATGGGCACAGAGTGACCTGGAGTTAGATAGAAACATCCCTCTCCGTGGGACAGCAGTTTACCTGCCACCTGGCGGCAGGCTGGACCTTGGGCTGTGGTTAGGACAGGTAGCCAAGCTATGAGGGAGGTTTCTAATCTAGACTCATGGTAGTAAACAGAGTGGTAACCCAGGCACTTTAAATGGGATCTTTGTGTTTTGCATTTAGTCTAGTCAGGAGTGACCAACTCACATCAACCAGTTGGCCACATTCCTCATATGAAATTATTGCAGAGCTAGACTAATGTCAGTTTACCCTGTATGTGCTAAAGCAGCGTCATTTTTAGGAAGATAGTGTCAGGTATTAAAAATGTTCCGACACGCGCGCGCACACACACACACACACACACACACGCGCGCGCGCGCGCGCAAAAGGGGCTTCCTTGCCGGTCCAGTGGTTAAGACTCCCCATACCCAGTGCACGGGGCACAGGTTCGATCCCTGGTCGAGGAGCTAAGATGCCGCATGCCACACAGCACAGCCCGAAAAAAAAAACGTTCCATGGGCCACGTGGTCTCTTGAGCGTGGCCCACGAATGCTGTTTTGGGCGCCTCTAAATTGGGAGGTAGAAAACTTAGGTGGTTCCACAGCTGACTATGTGACCTTAAATAATTCATTTAACTTTTCTGGGCTAGTTTCTGCACCTGTAGAACGCGAGGTCATAATGCTCACTGCTCCAGCTGCCACGCTCCTTCCTTCCTCTACAGCCCTGTCACAGTCTGCTTTCCCCAAGGAAGCTCCTTTGATCTAGTCGGTTAAGGTGAATCATTTCACGACTTGGTATGCCTCGGCCCTCGTGTGCACAGTCTCTAGGAAGATAATCTCTCCAAGGGCTTTCTTATTGCTGTACAGGTGTCAGGCTGATTAGCCATATACACTCTTTTGATCTGAGAGAAACTCATGCTTGGGATTTGCCACAATTGTTAGGCCTCATTTATTGTTCCTCAGTATTAGGATTATCAGTGAGTGACAGGTGGAGATTTGGGGACTGGAACTATAAAACTTGTGTTTGAGAATAACCATGGGCTTTGAGAAGATGCAGCTTTCATTTTCTGGGCCCTTTTTTCATCTTCTTTCATCTTTTTTTTTTTTAACATCTTTATTGGAGTATAATTGCTTTACAATGGTGTGTTTGTTTCTGCTTTACAACACAGTGAATCAGTTATACATATACATATGTTCCCATATCCCCTCCCTCTTGCGTCTCCCTCCCTCCCACCCTCCCTATCCCACCCCTCTAGGTGGTCACAGAGCACCGAGCTGATCTCCCTGTGCTGTGCGGCTGCTTCCCACTAGCTATCCACCCTACGTTTGGTCGTGTATATATGTCCATGCCACTCTCTCACTTCGTCACAGCTTACCCTTCCCCCTCCCCATGTTCTCAAGTCCATGTTCTAGTAGGTCTGTGTCTTTATTCCCGTCGAACCCCTAGGTACTTCATGACCTTTTTTTTTTTTCCCTTAGATTCCATATATAAGTGTTAGCATACGGTATTTGTTTTTCTTCTTCTGACTTCACTCTGTATGACAGACTCCAGGTCCATCCACCTCACTACAAATAACTCAGTTTCATTTCTTTTTATGGCTGAGTAATATTCCATTGTATATTTGTGCCACATCTTCTTTATCCATTCATCTGTTGATGGACACTTAGGTTGCTTCCATGTCCTGGCTATTGTAAATAGAGCTGCAATGAACATTTTGGTACATGACTCTTTTTGAATTATGGTTTTCTCAGGGTATATGCCCAGTAGTGGGATTGTTGGGTCGTATGGTAGTTCTATTTGTAATTTTTTAAGGAACCTCCATACTGTTCTCCATAGTGGCTGTATCAATTTACATTCCCACCAGCAGTGCAAGAGTGTTCCCTTTTCTCCCCACCCTCTCCAGCATTTATTGTTTCTAGATTTTTTGATGATGGCCATTCTGACCCGTGTGAGATGATATCTCATTGTAGTTTTGATTTGCATTTCTCTAATGATTAATGATGTTGAGCATTCTTTCATGTGTTTTTTGGCAATCTGTATATCTTCTCTGGAGAAATGTCTATTTAGGTCTTCTGCCCATTTTTGGATTGGGTTGTTTGTTTTTTTGTTATTGAGCTGCATGAGTTGCTTATAAATTTTGGAGATTAATCCTTTGTCAGTTGCTTTATTTGCAAATATTTTCTCCCATTCTGAGGGTTGTCTTTTGGTCTTGTTTATGGTATCCTTTGCTGTGCAAAAGCTTTTAAGTTTCATTAGGTCCCATTTGTTTATTTTTGTGTTTATTTCCATTTCTCTAGGAGGTGGGTCAAAAAGGATCTTGCTGTGATTTATGTCATAGAGTGTTCTGCCTGTGTTTTCCTCTAAGAGTTTGATAGTGTCTGGCCTTACATTTAGATCTTTAACCCATTTTGAGTTTATTTTTGTGTATGGTTTTAGGGAGTGTTCTACTTTCATACTTTTACATGTAGCTGTCCAGTTTTCCCAGCACCACTTATTGAAGGGCTGTCTTTTCTCCACTGTATATTCTTGCCTCCTTTATCAAAGATAAGGTAACCATATGTGTGTGGGTTTATCTCTGGGCTTTCTGTCCTGTTCCATTGATCTATATTTCTGTTTTTGTGCCAGTACCATACTGTCTTGATTACTGTAGCTTTGTAGTATAGTCTGAAGTCAGAGAGCCTGATTCCTCCAGCTCCATTTTTCGTTCTCAAGATTGCTTTGGCTATTCGGGGTCTTTTGTGTTTCCATACAAGTTGTGAAATTTTTTGTTCTAGTTCTGTAAAAAATGCTAGTGGTCATTTGATAAGGATTGCATTGAATCTGTAGATTGCTTTGGGTAGTAGAGTCATTTTCACATTGTTGATTCTTCTAATCCAAGAACATGGTATATCTCTCCATCTATTTGTATCATCTTTAATTTCTTTCATCAGTGTCTTATAATTTTCTGCATACAGGTCTTTTATCTCCTTAGGTAGGTTTATTCCTAGATATTTTATTCTTTTTGCTGCAGTGGTAAATGGGACTGTTTTCTTAATTTCACTCTCAGATTTTTCATTATTAGTGTATAAGAATGCCAGAGATTTCTGTGCACTAATTTTGTATCCTGCTACTTTACCAAATTCATTGATTAGCTCTGGTAGTCTTCTGGTAGCATCTTTAGTATTCTCTCTGTGTAGTATCATGTCATCTGCAAACAGTGACAGCTTTACTTCTTCTTTTCTGATTTGGATTCCTTTTATTTCTTTTTCTTCTCTGATTGCTGTAGCTAGAACTTCCAAAACTATGTTGAATAAGAGTGGTGAGAGTGGGCAACCTTGTCTTGTTCCTGATCTTAGTGGAAATGTTTTCAGTTTTTCACCATTGAGGACGATGTTGGCTGTGGGTTTGTCATATATGACCTTTATTATGTTGAGGAAAGTTCCCTCTATGCCTACTTTCTGCAGGGTTTTTATCATAAATGGGTGTTGAATTTTGTCAAAAGCTTTCTCTGCATCTATTGAGATGATCATATGGTTTTCCTCCTTCAGTTTGTTAATATGGTGTATCACATTGGTTGATTTACGTATATTGAAGAATCCTTGCATTCCTGGAATAAACCCCACTTGATCATGGTGTATGATCCTTTTAATGTGTTGTTGGATTCTGTTTGCTAGTATTTTGTTGAGGATTTTTGCATCTATGTTCATCAGTGATATTGGCCTGTAGTTTTCTTTCTTTGTGACGTCTTTGTCTGGTTTTGGTATCATGGTGATGGTGGCCTCATAGAATGAGTTTTGGAGTGTTCCTCCCTCTGCTATCTTTTGGAAGAGTTTGAGAAGAATAGGTGTTAGCTCTTCTCTAAATGTTTGATGAATTCGCCTGTGAAGCCATCTGGTCCTGGGCTTTTGTTTGTTGGAAGATTTTTAATCACAGTTTCAATTTCAGTGCTTGTGATTGGTCTGTTCATATTTTCTATTTCTTCCTGGTTCAGTCTCGGCAGGTTGTGCATTTCTAAGAATTTGTCCATTTCTTCCAGGTTGTCCATTTTATAGGCATAGAGTTGCTTGTAGTAATCTCTCATGATCCTCTGTATTTCTGCAGTGTCAGTTGTTACGTCTCCTTTTTCATTTCTAATTCTATTGATTTGAGTCTCCTTCCTTTTTTTCTTGATGAGTCTGGCTAATGGTTTATCAATTTTGTTTATCTTCTCAAGGAAACAGCTTTTAGTTTTATTGATCTTTGCTATTGTTTTCTTCATTTCTTTTTCATTTATTTCTGATCTGATCTTTATGATTTCTTTCCTTCTGCTAAATTTGGGGGCTTTTTGTTCATCTTTCTCTAATTGCTTTAGGTGCAAGGTTAGGTTGTTTATTCGAGGTGTTTCCTGCTTCTTAAGGTAGAATTGTATTGCTATAAACCTCCCTCTTAGAACTGCTTTTGCTGCATCCCATAGGTTTTGGGTCGTCGTGTCTCCATTGTCATTTGTTTCTAAGTATTTTTTGATTTCCTCTTTGATTTCTTCAGTGATCACTTCATTATTAAGTAGTGTATTGTTTAGCCTCCATGTGTTTGTATTTTTTACAGATCTTTTCCTGTAATTGATATATAGTCTCATAGCATTGTGGTCGGAAAAGATACTTGATACAATTTCAATTTTCTTAAATTTACCAAGGCTAGATTTGTGACCCAAGGTATGATCTATCCTGGAGAATGTTCCATGAGCACTTGAGAAAAATGTGTATTCTGCTGTTTTTGGATGGAATGTCCTATAAATATCAATTAAGTCCATCTTGTTTAATATATCATTTAAAGCTTGTGTTTCCTTATTTATTTTCATTTTGGATGATCTGTCCATTGGTGAAAGTGGGGTGTTAAAGTCCCCTACTATGATTGTATTACTGTCGACTTCCCCTTTTATGGCTGTTAGTATTTGCCTTATGTATTGAGGTGCTCCTATGTTGGGTGCATAAATATTTACAATTGTTATATCTTCTTCATGGATCGATCCCTTGATCATTATGTAGTGTCCTTCTTTGTCTCTTGTAATAGTTTTTATTTTAAAGTCTGTTTTGCCTGATATGAGAATTGCTACTCCAGCTTTTTTCTGATTTTCATTTGCATGGAATATCTTTTTCCATCCCCTCACTTTCAATCTGTATGTGTCCCTAGGTCTGAAGTGGGTCTCTTGTAGACAGCATATATATGGGTCTTGTTTTTGTATCCATTCAGCCAGTCTGTGTCTTTTGGTGGGAGCATTTAATCCATTTACATTTAAGGTAATTATCGATATGTATGTTCCTGTTACCATTTACTTAATTGTTTCGAGTTTGTTCTTGTAGGTCTTTTCCTTCTCTTGTGTTTCTTGCTTAGAGAAGTTCCTTTAGCATTTGTTGTAAAGCTGGTTTGGTGGTGCTGATCTCTCTCAGCTTTTGCTTCTCTGTAAAGGTTTTAATTTCTCCATCAAATCTGAATGAGATCCTTGCTGGGTAGAGTAATCTTGGTTGTAGGTTTTTTCCTTCATCACTTTAAATATGTCCTGCCACTCCCTTCTGGCTTGTAAAGTTTCTGCTGAAAGATCAGCTGTTAAGCTTATGGGGATTCCCGTGTGTGTTATTGTTTTCCCCTTGCTGCTTTTAATATGTTTTCTTTGTATTTAATTTTCGACGGTTTGATTATTATGTGTCTTGGCATGTTTCTCCTTGGATTTATCCTGTATGGGACTTTCTGTGCTTCCTGGACTTGATTAACTATTTCCTTTCCCATATTAGGGAAGTTTTCAACTATAATCTCTTCAAATATTTTCTCAGTCCCTTTCTTTTTCTCTTCTTCTTCTGGGACCCCTATAATTCGAATGTTGGTGCGTTTAACGTTGTCCCAGAGTTCTCTGAGACTGTCCTCAGTTCTTTTCATTCTTTTTTCTTTCTTCTGCTCTGCAGTAGTTGTTTCCACTATTTTATCTTACAGGTCACTTATCGGTTCTTCTGCCTCAGTTATTCTGCTATCGATCCCATCTAGAGTATTTTTAATTTCATTTATTGTGTTGTTCATCATTGCTTGCTCCCTCTTTAGTTCTTCTAGGTGCTTGTTAAATGTTTCTTGCATTTTGTCTATTCTATTTCCAAGATTTTGGATCGTCTTTACTATCATTCTGAATTCTTCTTCAGGTAGACTGCCTATTTCCTCTTCATTTGTTAGGTCTGGTGGGTTTTTACCTTGCTCCTTCATCTGCTGTGTGTTTTTCTGTCTTTTCATTTTGCTTACCGTGTTTGGGGTCTCCTTTTTGCAGGCTGCAGGTTCGTAGTTCTGTCTGTTTTTGGTGGCTGTCCCCAGTGGCTGAGGTTGGTTCAGTGGGTTGAGCAGGTTTCCTGGTTGGGGGGACTAGTGCCTCTGTTCTGGTGGGTGAGGCTGGATCTTGTCTTTCTGGTGGGCAGGTCCTTGTCTGGTGGTGTGTTTTGGGGTGTCTGTAGCCTTATGATTTTAGGCAGCCTCTCTGCTAATGGACGGGGCTGTGGTCCTGTCTTGCTAGTTGTTGGGCATAGGGTGTCCAGCACTGTAGCTTGCTGGTCGTTGAGTGAAGCTGGGTCTTGGTGTTGAGATGGAGATCTCTGGGAGATCTTCACTGTTTGATATTGCGTGGAGCTGGGAGGTCTCTTGTGGACCTGAAGTTGGTTCTCCCACCTCAGAGACACAGCCCTGACGCCTGGCTGGAGCACCAAGAGCCTTTAATCCACACGGCTCAGAATAAAAGGGAGAAAAAATAGAAAGGAAAGGAAACGAAGAAAGGAAGGAAGAAATAAAGAAAGGAGATAAAGTAAAGTAGGATAAAATAAAGTTATTAAAATAAAAAATAATTATGAAGGGCTTCCCTGGTGGTGCAGTGGTTGAGAGTCCGCCTGCCGATGCAGGGGACACGGGTTCGTGTCCCGGTCCGGGAAGATCCCACGTGCCGCGGAGCGGCTGGGCCCGTGAGCCACGGCCGCCGAGCCTGTGCGTCCAGAGCCTGTGCTCCGCAATGGGAGAGGCCACAGCAGTGAGAGGCTCGTGTACCACACAAAAAAATAATAATTATTATTATTATTAAGAGGAAAAATTTAAAAAAAAAAAAAAAAAAACGGGACGGTCAGAACCCTAGGACAAATGGTGAAAGCAAAGCTATACAGACAAAATCTCACACAGAAGCACACACATACACACTCACAAAAAGAGAAAAAGGGGAAAATAATATCTTGCTCCCAAAGTCCACCTCCTCAACTTGGGATGATTCGCTGTCTATTCAGGTTTTCCACAGATGCAGGCACTTCAAGTTGACGGTGGAGCTTTAATCCGCTGCTTCTGAGGCTGCTGGGAGAGACCTCCCCCTCTCCTCTTGTTCGCACAGCTCCTGCGCTTCAGCTTTGGACTTGGCCCCACCTCTGTGTGTAGGTCGCCCGAGGGCGTCTGCTCTTCGCTCAGACAGGACAGGGTTACAGGAGCCGTTGATTGGGGGCTCTGGCTCAGGCCGGGGGGTCGGGGGGAGGGAGGGGCACCGATGCAGGGCGAGCCTGCGGCGGCAGAGGCCAGCGTGACGTTGCACCAGCCCGAGGTGCGCCGCGCGTTCTCCCGGGGAAGTTGTCCCTGGATCCCGGGACCCCGGCAGTGGTGGGCTGCACAGGCTCCCGGGAGGGGCGGTGTGGAGAGTGACCTGTGCTCGCACACAGGCTTCTTCGTGGCGGCAGCAGCGGCCTTAGCGTCTCATGCCCGTCTCGGGGGTCTGCGCTGATAGCCGCAGCTCGCACCCGTTTCTGGAGCTCCTTTCCGCGGCGTGCATAATCCCCTCTCCTCGCTCACCAGGAAACAAAAGGGCAAGAAAAGTCTCTTGTCTCTTTGGCAGCTCTGTGCCCGTCTCTCCATCTTCTTTCTTCTTGACTTTTCAAAAACCTGCCTTGATGACAAAAGTTAGGTCAGCTGTATATAGCCTTTATAGTACAGAAGTTGCCAAGGTGATACCTGTAAGACAACTTAATGGGCTTTTCTTCAGTTAAATGCACAGGGAAGGTTGAGGGAAACATTTATTAGAAGGGTTAGGGCTTGCGGCACTTTGAGGATGTCGTATTAGAACCCAGAATGAACATATTTTTGAAATCTAAATACGGTCAGCCCTTAGACAGTATAATACTTGCTCTTAACTGAAGGAAGGTGTTCTCTGGTCCCAAATTATGAACTCTTACGGTCTGGGGATCAAATGCCAGTTTATCGAGAACAAGAATCTCAGTGTACACTCCCTGGAAAATTCTTCCCTTCTGATGTCTGTGTTGGCTCTCTCTCCTGAAAGGCCTCAGATGTGTGTCCAGAGCCTGCCTGACCACTGAGTACATAATCAAATATAGTTCTCACCATCTGGGAGCCAAACTGTCCGTGCCAGTGGGGCTGTGAGTCTGTCACGCAGAGCTGACGGTGGCTGGGTCACCTGTCTGTTGGAGCAGACTGCTGTTACGGTTCTCACGTAAGTGGTGGTTACAGTGTATCACGGTCAGAATGGAAGGTTTGACTCAAGCACTGGGTCAGGCGATACCAACTACAGTAAGGTAAAGCCTTCTCGTGCTGAGCTGCTGATGGTTGAGATTTCCAAATGTCCTGACTTCTTTATCACCTTGAATCTGTTCGTCTCAATTCTTGTCACACGAGGAGGCCGCCCTGCTGGAGCAAGGGGACTTTGAGCTCAGACACGCCGGGTCCACAGCGGACTCACCGTGAAGGAGTGAGTCCGCTCACTCACCACCCCTGAGCTTCAGCCCCAGCCCTCGGCCAGAGCACCTGCAGCAACGTGCCTAACGCAAGCACGTGGTCAGCTCTCCCAGGGCTGTTGCTCTTTGGGCTGAAAATTGATTAGAAAACCTTCTGTTAAATGCAGCTGTATCTTAAGGAGTGGTATAATTAATTTTTTGACCAGCTTTCATCTGGCAAAGAAGGGTGACCCGCTGCTGTGACTTCTGTTAGTACCAAGGGGTGAGGACGTGGCAGGCTGTCTAGGTTCTGACTTCTGTTCTGCGCCAGTTGTATTAGTTTCCTGCGGCTTCTGTAACAGATCACTGAGAACTTCGTGGCTTAAAACAACAGAAATCTATTGTCTCACAGCTCTGGAGGCCAGAAGTCTGAAATCAAGGTGTTGATGGGACCACACTGCCCTGGCGGCTCCAGGGCAGAAACCCGTTCTTTGCCTCTCCCAGCTCCTGGTGACGGTTGGCGTTCCTGGTGGCCGCGTCACTCCAGTCTCTGGCCGCGTGGTCACACTGCCACCTCCTCTTCTGCCTTTGTCAGGTCTCCCCCTGCCTACCTCTTAGTTGGACACTTGTCGTTGGATTTAGGCTCTCACCTCAAGACCTTAATTAACCTCGTTACACCTGCAAAGACCTCTTTTCCAAGTCAGGTCACACTCTCCAGTTCCAGGGATTAGGACATGGACATGTATATGTTTTTGGGGCCACTGTTCGACACCCTGCATCAAAGCAACGGAGATCTGTGAGCACAACAGAATGTATGGGAGGCATCAATGTACAACGTCCTCAGTGTGGCCCCAGCCCGGACTTGGGTGTGCTGCATGATTTTGGTGGGCTTAGTCTGGAAGTCTTTGGTGAGTCCAGATAACCGAGAATCAACAGAATGTATAGAAGATGTGACTTTCTGTGCATTTGGGCATTCGTTCTTTTTACTCAACAAACATCTTTTGGTGTCCTACTAGGCGCCCAGTGCTGTTCTAGGTATTTGCGATATATCAGTGAACAGATAGCCGAAGATTCCTGCCCTTGTGGGATTTACATTCTAGCTTTGCTAGCAATGACTTGAGAATTTCATATAGGGGATTCAGGGTGTTTGGCTGATAAATATTTTTGTGAACGAAATTAGGCTCTTTGCTGTTATCTCCAAGCATGTAGGGTTTTCAGCATAAAGTTGAAATTATATAATTTTGGGAATTACGTAAATTTTGAGTTATGTACACGATGTGTAGATTATTATTATTGACCTGTACAAGTTTGGGAGTGTAAAGGACAAAATAGTTAAAGGTGGGGAGTGGGGATGTATTAGGGGCGTCATCGTCTCCCGGCACTTTTGTCAGCATGATTTTGTTGAAATCAAGGCAGGCGTGGGCTGAAAAATCCAAACAAGTAGGCGTCCTGCTGCCCCAAGACCAGCGTCAGCACGTCCCCTGTGCTGCGGTGGACGGGACTTTGTCGGGGGGACGCCGTTCTGGGCCCAGGCAGGTGGTCTGGCAGTGCCCTGAGACACGGCAGCAAGGTCAGCGCTTGGACCAGTGGCGCTTGGTGGCGGTGACAGTTGCAGGCTATTTTGGGAACGGAGGAGGCTTTGTTTTGTAAGGCCACCTCTGCACTCCCAGGTTAACTCTGGCACTGGTCAGCCAGCAGCCTTTGCTGTAGAGAGAGCAGTAGTAGGTACAGTAGAGGGATTGTGGCACCCTTTCCCATTTTACTGGTAAGATCAAGGACTTTTCCTTGGAGGTAGCTTCTCATTGCCAGGGAAGTGTGACATGCTGATTTTAGGAAGCTTTAAATTGTTACCTGGCAATTTTTCTGATAGCTTTCTGGACTAATAATTAAATGATATCTCCTTTTCTCAAGGAGCTTGGAACAAGTTGTTACTTTAGTAATATCCTGTGTGTCTTTAGGGAAGGAAAATAGAGAGAAATGGACATAAGCCACAGCAGGTAGAATAGGGTTAAAAGCAAAGAAGAAAATAGAAAGAAACGGACATAAGCCACAGCAGGAAGAATAGGGTTAAAAGCAAAGAAGAAAATAGAAAGAAACAGACATAAGCCACAGCAGGAAGAATAGGGTTAAATGCAAAGAAGAATTTTCCCGCTGACGTCAAAAGCAACATCAGAAAGCTGTTCAGCCTTCTTTGCCTGTTCAAGAGAAGGAAAGGCCTGTGTATGCGGAAGGCTGGCGCAGGCCTGTGCGGAGGCGCGGTGTCGGGGGCCCCGGCCCTGGACGCGGCTTCCGTACATGGCGAGTCTGCCCATCCTGCCAGCTTAGTCCCCATGAGGCAGCAGCACAGCTGCAAACGGAGTGGGCAGAGGGCGTCTAAATTTAGTCATTGTTTAGTTGAGAAGGTTTTCAGGGACTGTTTGTCTCTCCTCCACGACTTTAGTCATGTTCTTTCTTCTGGAGGGGAAAAAAAAACAAACCCAAAACAAAGAACAGAGAACGGTCACTCCAAGATACGTCATGAGAGTGACTGTCCTACAAATTTGTTGACTGGTCTGCCCCACGACGGTCCTCTTGAGTTGACTGTGGACGTACTGTTGGAGTCCTGTGGCTCCTGACCTCAGGAACCCGCAGGATCCTGGGCCCTAGAGGGGATTTGCTGAAGTCAGATGAACACACAGGCTCCCCAACCTTGCTTGTTCAAAGACATTTGCAACCAAGCTGCCTTCCTCCAAAGGGCGCTGGAGCTGGACGGCAGTGGTAGGTGAGGAGGAAGTACGACTTCAGCTTTTTCCTGGGGAAGTTGTTGCTGCTTGTTAAAACGGCGGCTTGAAAACAGCAGTGCCACGCGCTCTGCCAAGGGCTCATCGCCTCGCACCCTCACCGAGGCCTGCGGGGAGGGCAGCGTTCCCGTGCTCCAGCTGAGCCCCTGGCGCTCAGGTTGTGTCCTCGCTCGGGACTCTGCACACTGGCAGGGCTGGGGCACGAGCCCGGGTCCGCCTGGCTCCTCAGCCGACGCTTCTCACAACACACTGTCCTGCCCTCTGTGGAGGTGCTGGGAGTCACCTAACAGTTGTCCCGCTTTATTTTCTCTGAAATGATTCTTTGGAGATTGATGCTTTGTCGGATCACACTGCAGATTAGGCCAGCTTTCTGTTGTTATCGTCTCGGACATCCGCACAGTGTCATTCTTATAGAAATGCTGTATCAAGGATTCAGCATTCATAAACAGAAGTTATGAAACTGAAAAGGAAGAGAACTAACGTTATGATGGGTGAAAGAGATTAAGAAAAGGAAAGGAGATAAGTAAGAGGGGAGGAAAGAGAAAAGACAGGTTTTCTCCCGTTTGATACCTGGACTAGCTGGGGTTACTTTAGCCTCTGGAATTTGGACGCCGTCATCTGCAAAGGGTGAAGAATCATCTTGAAAACACTGGCTTCCCAAACTCTGCCTAGTGGTGGTGTGGCCATTGGCTAAGTGTTGAGGCTGTTCTTTCAGAGCCAAATACATTTTGCAGCCAAGCAAGGAGCAGTTGACCCAGCTGCTTAACACAGGTCGAGATGGCACATTTGACCTTCCTGACACAGGAGTTTATGACTACATGGGCAGAGAATGTACTTAACCTCTAAAACACTTTCTTCTCCTTGGACTTTAGCACCTTTTTGAAAAGTGCCCTTGGACTTCCCTGGTGGCGCAGTGGTTAAGAATCCGCCTGCCAATGCAGGGGAAACGGGTTCGATCCCTGGTCCGGGAAGATCCCACATGCCGCGGAGCAGCTAAGCCCGTGCGCCACAACTACTGAGTCTGCGCTCTAGAGCCCATGAACCACAGCTACTGAAGCCCGTGCACCTAGAGCCCGTGCTCCGCAACAAGAGAAACCACCACAATAAGAAGCCCACACATCACAACGAAGAGTAGCCACCACTTGATGCGACTAGAGAAAGCCCGCGCACAGCACTGAAGACTCAACACAACCAAAAATAAATTAATTTAAAAAAAAATTTTTTTTAATGCCCTCTTCCATCCTCGCAGTAAAAGTATTAATTAGTTTTTAGTGAGGTACTCTGCAAGGGGTTGGTTAAATCTTGCCCTGCGGGATTATAGACTGGCAGACGTACAGTATATGAGAGATTTAGTGATAATCATAATTATGAAATAGTTTATAATGTTATGAATAGTTATGAAATACTTTACATGGTAAAGAAGTATAAATGGGGAAAGCTTGTCGAAGTTGGTCAACCTAAGAAAACATCATAGAAGAAATGTAGTTTTCGGAGCTGCTTGTTGAAAAAGAGACTGTCATGAATACTGGCTATAAAAGTCGTCTGGCCTCAAAAGATCAGGTGGTAGGAATATACTATATGACATCAAATCTCGGTTGAGATGTTCAGCTAATCTCACTAATTATAAAGAGAGTATCAAATGGTTTGGGGGAAATAAATAAAGATGTCTTTTTGTGGGCTTCCCTGGTGGCGCAGTGGTTGGGAGTCCGCCTGCCGATGCAGGGGACACGGGTTCGAGCCCCGGTCCGGGAAGATCCCACGTGCCGCGGAGCGGCTGGGCCCGTGAGCCGTGGCCGCTGAGCCTGCGCGTCCGGAGCCTGTGCTCCGCAACGGGAGAGGCCACAACAGTGAGAGGCCCGCGCACCGCAAAAAAAAAAAAAAGTGTCTTTTTGTAACCAAGGTTGACTAATTAAATATCCTCTAAATTGAATCAACCGCTTTCATCCATCCTTTGTTTCTAAGCGGGATTGACACGCGGTTTATCTGAGGGGTTTTCTGAAGGCCTCTTGGTAGGATAGTGCTTCTGAAGCGTCGTGTTTACCCTCTGAACTCCCGCTTGAATTCTTCCCACAGTAAATCTTTTCCTGTTTCAACTGCTGCTCATTGTCACCAAAAAGTACCCCTTGGTGTATTTCACTGAAGACGTCACTTCTCAAACTTTGATCTAAGGAATCCTGTACACTCTAAAAACTGACTCAGGACCCCAAAGAGCTTTCGTTCAGAAGTAGTATTATATATTACTGAAAAATCTTGAAAATATTAATTCATTTAAAATAGCAATAACCCATTACGTGTTCATATAAATCACATATTTTAATTGAAAAGAGCTAAATACTTTCAGAAACTAAAGCAACGTAAGAAAAGTCCATTGACATGGTGGCATGAGAAGAGTGGCATTGTTTTACATTTTTACAAATCCTTAGTGTCTGCATTCAGTCTTGTGATACATTGTTTTGATTAAAGTATGTAAAGAACATCTGGCTTCACATGGATGTCTATTTGGAAAAGGGAGGAGTATTTTAATAGTCTGTCCGGACAATTACGGGTATTCTTCTTGGCACTATACACTAAAGCGCCGGTAAGTATCCAGTAGTTTCTTAAGTGTTAGTTGCAGTGTGGAATCTGAAACCATGTCAGTGGACTTTTCCTACTTTGAGATATTAAACTCCAGTGGTCTTACTTGCATTTTGAATGACTCTTTTACCCACGCATGATTTTCTCACACCGTGCATCTGATTATGTGGAAAATATGGGTTCATTGAGCCACGCACATCTTCCGGATGTTAATACGTTTCCGTCTGTGATACCACAAGACCACGTCTGTTCATAATCCCATTGACCGCATCAGAAAACTGAGTATGAGGCAGGTGTCAAGCTCGTGGTAGTGGCTATATTCCCCCAAATTCTGATTTTAACTGGATGGTCAAATTTTATCATTGGCAACAAATATTGGGTTTTTTTCTTTGAAGTGACAGGCTCCCCTTGTTCGCTTTCAAGTCTTAGTCATCGTAATTTACCTGTCGGTTGCTCTTTTGAGGAAAAATAGCATCTGTGGAAAAGCTGCTCGACCATCTCGCAACTCAAACGGATGCACAGGAGCTTTTTGCTTAGAGATGGCGCTGTGCTTTGTTACGTGGGAAGGGCTTTATGTGTGCCCGCTGTTTTGTCCCCCAGAATATTAAGAACACTTACAGTTTAATAAAATTAATAATGTTTACTGCTTCATCAAGGTCATTCTTGAGTGAAACTGGCCTCTTTTGGGCTTTGCTTTGCTTGAGAGCCTGTGGCCAGGAGGAGCGCAGTCAGCGCCCGCCCCCTCTGGTGCCTCCCGTGGCTTGTGCGCAGGCTCCAGGAGCTCTCCTCACCGTGGCTCTGCATTGTTAGTGCAAAGGTCAGCACAGCAGAGAAGGCAAATCCTGTATTAGCATCGTTACAAAAACCATTTTGATCCAGATCGTTGTTTCTCAGCTAAAGCTTTAGCCTTCTGTTTTGAAAAGGAGGGGTCAGGAGACAAGTTCTAGAAAGAGGATCTCATTTGCTTCTGGTCCGGAATTGTCTCAGCTCTTGTGGATCCACCGAAGCCTTGCGATGATCACTTTTATCGGGGTGGGCTCTTTGCCTCCTTTCACTCTGCAGATGGTCGCGATGGCCTTTGGGCCTGGTCAGGCCTCACTGCTGTTGGTGACTGTTCCTGTTAGGCTTCTGGTAGGCCTGAAGCCTTTGTTCAGAAAGCTGCTCTGCCTTCTCCTGATTGTTGCTGTGAGTTGGGCAGCTAAGGATGCCTGACCACCCACAACTGCAAACGTACTTTGCCATATTGTCTGCAGCTATTCCGCAGATACATGAAAAGAAAATACATTTCTTCTGTTTGAAGGATCACTGCACCCTTTCTCACCAAAGTGGGGATAGTTTAGCAACCCTAGAAGATACACTGCAACTTCCCACTGAGAAGGTTGCATTTGGTCCTATGTGACTATTTTCCTTTAAAATTCATGGGCAAACTAGTGGTTCCTAACATTCCCTCTTTTTTTTTTTAAATAATGATGAAACAGCTCTCACCCATTTGTAGTACTTTAGAAGTCACTTTCCTCGTTTAACCCTGACAGCACTATAAATGAGATTAAATATCATTATACCGGGTTTCACAGCTGAGATACTGAGGCATGGAAAGAATTCAGGGGTTTGCGTAAGATCACAAAGCTGAGAAGTCACGCTCTGGACACTTGCATCAGGATGCGAGAAATGGAAATTAATATTTTCATCAGCGCTGCCGCATTGTCCGTGCCCAGAGCAGTGCCTGGCACGGTGTAGAACTCAGTAAGTACTTGTGGAGTAAATGGCTGGACTTGTCTTTTCAGGCTTGTATTGATGAAAATTTGGACATGGTGAAGTTTCTGGTGGAGAACGGAGCCAATGTGAACCAGCAGGACGGCGAGGGCTGGACCCCCCTCCACGCGGCAGCGTCCTGTGGCTACCTCAACATAGCAGAGTGAGTCTCTGTGCCGGCGGGGTGCGCGCAGGACGGCCTTTGCTTCTCTTCCACTCTTAAGGATTTGAATTTCATAAATTTACTACAAATTATAAAAGCAGGAAATTGAATTGTTTTTAAGGAATAGTTGATACTATGTTTTACATAGCTACTAAATCTGTAGTTTTTTAGTTGAAATGTTGTGTTTGCTTCTGTTTTCAGGTAATTCATATTTGTTGGGATATGCAGAGGTGGCTTCTGTCTGTTGCACTGTCTGGGTTGACTTTTTGAGCGACTATAGCTGGACACATGTGGGCAGGCCTGGAGAATTTTTCTGGACTTTTTTGTAAACCTGTTTTATTTATTTATTTATTTTTATCAAAAAAAAGCAGTGTTTAATACAAACAAAGGTGGAGAATGCCTGGCTGCCGGTCACAGAATCCATGTAGGTAATAGCAGGAGAGTGAGAACCCAGCATCCGAGCAGAGGAAGGGTGGGAGGGGCACGTGCCCCCCCCCGCCCGGCCCTCGTTGAGACCAGGCCGCAGCACAGCCGGGGCCCCTCCCTGGGCAGAAGAGTCCCAACCACATAGTGTCTGGGCTGGAAGGGGCGCTAAGTAGATGTCTGTTGAATGAAGGAGTGGTCAGGGAGGTTATTTTAAATTTATTTTTATTTATTTATTTTGTGCGTGTTGGGTCTTCGTTTCTGTGCGAGGGCTCTCTCTAGTTGCGGCGGGCGGGGGCCGCTCTTCATGGCGGTGCGCGGGCCTCTCACTGTTGCGGCCTCTCTCGTTGCGGAGCGCAGGCTCAGTAGTGGTGGCTCACGGGCCTAGTCGCTCCACGGCATGTGGGATCTTCCCAGACCAGGGCTCGAACCCGTGTCCCCTGCATTGGCAGGTGGATTCCCAACCGCTGTGCCACCAGGGAAGCCCAGGGAGGTTATTTTTAAATAGAAAGAGACGTTGGCACTTAAAACATCTTTAAAATGAGGCAATTGAGTGTATTCTAGATGAAAGTAAGTGTAGATCGCTAAGGTAAGTTCTCTAAGTAAAATCATGATATGCTATGGTCCTTTGGAGATCCGGTTGTGTGTCTTAAGGCCCCTTTCAGAGGATTAGAGCTCCGTTAACATTTCTTCTGTTCAGCAAACAGCTCTGCAGAGGGCTGGGAATGGCCTCCCACAGAAACTGCTTTGCCCGGGTGTCCCGGAGGAGGGTGCCCAGTGGGGGAAGTCAGAGAACGGCAGGGTCAGAGCCAGAGAGAGATCAGGCCAAAGCACTGGTGTTGACTGGGCTTCTTGTTCTAAAAAGCAGGCAGCTGGACTGGCCCCACCGCCAGCAGGAGTCAGCAGTGTGGTTTTCTCCTGTCTCCGTTCTGGTTCCGTGAACCAGTCGCCTCCTCTCGCCGGGCTGCCCCTTCCCGGGGTCTCACGGGAGGGCTCTGACTCTCAGCCTAGCCCCTCCCCCAACGTCCGGTGCCCAGGAGTTAAGCTGGCTTCCTCAGATGTTCCACTTTCACTTGAAAACTGTACCTAGGAAACATGTATAGAACATGTTAGTCCCTCATCGTTGGTACTTGATTATTGGTTCAGGTGGCTTGTTGGCGATTTTGAGCTACCAGATCTCACGACATTCAAGGATTTCCCTTTTCTCCATTGGAAGGTGACAGGCAGGGCTCACGCTTGGAATCAGGGCCCCTCGCGTTGGTGTATCCACGGAGGCTCCTTTTCCTTCCTTTTGTGAAGCGGAGTACAGCGGATGATTGCAGATGCTTTTCCACAGCGGTTTCTTTGTCTCATCTTTGCGGATGAACATAGTTCCTTTGGAAATAAGTTCACAATTTAAGTGTCTCTTGCCCGAATAAATATTACCTCGAGTGAAATGAATTGGTGAGAGTTACCTGTTTCCTCATACAGGTGATTAGTAGTCAGACATGAAGGTCTGGCCAGGACAGATGAGCCGGACCAGACCCCCTGGTGTGGTGGGGTGATGGGAACGGCCCTCCTTACCTTCTGCCGCGCGTCCCCCGTAGACGGCATGCACTTGACCGTCCTCACGTACGCATCCGTGCAGCAGCACTTTCTGGACAACGAAAGCACCCCGTTGCTTATGCTACTCATTTTGGTTGGCTCACCTCAGGGCCTCTGAACAGTGTTTCAGATGCGATTAGCATTTGACCATTCTGTCAGTTTTCTTAACTGACAGTTAAGAAAACTGACAGTTTTCTTTCTTTCTTAAGACCTTAAACTCTATACTCTTATGCCCGGAATCATCAGAAACTCTAAATTTCGAGGGGGTGGAAACAAAGAAAGGCAAACTGGCTTTCTAGGGAAGAACCTAATAAGTGCGTTCTCTTCCGTGTTCCATGATGACCTTTTTTTGTCTCATATTTGAACTCAGTATGACATATTTTTTAAAAAGAGGTTTAGGGGCTCTTTATTCCTGATTTTGAGTTCAGGCTTATTGCGAGTTAGCAGGATGTTTTCCATTTCTGTTACCAGTAAGTGTTTAACTTAGAAGCAGATTGACCCAAGGGTACAGCATTTAGTTTGGCTTTATAGTTTATTGGGGTGCTAATTTATCCTGAGTTTTTGAACACATTTCATTTTCTTTCTTCCCCCCTTAGAACAGTAGCAAAAAGACCTTATGTCAATGATGAGTTAAGAAGAATACAGAGGCTTTATTTTCTTCCTGTCTCTCTTGGCCACACCGTACGTGGCTTGTGGGATCTTAGTTCCCCGACCAGGGATTGAACCCGTATCCTTGGCAGTGAGTCTTAACCACTGGACCACCAGGGAATTCCCACAGAGGCTTTATTTTCTAAAGGGCATATTTACAGAGCTAATGGGTATTTCTGAAGCCTTGGGGTAACTATAAAGATTCTCAGGAATAAAGTAAATATTACTTTTTAGGGACCTCCCTGGCGGTCCAGTGGTTAAGACTGTGCTCCCAGTGCAGGGGACCCAGGCTTGATCCCTGGTCGGGGAACTAAGGTCCCACATGCTGCATGGTGCGGCCAAAGGTTAAAAAAATAATAATAAGTTAAAAAATCTTACCTCATAGGTTGATATTGATTCTTGTTCAGGTGAAAGTGTGAAACTAGAGAGCTTTTTCCTGTTTCCTCCTCACCCTTAAAATGGTTTAGGAAGGTAGCCTTACTTAAGAAGAATCTCTTTCTGAACCAGGTTACTTTCTAGAAATGAGTCTTCTTGATCATGGGTCTAAGAACTTGTCCGAAAAGGGAAAAGCAGGGGCCTGTATGCCCGAGTGGCATTGCGCCTGATCCAGTAAAGAATGGACTAGATGTCAGAGCAGAGCGGTTAAGATGTGTTATTTATTTCACGTAATATTTGTGGATCGCCAAGAGAAAAGGGAGCGCGTCAGGCCCCACGACAGAGATAACGTGAGGAGGGCACGGCTCTTGTCCTGAGGTAGCTTTCAGCCCGCTGGGGCGGTTGCGTCAAGACCCGCGCGCGTCGCGACAGAAGCGCAGACTGAGTGCTGGGGAGGACAGAGTTCAAGGAAGGAGAGGCAAGATGTGGTTGGTGAGAACAGGCGAAGGCATTTTCAATGGACCTTGAAAGATACGGACAGCTCCTAGCAGGGAAGGGAGGAGGGGAGGGTGTTTCATCAGTGGGGAGACACTATACTCAAGCTGTGGGAGAGACTGGGCGCCAGTGGGGTGTGTCTGGGGACAGTGAGGCGTTGCGTTTGATTGGAGTAGAGGGTACAGCTCCATCCAGAAAGTATTTATCGAGTGCTTACTGTGTATATTGTTTGCATTTTGATTTTTCAGGGTTGGGGAGGTGTGGTTGAATGTCCTCTTTGTCCTGAAGCAGAGAAGCCAAAAGAGAGGAGCTCTTGATGAGGGAAATGAGGGGCAACAGATGGACAGAGGACTGGGCCTCAGTACAGTTAAGAGAACACATGGAGCAGGTTAGCCTGGGAGGAGAAAGAGTCTGTTTCCGTCTGAGTCTGTGAGGGAAAGATGGACAGAGCTGAAAATGAGATGAGTTCATATAAGTGGAATCAATCTGTAAGTTAAAAACATTTATTGAAGCTCTATTTATACTACGTACTAGGCAATGAGAAGGCAAAAAAGTGGTCTTGATGTAATCTTTGTTGATTCTCCTCTGCCTCCTTGAATACAGTGGCCATGCATTGATTATCCTCTTAAGATCTTCCACAGTGTCTAAAATGTGGTACCTTTAAACGCAGGAGGGGACCGGTACACGCTTACTGAACTGTTGGTTCGTTGCAGTTTAATTTAAACGGTTTTTCTTTCTCCTTTAAATACTTATATTTGATAGAGCCCCCAGCATAATTGGGATTCTCACTGGCCCAAAAGTAACTTGATTTAGTGCCAAGGTGAACTAGACATGAATTCAAAAGACTGGGGCATAACCTCTGCCATTTGCCCCCTAATAGTACCCACCTTGCCTACTTCATAAAACTGTTTAAGACTCATTATATAATTTTATGTGAAAGTACTTTGAACATCAAAAAGGATCTATGTAAGGTATTGAAACTGTCAGACCTTTCTTCTTTAGGATCAAGTTATTATATTTCAATATAGAATCTAATCATTTAGAATAGAACAATTTGTTTCTTCAGTGATTTAGTTTCTTCTTAGAATGTAGATTTCATGTGTATGGCTGGTTGAAGGGAGAGTTTTATGGAGGCATAATTTAGGCAGATTCATGAAAATTTTAATTCATCCTTTATTTTTCTGTTTTCATGCTCCAGCACTACTTAATATACTCTTAATGTGGCATTGGGAAAGTTTCTGTGAGAATTACTTCTTTACATGTCTTCCTGGAACTCTCATTCTCAATATTACAGGTGTAGTAAGTCCTTTTGGGAGCCTGTGTTTGGACCCCAGGGATGGTGGGTGAGTTTTAGGGCTGCATGTCTTCCTTGTGATATTTAGAAAGTCTCTTGCTGTCCACCGGGAATGAGAGGGTGGGGGCTAGGAACATGAGTGTGAAGGAAATCCTGCTTGTGGGCGTTGTTCTTACCAAGAAATAGGGAAGCTTTTGATCCTAATTATTGAAGGCTAGTGGAGTTAGAAATTAACAGTGGAATACCTTATCTGGGACCACATTACAAACTCCAGAACAGAGGCCATGCTCTGCATCGAACCCCAGGGATAGGAGTGTAAGCTGATGTTAGACGGGCGAGAGAACCTTGATTCTGGATCTTGTCTGCACAGGTATTTCATTAACCATGGAGCCAGCGTGGGTGTTGTGAACAGTGAAGGGGAAGTCCCCTCTGACCTCGCAGAAGAGCCTGCCATGAAGGATCTTCTTCTGCAGCAAGTGAAGAAGCAAGGTAAGCCAGGGGGATAGAGGGGCAGGAGAGGCTCTGCTGAGCAGGGCCGTGCGCCGCGGTGCGATGGGAAGGTTGGGTCTACGCGCACAGCGCTGGTCATCGTTACCCACGCCACATACCCTCTTAGCACCCACCCAGGAGTAGGCCTGGCGCCAAAAGGAGGGCCCGTCCCTCCTTGTCTTTGCCGTTCCGGGGCTGCGCACCCATTGTGCGGTTAGGCGACCGCACTGTTCTTTGATGACGCAGGTCAGACTGAGGAGGGCCACGAGCGTGTCTTACTCTGTGTGCATGTGGTGTGGGCTTCGCTTCGCGCTGTGAAGTCTAGAGGAAGGGTGGGATACAGCGTCCCTTGGAGTACTGGCCACGTTCTGTTTATGACTTGGAATCTTTTCTCTTGACGAGAGCTGAAAGTGCTGCTGGTTGAGGTGTTTCTTACAACCTCTGAAATGATCTTCAACCACACTAATCGTGAAAATTCTTCTGGTAGTTCGTCACGGTAAGGAAGGTAACTTAGAAGAATAAACTCTGAAAGAACTTATTTTATATTTTCAGAAGAATCCATTTCAGAGAATAGGTCAGGATTCTGCTACTGCAGGTCTTTGGGTTCTTTTAGTTAAAAAAGTTGCAAATAACACTCGTTGATAGCAGGGAGGACAGGTCTTAGGGCGTTTGCTAGAACCACCACAAAACTGTGTGGACATGGTTTATAGCGGTGTGTAGTCTTTCTGTTAAACCACTTTACCCACAATCTGCAGTTGAGTCCAAAAGATTTCTCCTCAGTGACCTTTTCTGACATGATGCTTTAGAACAGTCAGGGCCAGTCCTGGCCATATCTGTTTGCTCACATGTTATCTAATGTAATACAGTAATCAATCACAGTAATCAGTCACCAGTACTGCTCACATGTGTTACATATTATAATTTTTGTGTCCCGTTGAGTTGAAGAACTTTATGCCTAATTTACCATCAAGTCCCACTCGGCCTTATCTCCTCAGATTGGTGTTCCAATTTACAAATGACTTTTTAAAAATAAACTGGATTTTTAATAGTAGTTTTGATTTTAATTTCTGACTCTTCCATTAAGGAGTATACTCTGTTGGAAGAGGTGTTCATATGAATTCTTACCTTTGCAGCACTGTTAACTCTTTGTGGGTGGGATTCTGGTCTGTTCCAGATCAGTTACCCCTTTCAGTTCATCGAGAGGATGTAATAATTGTGAATACAACACATGTGCACCCAGCATCGGAACACCTAAATATATTAAGCAAATACTGACAGAGCTGAAGGGGGAAATAGACAATAATACAACGATAGTATCCTGCTTTCAACAATGGATAGATCATCCAGGCTGAAAATCAACAAAGAAACGCTGGACTTAAACTATCCTTTAGACCAAATGGACCGAGTAGACATACAGAACATTCCATCCAACAGCAGAACAAACATCCTTGCCAAGTGCACACAGAACATTCTCCAGGACAGGTCATATGACAGGCCACAATACACGTCTTGGCAAATTTAAGAAGACTGAAATCATACCAAGTATATTTTCTGACCACAGTGGTATGAAACTAGAAATCAATAGCAGGAGGAAAACTGGAAAATTCACAGACTGTGGAGATTAAACAACATGCTACTGAACAACCAGTGGGTCAAAGAAGAAATCAAAAGAAAAATCCAAAAATATCTTGAAACAAACAAAAATCAAACACAACATACCAAAACTTGTGGGAGGTAGCAAAAGCATTTCTAAGAGGGAAGTTTATAGTGGTAAATGCATGCCTTAGGAAAGAAGAAAGATCTCAAATAACCTCACTTTACACCTCTAGAAACTAGAAAAAGAAGGACAAACTAAGCCCAAAGTTCACAGAAGGAAGAAAGTAGCAAAAAGATCAGAGCAGAAATAATTGAAATAAGAGACCGGAAAAAACAATAGAAAATATGAATGAAGCTAAGAGCTTTTATGTTTTTTGAAAAAATAAACAAATTGACAAACCTTTAGCTAGACTAAGAAAAAGACAGAAGACTCAAATAAATAAAATGAGAAATGAAGAAGACATTTCAAACAGATACCATAGAAAGACGCAGGATCATAAGAGACGACTGTGAACAGTTGTGTGCAAACAACTTGGATAACCTAGAAGAAACGGGTAAATCCTCAGAAATATGCAACTTACCGAGACTGAATCAGGAAGAAATAGAAAATCTGAATGGATCAATAACAAATAAGGAGACTGAATCAGTAATCAAACAACAAGAAAAACCCAGGACCAGATGGTTTCCCTGGTGAATACTACCAAACATTTAAAGAAGAATTAATACCAGTCCTTCTCAAACTCTTCCCCAAAAATTGACATGGAAGGAACACTTTCAAACTCTTTTTACAAGACCAGCATTACCCTGATAGCAAAGCCAGATAGGTACACTACAAGAAAAGAAAACTCTAGGCCAATATTCCCAATGAATATAGATGCAAAGATTCTCAACACAATATTAGCAACCTGAATTTAGCAGCACAATAAAAGGATCACATACCGTGATCAAATGGGATTTATCCCTGGGATGCAAGGATGGCTCAACGTATGCAAATCAATAAAAGTGATATACCAATTAGTAGAATGAAAGATAAAAATTATATGATCATCTCAACAGATACAGGAAAAGCATTTGACAAAATACAACATCCTTTCATGATAAAAATTCTCAGCAAACTGATTGTAGGAAGAGTGTCCCTCAACATAATAAAAGCCATATACGACAAGCCCACAGTTAACATTATACTTGGTGGTGAAAGGTTGGAAGCTTTTCCTCTAAGATCAGGAATAAGACAAGGGTGCCCACTCTCACCACTCCTATTCAACATAGTACTGGAAGTCCTATCCAGGCAAGAAAAAGAAATAAAAGGCATCCAAATCAGAAAGGAAGGAGTAAAATGGTCTTTGTTTACAGGTGATATGATCTCATGTATAGAAACTCCTAAAGACTCAAAGAAAACACTGTTAGAATTAATCAACAAATTTGGTAAAGTTGTAGAATACAAAATCAGTATACAGAAATCAGTTGCGTTTCTATACGATAATGACAACCTATCTGAAAAAGAAGTAAAAAATACATTCCCATTTACAATGGCATCAAAAACAATAAAACACTTCGGAATAAATTTAAGGAGGTGAAAGGTCTGTACGCTGAAAACTGTAAGACTCTGATGAAAGAAACTGAAGAAGACACATATAAATGGAAAGATATCCTACGTTCATGGATTGCAAGAATTAATATGGGTAAAACATTCATACAACCCAAAGCCATATATAGAGTCAATGCAATTTCTATCAAAATTCCAATGGCATTTTTCACAAAAATAGAAAAAACAATCCTAAAACTTGGTACCGCAGAAGACCCTGAATAGCCAAAGAAAGAAGGCAAAGCTGGAGGCACCACATTTCCTGATTACAAACTATAGTAATCAAAACAGTATGGTACTGTCAGAAAAGTAGACACATAGACCAATGGAACAGACTGCAGAGCCCAGAAACAAACCCTCACATATACGGTCAACTAATATTTGAACAAGAGAGCCAGGAAGACTCAATGGGAAAAAGATAGTCTCTTCAATAAATGGTGTTGGGAAAAACTGGATAATCACATGCAGAAGAATGACGTTGGACCCTTATTTTCACGCTCACAAAAACTAACTCAAAATGGAGTCAAGTAAGTCCTGAAACTGTGAAACTCCTATGAGAAAACCTTCTTGACGTTGGTCTTGACAATGATTTTTTTGGATATTACACCAAAAGCTCAAGGAACAAAAGCAAAAATAAATAAGTGGCTCTACATCAAACTAAAAAACTTCTGCACAGCAAAAGAAACAATCAACACAATGAAAAGGCAACCTATGGAATGGGAGAAAATATTTGCAAGTCACATATCTGATAAGAGGTCAATATCCATATTGACCTCTTATATATATATAGGGAATTCATACAACTCAATAGCAAAAAACCAAACAATCCAATTAAGCAGAAGAGCTGAATAGAAGTTTTTCCAAAGAAGACATACATTTAATGGCCAACAGGCACATGAAAAGAGCTCAACATCACTAATCATCAGAGAAGTCCAACTCAAAACCCTATTGAGCTATCACCTCACACCTGTTAGAATGGCTATTATCAAAGACAAGAAATAACAAGTGTTGGGCTTCCCTGGTGGCGCAGTGGTTGAGAGTCCGCCTGCCGATGCAGGGGACGCGGGTTCGTGCCCCGGTCCGGGAAGATCCCACGTGCCGCGGAGCGGCTGGGCCCGTGAGCCATGGCCGCTGAGCCTGCGCGTCCGGAGCCTGTGCTCCTCAATGGGAGAGGCCACAACAGTGAGAAGCCCGCGTACCCCGCCCCCCCCCAAAAAAAATAGAAGAAGAAGAAATAAAATAAATCAGTTACCTCTTCCCCCCATCCTTCTCCTCAAATCAGACAGATAACCCTCAGGTAGTTCCCAGGGTCTCGTTCAAGAATTGAGAGGGAGGGGGGCAGACCATGCACAGGTAAAAGCCTGCCAGTGAGTGTGCGACTCCTTGGGCGGGTGTGTTTGTCCTAGGAACAGCTCATTGTTTTATGCACCAGGGAATACCCCACCCCAGCTCCTTCTCACTGACACAGAGGTTGGAGAGTCGGTGGCGGAAGGGGGGCACCCTGGGATTTCATCCGGAATGTTTTCAAGGGAAACAAAATCCACAGTCCCTTGGAAGGTTCACTGTGCGTCACCTACTCCTTGGCTCTAGGGCGTAAAGCTGCAGTCATTGTATTTCCCTACACAGGGAAATGAACTTCAGAGGCTGTTAATTTTGTAAAGTATATTATACCTGAAACTAAGATTTTTGATACCAATCCTAAGGTGTAGTGAGTGGAAAAGAGGAGCGGCCGGGGACCTAGGATGTCAGCGTTCCGGTGACAGCTCTGGTGTGTTCCGTGGCCTTGAGTGAGGCACCTGACCTTTGTGTTTATTTCCTCATCTGTTAAGTGGGGATAGCAGTATCTGTTATATTTACCTCAAGGGATTGTGGGGAAACTAAAATGGTATAACGTGTAAAAGGACTTTGAAATGTGTACTTTGTACAAATACTATAATATAAAATAATATCCCCTTTGGTTTTTGTGTTCTTAAAATTGAAAACACTGTTAAGTGTGGTCCCTTAATGGATCTGCCATCAAGTACTATTTAACCTGGTGATTTAACGCTGATAAAACTACTGATGAGTCTGTAAATGTCACGGCTCTTCCACATGAAGATGCATCTGCAGACTACGCCACTGCATGACTAGACTGCCGTCAGTGGTTGTGTTAGCATGTGCTTCGAAGCTAAGGGGCCTGTGCTGATGCTGGCTGTCTGGGTCTGGTTTCTGCAGGGGTCGATCTCGAGCAGTCGAGGAAGGCAGAGGAAGAGCAGATGCTGCAGGACGCCCGCCAGTGGCTCAACAGCGGGAAAATACAGGACGTGAGGCAGGCGCGCTCGGGGGCCACTGCCCTGCACGTGGCCGCCGCCAAGGGCTACTCTGAGGTCCTCAGGTAACGTCCGCGCACATGGTCTGGGCTGCGCACACCGGGAGCAGAGGAGCTGGTTTGGACGCGGGGTGGCTTAGGTCTTCGGCTGCGCGGCGTTTCCTCTCTGCTTCCGTCGTGGGCCGCGCAGTCTCCCCTTCTGCGTTTGCCGGTACGCTCCGCCTCCCTGCCCCCGCCGCACGCCCTCTGGCTGCTCCTGACGGGTCTGACGTGGGGCAGAGTTGCGCTGGACCGGCCCGAAGGGGACCTTGCGTGACGGCCCCCAGCTCCGCAGATGACCATTAGCACCCCGGCACCTCCTCCTCCGGTGACGTGCCGGGCAGAGCGGACTCGCGATCCTTCTGGTCCTCGCTGGCTCCTAGGTTAAAGACGCGGCTCTCGAGTGTGCAGCGTCCGGCCGGAGTAGGACGGCCACACGCACACAAGGGGTCTGACTCTCTCTGCCTGCTCCCCTCTCCCTTTTCACCCTTCCGTGCTTTGTGTGGCTCTGCTCCGGGGCTCGCCCAGCGCCTGGGCTGCCGGGGGCACCGCACGCGTCCCTGCTGCCGGGCGCTCTCAGCGCCGCGCGTCCCGCCCCGTGCGAGCTTCCCGGTCTGTGCGCTGAGCGTCGGTGCGCCTTTTCTGCCGGGCGGCGCGTTCACGTGCTCGTTTCTCGGACGGCGTCTGGAGGCCCACGGTGTAGGCTGCCTGCGTGCGCCCGGTGCCGCCGGGGCCTCCAGAGTCAAGCTGTCCTCCACGCACACAGCTGGGCTGTGGCCTTAGCGTTAGCGAGCGGCCCCTGCACGTACTCCCGTGGAGTTGGAGGTGCGAGCGTGGTGTCTGGGGGAGAGCAGCCCGGGAGCTAGCGAGGGAGTGAGAGAATCGGGTGCCCGACAGCCCCTTCCTCTGCTGGAAGGCTGACAGCACCCCCCGACGGCGCTGAGCCAGGTGCCGGCCGGCCTCAGGTGCCTGCGTGGTGTGACTGGGTGTGCCAGGGAGCGCCGCGGCCTCTGGGCAGGGGCGGTTGAAACTACCCGTGGCAGCTCTCGGGCAGTAGCTGGCGCCGAGCTGTGCCGTAGAGGCCGGGTGGCGGCGCAGGGCAGGGCCTGAAACGCCAGCTGGGTGGCCGCTGGTGTGGCACGGAGCTCCGCCACCGAGCACGTAATGGCTGGTTTGGGGTTTCTCCTCAGACTTTTGACTCAGGCTGGCTATGAGCTCAATGCCCAGGACCGCGACGGCTGGACCCCGCTCCATGCCGCCGCACACTGGGGGGTGAAGGAGGCGTGCTCCATCCTGGCAGAAGCCCTCTGTGACATGGACGTCAGGAGCAAACTGGTTAGTGAGCGTCACCCTCTAACGGGGCTCGGGAACCAAAGGCTTCAAGTCCCTGCTGAGTGACCAGGCTTGCTGTCCAGGCTTGGGCACCCCTGGTAGCTGCAGTTCTGCTTCCCGCCCCGTCATCCACGCAGACACGTTGGCTTTGTAAAATAAAGCTCTGCTGAGCCGGTCTGCCGATTCTGTGTGTGCTGAAGCCCCTAGAGCAAACACGCAGGAAAAAAAAAGGTATTTTTCCCTGTAGCAGAAATGAGCAGTGGGGAAGCCCAGGGCCACTCTCCGTGGTGCACTATGAAATACTTTCGTTTGACTTTTAATTCAGAGACTTAATAGCTGAGCCCCAGACACACCCAGTTGTTTAAAAAAACGTTATAACGATGAGATCCTGCAGTTTGGCTGGAAGTAGTCTTTTTCAGCCTCACTTCAAGCAGTTATAGAAGTCCTGCAACTCCTGTCCCTACATCTACTGATTTTCTAGGAATCCAGAGACATGGCTTTTTACTTAGTAGATGTTCTTATCTACCTCCCATCTCTCCTGACCCAGGGGTCATTCTCGCATTATGGGTTAGGGTCCTTAACTGTGCTGTTTCCTAAGAGATAACCCTTCTCTCACTTAAAGGGAGATGATTCCTGTGACTTAGTCCTTAGTGCACCCATGCCCTGGACCGCCTTCGGAGGCTTCTAAGAGCCCTTTGTTGAATTTATCACAGCAATTAAGAGCATTTTAGAACAGGTACAAGTAGAGATTTCAATTGCTCATTTGCCAAGAGGCAATAAACATTAGAAATAATGTGGTAATTTCCTCCATACAGCTTTGCAAAACATAAACCCCTGTATTTTAGGGTTTGCTGTTTCTTGTTGTGTTTCCTCTGTGATAGACGAAGGTATCACCACGGTGTCGAGTAGACTAGTCAGTGAAGCGGCTGCACTGGAGTCAGAGGCGTACAGTGGACACGCCCACTAGCTCTCTGATAAAGTCCTGGGATCGCTGTGTCCGCTTCCGATTGGTCATGGCACCCCTTTCCTCCGCCAGGGCCAGACACCGTTTGACGTGGCTGACGAGGGCCTCGTGGAGCACCTGGAGATGCTGCAGAAGAAGCAGAGCGCGGTGAGTCGGGGGGAAAGGCCACAGCACAGGCCTCACGGGCTGTGGTTTGTCCGCCGAGAGTGGAGTTGCACGTCCCTGCATTCCAGCGATGGCAGTGGTTCCGAACCTCCAGGAACATCCACAGTCTGTTAGAAGAAAATATCCCAGAAACTGGTGTTGCGCTAAAGTTCGCTTGTTAGCTCATTATCTTAGAGCCTTCAAGCAGCTGAAAGGCAAACGCGATGACAGCGGCGACCCTAGTTACCCTTGAGCTCTAGAAAAGGAGCGTGGTATGTTCAGGTCAGAACTCTTTGCAAATGGGGGTAGAGGACACCTCATAACTTTTCCTTATTGACGGAAAGGACGTCTTTGTTGAAAGAAAATTGATTACAGGGAGGGATATATTTCTTAAAAAGCAAACAACCCCACAAAAGCGAAAACATTTGGCATTGGACAGTGCTTGGCCAGTGATGCATATTTATTCCACTCATCAGATATCCAAAATTCAGCCCTCTTCTCCCTCTTCTTCTAGATCTTTGATGGTTTGGTTGTCTGTGCCCTTCTGCTTTGTGCAGCACAGGGGGACCATGTAAGCATGGTACCCACGTCCAGACTGCAGGGTGGCAAAGCCTGCCAGTACTCGGGTGAACAGGGAGCGAGTCACACTCTACCTGAAAGAGGGAGGAGTAATTAGGCGAGGAGGATAAAGTCAGTCACGTTAGGGGCTTGAGACTCTCCTGTTTAAGCAGCGTAGGGCAGAAAAAAGTCACTAGCTTTCCTTGTGTTTTCCTTTGCATGGGCTGTGTCTCAGGGCACATGAGCTCAAGTTCAGGAGAATGTGAGACGCTAAGAGCAGTGCTGAATGAAAGACCCGTGTGGTTCAGTGACGGGACAGGTCAGCTGTCCTGCCCTTCCCTGTGCTCAGCACCGTCTGGACTGGGAAGTGGAGATGCTCATTTCTTCAGGGCTGGCGGGGAAGCTGCAGACCCAGAGCACAGACGCAGCTTGCGGTTCACTTGTCTCCTCTGATGAGCAGCTGGGATCTATTTCTGAGCAGCAGCAGCCTTCCTAATATAAGATTATCATTTGCATGGTTAGGTGTTTGTTGTTTTTTAAATTTTTTATTCTGAAATAATTTTTAAGCTTACAAAGACGTTGTGGAAATAGTAGGGAGTTCTCGTGTATCCTTTAACCAGCATGGTTCAGTCTTTGAACATGAGTAATATCCTCACTAAATAACATTTCTCTGCTACTGGGAATGGTGCCTGCCTTTTCCCCCTGCATAACTTTGGGGTCCAGGGATTTAGGTGCATTTTGTCTAGAGCATGTGTCTAAGTACCAGACAGTTTTTTCCAAGGGCTTATTTCCCATTTGACACCTGCTTCTTCTTTAGAACCGTTGCCAACTTAATTCAGTATATGGATCATAAAGAGTTCTTTCAGAGATACTTGTGGTGTTTTATCCTTTACACCTAGGGTTTTGGGGACGGTTGGGTTTAGATATTTGATGGGGCAGTTTTCGTTGAAGCTCTAACGCCGTGGATTTCCTCTTCTCATTGAGTGAGGATCTTCCTCTGTCGTTATCTTCCAAGGAGGCACAGCACACAGATGATGTGTTTCCCTTCTGCCCAGTTCCCTCCTCCCCGGTGGTGTTGGCCCAGTAACAGGGCCATTTTAGTTTTTCTCATGGCTTCTGATTTTTTTACCAATAGTCAATGTCCTCCCTTTTTTCTGTTTTCTCCATTTCCAGCTTCGAAGTGAAAAAGAGACACGGAATAAGCTCATTGAGTCAGAGCTGAACAGCACGTGGCACGGTAGACTCTTTAAGAAGTAAGATGTTTGGGTTTGAGAAATGTGATGAGCCCTGCTGAGTGTGACACGTTTAGCTTGAGAATTTACACAGTGAGGAGACCCCGTGTTTGAAGCCAAATTATCTTTACACACGTGGGAATGTTTGAGGGGCAAGGAGGTGAGTGGAATTGACTTGTCGGGGGGCACTGAGAGTGGGTGGGCCTGCTTTAAATTTGTGAATTAACGGAGACTGCGTGCATGGCTTTTGTCCCAGCGTAAGGGTTCTTAGTCCCAGCTGCTTCCCTAACTAGAAGGTCTGAGCTCAGGGGCCGCGTCTGTTTTCTTTACACCATACTGTTGCCTAGCGTGGCCCTGGTGTGTGAGAAGCACTCAGTAAACGTTTGTTAAATGATTAAAAAAAAAATATTTACTTGCTCACTCATCATGAAGATGCATAGCCCTCCTTGTTCCTGTGTGTTAAACAGGCTGGATCTTCTTCCGTCACACTCTCAAATCAAATGCTAACCCTTGGTCAGCAGGAAACCCAGGATTCGGAGGGATACGGATGTAAAGGAGGATTTGAATATATTTCTGTTACTGCTTCCACACGGAGCTTCATAGACTTGTCCTTCTCATACCGGGTCCCCAGTGAGCGTAGGAAATGGTGTGTCCTTTCTGAATTACGCTCAAATTGTCATCTTTAATTTAGCAAAGAGAAGATGCTCTATGAGGAGGAGACACCGAAGCCCCAAGAAATGGAGGATGAAAACAAAGAATCCAGCAGCTCCAGCTCAGATGAGGACGAAGGTGAAGATGAGGCTTCTGAGTCAGAAACCGAGAAGGAGGCGGGTGATGCCGAGACCCTCTGTCCCCAGAGCACGGGGGGTCACTGCTTGTCACAAGGCAGGTGATGCCAGGGCCCTCAGGTGGAACCGATTCCCTAAACAGAACCTCCAAGTCTTTGTCTTTTTCCTTCCCATTATGTGAAGCTCCTTCAGTTCCTGATTTGGGGATGGAAGAAGGAACACAATCATATTTACCTTTATGACTCTTATTGATGATATACATCATATGGAGCTTCTGAAGTTCGTTATATGGCGAGACAGGAGCCCCAGCGGTGAGGGTTGGGCGCGTAGCGTGGTTGGAGCTCCAGGCTGTGCTTGAGCCCGCGGTTTTGATACCCGGGAAGGCAGACGCTGAGAAAAGAGACGTGGGGGGTTTGCTGCGTAGAGGTTCACCTGCCACAGAGTAGTTCTCATGGATAATTGGGAGCTCGTGATAAACTAGGATTTCACCGTGCCCATGTCCTGCGGTCACCGGCGTGTTATGGCTTCAGACTGGTGTCCACGAGAAGATGCAGTGTTTTCAGTGAGAGGACCAAGTTAGAGGGAAGAGTCCGCATCCAGTTCACAGCAGCAAAGTCTGTGCTTCCCTCTCAGCTCCGCCCCTGCCGGGTGCCCGTCGCGAAGATGCTCCGCCCGTTCTCTTTCCCGGGACCCGGCTCCTGTAAAGTGGGTCTGCCTTTACCGGCATCGTTGCTCTCCGTTGCAGGAGGGCACTGCCTTTGTCCATGTCTCCGTCTCTCAGAGGGAGTTAGAGACTCCTGCTTCTGTAGGATAGACGGGCCCCGGCTAGGTTTGTAGTGTAGGAGACGACCTTTTGTTCGCTGAGTCTTGCATTGCTGTTCTTAAGCAGGCACAGCTTGCTCTGGAAATGCCAGTGTAGTATCTGTCAAACTCTGTACGTGTTCCTCTTTTTAATGTTTGTATTGTTTACTGAGTGCTTACATGTCTTAGGCTTCCAGTATTGTCTGGAATGAGCATCTAGACTTGCTCCGTGCTGGATCACTGTGTTAGCTACCAGGCTGCTGGCGGAATGGGAGGGCCCTGCCTGGGCTACTGAAATCACCCACGGTGTGTCCCCAGGCCTCAGGTCTCTTGTTCCCTGCAGCCCAGCTCCACATCGCTATTGGGGTGAAACACCCCGCCCCCCTTGACGATGCTGCGCTGCTGTTCAGAAACCTTCCTGACTCTGCCTCAGAGTAAGTCCCAGGCCCTGTGGCCCGGCCTTCGAGAGCTCTCATAGTCCAGCCGCAGCTGACCTCTCCAGTGTCGTCTGTAGGGGCGCGTGTGTGCTATCCGGGCTGGATCACTGGAGTTCCCAGACCAGCCTGAGTGTTCTACCCCTGAGCAGTTAGTTACTCGTGCTGTGGAATGTGTTCCTGGCCATCAGATGTTTCTTGCACGATTTCTCTCAGAAGCTGTAGGGTCTGCCAGGCTGAGGAGTCCTTCTTTAGGTTTTTCCTGTACAGGAACCTGCCGAGGAGGGACCCCCCCCCGTGCTCTCACCCCCCGTGTGGGCCCCAGCACTGCTCGTTCCTCTCGGTCGCAGCGTCCTTGGCCTGGGGGTCCCGAGTGTGTCACCCCCAGGTCTCAGCACCACAGCTGGCACGTGACAGGCAGCCACATCCACTGAATGTCTTGTTGACTGTATCTCGGGGACACAGGGGGCTAGGAAGGGGTGTACGTGAATAAAGCCCACGTCACGTGAGGGAGATAAGTGCAGCCAAAGGCGTTCACTGGTACAAAAGACTGCGTTGAGTTTGGGGGTTTATCGTGACACTTTAGGGTAGAGATCACGGAGGTGGAATAGAAGGACACAGAGCTCACCCCCGCCCACGAATACGTCAAAAGTACATCTACACATGGCACAGTTGTCACAGAACGCAGTGACACTTCACATTTATGTAGTGCCTATTTATTTATTTGGTTGGTTGGGCCATGTCTTAGTTGTAGCACACGGGCTCCTCAGTCGTGGCATGTGAACTCTTAGTTGCAGCACGCGGGATCTAGTTCCCTGACTGGGGATTGAACCCGGACCCCCTGCATTGGGAGTGCAGAGTCTCATCCACTGTGCCACCAGGGTAGCCCCTATATACGGCTTTTTAATTTGCGACACAGCTTAACGCATTTTTATTTAATCCTTACACCCACACTCTGAGGTGATGTATCATTGCCTCCACTTTTTAGAACGGGAAAGTGACACCACAGGCGAGGTGACTTGGGTCTCACGGCTGTGGGTGGAGGGCCCGAGCCCCCGACTTTGATCTGGGCTCCTCGGGGTAGCAGGGGCAGAAAGCTCACTCTGGGGGCGGGGGCAAGATTTTCCCAGGGGAGGGGTTGTCAGAAAAGAGCTACATACTGGGGCTGGGAGGTGAGATGGAGTTGGTGGAAGAGGGGTGGCCCCAGAGGATGTGTGTTTCTGCATCGGGAGGGCCGGGCAGCAGTGAGGAGGAGACCGGAGGCTCCAGCGGGTCAGCCTCAGAGGCCGGCGACGGCAGGGAGCTTCCCTGCGCGCTTCTGTCTGTGGACACTGTACTCCTGAGTCAGAGCCCGGCTCACAGCAGCGTCCTTCGTGAAGCCCTGTTGTCGCAGCCGCAAGGTCGTGTCCCCTCTCCTGACTCCTGTAGCTGTGGTCGGAGCCTTTGTGCTGCTTGGACTACTTAGCGTTAGCGTCAGCTCGGTTCTCCTCTCTGCTCTGCTCTCCCCCCACCGGCGAGCCGCGGGAGCACCGGGACGCGGCGTGTGTCCCGCCGGCCTTCGTGTCCTGCCTGGCGCCCGACGCCGGGCCTCGTGCGGGGCGGGCGCTCGGCACAGCCCGGCGGGGCGTGGGCGGCGGGCGGTGCCGGAACCTGCAGGCGCCGCGTGGCACCGCGCGCACTGAGCAGGCCCTTGTTGAGCGCGTTTCTCCTCCTCCTAAACCTCCGCGGGTGCAGCCTCATAAAACGACGGTTTCCATGTGTGCCGCGTACAAACGTAGCTGTAAGGAATGTTAATTATATTTTGAGGTACATGTAAGCGGTTTGATGTGGATTTCTGTTGTCCCCTCTCTTTCACTTATTTGTCGTGTTACTTATCTACTGCTGCATGACAAGCCATCCCCAAACTTAGTGGCAGGTAGCACAGCTCTCTGTGCACACCCAGGGTCACAGGTTGGTAGTTTGGGAAGGGCTCTGCCGGGGCGGCTTCTCTGTCGTCCGTGTGGCGGTGCCGGCACACTCACGAGGGTGGTGAGTTGGTGCGTGGCTGAGGGGTGGCCTTCTCCCTTCCTGGTGGCTTGCCGGGACGTCTGGGGCAAGTGGGCCGCGTGCCTCTTGTCATCGGGCAGGCCAGCCCCTGCTCCACGTGGCAGCTGAATTCCAGCCTTCATCAGAGCAGGCGAGCTCCGCGCGCACGCACTCTCCGGGCCCCTGCTTGTGTCCCACTTGCTGATGTCCCGGGGGCCACAGAAAGTCACAAGCCCGGAGTCAGTATGAGGGGTACCACGCAGGGTGTGGCCTCACCGGGAGTCGGCCTGTGACAGTGTCAGTGAGGTTTGGCGGTGAGGCCCATTTCCGGGGGGTAGAGGCGTTCCCGATTGTATTCAACGGCTGCCTTGGTATTCACAGTGGCCACAAAGACAGTGACGTTAGCAATAGTAAACTGCTTTCTAGGGACTTAATATTGAGTGATGCAATTTAAAAACATCTTATCTTGGGCTTCCCTGGTGGCGCAGTGGTTGAGAATCCGCCTGCCGATGCAGGGGACACGGGTTCGTGCCCCAGTCCGGGAGGATCCCACGTGCCGCGGAGCGGCTGGGCCCGTGAGCCATGGCCGCTGAGCCTGTATGTCCGGAGCCTGTGCTCCACAACGGGAGAGGCCACAACAGTGAGAGGCCCGCATACCACCAAAAAAAAAAAAAAAAATAAAAAATAAAAATAAATAAAAATAAAAACATCTTATCTTTAATCGGTACAGCAACTCACAAGACAAGAATTTGAGTCCCTGATTTATCAGTGAGAAAATAGAAGTTCATATATGCTAAGTAACTTGCCCAGTGTCCCACATCTAGGATGTGGCTTAAAACTGTCCCGTAGTTCATGAGTGGGTTACCCTGGGGCTGTATTTCTGGAGTCCAGGGACCAGAGGCCCAGCAGCCACTGGACGCAGGCAGACGGGGCTTCTGTCCACGCCCCGTGAGGGACCCCTCCCGCTTATGTCACCACAGTGTCCTACACGACCCTCTGGCTTTATTTCCTGTTGCGACCCCAAGAGCCCCTGTTACTTAGTGGCTGCCCCTTTCCTGACCAGCGGACGTGGGCGTTGTGGCTTCCCGGCCCTCCGCCGTCCCTCCCGCCCTTCCTCCTGCTGCCGTGTGCCCTCCGGCTTCCTCCACGGCGTCTTCCCTACGTTCCGTCCCTCAGAGGACCTGCCTCTTCTCTGAACCCCCGGAGCACTTGCTGATTTAAACCAACCCGTTCAGCACCGGACGTCTGTGATCTTGTGTTGTTACCATGATTATTTTGCATCTTACATCGCTTCTTTCCGTAACTGCCTAGAAAGCAAGGCCTATCTTAGACCTTCTCTGGCTTTTCCTGCCCGGCCCCCCAAACAGAGTCGATTCTTACTGTGTACTTACTGACGAATTTTATATGTGACACACAATGTGGAGACGGTCGTCAGCTGTACTTGTGGGGGTTAGAGTTGGCGCCTGTCAAGACAGGAATTCCACTTGAGTCTGGTTTCTTACGAGAGACGGTGGTTGCCAGAGGTTTCATAGTAGTTTGAATCCAAGCACTACATGGCCCTAGTGATCTGTTTTGATAATGGGTAAACCCTTTCTGTTAGCTGGAAAGGACACATGCACACAGATAAGCTTTTCATACTTGTACTTGTTGCTTCTCCTGTCTTAAATAGCAGATAAGAAGCTGGGAGCCAGCGTCAGCCGTCCCAACTCTGAGAGCAAGAGTAGTGCCGCAGAGCAGGCGCCAGCACCAGCGCAGATCACCTCCTCCGCCTCTTCAGCCCGGAGAGTGAGTAGTTTGGAGTTAATTTGCATATTTCCCACTCTTGCAGTAACATGCAGTTAGAAAGGCCTTAAAGGTACATTCATGCTTTTTTTTTTTTTTTTAAATTGAGTATAGTTGATTTATGATGTGTTAGTTTCAGGTATACAGCAAAATGATTCAGTTATACATATATATCTATTTTTTTTCAGGTGTTTTTTCCTTTATAGGTTATTACAAAACACTTAGTAGAGTTCCCTGTGCTGTACAGTAGGTCCATGTTGTTTATCTATTTCGTATATAGTCGTGTGTATATGTTGATCGCAGACTCTTAATTTATCCCTCCCCGCCTTGCCCTTTGGGAACCATAAGCTTGTTTTCTGTGTCTGTGAGTCTGTTTCTGTTTCGTAAATAAGCTCATTTGTATCCTTTTTTTTAGATTCCACATATGAGTGACGTCATATGGTATTTGTCCTTCTCTGTCTGACTTAGGTCACTTCGTATGGTCATCTCTAGGTCCATCCCTGTGGCTGCAAACGAAACGATTTCACTCCTTGTTATGGCTGAGCAGTACTCTGCTGTATATCTGTACCACATTTTTACATTCCTGCCTTAGTCAGCTCAGCTGCCATAACAAAACACCACGAACAGGGTGGCTTTAGATAGAAGTTTATGTCTCACAGTCTGGAGGCTGGAAACCCAAGATCAAGGTGCCGGCAGGCTCAGTTCACGGTGAGGGTGCTCTTCCTGGCTCTCAGACAACCGCCTGGTCTCCAAGTATCATCACTCTGGGGTTTAGGGCTTCAGTATATGGATTTGGAGGAGTGGACACGACGTTTGTGTCCATGACTTTGCCCACAGTATGTTTAAAACAACTATAAAGCCATCACCAAACAAATTCGGCTACAGTGTGCTTAGATGACACAGGCCCTAGTAACCTGGGACCAAGGAAATGTTGTCAGTTGTCTATTTTCTTCGTGTCTGAAGTCGAGGTGAGCGTATGTGAAGCTCGGATTGGGCCGGGAAGATAGCCGGCATCCAGCCTTGATGTGATGACTGCTCTTCTTTTTTACTTCTCGTGTCCCTTTTGCTCTCCTGAGCTAAGTCCCCGTAGTCGACGAGGAGGAGAGGGCAGAGGCCGGAGCACTTGCTGCAGTGCGCGGGCGCCTCGCCGCTGCTGCCTAGCGCGTGGGAGTGGCCCGGGCTCTCCGTGCTCAGCCCTCGGGGAGCTCTGTGCTCTGCGGGTGTTTAACTGGCTGACCTTCGCAGAGCCTCGCGAAGGTGCGCCTGGGATTCTGGTGTCCTGGGGAAACGAGGAGGCAGAGGCTCCGCTGTGCGTTTGTTTCTGGGAGCATCCAGCCTCTTAGCCTGCACACCCCCCTGCTTCTGCGCGCGGCTAAATCGCCTGCTCTTTTGAGAGGAAACGCACTAAATTTAAAAAGACACAAACGCACACCCATACTTATTCCACTTTGCTAAAAGAAAGCTGGGCAAGACAGTGTTCCCCTCAGAACCAGGGTGGCTTATAAGGAGCCGACAGGATTGATCCTCTGGAGCTGGAAGGAATACCGTAAATATATCCATTCAGATGATCGGGTAAAAGAGAAAAATCTAAGCATGGTTTTACATTTCTATTGCGTTTTCACTGCCCGGCGGTAGAGGTGGCCTGGTTCTGGAGAAGGACCGACGCTTCTAGCAGAGCCCCCCACGGCCCAGGAGGAGGCCCACGGCGGATGGTCTGTAGACCAGATGTGCCCCAGCCTGGTCTTCAGGCTGACACTAGGCTGTGATGGTTTCTGTGGTTTATAGCAAGATGAGATGGTTAAGGACAGTGTAGGCTTTCCATGAAGCTTTCTTTTCTAATGTTAAAATTACTTCTCTCTCTCTTGTTTTTTAATGAAATGATGGTACCGGAAATGGTAATCCATTTCTGAAAGCTGTTCTCCTGGCAAAATTTAAAAACTGGCAGGCAACTCTATGACTTGTACCATTTTCTTTTCGTTTTTAATTTTGCTGCTCGCTGAAATCTGAAATGCTTAGAGCTGCTGCCCTCCATCAAATAAACCGTTGTCTTGAAATCAGCAGTTAGAATTTGAGCGGAGTGGCCTTTAGCATCTGTGTGCCCGCTCCCTCCTCTCAGCTCGCCACGGTCCCATCACAGGGCCCTGAAACATGGCGACACCTCGGCCCGCCCTGTGTTGCCCGGTGTCCACGTGTTATAAGAGGGGTGAGCCCTTTGCCAGGGTTACAGGTGGGCACGTGAGGCCTGGAGAGGTGAGGTGTCCTGTCCCCAGGCACCCAGCGGACAGGAGAGGGCATGTCACCAGGCCCGGATCAGCACTGGGCCCGCTGTTGCATTCCTCAGAGCAGCTGCCGGGTGGGAGCCTCTTAGGCTGTCTCTGGCCCAGGAGAAAGGGAGCCCTGCGAGGGCTGGCGGCCGCCAGGTGAGAAAGGGCCCCGGCGCCTGGCCTGCCGCGCGCTTCTCCCTGCCCTGCCCCGTATCGCCCCACGGAGCTCAGCTGGGGGTGGAGAGAACCATCCGGACCTTCCTTCCCTTTGCTTCGTCCCTCGTAGTTCTCCGGCCTTTTCAACAAGCCGGAAGAGCCCAGAGATGAGTCTGCGTCTTCGTGGAGGCTGGGCCTCAGGAAGACCGGCAGCCAGAACGTGCTGAGCGAGGCGGCCAAGTCCAGGGAGGCCCTGCGGGACCGGGGTGCATCCATCCACCGCTCGGCCTCCAGCCCCCGCATCTCCACGGTGCTGGACAACAGAGAAAAGGTGTAGTTTCCTTCCGTGACAGTTCAGCCTTGGGAGCGAGGGAGAGCATTTTCTAGTCCCCCATTTGCTCTGGAGGCACAGAGTCTTTGAAAGGGGTCAGGCCCTTTGATGAGTCACATAGCTCTTCGCTTTGCTGTTACCCGCTTGGCCAAGGGAGGAAGAACCCCTTCCTTCTGGCATCGCATACCTTCTGTTCGCTCCTCTTACCCTCCTTACCCAGGGCAAAAAGTGCGTCAGAAGCCTGAAGATTTGGATACGGCCGAAAAGGTTGCTTTGAACCAGTACCAGCAATTTATCCTTCTCATGTTCAGGAGCAGAGTTCCTTGGTTGGCCTTTCAACCCTCGTGAGGCTCGGGCAGAGTAGCACCTAGGAAAAAAAATGTTAGGGTCTCATTTTTTCATTAATGGATGTATGATCCAGCTACCTTCTCATCTACTGTTCATCCAGAAGGAGCATGTTTCTGTGTCTTCACTCTGGTTCCAGAGTTCACTGGGCTCGCCTGGTGCACCTCTCTGGGGCTGGGTCTCCTTTAACCGCAGACCCCTCGCTCGGTCCTGGGTTTCCCGAGATGCACAGGCCCGAGGTGTGTTGGCTGGATTAGCTCTGGGGCCCATTTGTACCTGAGGCTGCATTTCGAGGGAGAGAACTTGAGAGTGCAGTTGCTGTCTGTGGCTTTTCCAAAGCTCCCTGTCCCTGTGGGGCTGCTGCTTGGTGTAATTTGTGCTGCTCTGTCCTGTTTGATGGTCCTGGCTTTTCCCGTGAGCATTATTTCCCTACATGTTGGTTTTTAATGGAGGAGAGTTGGGAGTGAGCCTTTGATTGCTAACCTTTTTTAATACCACTCAAACTGGAATTGGTATTGAATCTGGAAATAAGGTCATATAAGTATATTAAGTTCTGCGTTTTTACCCAAAATGTTTTACACTGTGTCGTCCTGTGCCTTCCCCATGCGTTCCTTGTTTTGATTTTACAGGAGAGAGAAAACAGAAGCTATTTCAGTGCTCTGGGGCCGCGGAGGCTCAGCAGCGCCGGCGACCCGGAGGAGAAGGAGAACAGGTACTCCGCACCCGGGGCCCGCGGCCGCTCTCCCGCTCAGGACCCCTGGCCCTCGACCCGTGCTTTGCCGGTGCTTCGCCCTTCAGGTCGACCCTCCCGTGTGGGTTCGCTTTAGTCCGCGGCCGGCTCTGCGCACGTGGGGTCTCTTTCCACTGGAGTCTCAGGCGCTCCTCGTGCCCAGGACAGGGCCTGTCCCCTGGTGAACACTAAAATGTGGTTGTTTAATTGAATTGATCAACTTCTAATTTGTAAGTGAAGTCTTCCTCATCAGTTAGCATGAATATGGGGATGTCGAGGTATCGCTGCATCTCAGAGCAGAGCCTGGGCTACAGCCTTGCCTCTCAAGGTGCGGTCCTCCAACCATCGGCACCGCGCCCACTGGGGGCCCGCCAGCAAGGACGAGTCTCAGTCCCGCCCAGACCCGCTGCAGTAGATGGGCACTGGCACAGAGTCCCCTCGGTGGTTGAAAGGCACGTTCAAGCTTGGGAAGGACTTCCCTGGGGGACCCCCCCGGGTCACCAGCTGTGGTTAGGAAGGGGTGCCAGGGCCGCTCCTGGGCGTCGCTTGTGTAGGAAGCTGAGGAGGCTCCTTCACTTGGGCACACGTCCTCTCGGCCTCCCCCGTCCCGCCTCTGCTTGCTTTGAGCGACCCGCACCGGGCTGACCTGCCAGGCTTTCTAACAGAGGAACGAAGTGGCCTCTCCTTACGGAAGGGCTCTAGATCCTCACCGTGAGCACCTGGTACCTACTGAGATGGGTTGGCTTGGAAGTTGCTAAAAGGAAGCAGACAGGAAGCCTTAACCAGTCCCCCGTCTGTGCGGGGAGACGGGTGTACGAACACCTATCTCTTGAGAAGGGTCCCGTTGCTGTCTCTGCGGCCACGTGCGCTCTGCCTGCCCGGCCCCCCCTCCCAGTTTTTGCCGTGCCCTGGACAGAGGGCAGGGCCAGTGTTTCGTTTTGTGTCCGTCCTGCATCCACAGGGAGTCGGCCGCTCACCTGGTGCGGAGCGGCCCCCCCGCCCGCCAGCTGCGGAGGGACGGAGCGGAGGGGAGCGAATCTCTGCAGACGGCCGCGCCTTCCACCTACGCGACAACCTACCTGAAAAGGTACCAGGCTCCAAGGCTGGGAGGCGGTTTCCTTCACTCTGGCCGTGGGCAGATGGGCAGTAAATTGCATGCCTTTTTAGCACCACAGTTAGCACCACAGAAACGAATCAAGAACTGAATTGCTTTTAGATTTCTTGGGAGTAACATCTTAAGTAATTTTAAATCAAAGTGAATTTCTTTCCCTAACTGTATCAGGTAGGCTCATTCCAAGTTCTCCCCAGAGACAGATCTGAATATATACTCCATCCTTTCAGTCCTGTAAAATCTTCAACCAGATATGACTGCGAAGTAGCCTCTGAGCAGGACTGAATCTAAATCGCCCTTGCCCGGCAGCCAGCTCTCCTTCCTCATCTCAAGTCACGCTTTGCGGGAGGCAGGGAGGGGCCTGTAGGGTGTAGCGGGGGCAGGATGGGGACAGATGTTAATTGCATTAAAAAAATTTCACATTGAAGCCTGTTAATTTAGGGACTTGAGTTGTTTTTGTTTTTTTTTTTTTTTATGACTTTAATGGCCCTCAGATCCATCAAGATATGAAACTCGCAAGTCTGGTGCAGAGAAGGTACCTGGGCTTCCTTCTCCTTTTCTCATCTGTATACCCCTTTCTGCAGTTATCTTCTTTGCCATGTACCAGCCAGCAAGCAAAGCACCTTTGCCAGAGCCATTAAGCTATAAGACACACTTAATTAATATTTCCGTTTGAACTTTGCTGCTGATGTGGAGGAATCTGATTCTCATTGCTTCCTCTGAATTCTTTCTTCACTTGTACTCTCTCAACCAAACCCCTCCAACTGCCTCATCAGGACACAGCCTTCATCAGTAAGTTTTTAGGTGACTCTCGGCTGCCCTAGACACAGGCTTTGGCCACAGACTGTGTGTTTGGGATCAAAACCTTTTTTCACTTGATAGGAATAATCTCGTCAACCAGTTAATGTCGGAATGTGGGGACTGTGCCTTAAATCAAACAGCCACTGTCACCTTTTAATGCCCTTCAGTTCTGCAGATACGTCCTGTAGGAGAGGGCTCAACTCTGAAAGTGAGCAAGTACGATTCATTGATGTTACTGAAGCTTCGTCCTACAGCCTCAGCGTTTTTGGCTTTAATGAGACTGTTGCCTGTTTGTCTTCGAGGGTGAGGCCTTAGTCTGAATAGTTAACTTATTACTCCTGACAGCTGGATCCAAGCTGGATCTAAGACCAAGAAAACTTCTCTAAGGAAAGAATGTTCTAGAACTTAGGGAAGATGAAGGTGCCATCTTCATCTTCGTCTTTAATGTTCAGGCCTGGTGTTATTTTGTGGTAGGGTTGGTGGCTTTCTGCATCCAAGTCATCAGCAGATGGATGGAGTGACCAGTATTTGGGTTCATAGATGTCGTTTGGCGTAACCTGGTGAACCGAGGAGAGGGGACATGTCTCTTCAGGGCGGGAAGCGTGCTTCATTGTGTGAGCACATGTCTGAGAAAGCACCTACAGCTTTTACTCTATACCCCGGGCCTCCAAAGCTGTTCTTCTGTGACCCCAAAGCGCTCTTTTATTTTACAGATCTCATTTTATGATCTTTCACAAGGAAAGAATCATGTACAATCACTGTTTCAAACAGAAAGTGTGAACAGACATTTGTCATTCTTGGACTATGCCAGACCTCAGAAACTTCCCATTTTCAGTCTCCTTCTTATTTTTTAGGCAGAAATTCCTTTTATAACAGCCCTGTAAAATGCATCTTTTGTCGAAGAAGTCTTCCTGGCTTTTTTGGGTCACCCCTGCCTCAAGTGTTTCATTACTATTATAGTCAAGAAGTTTTTAAAACAATTCTAATCCACATAATTTTTTACCGCAGTTGAGATGGTTCCTACCTGTCTTCAGCTGAGACAGGGGAAAGCTCTCCTCTGTTGCCTGTGCAGTATTACTTGCTAGACCTGAACCTTTAAATCCTCCCAAGGCGTTTTGGCCTCTGTCCTCTTCTACTCTTTAATCCTGAGTCTCTGCTCCAAACCCTCTGTAGATTCTCGGGCTCACGTTAGCTTTTGCAGTGTTGCTTCTGTCTCAGGGAAGCAGCCGGGGTCGCATGACTTTGTCGGGGGTGTTGGAGTTCTTTTTTCCAGCGCGATGCCTCTGTCTCCCGTCTGTCCCCTTTCCCAGCCCCACTCCATCCGTGCGCTCCGCTCCCTCCTGTCGCTCTACAGCTCTCCTCCTCCCCGCGCCTTCTCTCTGTGGGGTGATGGATGGAGGCCCGCTTGCTGCCAGGGCGCGGCTCGAGCCAGGCTGGGCCCCTCCACCTCCCAGCTCTCGTGCCCTCTCTCCATCCACCTTCCTTTAAGCGCGTAGGCTGGGTGGGGAGGTGGTGCTGGGCGGGGGGCAAGCAGCGTGTCCTGAAGGAAGTGACCGTGTGCTGTTTTGCAGCGCGTCCTGTGGTTGACGTAGTGGCCCCTCAAGTCCCCACCTCTCAGCCAATCGCAACCCACCTCCTGCTGCCTCACTCATTGCCATTGGTTCCTCCAGCTCTGGGGCGGCAGGTGGCAGCCCGCTGCCCGCTCCCTCCCTCCACTCAGTGCAGACACTGCTGCGTCTGTGCGCCACGCAGGTAAGGCTGCTGGGGGCTGCTGGAGTTGCACCCGGAGGCTCCGGCCAGGAGACTCTGGACTCCTGGAGAGTGTCCCCGAGTCAGTGAGGACGCTTTTGCTCTGAGCTGCGTCGGCCAGGCAGCAGCTGCTCGCCAGGTAACCGTAGGGCGTGTTTAGGCCTTGCCTCCTGCTAGCTCTCCCGGCTGGGTTGCACCGTAAGGGCCCTGGCTATTGTGCTGAATCGTGTGTTACAAACAGCCCACGTGTCATTTATACTAATTTCCCAGGAAGTATCAGGAGGGATCTCTTCTGTTTACTCTTTTTGGAAGATGGCATTCAACCCAAATCTAAAGGAATGCTAATTCTTGTCCCGGAAGCCTCCTACAGAGCCCCCTTCTGAGAATTTCCAGCAGTGAGTGTTTTGTCTCCACTCTGCTGCCGGCTGATATCTTCTTGGTTTCTAGCTCATCCGAGGGGTGGCACGGGCAGAGTGTCGTGTGAACCTGGAGCAGAGCTTCAGCTGAGGTTGTAACTGTGGCGTGAATGTGGTCAGAGACCTTTTCCTTTGGGTGCAGCACAGGGGCTCCTCCACTGGGTCTTGTTTCTACAGCTGACACAAAGAAAATGAAAAATGTCACCGAGGCCAGTGTTGCAGCAAGGACACGGCTGGCGGTCACGGCGCCCGACCGGCGCCCGGCTGGCGCCCGACCGGCCGCTGGGCCTCTTTTCCTGACCAGAGTGGTGTTCGTCGGCTTGGCCAGCCGGGGTGGCTGCTAATGACACTGTATGAGTATTTAGACATTTACCAGGCCCCGTAACCATCCGCTTGCTCAGGCACGGTAAACGCTCCCCCACAGATGGAGACCCCGAAGCACAGAGCGGCTGCTGATTAATTCAGAGCGAGGCCTGGGGAGAGCGGTAACGGCCGCCCTTCGTTGGACCCCAGCGTATGCCAGGCATGGGGCTCGGACCGTACAGGATCACGTCAGGCCTCGCTTCACTCACACGTAACGGTGTATCCAAGTAATACTGACTAGGTTTATTTTAAAGGTGTATTTTTTTTCCTCTCAGTTAAGACAGTCCAGAAATAGGCAGGGCTGGCACATAGCTCCAGAGCCACCAGAGGGTCTGTGTTCCCTCTGTCTTTCTGCTTCACAGTGTTTAGATCGTGGCGTCCACTTCCATGGGTTGCCTAATGGTCCAGAATAGCTGCTAGAGTTCTGTCCATCATGGCTGTATTCTAGGCAGGGAGGAGGAGGAGAGGGGGAAGTAGGCAAAGAGGGAAAGCCTCTGAACTGAGGATTTCTCCAAACGCACTGATCTGCTCGTGTCTCTAGCGGCCAGGGAGACTTTGAAAAGTGTGGAGTTTTCGCTAGGCTCATTGATGCCCTGAATGGTAGAATAGGGTCCTGTTAGTTAGGAGGGAAAGGAACATGAACGTGGATGAGGCGGCTGGCTGTTTTACCTCCAGTCCTAAAGAGCCCTCCGGTGTGTGGAGCGTTACCCTCATTTTACGGACGAGGAAGCTGAGCCCAAACGTGATGGCCTGGCCGAGGTTACTCGGCCAGGAAGGAGCAGCCGAGGCAGGGTTGGAGCCTAGGTTTGTGCGCTTTGGGGCTCTTTTCTGTTTCACTGTGTCTTTCCACTGAGTTTAGCTTTTATTGTGGGCGCTATGCTGAGTGTTTCATAGACATTATTTGATTTAATCATCACAAGAGCCCTGCACTTCAAGGCAGCATTCTCCCCATTTTACAGGGAAGAGATCAGAGAGGTTACGCTCAGCCCCAGGTGGGTCCAGAGCCTCTGATCCCTGCAACAACCTACTTGTAAGATTACATATTTCAAAATAATAGTAAGGATCCTATTCTGTAATTTGACAAATAAAATCCTTGGCATTTCTCCAGCATAAGAAATTGCAGAGACCGAAGGCATGTTATTAAGCTAAAAAGAAGTCCATGTAAGGTTTCAATAAGTGTAATTATTTTATAGCTTTGTTCCTGGCTGATTTTATTAGTGCTTCCTATAGGCTCATACATCTTGTAAGTCTGAGGAATTATTTGCCTTCATTTTTTTAAATTAAAAAATGAATGTAAAATATCACCTTTTTTCTGAGCTATTAATTGCTTCTGGAGAAGTGGCTTGTATTTTTTAGATACCACTTCAAAACTGTTCTAATTTTATACTGGCATCTAGGTACCATATTTAGGTTTTTATGATCTGATTAATTCTTTCAAGCTTATTATAATAATGTGATTATTTGAAAATGAGCTTATAGCTACTTATAAGCATTCTGGTCATTGTAAGTAGGTGAAAAAACCAGATTTTTAGCATTCATTATTTTCATTTCTTTCCCCATCTCTGTGAGTATCAATTTTGGATCTCTGTTACCCCAGCAACAAGCTGTGACATCACTCACAAATGATAGCTTTTTGGGTGGAAAGCCAATGGTTGATCTCAACTCTTTGTTAAGAAACAAAGGTCTTGTTTTCATGTAAATGAATGTAATCGTACAGCTTGCTGTTGGAAAATCTGTAGTTAAGGTTGCATGTAGAATCCTGTTAGTTTTGGTTTCAGTCTCTCCTGTCTGCAGTTATGAATATGGACAATGAGGCATTTGGTTCCGTGGAAAGAGAGCAGTTGCTAAGCTAGGTGAGGTTGCAGAGGGTCTGTCGAGTGTGTCTGGGTGACGCAGGAAGACGGCCGTCCGTCCGCTGTGCGGCCACCGCAGGCGCTCACTGCCTGGGGCTGAAGGGCGGTGACGGATCGTAAGTGACTTCAGTGTCTGTTGTGTGCGTGTGGAGACCAGATGGTGCTCGGGACTCTCGCATGTGTCACTATCTTGCCTTGTGCCATAGCTAATCAAAAAAATTTTTTTTCTAATCTCAAGTAGAAAATATTTTCCGTAAAACATAACTGCTTGGGCAGAAGATGTCAGACGGAAAGCGTACTCACTGTTCTAAGATTTAAGAGCTCAGAATTAAGAAAGCAGACCAACCACAGACAAATTCTGAGCGAGAAGGTTCTCTGGGTAAACCGACCTCGAAGCTCTGTCTCTGCCACCGCGTTGTCCTGTGCGCGCCTGACCGTTCTCTTTCTGCTTGTGTCCTTTTGATTTCAGGCCTCCTTACAAGTCCCAGGCTGACTCCGCAGCGGAGAGAACAGTAGACAGTGTCTCTTGCGGCACCCCCCTCTGTGTGATCACGAATCGCCCCCCACCTAGCACTGCCAATGGGGTTACAGCTGCCGCCCTGCTCTCCACTCCTGGAACGGACCCCTCTGTGGAAGCCAGGGAGAGGAGGAGGTGTGTTACGACTGATGTCACTTGTGTGGTGCTGCTTCGAGGTAGTAGGTAGAGGGGTGGGCGTGAAGTTTTCCCCAGTCGCACGTACTTCTGTGAAAACGAGTCTTCGTGTTACAGCTTTTGCGTTTTCTGTTTTGCCTCTGGCAGATTTTTGGTGGAGATCTTAATTCTTTCTGATTATTTAACATAGGTACTTCTTCTGTTATGGATCTAGGCATTTCTTCTTTCCGTTTGACTTAGGAGAGAGGTCACTGTCAGGCACTGTCTCCCCCTTTTGTGATGGAGCGCCTGAGCAGAGAGAAGCATCTTTGGTTTTGCTCTGGGTGGTCCATGATGACTTCTGGCAGCCAAGAAAAGCAGTGGTATGATAAAAAGGCTCAGAGAAACAGAGCTAGGATGTACAGTTTTGATCGATTTGAGACGAATACCAGAAAAGGAAGTGGATGGCACATGATGATACTGTAGAGGGACGGTGGCCAACCGTTCTGCAGGCTCCTTGGAGGGATGGTGGGAGCAGCCGTGAGCTGACCTCAGAGAGATGGAAGGCAGAAGCTAAGAGAACCTTCTGAGCGTCAGGATTAAGAGACCACGGCGGGTGTGACCAAGGGGAACAGGCCATTTTCTTCCACCAGAAGAAGTGGTAAAAATAGAATGCGTTCCATTTGGGAGTTTCAGGTCTACATGAAGACCGAAGCCATTAATTGTCCCTTTTTTAAGGCTAGAAAAAGAGGTCAAATCTTTCCAAAATTTAGATTTCACTTTGACTTCATTTTATTTTGAATATCCACAGGAAGGAGGTGTTATATTTCTGAGTGTGTCTGTATGTGTAACAAGTCAGAGTGTCTTTTCATCGGCAAGGTACAATGAGTTCAACTTTTTAGACGTTCGTTTATTATAAAGATAGCTCTAAGGCCTGAATTTTGAGAAGAAATAGAAGGCAGATGTTAAGTTGAAAAATAGTGTTTCCTCCCTTTCTTTTTTCATTTCTTTACGTATAACTTGAAGAAATTCCATTTTCTGGGCTAACAGATGGCAGAGCTAACAGTTGTCATCTTTTAATAGGCTTCCAGCCAGGAAAGTTTTAATAAATCAATCTTCAATATTTAATGTCTATGTATTTCATAGCTCAGACGTTACTTAGATACTGTTAGTTTCATCTAGAAACTAAATGCGAAAGCAATCTTTCATTGGCTGGGGAAAAAACTCCCTTTAAAACTCCTGAGCTGAGACAAGTGAAATGAGTTAAATTCATCATTAATGAGTTAAATTCATAATTCACCACCATTAATCATGGTCCCTGGAAGGATGCGTAAACCAGGTTCTTTATCAAACTGCATTATTAAATATTTAGTTGCATGAACCATTATTTAGAGAAATCTAGAGAAGTGATTACCGTCTTCTGGGAATTCTATAACCTGTGATCAGTAACCTGCTACAGATTGTGATTTTTGTTTTAGAAGTTTTATTCAAGCCACAAATATTTATTGAGTACCAGCTGTGTGCCACATATTTTATAGAACTAGGATGTATTTCCTCAAGGAGCAGCAAATGTAAGAATAAAAGAATTAGGTCAAGATATTAATGAATGGTAATATGAATGTGGTATATCAAGATGAGTGCATTTTAGGGGTGGCACAAAATAGGTATAGATATTCGTTAGATAAATAATAATTATTAGATAATAAAATCAGTAAATAGCTGACACAAGATAAATAGCTGGGGGGTAGTAGGTAAAGAGCTGTTGGGCTCAGTCACTTGATCTGCAGCAGCGTTTATTCCTTCCAGAGTTTGCGGGGCACCTGCTGTCGCCAAGTGCTGTGACAGCCCAGACCGCACAGCCGTGAGCTGCGCTGAGCGTGGTCCGAGCCCCGCGAGGTGTACACGCCAGTGAAGGGAACGACGGCACTTACACCTGAGACAGGTGCTGTGCGCAGTGCTTTACAGAAGACCCGCCTTCTCCGGGGGGGATCAGAGACAGTCACCCTCGGGCTGTGCGCCCACCCGGCGTGAGAACTGCAGGGCAAGTAGCAGCCGGGGGAGGGGCAGGGGCGGGCACTCCAGGCAGAGCCGACAGCCAAGGGGGGGCGGCGCCCGATCCTTCGGAGCAGCTGGAAGGAGGCGCGGTGGCCGGAGCGTAGAGAGCGGGGGACAGAGCCGGCTGCGGTGAGGCCCGCGGCGCAGGCGGGGCTCCGTGACGCAGTCTCACCCCCGGCGAGGAGGTGGTGGGGAGTCACCGGAAGAGTTCTTTGAACCGCTTTGCAGAGACGCGCTTCGCGCAGCACGTAATTCACCAGTTCAACGCAGCCGTGGCCACGGTCAGTTGTAGGGCATTTTCATCACCGTAAAAAGAAATCCCGGGCCCTTTAGCTGTTGCCACCCCGTCTCCCCCTTCCCCCGAGGCCTGAGCAACCGCTCGTCTACTCTCTGTTTCTGTCACGTTGCCCGCTCTGGAGATTTCATCTAAGTGGAATCAGTATGTGGTCTTCTGAGACTGGCTCCTTTCCCTCGGCAGCGTGGTTTTCTGTGCCGTAGCGCGCGGCAGGACTTTATTTTTCTCATGGCCGGAGACGGTCTCGTTCCGTGGATACACTGCGTTTCGCTTGCCATTCATAGGTTGGGGGGCATTTGGATTGTTTTCACCCTTCAGCTATTTGAAGAATGTTATTATAAACGTTCATGTGCAAGTTTTTGTGTGAACATATGTTTTCATTTCTCTTGGGTGTGTACCTAGGAGTAGAATTTCTGGGTCATCTGTCAGTAGAAGATTTTAGACCAAAAAAAAAAAAGTTGATGTGACTTACATTTTTTAAAATTCTGCCTTTTACACTCCGGTTGCAGTATTGCATACGAGGTGGGCAGGAACGGATGTGAGGTGACCAGCTAGGGGCCGCCGCAGGGGAGCGAGCGCGAAGGAGAGCAGCAGCGGCACCGAGGCGGTCGTTGGAAGAGGCGGAAAAGAGTGAAGACGCCCCACGTTTGTTTAGGCCGTGGCTCCAGCAGCACGGCAGACAGGCCCACGAGGGCCCTGTTCCTATTATAAACAGACGAAAGGGTGGCTCAGTTCAGAAGAATGAAAGGGAACTCTCAGGTGACAAAAATGAAGAGCCCCCAAAAGCCAGAAAGGTCTGAGTGGCCCAGGGCGGCGTGAGACCTAGAGTCTGGAGGCTCCGGTTTAGTGCCGCGTGTGGACGTAAGACGCGCGGCTGTGGACCAGGCGGCTTGGCTCCATCACCAAGGACCTGTGAAGAGCTGGAATTCTCAGAGGGCTGCCCAGTTCTTTGCCCACGGTCCAAAGATGTGTCAAGAGTCCCGGCAGGTGCTTTTCTTAAGAATATATATAGGGACTTCCCTGGTGGCACGGTGGTTAAGAATCCGCCTGCAAGTGCAGGGGACACGGGTTCGAACCCTGGTCCGGGAAGATCCCAGCGGAGCAGCTGAGCCCGTGCGCCACAACTACTGAGCCTGCACTCTAGAGCCCGCGAGCCACAGCTACTGAACCTGCATGCCACAGCTACTGAAGCCCACGTGCCGAGAGCCCGTGCTCCGCAGCAAGAGAAGCCACCGCAATGAGAAGCCCGTGCGCCGCAACGAAGAGCAGCCCCCGCTCGCCTCAACTAGACAAAGCCCGCACGCAGCAGCAAAGACCGAACGCAACCCCAAAATCAATCATTCAATCAATCCACTTCTTATCTAACAAAGACTGTATATATTTTTTAAAGAATATGTTTATACTTTCTGAGATTCTTCTCCATTATAGGTTATTACAAGATATTGAATATAGTTTCCTGTGTTATACAGTAGTCTTTGTTGTCAGAAAAATCTTTTATGGAATATTTTTACTACCCATATAGTTTGGAAATCCCAAGCCAAGAATTTAACATAGGAAGTAGGTCTGTACTCTTCAAATTTGGGGGCCATCATGGCACAAACAAATTCAAAACTACCTTGAAGATAAACACATCTTCAACCTGGGGTCCGAGGGGTTTCTGTACGACAGTCGCCACCAGAGACAGACGCACACAGAGCGCTGTGAAGAGGCGCTGGAGAGGGAGAGGCGCCGTGCGCGGGAGCTCCTGGGGCGCAGGGTCTGGCCGCTCCGGAAGCAGGTGAGCAGCACACAGAAACCGCAGACCGTGACTTCCGTCGGTGATGTCGACCAAAAGTAGTCCGCTGATCTAAGAAAGAAGTGGAGAATTTTATTTGAGCTGGATTTGAGGATTGTAACCTGGAAGAACATCTCAGCCAGCTCCAAGAACTGTTCCGCCCGTTAGAGGTCACGGCACAGTAGCAGAAGTTTTTGAGACACAAGGCTGTACGCGAGATGACGTCTTATTGACAGGTCGCACAAGCCATGTCTGAGCGTCATCGCGGCCCCGTCAAGAAGGAAGCTTGTCTTTAAGGCCCTGTCTTGTTGGGGCTGGGAGAACGCTGCTCTTCGTGGCTGAGCAGCTGTTCCTGCCGATGGAGGTTTGGGCGATGTAAGATGCAGATACGCCCTGCACGGTGAGCGGAGAGCGGGGGCCAGAGGGCAGAGCAGGTGTGTCAATGCTCGAATTGTTCTTGTCTTGCCATAAAATAGGAACTTTATTTCACAGTAACAATAATTAGAAGTGCCCAGCTGTACTAAAGGTAGAGCGAGCGATCTCGAGGAGCAGTGAGGTAAGTGCATCAGGAGGAGCTGTTGAGACAGAAGACGTTGCAGTGCACCGTTGTGTCTGGTAGAGAGCTGCTGCGGGAACTGGCGTGTGTAAGGCGTCTAACAGCCGTCTAGTGAGAGGCTGCCGTGTGCCCGGCGCAGGGGCGTTAAGGGTCCAAGGTCAGGGAAAAGCTAGCCCGTGTCTGTGTGGAAAAGGCAGCTCAGAAGCCGCAGTACAGTGTCCGATGTGGGAACGGGGGCGTCTGGAGTAGAGGGGCAGGGCAGGGGCCGCAGAGGAGGTGCCTGGGCTTGAGTTTTGAGAGGCTGGGCCTCACAGGAGGGTGGTATTTTACAGGGACCTGAGAGATTCGGGGAACAAGTTCGCTGTGCCTGGCGCTGGCAGGAGCGCAAGGCCGGTGCAGCGTTTCCGCAGGTGTCTTGTGTGAAGCGGATTTAGATGCAGAAAAACAGGGTGCTGTGGCCCAGCGAATTTGTGAAACGACGGCTTAAACACAGGTAAACGCTTGCTCCAAAACCTGGGGACTGCTCCTCTCCAGGGCGTGGCGCTGGTTAGAATGTGCAGCAGTTGCCACATTTCTTTGTCCATCGAATAGTTTTGTTTTTTCACAGAAACCTGACTGGTACTCCATTGGGAATACTTTGGAAATTGTGGCGCTAGAGAGAGGCGGGCAGGAACCACATGGTGTAGTTTCTGTCTGTGCCCTGCTGAGAAACTTGAACTTCCGCTCTCAGAGCTGTGGACTGGAGTGCTTTCAGCCGGGGAATGGCTTGATCAAATAAAACGTCATTTAAGCCTTTACAGAATTAAAGCCGTTCAGTTTCTCCTTCAGACAAACACACGCTGAAAGGAAGAAAGCACATGTTTTGAAAACAACTAAATTTTCCTTCTGAAAGAGCATGCTGGGTGCTTACTACTTCTTCTCTTGAAGCTGCAGCTTGCTCTGTAATCAGCTCCTTGTGGAAGCATTTTGGCTCTTGCTGGGAAATGGAGGCCTGGAGCCTGTGTTGACAGGTCCCGTTGGAAACAATTAGCGTCAGGCACATGGGTCTTCAAACTGGCCATAGCAAGACCTGACCAGTGGAAAAGTCATCTCAGAAAGAATCTCTGTTTGCAGGGTAACTAGAGCTCGTGCATTGCGGTGGGGTCTTCCCATGGAACCGGCACACCTGACTTTCCCTTTCTGAGCCCGTTTTGTTTGAAGAGGGGGGAAGTGGACGCGTGCAGCGCTGGCCAGGGAGCGGGCGCCGCTCTCCCCGGGCGGGGGGGGACCCTTCACTCAGCCTGTGAACTACAGGTATGATTACAGATACCTCAGTAGACAGGGCTGGATACAAGTGATCATCATGATACCGAATCGTGATCAACACGGAAAGGTTAACACTAGATTTTTCTGAGGGATGATGGGTAATTTTTATTTTATTTTTTCCTGTATTTTCCAAAGTTCCAGAGTGATGAAGAATTACCATTGTAATGGGGGTGGGAGGGCAGGTGGCTTGAAAAAAAGTTAATTCTGTGGACAACAGTGTCTATTATGATGTAAGTCTGTGAAGATGGCCACAGTCATTGAAGAGTAGACGTAGTAGTCAAGCGAGTCAGGATAATTTATGCAGGATTCTAGATAATTTGTGATTTTGTTGCATAAGCTCAGGGCAGGACCTCTGAAAGTTTATTACTTTTGAGAAGGGCACAATCTTGGATTTACAAAGTTCCTTTTTAAAATTTTCTTTCTTTGTTTTGTTTTCTGAAAAGCTCCCCTGTGACCAGTGTGTTCCTTTTACCTGATGCAGGGGAAGAGGAGTTAGGCCCCTGTTTTGCAGATGGAAATGCTGAGGCCCTAAGGGCATGGAGTGATTTGCCTGATAATCACACCTTGAGTCAGGCACAGTGGAGACCATAACTCAAGCCTCTTTTTCCTCCGCATTGAACTCACTAACCGTTTTTTCTTTGGGATTAAAAAAAAGTCTTGGTCCGGGGGCCAGTCCATGTCCATCAGCGGCCTGGAACGCGGCAGTCTCTGCCTTCCTGGCACTCTGACCGCTGCGTCCCACTTTGGGGTTGCTCCTGAGGCCGGGAGGGGCCACCAGCGTCCTCCGATTGTGAAGGGGTTGGCTGGGCTGGCGGACGACAGGGTGGAGAGGGCACGTGGCATGCAACTGGCAGAAGGCGGCAGGGTGTCAGGGCGGCAGCGGCTGTCGCAGGGCGCGGTGGCTGTCGGCTGTCGCAGGGCGCGGTGGCTGTCGGCTGGCTGTCGCAGGGCGCGGTGGCTGTCGGCTGTCGCAGGGCGCGGTGGCTGCCTTCATTCCGCAGGCCCCACGTGTTCCTTAGCAACAGTGTCCGCGGTGCCAGCAACTCCCGGGGCTACTGTTGGAGTCTGCGGGCTCCGCCTTTGATCCTCTCGCCCCAGCCCTGAATTTTACACCTTCTTTTTTATTGGTGCCCTTTCTTTGCTTGTAGAAGTGGCCAAAACAGTTTTTCTCTACAAGAAGCTAAAGTTATTTGTCTTTCCCAGATAGCTCACGTGCGACTTGCTTTGTTTGGTCTGTTTGCGGATGAGTCATAAATACCACACTTGTGGACCTCCTTGAATCCTTGGGGGTCTTTATAAGCTGGGTAGTTACTCCACTAAGTGAAGCTGTCAGCAGATTAATTTGGCATCGTCTTTGGAATGTCAGAAATTCAAACCAAGTAATTAAACACTGAGTCATGGTTTTTTAAAGTTGTCTGCCTCATCTCCCGTCCACGCTAAAGTGAGGCCGTTGTCAGTTCAAGGAGGTGTTCTAGAGGAGAGGTCCCCAAGCTCCTCCGGCCTCTCTCAGTTCTCGTTCTGAAATGAGTATTTTCTTTCCCTAAGAGACCGCAGCAGTGCTGAACTTTACCAGGCTTTTCTCTGCTGGTATAAATAGTTCTCTCTCTTCCTAACTAGGAACAGGAAGAGAGTGAAATGTGTGTAGCAGTCGGTACGTTCTCTTAAGTATTGCCATGCTGCAGGTTTCTGGGTTGCTTGTATGATTAGTGACTATGTTAGCTCATTAGCTGTTAAAGATTACGCTTGCTTGACTCCTTTCTTGCCATAATTAGGAAGTCAGTTTCTGCTGTTTTGTTGCCGAGCACGTGCCGTGTGGTGCGGCGTTGGGCGGTGTTGATGCCGGGGGCCGCTTTTTTCACGTCTCACAGGCCCCGCCGTCAGGACGCCTCATCCTTGCCGGCTGTCACCCCCACACGCGCGTGAATCTGGTCGTCGGCGCTCACGTTACTTCTGCTGGGTTTTGTGCCTTGCTGGTACTAACCATGTCTAAATAAGTCTGAAAGATCCCTTTCAGTAACTGTTAAATTATGTAATTTTCAAATGGTGATAAAAGAGCATGTGTGATTGACACCTGATTGGCACCGCTTCCCTTTCTCAGTGGTAAAGTGCTGGTGCGTCGGGCCAGATCTGATGGCACCCGTTAGCCAGCGGGAAAGATGCTGTTGGTCTGTATTTAAAAAACACCAAGTGGGAAGTGACTGTAATGCATGTGGGGTTTCTTTTTGGGGTGATCACAATGTTTTAAAGTTGATTATGGTGATAATCGTATAACTGTGAATATACTGAAAGCCACTGAGTGGTGCACTTAAATGGGGATGTGAATTGCATCTCAGTAAAGCTGTTTGAAAATAACACTCGGACCATTTCGGCCCGCTCAGCAGTTCTGGGAAAGAAGACCTGGTCGGTGCCTGCTGAGAGCTACGACAGTAAGATGGCAGGGCCTGGAATTTACAAGTCTTATTATCTTCTTCCTGTATTTCTGTTGCTAAACACAGCTACTGAGACAAGAGGCCTCTTCATTTCCAGAGACGGTGGCGTTCGTCGCACAGTTCCTCGGCACACCACCTAACGGTTCAGGGGTGGCGGCTTAAAAATGCCCTCCACTCCCTCCCGGGGACACACGCATTCCAAAGGCGGCCAGGAAGCCGCTGCCTGAAGCTGCAGAGCCTCTGGCGGCTGTGCCCCAGCTCCCTGCCACTTCAGAGGACAGCCAGCAGTCACCCGACACCTGCTGCACAAGCTCTTATCAGCCGTGTGTTTACAGTTTATCTCCTTCTGATAAAGTGGTTCTTTTTTCAGAGCTGTGAGTGTTGGTGACATGTGGGAGGGACCAAAATTTTGTGCCCTCACTCAAGCCCCCCATACCAAGTGATTTTCCCACGTTGGAGGAAGACGGGCGCTTGTGACAACCGCACAGAACGAGCTCTAGTGTGTTTACTAGGGGAGGACAGCGGGCGGAGTGGGCACTTTGTCAGCAGATTGGGCTTCCGGGAGAGCGGCTGCACGGGCGCGTGGCAGGTGTGCCCGAGGCGCTCGGCCTCTCGCCTGTGATGGGCTGGCCTGGCAGTGGAGTCCCTGCCGTTCCCGGTTTTATGGAGACGGGAGGCGCAGGAAGTTGCTCTTTGTGTTCTGGGGCCGTGGGCCGACTGGTGGGCCGAGCTGGGCACCGGTGAGCACGGGGCCTGGAGCGGCCGGAGCCGCAGGTGAGTGTCTGCCCGGCGGCTCTGGTGGCCGCGGGCGTCCCTCTGCTCCCCGTCCTCTTCTCTCCCCGGCGGTTCTCGGGGAGGCTGGCGGTTGCGCACACCATTTGGGGGCTGTGGTTGGGGTGGGGGGACGGTAAGAATAAGATGCAGTGTTTGGAATAAACAGTTGGGAACTATTCTGCTTTTTCTTCCGATTCCTAATTGATTTAAACGTGTGCGCTGGCTTGAGGATCCCGTCCCAGAGATGAGAGCGGCGGAGGACGGTTAAGAATTTCAGGAAGTAGAAACACGCACCTCTTTTTAAGAGGAAACTGGTATCGGTAATGTTATACGTAAGTTGGATAGTAGTACACAGGTGGTGGTTGTATTGTTTAGATCCTTTATAGCTTAAGCATCATGTAGTATATATTTTAAGCAAATAAGACGGAAAAAATGTCAGATATTTAGGGCAGTTACAGAGAGAAGCTGGTTTAGGTATGTGAAGGCATAGATCGCTCCTTGAGTTGGCCTTTGAACAGGAAATTATAAAATGAAGAGGCTTACTCATTGAGGTCTGGGTCAAAGCACTTTGCTTACTACAAACTGTACAGTCAGATTGAATCTCTTCTATTTCATTTTTTTCATACTTTATTTTTTATTTTATTTATTAGTATTTTTGGCTGCGTTGGGTCTTCGTTGCTGCGCACAGGCTTTTCTCTAGTTGTGGCGAGCGGGGGCTACTCCTCGTTGCGGTGCGGTGGCTTCTCGTTGCGGAGCACGGGCTCTAGGCGAGGGCTTCAGTAGTTGTGGCACGTGGGTTCAGTAGTTGTGGCTCGCGGGCTCTAGAGCGCAGGCTCAGGAGTTGTGGCGCACGGGCTTAGTTGCTCCGTGGCATGTGGGATCTTCCCGGACCAGGGCTCGAACCCGTGTCCCCTGCATCGGCAGGCGGATTCCTAACCACTGTGCCACGAGGGAAGTCCCAATCAGGTTGAATCTTAATGGTAATAAATGTTTTCCCATACGTGTAAGAAGTTTCCTCATTGATCTTGGTTGCTCAGAGGACCAGATTGTAGACGGCTCAAAGTGGGGCTGAGTCAGGCATTTAGGAGCCCCTGCTGCTGGCGTCATCGCAGCCCCATGGGGAGACGGACCGTCGGCCCAGCCTGCCGGAACTGGACTGTTCTCTCCCTGCTCCTGCTCTCCCTCCTGTATCGTGTGTCTTTGGCGACCGTGCCACTTCGTGCTCCCTGAACGTGTGTGATGTCCACGCTGACCCTTCTCTCCGGGACGGCCTTCTGTCTGTCGCCTTCTCTGCTGAGCAGAGTTCTGTTCGCACCGTAAGAACTCCCGAGACTCACGCCCCTGCTGGCTTCCTGTTCCTCCATTTCCAGGCGGAAGCCGGGGTCCTCTTGCCCGCGCTCTTCTGTGGCCCTGTCCTTAGGGCTGGTCCGGCTGACACCCCTGCATCGGGAGCCCCGGGAGGTGCTCCTTCTGCTGGGTTTTCTTCCCACCGCAGAGCCCTCTTGCTCAGCAAGGTGTCGGGTCAGTGGGTGGGGACGGACGAGCCGCTGTGTAGTGATCCTGCTGTCCAGAGGGGGGCAGCAGAGGCGCGTCTGTCGAGCCACTTTGCAGAAGGCCGGCTCCCCAAGAGCCTGTTCTGTGTTTGGCTCGGCGTGCAGGTAAGCACATCAACCCCACTCCACTTCAGGTGTTTTAATGTGGGCAGAGAAGGCGTGTCCTGGCAGGTGGAGGTGCCTTCATGTGAGAGCAGCAGGCACAGGTGACAGCCCCCCGGGCTGCAAGGCAAGAGCCCTGGTGTGCTTCAAGGTTGCCTTTTAACTTCTGAATCGGCCCGTGTGGAGTTAGGAGGTGGCTGTCCTGCTGCTCGCGCGTTCAGTGCTGTGCAAGAACTGCAGGTGCGACACCAGAGAGGCCTGCCTGCCTTGTGCCCTCGAGCCTGAGGACGCCAGGTACACGCCTCGGAAACCATGAGGCCGCACGGGGGCTAGACCCTCGAGGGCAGACTGTGTGGGTGGCGTACTGCGCGCTTGGAGGAGAAGGCAGGTCCTGTGAGATGGGGGTGGGGGTGGTGGGGGTGGTGGCTGTGGCGGCATCTCAGGTGGCCTCAAACAGGCCAGAGGTTTAGCGTGGGTTAGAGAATCAGTGATCTGAATGCTTACCGTACGCCAGTACTTCCTAGATGCATTTAATCCTCAGAGCTTTGTGAGATGAATAATATTATTTTCGTTAATATTATTTTCTTTAATACATATAAGAAAATTAAGGCTCAGATGACAGGCCCTGCCCACAATCACAGAGCCAGTAAGTGGCAAAGCCAGGATTCAAAACCGGGCCTTTGGGACTTCATGTGCTCTGAGCCCACTGGTCCGTGTCCGAGGAGCCGGTCTCCCGTGCGCCGTGCGATACCGTCAGCTGGCCCTGTGGCCACAGGGGTTAGGCTCTCTTGCTGTTTTGTTTTTTGAAGGAAACGAGTATCTGTCTTGGGAGAAACCACTCTGAAAACAGTAAATTGAAAGCTTTCCGTCCTCTCTGGAGTCCGAACGGGGAATCCAGGCTTTTGGAAACCAACTGAGGCATCGTCTTGTCGGCCCTCGTGCTGGTCCAGCATTCGGTGCTGGGTGCAGGGAGTTTCCCTTGGGGAGGATCCCAGAGCCGGGGCGCACGGTATCTCCCAGAAGGGGCAGCAGACGGGGACAGAGGCGCACCTGCCCACGTGCCCGTCCGGGCCGCCGCCTCGCCCCCCCTCCCTGTCGCTCTCGAGGGAGGACTCTGACCCCGCTCTGTCCCCCACCTCCTGCCCCCTCTGCAGCCTGCCGAATCGGAGCCCTGGCCCCTCGCGCGTCCGGTGCCTCGCCCACGGACCCTCCGCGTCCTTGCTCGTGGGCCGCTGTCTCTGGAACCCGTGTCCTCCACGACCTCTGGTTCCAGTCTTCCCTGCCCCTCGGTCCCTCCCCGCCGCCCCTGCTCTGCGCTCGTCCAGCCTTTCTGCCTCGGCCGGCGCCTGGGGCCTCCTGGGCTTCCTCCTCTTCTCCTCCCAGGGCCCTCCTGAGCTGCTCTTGCCGCTCTGCCGCCTCCTGCATCACTCGGGCCTCTGTTTCCCGCCTGGATCTCCCTGCGGAGCTTCCTGACACCACGTGTACAGCGCGCCTGACTTCCGGCGGCCCCCCAGAGCTCTAGCCCTATCTGGCCATTCTTTTCCTTTCCCGCACATTTCTTCATCTGTTTAAAGTACTGCGGCAGGTATGCATTTCCTTTAGTGCCCAGGTCGTCTTTAGAACAAGGGCATAAACAAATAAACCAAGCCACTCCCCCCTTCCCTCTGATCCTAAAAGGCAAGAAAGAGCCTTTCTTGTGGGTTAATGGCTAAGCTGACACTAGAACCCAGGAACACCCATTCCTAGTTAGAAACGGCGAGGAAGACCTGCGCTAACGCCTGCCCGCCGTGGGGCCGCGTCCTCTGCAGGAGAGTTTGGTCCCTCTGGTCACCTGTCCCTTCCAGCTTGTCCGGGGTGGCCGTACTGCGCGTGCATGGCGACCTCTGGAGGTAGGAAAGCACCCTTTTCCAAGATGGAGCGTTGGCGGAGGCAGACTGTTGGAAAACATCAGGGGACACTGAGAGAAGCCCGACGTAAGACAGTAACCCCCTCCTGGTATTGCTGGATTTGGACAAAGAAATGTCTTGCTGCACGGACCCGCACAGCTGGGGGGCCGTGGCGCTAGGTGAAGACCCCGTTTTCGTGTGGCGTGATGTGAGAAAAGCTGTGCTGGAGCCGGGTGACCAGTCCGACTCCCTTTAGGCCTCACCTGACAGCGCTGTGACCTTGGGCGGGTACTTGAGTGTCTCTGTGGGCCTCGGTCAGCTCTTCTGTAAAATGGGAATGATTTTATCCTCTCCACCTGAAGTCTTGAAATTTGATCACGTGACTCCTCGAACTCATAAAATCTTTAGCCACAGGTCCGTGCTCTGCTCTTCTCTACTCGCCCCCCTGGCCCTGTAGCTGTCCCTGCGTGCTTCCAGCTTGATGTTTAGGAAGTTCTTTTTCACCTCTCGGAAATGTACCTGTGCCTGTGCCACCTCATACACAGGATGTAGTCCAAGGAGTGACAGGCCCTGGTAGAGGACCAGTAGACCTTCTGTGATTACTGACCGCGGCATCCCGAGTGCTATAAAGACATACACTCACCTTGGTTCTTGCCCCGTTTGAAGTTAGCGGTTCAGTTCCGTTCTGTCTTCACAGATTTTAAATGTAGGACTCCCTAAAGCTATTCGAAAAACCAGTTTCCTGTTAGTGGGTTCTGGATGAGAGATTATTCTCTCATCATTCTGGGGAAAACAGCTTTGTACTCTCCCTGGAAATCTTCTTGGTTATTTTCCTTTCATTCTTCTACTTAAAGTAGCTTAATTTTACTTAGCCCTTCAAACCTGCATGGAGAATATTTTCATGGGCATTAAGACCGCTTCCCAATGAAGTATCCATTTCTGGGAAAAATAATTAAGGGGAACTCTTTATTAGACTAGGTGGGATGGATTTTATGGCACCTTTCTTTCTTTTCCGAATCACCGCGCGGAGCTGTGAACGTGGGGATGGAATCAACGCAGGAGGAGCAGGAGGGGCGGCGGTGATGCGAGAGCCGCAGCCAGCCGGGCCGTCCTGAGCCCCTGCTCTGGTCCTCGCGGCAGCCCTGCTGATTTCTGCGCGTACCTGCTGCAGCTGTTAATACCTGTGCTGCGTGAGGAACTCGGGTTTGGAGTGCTTCAACGTTTTGTCCGAGACCATCTAACAAGGAAGTTGAGGAGCCAGGCTTCAAACCCAGGCGGCCTGATTCCCACGTCGGGGCACTTTATCACCACACTGTACTTGTCAGAAGACAATCTGGGTCTTTGATTATGATGATGACGGTTTTCTTGATGCTCACTGAGGATTTGCTCTAGGCGTTTTGCACAGCCTCTTAAGATAAAATTAGCCGATGTGTAGTGTGTGAGCTTGAGAGGCAGAGAACAAATGATTGTTGTGTCGTCAGTCATGCTTAAATTCTCTGCTAAGTGTTTGAGTTCCGCTGATCACGTAACTTCAGAGTCACAGCAAATACAAAGAAAAATGCTTCGTGCCCTCTAGGAAACAGCGTAGACAGGCGCGGTAATTAGAGGGCTTCAGCGTCGGGGTCCCTTCCTCCGGCCCTGCATTGCGGGTGTTAGCCTCGTTTTCTCTGGAGGCCGGAGCAGGGATAGCTGTGAAGCCGCGGCTGCCACTGTGCGTCCGTCGCAGGGCCTTGCGGGCCCAGAGCGCCGTCCGCCCAGGGCCGTGGAGAGCCGCGTGGCGTGCAGATCCACGAGGCCCGCGTGGTGTGCTGGGTGTGGGTGTGGTCTGGCGCGGGCGTTGCCACGTTTTGTCTGTAAGTGGCCAGGTAACGTACAGTTTAGGTTTTGCAGGCCATTTTGTCTCCAGTGCAAATATTAAACTCTGCTGCTGTTGGTAAAACTTGATTTACAGAATGTGACAGCCACGTTTGCTCTTCTGTCTGGGTTTAGAAGGTACGAGGGCTCAGGCTCTACTGAAGACGCCGCGTGTCCCCCAGGAAACCGTATGGCAAGCTGCGTCACTTCTGTGAGTTTCCAATCCATACCTGGGTAAACGAAAGTGAATGAAAGTATGCCTTCCCTCCTCAAAAACATTTAAAACTCAAGTACTGGGGTTTTCTGGGTTTTGTTTTTATAGATTTTTTTTTTTCTTACAGCTTAGTAAAAGTTTTCATATATTGACACAGGTTACAAAGTAATGTACATAATATTCATTAAAAATAGGCTATAATATGCTATATATAGGTATAGAATATACATACATAGATAAAAATCTAGGCATACGTGTAGTAGAATAAAAATGGGCTTATCCTCATGTGGTGGAATTCAGTTTATTTTCACATGTTGATCTGTTTTCTAATTTTTTCCGGGAAAAGCATGTATGATTTCAAATATTTAAGACTCCAAGTGAGGCAAAAGGCCCTCGATTTCACCCCCAGAGCTGCTTTTACCAGCTGCTTCTCGCTCATTCCGTAAAACTCGCCGGAGCAGGCAGCGCGATGAGCCAGTCAGAAAGTGGCGCCTTCGCTGTGGCGTCTGTCGAGGACGCAGAGAAGAGGCAGCAGGCAAGAAGTGGTGCAGCGGGGTGTCTGTGTGTCCGCAGGTGCAGGTGGAGTGTGAGGTGCCGGCTGGTAGCCCAGGCAGCGTTTCCTGAGGGGTTCGTCCTCGGTGTGTGTGCTCGCCGGCTCCAAGGCTGGTCCACAGCTTTGCAAGTTTTTCCCCTTCACCCAGAGAAGAGGAAGCTATTAAGGAAAGAGGCACACGTACCGAACTCACAGTGGATTGAGACATGTATGGCGGTTCCAGTTAACTAATCCACATGGAGGAAAAAAAAAATCTCCTAACATATAGCCTGGTTGGAAACTTCTGTTTCAGGGTATGGCATATCTTGTAATAGACAAACTCTCCCACTGAGAATAACTAGAAAAGCCGGATAAACATAAGAAAAATAAGTCTTTAAAGGCATTGGAGAGATGGTAAGGAAGTGAGGACTTGAGGAATGTAGATCCCAGAGAGAAGGAAAGCACAGGAGGCGAGCCCGGCACCTGCTGTGCTTGTCCCCCAAGGTGCTGGCTGACCAGTGAGGCAGTGGCTACAAGGCTGAGAAGCTGGGCGAGATTTCCAGCCGTCTCTTAGTGCCTCGGGAACAGAAATTAAGAGTTCAGAAACAGGGGCCCCCGTGGACACCCCAGACTTCCCCTGGGACCATCAGAGGGCTGCCTTCCAGCAGGAGGGGCTTTTAGCAGACATGACCAGCTCTGTGAAGACTGAAGCCCGGCTTCCAGGTGGCTCAGTCTCAAAGTGGGTGAAGGGGGTTTGCCTTACCCCGTGGTTTCCACAGTGTGGTCTCCACATCAGCAGCACCACCTGAGAACTAACCAGAGATGCAGGTTCCCAGACCCCCTCCACACCTGCTACATCAGGGCTTCTGCGGGCAGAGCCTCGTGAGATTTGTATTTCACAAGCCTTGCAAGTGATTCTGATGCAATGAAAGTCTGAGAACCAGTTTCTTAGCCTAACTAAGCCGGAGAAAAGAATATCCTCTGGAGGATGACAGCATCTTCCAGAGCTGCAAGTTATTACTACATTTTTTCATTAAAAATTCTGGCATTAATTCAAAAATTACCAGACATACTGCATAATAAGACTGATTTACAAAAGACTAAGAGAAAATACAGGGCTTCCCTGGTGGCGCAGCGGTTGAGAGTCCGCCTGCCGATGCAGGGGACACGGGTTTGTGCCCCCGGTCTGGGAGGATCCCACGTGCCGCGGAGCGGCTGGGCCCGTGAGCCGTGGCCGCTGAGCCTGCGCGTCCGGAGCCTGTGCTCCGCAACGGGAGAGGCCGCGACAGTGAGAGGCCTGCGTAACACACGCGCACGCACACACACACACACACACACACACACACACACACACACACACAGAGAGAAAAGAAAAGAAAAGAAAAGAAAAGAAAAGAAAAGCAGACACTAGGCACAGACCCAGATATTGATTGTTGTCAGATGTGGACTTTAAAATAATCATAGTAAATTACGGTCAATATGTTCCAGGAAATAGAAGACAAGATAGAGAGTTTCAATAGAGAACTGCCCTCTCTTTGGAAAGATGGAAGTGCTAGAACTGAAAAATAAAATTACAAATTAAGAAATTCAATTGTAGTAAAGCAGCTGAAGAGAGGATTCGTGAACTAATTAGATTGGACGGTGGAAAACACCCAGAATGAAACCCAGAGAGAGAGGAGAAGAGAAAGTAGAGGAAAAGTGTAGTAAACGATTGGAGGGTGGCCAGCGAGTTGTAATAGAAGCGTAGCTGTCGTTCGAGACGGAGCGGGGAGGGCCGGCTGCTTCTCCTGGGCACCCCTGCTTCCGGGAAAGTGGCCGCTCAGGCCGCTTCCTCAGACGTAGGCGTGCGGCCGGCCTTCGCCTGGGAACGAGCAAAGCGAGCCGCTCACTCTGAGCGCTGGTTGCCCGTTGTAACATTTAAAGCGGAAATTAGGGCTTCGGAAAACTTGCACCTGTCACTGTGGGTGCTGAGAGTGTGGAACTGCTTCCCAGTGTGGAAGGACTGTTCTGCGACCAAAGGTAGTATTAGAGAATGCGGGGGTTTTTTAAAACTTTTATCGTTTTTTGTTGATATAGTTGAAATAAAGCAAGTCTTTTTTGGCATACAACGTAATGAGCTGGTAAGCATGTTACAAAATGATCACCGCAATACGTGTAGTTGACATCTGTCACCAGACGTATTTTCCTCGTGATGCGCACTTTTAAGACCTGCTCTCTTAGCAGCTGTCGAATACATTCGTGTTGTTAACTACAGTCACCTTGTTGTGCACACCTTCCCAGCACTGACTTCTCTTACAACCGGAAGTTTGTACCCTTTGACCACCTCCACCCACTTCGCCCACTCCCCCACCTCTGGCGACCGCCGATCTGTTCTCTGTACCTATGAATTCAGTTTTTTAGATTCCCTGTACGAATGAGGTCGTGCAGTATTTGTCTTTCTCTGCTTCTCGCAGCATAATGCCCTCAAGGCCCATCCATGTTGCAGGTGGCAGGATTTCCTCCTCTTTATGACTGAATATATTCCATTATGTATGTACCTGCGCGCACACGCGTGTGTGTCTATACACACACACATACACGCCACATTTTCTTTAGCCATTCATCTGTCAGTAGGCGCTCAGGTTGTTTCCGTATCTTGGCAATTGTGAATAGTCCTTCTGTGAACATTGGGGTACAGATTTAGTACAGATCGAGATTGTGATTTGGTTTCCTTCAGATAAACAAAGTGGAACTGCTGGATTGTATGGTAGTTCTATTTTTAATTTTTTGAGGAACCTCCATACTGTTTTCCAGAGTGGCTGCACCAATTTACATTCCCACCAGCAGTGCATGAGGGCTCCCTTTTCTCCACAACCTCTCCAGCACTTGTTATTTCTTTTTTTTTTTTCTTTTCTTTTTTTTTTTTTTTTTTTTTTGTGGTACGCGGGCCTCTCCCGTTGCGGAGCGCAGGCTCCGGACGCGCAGGCTCAGCGGCCACGGCTCACGGGCCCAGCCGCTCCGCGGCACGTGGGATCCTCCCGGACCGGGGCACGAACCCGCGTCCCCTGCATCGGCAGGCGGACTCTCAACCACTGCGCCACCAGGGAAGCCCGTTATTTCTTTTCTGACAGGTGTGAGGTGACATCTCATTGCGGTTCGGATTTGCGTTTCCCTGGTGATGAGATGCTGAGCGTCTTTTCATGGGCCTGTTGGCCGTCTGCGTGTCTTCTTTGGAAAAAGTCTGTTCAGATCCTCTGTCCATTTTTTAATCAGGTTGTTTGTTTTCTTTTGAGTTGTATGAGTTCTTTATCTAGTTTGGCTATTAAACCCTCATCAGATATATGACTTGCAAATATTTTCTCCCATTCAGTAGGTTGCCTTATTGTTTTGTTGCTGATTTTCTTTGCTGTGCAGAAGCAAAAAGTTTGATGAAGTCCCACTTGTTCATTTTTGGTTTTGGTGTCAAATCCAAAAAATCATTGCCGAGACTGATGTTAAGGAGCTTAAACCGTATGTTGAAGAATGTGATTTTTTATGTTACTATTGCATAACGAAATGTGTCACCGTTTGGGGGATTTTACCAAAGACGTGGCCTGGTAAGACATTCCATCCAAGGTACAAGATAGACCACTGGATTTTGGCATAACAGAATATGAAAGTTCTGTTAACATCATTTCAGATTCCACATTGCGACTAACCTTAAAGAAAGTACCACTTGTGTTTGACTACAGGATCAAAGAAGACGGTCCACAATTATCTGGAAAAGCTATTCTAACACTCCTTGCTTTTCCAACTACGTATCTGTGCAGGACTGGATATTTTTTATATATTTTAACTAAAACAGCATATTGCAGCATATCGAATGCAGAAATGTATATGAGAATGGGGCTGTCTTCTATTACGCCAACATTAAAGCAATTTACAAAAATGTAAAATAATGCCACTCTTACTAAATTTTTTTGTTTTAGAAAATTGTTATTTTTCATTGATGTTAACATGTAATAGGGCTATCATTTTCAGATGAATTAATAAACACGTTTAATTTCTCAACTTTACTGCTTAATAAGGTAGATGTTAATAGATATACCCCACATAAACAAAAGCTGTTTGGGGATCCTCAGTAATTTTTTAAAATATAAAAGGGTCCTCAGACCGATCAGCTGAGAACCGTTGCTGTAGGTACAAGGCGACCTAATTTTATTGTGCTTCACGTTATCGCTTCCAGATACTGCGTTGTTCACAAATTCAAGGTTGGTGGCAGCCTGTGTCGCACGAGTCTCTCGGTGCCATTTTTCCAACAGCGTCTGCTCACTTCATGTCTCTGTGTCACATTTGGTTATTCTCACAGTATTTCAAGCTTTTTCATTATCGTATTTGTTATATCTGTGATCAGTGATACTTGATGTTACTGTTGTAATTGTTTGGGGTGCCACACACCACACCCACACGAAAATAATCAATAAATGCTGCATCTTTACTGCTCTACCCAGCAGTGGCTCTCCTGTCCCTCTCCCTCTCCTTGGGCCTCCCTATTCCCTGAGACAAAGCAATGCTGAAGTTAGGCCAGTTAATGACCCTACAAGGGTCCCTAAGTATCCAAGTGAAAGGAAGGGTTGCACATCTCTCACTTTAAATCAAAAACTAGAAATTATTACCCTTAGCGAGGAAGGCACGTGGAAAGCCAAGACAGGCCTAAAGCTGGGCCTCTTGCACCAAACGGTTAGCCAAGCTAGAAGTGCAAAGGAAAAGTTCTTGAAGGAAGTTAAAAAGTACTACTTCAGTGAACACACAAATGATAAGAAAGCGAAACAGCCTTATCGCCGATATGGAGAAAGTCTGAGTGGTCTGGATAGAAGATCAAACCAGAAACAGCAAAGCCTCATCCCGAGCAAGGCCCTAACTCTGTTCAGTTCCCCGAAGGCTGAAAGCGGTGGGGAAGCTGCAGAAGAAAAACGTGAAGCTCAGCAGAGGTTGATTCATGAGGTTTAAGGAAAGATGCATTCTCAGTCACATAAAAGTGCAAGGTGAAGCAACAGGTGCTGATGTAGAAGCGGCAACAAGTTATCCAGAAGACCCAGCTAAGATAATTCATGAAAGTGGCTGCACTGGGCTTCCCTGGTGGCGCAGTGGTTGAGAGTCCGCCTGCCGATGCAGGGGACGCGGGTTCGTGTCCCGGTCTGGGAAGATCCCACATGCCGCGGAGCGGCTGGGCCCGTGAGCCACGGCTGCTGAGCCTGCGCGTCCAGAGCCTGTGCTCCGCAAAGGGAGAGGCCACAACAGTGAGAGGCCCGCCTACCACAAAAAAAAAAAAAAAAAAAAAAAAGAAAGTGGCTGCAGTAAACCACAGATTTTCCATGTAGGTTAAACAGCCTTCTATTGGAAGAAGACGCCATCCAGGACTGCAGAGTTAGAGAGGGGACGTCAGTGCCTGGTTTCAAAGGACAGGCTGACTCTCCGGTTCGGGGCTGATGCAGTTGGTGAGTTTCAGTCGACGCCAGCGCTCCTTTGCCATTCTGAACCCCTGGGGCCCTTAGGAGTCCTGCTGCATCTACTCTGCCTGTGCTCTGCGACTGGAACAGCAAGCCTGGTGACAGCACACCTGTTTACAACATGGTTTACTGAATATTTAAAGCCCACTGTTGAGACCTGCTGCTCGGAGAGAAAAAGATTCAAAGTATTACTGCTCACTGACAGTGCGCCTGGTGTCACCCAAGAGCTCTGGTGGAGATGGGCAGTGAGACTCATGTTGTTCTCACGCCTGCAAACACAGCATCCGTCCTGCAGCCTGTGGATCAGGGAGTAACTCGCAAGCCTTACCGTTGAAGAAATACATTTTGGGGACTTCCCTAGTGGTGCAGTGGATAGGAATCCGCCTGCCAATGCAGGCAACACGGGTTTGATCCGCGGTCCGGGAAGATCCCATATGCCGCGGAGCAACTAAGCCCGTGTGCCACAACTACTGAGCCTGCGCTCTAGAGCCCGTGAGCCAAAACTACTGAGTCCTTTTGCCACAACTACTGAAGCCCACCCGCCTAGAGCCTGTGCTCCGCAACAAAGAGAAGCCACCGCAATGAGAAGACTCTGCTCTGCAATGAAGAGTAGCCCCTGCTCCCTGCAACTAGAGAAAGCCTGCACGCAGCAACAAAGACCCAGTGCAGCCAAAAATAAATAAATAAGTTTATGGAAAAAGAAAAAAGAAATACATTTCATCAGGCTACAGCTGCCATAGATGGTGACTCCTCTGATGGATCTGGGCAAAGTCAATTGAAAACCCTCTGGAAAGGAATCACCATTCTAGATGCCATTAAGAACATTTGTGACTCATGGGAAGAGATCAGAATATCCACCTGAACAGGAATTTGGAAGACGTAGATTCCAACCCTCGTGGATGACCTCGAGGGGTTCAAGACTCCAGTGCAGGAGGTAACTGCAGATTTGGTGGAGAAAGCAAGAGAAAAAGAATTAGAAATGAGGGCCTGAAGCTGTGACTGAATTGCTGCAATCTCATGATACAACTTGAAGGATGAGGAGTTGATTCTTATGGGTGACCAAAGAAAATGGTTTCTTATTCATAGCAGCACTAGTTACAGTAGCGAAGACATAGACGCAACCTAAATGTCCATCGACAGATGAATGGATAAAGAAGATGTGGGACATATAGACAATGGAATACTACTCAGCTATAAAAAAAAATGAAATAATGCCATTTGCAGCAACATGGATGGACCTAGAGATTATCATACTCGGTGAAGTAAGCTAGACAAAGACAAATACCATATGATATCACTTGTATGTGGAATCTTTTTTTTTTTTTGCGGTATGTGGGCCTCTCACTGTTGTGGCCTCTCCCGTTGTGGAGCACAGGCTCCGGACGCGCAGGCTCAGCGGCCACGGCTCACGGGCCCAGCCGCTCCTTGGCATGTGGGATCTTCCCGGACCGGGGCACGAACCCGCGTCCCCTGCATCGGCAGGCGGACTCTCAACCACTGCGCCACCAGGGAAGCCCTTGTATGTGGAATCTTAAAAAAAATAAAAGATACAAATGAGCTTATATACAAAACAGAAATAGACTCACAGACATAGAAAACAAACGTATGGTTACCGAAGGGGAGGGTAGGAGTAAATTAGGAGTTTGGGATCAACACGTACACACTACACATAAAACAGATGAACGAGAAGGACTGCTGTGTAGCACGGGGAACTCTGCGCAGTATTTTATAATAACCTATAAGGGAAAAGAATCTGAAAAAGAATAGACGTGTGTATAACTGAATCACTTTGCTATACACTTGAAACTAACACACGTTGTAAATCAACTATACTCCAATTAAAAAAATAAAATTTAGGGCTTCCCTGGTGGCGCAGTGGTGGAGAGTCCGCCTGCCGATGCAGGGGACGCAGGTTCGTGCCCCGGTCCGGGAGGATCCCACGTGCCGCGGAGCGGCTGGGCCCGTGAGCCTTGGCCGCTGGGCCTGCGCGTCCGGAGCCTGTGCTCCGCAACGGGAGAGGCCACGGCGGTGAGAGGCCCGTGTACCTCAAAAAAACCAAAAATAGTAAAATAAATAAAATAAAATTTAAAGAAAAAAAGAAAGTGGTTTTTTGGTGAAGGTACTGTGAAGGTTATTAAGATGACAACAGAGGATTTAGAATACTACATAACTTAGTTGATAACGCAGAGGCAGGATTTGAGAGGATTGACCCCAGTCTTGAAAGAAGTTCTACTGTGGGTAAAATGGTATCAGCCAGCATCGCGGGCTACAGAGAAGCCGTTCATGAAGGGAAGAGTCAGTCAATGAGGCAAACGTCACCGCTGTCTTCTTCCAAGACATCGCCACGGCCACCCCAGCCCTCAGCCACCTCCTTCCTGTCCAGTGAGCTGCCAGCAACATCAAGGCAAGACCCTCCACCAGCAGAAAGATTACAGCTTGCTGAAGGCTCAGATGATGGCTAGCGTTTTTAACAATATTTTTTAATTAAAGTATGTACCTTGTGTTTTTAAGATATACTATTGCACACTTACTACAGTATAGCGTAAACGTAATTTTTATATGTACCGGGCAACCAAAAATTTCACATGACTGACTTTATTGCAAGATTCACTTTATTGTGGTGGTCTGGAACTGACCTTGCAGTATCTCTGAGATATGCTTGTATTACAGTGACAATTAAAATGTATTATTAGGATATTATGAACCGTTTTGTGGTACTGAATATGAAAATATAGATAAGATTCCTTGAAAAACAAATATTACCAAAACAGAAAATCTGAATAGGCCTAATTCTATTAAAGAAATTGAAACCCTTATTTAAAACCTTCCCATAAAGAACACTGTAAACCCAGATGGGTGTATTGGTGAACCCTTCCACTTATTTAAGGAGGAAATGACCCCAGTCTTACACAGATTCTCAAAGAAAACAGACAAGGAGAAAACACTTCCCAACTCTCATAACTTTAATTTCCAGACCAGTTTCTTGCATGGACACAGACGGAGGAACCCTAACGTAAATAATTCTGAATCTCTATGAAAAGTCTGTATAAACGCTGATGCGTACATCATGGTTAAGTCGGGCGTATCCCAAGCATTTCGGGTGGTTTTATCATTCAAAAATTGTCCAGTGTAGTTCTCCATATTCACAGAAGAAAGAAGGAAATGATAATTTCAGTATACGGGGAAGAAAAGCCCATGATAAAGTTCACACGCTGATGATTAAAAGACGAAACAAATAGCAAGCAGCCCCTCCTAGCCCACTGCCGGGGGCGGGGAAGGAGTTGCCTTCACTTGGGCAGCAGCACCTGCAGTCTTAGCCAGAAGCTGCCTCTCTGAAGGCACGAGCGAAGCAGGGAGACGGCTGTCGTCACCGCCAGCCGGAGCGTGAAGGCAGGAAGCGAAGTTAAAAGTCTAAGGATGGGAAAGAGGAAAGAAAGTTCTCCTTTGACAGTTATAGATGGTGCGATTCTGCACGAACGCTAATACGTTTGCAGGTGGTGTCTCGGCTTATGTAATGTCCACCCATAGGCTGTCGCGTTGGGTCGGCCTGACTTCATCTTGGCTCACAGAAACCCCCTCGGTGTGCAGACGCGCCTGCTGTCCCCCAGGGCCTCACCTCCGGTTGACTTCTTCCCCGCAGGTCGTATCTGACTCCCGTACGGGATGAGGAAGCAGAGTCGCTACGGAAAGCGCGCTCCAGACAAGCTCGGCAGACTCGAAGGTCTACCCAAGTGAGTGTGGCCTCGTGTTTAAGTCCTTTTCCGTCGGCCTGCCTTCCCACGGGAAGTACAATGAAACCGTGATGAAACGCGTGCCTTACTCCAGCCATTGTAGTGAAAGCTTTCCTGTTCGATCTTACACTGCATAGAACCAAATGAATTCATAGCTACATATACCCCCCCCCCCCCGCTTCTGTTCTCCAGGCGCAGAGCAGGTTTCTCTCCTTCCCTCCCTAAGACTAATCATGCCACGTGTTCCTAAGGCCCACACCTTTATTCCTGCAGGAGAACGGTCTGGCACGATCTCCGAGTGTTAGCCCTCGAGTTAGCATGGGACCGAGCCACGCTGCTCCTGGGTGTGTACTCGAGAAATAAAGCAGGCTTCTACAGAAAAGCCCTGCACAGATATTTATAACGGCATCATTCGCAGGAGCCAGAGACCCAAATTCAGTGTCATCTCTGGCCAGAGTTAACTTGCTGTAGAGACCGAAATTACGTGTGCAGCGTGCAGGTTCTCTGGAGGGCTGAGCCTGGGCTCCCGGCAGCGTCAAGGTCAGCGATTCTGTGGCTGGAGGTGCCCCAGCGAGCGTCGGGCGGTGGGGGCCCACGCGGGGCCGTTGCACAGGCCAGATGAGTGAGGCAGCCAGCAGAACCGGAAAAAGCCTCCCAAATTTCCACTGGTTTGGGAACAAAAAGAAATGAAGCCCCGATGCATGCTAATGCTGCAATGTGGATGAACCTTAAGAAAAAGTTATGGTGCATGAGAGAAACCTGGCATGATTCCATTTGTATGAAAATGTCCAGAGTAGGCAAATCCAGAGAAATAGAAAGTGGATTAGTATTTGCTGGGGGCTGGAGAGAGGGAGGAATGGGAAGTGACCACTAAGGGTGTGGGGTTTCTTTCTTTCTGGGTTGATGAAATGTCCTGAAATTAGACGGGGGTTTTGGACAGCTCTGTGAATAAACTAGAAAACGGCGAGTTGTATCTTTAAAAGGGTGGATTTTATGGTACATGGATTATGTTTCAATAATGATGTTATAAAAAGAAACAAGAAGAGTCCCTCAGGGAAGCTTTGAAGTAAGGAAGATAAGATCTGCATTATATTTTGCCAAAGTCGCCGTGCAGAGACGTGCTGGGAGAGGCCTGTGAAGCCTGGAGGCCCGTGGGAAGCTGCTCCTTGGCTGAGCTGGAGACGACAGGCGTGTAGCAGCAACCGTTGAGGGGGGCTGTGATGGGGCGTCGAGGAAGCAGGGGAGGGTGAGCCGGGCAGCAGGACCGAGGCACGGCCAGGGGACTGAGGGACCAGCGGGAGATGGAGCCCGAGGGGGCCGGAGAGGCAGCCTACAGTGAAGGGGGGGACCCCCGCGGCTTCAGACGCTACAGACGCCAAGCAGGAGAGCTGAGGACCGAGAGGGACCTTCCGCGTCGTCCCCGAAGTGCCCTTGTGTCCTTCCGGACCCTCCAGGGTCGGGCAGGCGCCGTCCTGTGTCGTCATTGCCACGGCTGTTACCACTTGTGCTTGATGGTGGTTTGCTTCCCCAGAGGATGTCACCCCCACGAGGGCCAGACAAGCATTTGTGTTGGTTTGGTTTACTGTGGTGCGGACTATACGCAACATACAACTCAATATTTGAGCCGTTTTTAAGCACACGCTTCCTCGGCATTCATTGCGTGCACAGTATCGTGCAGCCGTCAGCACCATCCGTCTCCAGAACAGCTTTCGTCCCCCCAGGCCGAGCCTCTCTACCCGTTCAGCAGCTCCCTCTCTCCCCACACCTTCTGGCAGCCACCGTTCTACTTCTGATCTCTCTGACCTTGACTCCAGGTAGCTCATGTGAGAGGAGTCGCCCAGGGTCTGTCTTCTTTGTGGCTGGCTTGTTTCACTCAGCGTGACGTCTTCAAGGCTCATCCGTGTGGCGGCACGTGTCAGAATTTCCTTCCTTTGTAAAAGGCTGAATCATACTTGGTTGTATATTTAGACCACATTTGGTTCATCCATCATCCGTTGATGGACACTTAGGTGGCTTCCACCTTTTGGCTGCTGTGAACAGTCTTGCTGTGAACATGGCTGTGCAAATCTCATCAGACCCTGCTTTTAGTTCTTTTGGGTATAGACCCAGAAATAGGAGAGGCTGGATCATATGTTTCTGTCTTAATACTTAATTTCCATTATACTCATCTGTTTTCTTGTGTCTTTTCCATTAGATTATGGTTCTTGAGGACAGGACTCACTGGACTTGTCTTCGTGGTTCCGGTGCTTAAAAACGCGGTCACTTTTTATTAAGAGAATGAGGGAACAAATTAGCTAATAGTTACCTTCTGGCTTTGGAACTCCCCTCTTCTGAGGATGTGAGCGTATGACTACTTGAGTTAGAGTCAACTCACTCTCTGTCTGACCCTTTTCCCCTTCTGCAGACGTCTCCTCATTATTTCCTTTTTTTCTGTACCTCCTGCTCCTAGGAGCCTGGGGAAAATTTTAATCGGTGGAACGTCTCTGTGTGATTCCTACGGTTACAAAATTATGTTAGAGAAAAGCTAGTTCAGGGCTTGCGGGGTTTTTAAAAAAATTTATTAAATGGCGGTATAGTTGGTTTACAATACTGTTAGCTTTGGGTGTACATCATACTGAATAAATTTTTTTAAGATTATATGCCATTTATAGTTATAAAATATTGGCTGTACTCCCTGTGTTGTAAATATATCCTTGTAGCTTATTTTATGCATAATAAGTTGTACCTCTTAATCCCCTGCCCCAGTATTTCCCTCCCCCTTCCCTCTCCCTCTGGCAACCACTCTTTTTTCCTCTATATCTGTGAGTCTGGGTCTTTTTTGTTATATTCACTAGTTTATTTTATTTTTTAGATTCCACATAGAAGTGATATCATACAGGATTTGTCCTCTGACTTTTTTCGCTCAGCGTGATACACTCCAGGACCATCCATGTTGTTGCAAATGGCAAAATTTCATGCCAGTGGCTAATACTCCATATATGTGTGTATGCATATATGGAGTATGTGTGTATATGTGTGTGTCTCACGTCTTCTGTATCCATGCATCTGTGGATAGACAGCTAGATGGCTTCCATATCTTGGCAGTTGTAAATAATGCTGCTGTGAATATTGGGGTGCATGTGTCTTTTCGAATTAGTGTTTTTGGTTTTCTCAGAGATATGCCCAGGAGTGGAATTGCTGGATCATGTGGGAGTTCTGTTTTTAGTTTACTGAGGCTCCTCTCTACTGTTTTCCACAGTGGCTGCACCAGTGAACACTCCCATCAACAGTGCACTAGGGCTCCCTCTTCTCTGCATTCTCACCAACATTTGTCATTTATGGTCTTTCTGATGACAGCCATTCTGACAGGTGTGAGGTGACATCTCATTATGGCTTTGATTTGCATGTCCCTGGTGATGAGTGATGTTGAGCAGCTTTTCATGTACCTCTTGGCCGTCTGTACGTCTTCTTTGGAAAAGTGTCTCTTCAGGTCTTCGGCCCATTTTTAAATTGGCTTGTTTGTTTTTTTGATATTGAGTTGTATGAGCTGTTTATATATTTTGGAGAGATTAACCCCTTATTGGTCATATCATTTGCAAATATTTTCTCCTATTCAGTCTTTCCCATTTGTCTTTTCGTTTTGTTGATTGTTTCCTTTACTGTGCAAAAGCTTTTAAGTTTCATTAGGTCCCATTTGCTTATTTTTGTTTTCGTTTCCTTGCCGTAGGAGACAGATCCAAAAAAATATTGCTGTGATTTATGTCAAAGAGTGTTCTGCCTATGTGTTCTCCTAGGAGAAATTCTGCTAACTTTGGGTTTTGTTTATTCTTCTTTTTCTAATTCCTTTAGGTTAAGGTTAGGTTGTTTATTTGAGATTTTTCGTGTTTCCTGAGAGGGCTGTATTGCTATAAACTTCCCTCTTAGAATTGCTTTGCAGCATCCTGAAGATCTTGGAACACTGTGTTTTCATTTCATTTGTCTCCAGGTATATTTTGAATTCTTTAATTTTTTCAGTGATCCGTTGGTTGTTTAGTAGCATTTTGTTTGGGCCACACATGTTTGTGTTTTCTGTGGTTTTTATTCTTGTAGTTGATTCCTAGTCTCATAGCCTCGTGGTTGGAAAAGATGCTTGATATGATTGCAGCCTTCTTAAATGTACTGCGACTTGTTTCATGATATAGCACAGATGTATCCTGGAGAATATGCATTTGAAAAGAATGTATATCCTGCTGCTTTGGGATGGAATATTCTCTCTGTATATCTATTATTAAGTCCGTCTGGTCTAATGTGTCATTTAAGGCCAGAGTTCCCTTGCTGATTTTTTGTGTGGATGATCTGTCCATTGATGTAAGTGGGGTGTTAAAGTCCCCTACTATTTTTGTGTTACTGTTGATTTCTCCCTTTATGTCTATTAATATTTGCTGTATTCATTTAGGTGCTCCTATGTTGGGTGCAAATATATTTTCAATTGTTATATCTTCTTCTTGGAGTCATCCCTTGATTATTATGTACTGTCCTTCTTTGTCTCTTGTAACTGTCTTTTTAAAATTTTCATTATTTATTTATTTATGGTTGTGTTGGGTCCTTGTTGCTGCGCGTGGGCTTTCTCTAGTCGCAGCGAGCGGGGGCTACTCTTCGTTGCGGTGCGTGGGCTTCTCATTGCGGTGGCTTCTCCTATTGTGGAGCACGGGCTCTGGGCGCATGGGCTTCAGTAGTTGCGGCTCGTGGGCTCAGTAGTTGTGGCACGCGGGCTCTAGAGCGCAGGCTCAGTAGTTGTGGCGCACGGGATTAGTTGCTCCACGGCATGTGGGATCTTCCCGGACCAGGGATCGAACCCACGTCTCCCACACTGGCAGGTGGATTCTTAACCACTGCGCCACCAGGGAAGTCCCAACAGTCTCTATTTTAAAGTCTATTTTTCTGTTATAAGTATTGCTACCCAGCTTTCTTTCCATTTCCATTTGTATGGAATGCCTTTTTCCATTCCCTCACTTTCAGTCTGTGTGTGTCTTCAGATCTGAAGTGTGTCTCTTGTAGGCAGCATGTATTGGGTTGACCCAAAAGTTCATTCGGGTTTTTCCGTAACCTCTTACAGAAAAACGGAATGAACTTTTTGGCCAACCCAATATGTGGGTCTTGTTTTTGTATCCTCTCAGCCACTCCATCTTTTGATTGCAGCATTTAATCCATTTCATATAAAGTAGTTATTTTAGTTATTTATTTTTGGCTGTGTTGGGTCTTTGTTTCTGTGCGAGGGCTTTCTCCAGTTGGGGCGAGCGGGGGTCACTCTTCATCGCGGCGCGCCGGCCTCTCACTGTCGCGGCCTCTCCCGTTGTGGAGCATGGGCTCCCGACGCACAGGCTCAGTAGTTGTGGCTCACGGGCTTAGTTGCTCCGCAGCATGTGGGATCTTCCCAGACCAGGACTCGAACCTGTGTCCCCTGCATTGGCAGGCGGATTCCCAACCACTGTGCCACCAGGGAAGCCCTAAAGTAGTTATTGATATGTATGTACTTATTGCCATTTTGTTACTGTTTTGGGATTGTTTTTCTAGTCCTTTTTTGTTCCTTTCCTCTTTTGTTCTCTTCCCTTGTGATTTGATGACTGTCTTTGGTGTTAAGTTTGGATTTCCTTCCCTTTTATGTGTATGTATCTATTATAAATTTTTTGGTTTGTAATTACCATGAAGTTTGCATATAGCAATATGTGTGTGTGTGTATATGTATGCACACACACACACGATTATTTCAAGTCACTGATCTAATTTCAAATAACATTTTAATAACCCTGCATTTTTCCTTCTCTCTCCCCATGATTACTGTTTTTGACATCATATTTTATATCCTTTCATTTTGTGTATCCCTTAACTGCTTATTTTGGATATAGTTGATTTTACTACTTTTTCTTTTAACCTTTCTAGTAGGTTTGTACTTGGTTGATTTACTACCTTTACTGTTTATTTGCCTTTACCAATGAGATTTTTCCTTTCATAATTTTCATGTTTCTAGTTGTGACCTTTTTTGTTTTCTTTTTTATTCTTTTTCCTTTCTTTTGCTTAGACACATACCTTTAACATTTCTTATAAAGCTGGTTTGTTGGTGCTGACCTCTTTCAGCTTTTGCTTGTGTGTAAAACTTTTGCTCTCGCCATCAGCTCTGAATGAGAGCCTTGCTGGGTAGAGCATTCTTGGTTGCAGGCTTTTCCTTTTCATGAGTCTAATTATATTGCGCCACACCCTCTGGCCTGCACAGGTTCTGCTGGAAAGTCAGCTGATAGCGTTATGGGAGTTCCCTTGTGTATAACACGCTGCTTTTAATATTCTGTCTTGAACTTTTGCCATTTTAATTCCGGTGTGTCTTGGTGTGTCCTCTTTGGGTCGATCCTGTTTGGGACTCTGCTTCCTAGACCTGGATGTCTGTTTCCCTTCCCAGGTTAGGGAAATTTTCAACTGTTATGTCTTCAGATACGTTCTGTGACCCTTTCTCTCTCTCTCTTCTCCTTTTGGCACCTCTATGCTGTGACTGTCAGTGCATTTGATGTCATCTTAGGGGTCTCTTAAAGTGTCCTCGTTTATTTGTACGTATGTATTTTTTCTGTTCGGTGGCAGTGATCTCCACTCTTCTGTCTTCCGGCTCCGCGGTCTGTCCCTCTGTGTCATTTAGCGTACTGTTGCTTCCTTCTAGTGCACTTTGCGTTTCAGTTTCTGTATGCCTCATCTCTGGTCGGTTGTTCTTGTATTTTCCAACTCTTTGTGAAAAACATACAACTTCTCACTCTGTTCATTCTTTCTTAAGTTCTTTGGTCAGCTTTACGATCATAACTTTGAACTTTTTCCCGGGTAGATTGCCTAGCTCCACTTCACTACTTGTTCTTCTGTGGTTTGATCTCGTTCTTTCATTTGGAACGTGTTCTTCTGTCGCTTCATTTTGCCTGACTTGCTGTTTGTGGTGTGGTGGTGTCTGGTAGGTTGGTTACCTTTCTTGACCTTGGGCAACTGGCCCTTCTATAGGAGGTGTCCTGTACACCCCAGCGGTGCGCTCCTCTCTGGCCACCAGAGCTGTATGCTCTAGGGGTGCCCCCTCTGTGGGCGGCGTGGGCCGTTCTGTTGGGCTGGGCCGGCTGTGTGGGCGGGCTGCTTGGTTGCCGGGCCCCACCTCGTGTGGACGCTGCCGGCTGCTGGCTGCTGTGGCCAGGTCATGAGGTGGCTGACTGTGGGACCCAGGGGGGCCCCGGGGCCAGTGCTGGCTCACTGGGAGTAGAGTCAGTGGGGCTGTGGACCGCCCACTTCACTGGTGAGTGAAGCTAGGTCCCGGGGCTAGTGCTGGCCTGCTGGTGGGCAGAGCCGGGTCCTGGGGGTCTGGCTGCAGGGCCCCAGGGTCCAGAGCTGGGGTCAGACTGCTGATTGTTGGGGCTGGTTCGTGATACAGCTAGCTGTGGGGTCCAGCGTGTTCTGAAGCTTGTGTTGGCCTGCTGGTGGGCAGGGCTGGGGCCCAGCTGGCCCCAGGGCTGGTGCTGACCTGCTGGTGGATGGACTGGGTCCTCCCACGGCAGGCTGTGGGCTCTGATTGTCCTGGGGCTGGTGTCCACCCGTTGGTGTGGTGTCCACCCATTGGCGTGGGAGGCTGGTCTGAAGGCTGGAGGAGGCTTACTGGTGGGCAGGGCCAGGGCCCAGGGGTTTCTGGGGCTGGTGTCTGCCCACTGGTTGGGGGAGCTGGGTCCCAGGGTCTCTGGCTGTAGGTCCCTGGTAGTCCCGGGTCTGTCTGGTGCCTGTGCACTGGTGTGTGGGGCTGGGTCCGGGGCCCTCTAGTGGGCAGGGCTGGGTCCGGGGGGTCACAGGCAGCCTGTCTGCTGGCCGGTGGGCCTGGGCCCCTGCCTAGTTAGTTGCGTGGCCCGAGGCCGTCCCATTCCTGGTGCCTGTGTTCGGTTGGCTGTGAGCAGGGCCGGGTCCTGAGGGTGATGAGCTAGAGGGGGGACCCCACGACGGTGCCTGCCTGCACCAGCGCCCTTGCACTTGGCCCGGCTCCCCGGAGCGGCTGCTGCCGATGTCTGTGTCGCCAGCATCACAGGCCTGCCTCTCCGGAGACCCTCCGAGATCAGCAGGTGGCTCTGAGCCAGGCTCCTTTGAGATTACTGCTCTGCCCTGGGTTGTGGAGCACGTGAGGTTTTGTGTGTGCCCTGTGAGAGTGGCGTCTCTGTCCCCACGCAGCCCTCTGGGACTCCTGAAGGGAAGCCCTGTGGGCCTTCAGAGCCAGGCGTTCTGGGGCCTTGTCTTCCCCAGCGCAGGAGCCCCGCGCTGGGGCTCAGACCCCCCACCCCTGGGGAGAACCTCCACAGCTGGGAGCGTCCTCCCGTGTGCGGGTCGCCCCCACCCATCTCGTTGCAGAGGGTCTCTCGCGGCCGCCCCGGTCGGTGGCTGTGCTGTGCGCGGTTGCCCGGCGCGCCCGGGCTCCTCGTGCTCGCCATCTTGGCGGCCCCCTCAGGGTTGGGGTTTTGTTTGTTTGTGTGGGTTTGGTGTTTGGTTTTGGTGGTGGTTCTCGCCTGGCTCTGAATTTTCACCATTTTGAGCCTGGTTCTTCTTTCTGGGTGTAAACTTAAGTTTTCCTTGTGTCTGCTGGACGCTCTCTGTGGGTGACTGCATGCTCTTGCGGGGTCGGGAGCGCCCAGGTGGAGACGTGAGAACCATGGGGGTGGAAGCAGCGGGCGGGCATCAGTGCTGACCTGTTTCTGGAGCTCAAAGCAGGAAGTGTACCTAGGCTCAGGCCTGGGGCCTCTGCGTACCGAGGTGTTGGTTTTCGGCGTATATTGCTTGAAGCGGCCTCACACACTTCGGGAGCTTCATTTGGAAGTTGGTACCATTAGATCTTTACGGAGTTTCCCTGCTCGTTCACGGGGAGTTAGTCCATGGTTAGGGTGAAACCTCTCTGACCTTGTGGTTATTTTCCCAGGGTGTAACCCTGACGGATCTCCAGGAAGCAGAAAGGACGTTCAGCCGGTCGAGGGCGGAGCGTCAGGCTCAGGAACAGCCCAGCCCGAAGCCCGTGGGCCCCGGAGGGCTGGAGGGCAGCTCCCAGAAGCATGAGCCCCTAGCGGCCCCTGCAGAGGAAGCTGGGGAGAGCCGCCAGCCCTGGGACCGGAGCCTGGAGGGTCAGGTGAGCTCTCGGTGCTGAAAGCAGGGCGCCGGGGGCGTTTCTTCCTCCCCGATAATTCCGGAACTGTCCTACTCTGCAGGGGACGCCTCATAGCACGTGCTATTTATGTCCATCTTTAGTTGGCAGACCTGTGTAATTGAAAGGATTCAGAGGAAGTTATTCCTTAAGTGATCGATTTTTTCCTCTGGGAGGCAACTAATGCGATTTTTCCCAGTTCTGTTGAGATGTAATGTTGCAACATGATTTGATGTGTGTACATGTTGTGAAATGACTACCACCATACGTTTGGTTAACTAAATGTGTCTTTCTGCTCTGAGAAGAGAGATCTTGGTATAAAAAAAAATACAAATAGAAGTATAAGCATTTATTATTTAGTTTATGCCAGGCACTATTTTAACAATTTAAATATGGGTATTAAATTGCTTAATCCTCACAGCAACCCTCTGAGGTAAGTAGTATTATTCCTTCTTAAAATATGAGTCAGTGGGGTGATAGAGAGGTTAAGTAACTTGCCCAGCATTTTGCGCGGCTAAGAAGAGGTCAGGGACTTGCCTGGCGGTCCGTCCAGTGGTTAGGAATTGGCGCCTTCACTGCTGGCCGCCCAGGTTCGATACCTCGTCAGGGAACTAAGATCCCACAAGCCACGCGACCAAAATAATAATGATATTGATTTGTGTGTGTGTGTCTGCCTATCTGTGTATGTCTGGTGTTAGACTGTTTGGGTTCAAACCACAGTATCCTTACTAACTGGCTGTATGTATTTAACCTTGTTTTACATAGTTTCCGAATTTGTAAAAACAGAGCTTATAATAGAGGGCGCTCCTTGTGGGGTAATACATGTGTAGTGCTTGACACATTAAGTGTTCAGCAAAGCTTAACTACTGTGATGCTGACGTACTTAAAAGCCTCCAAATTCCTCTTTTCTCTCCCCCTTTCCAACCAGATATGTACGTATATATCATAACCATTTAGGCAATTGGGTGAACGCTTATTCTGAATTTTAATTTGATGGTACAGTATTCTAAAATAAAAGATTTTACTGGAAAAAGAAAGCAGAGGTGGAGCGAGGCGTTGACTCCACAGCGTGCCCTCCTCACCACTAGGGTGCTGTTCTACAAACTTCTGCAGGCCCAAAGCACTTACAGAGCGCGCTTGTCCTCAGCCACAAGCTGTCCCTGTGAGGTAGACGTTCCATTTCTCAAGTGCAGTTGGCAGTCAAAGTTACAGGGTTATATTTGAGGTGATCGTAACTCCTGGTTTACCCAAGATTGTTGCAGTGACACCTTTTATCTCTGGGTAGTTAGGAACCATTCCTTTGCGCTCTCAGAAATGTCCCAGTTGGGATGATAAACTCTATGGTCACCATGATTACAGGAGAAAGAAGCCTTCTTGCTCGAACTTTGAATGGCCAGGCTGCATAAACTAACTGAGGTTCTGTTGTTTATTTCATTTGTTCAATCGGCTATTTTTTGAGTGCTTATTACATGCTAGGGCCTGTTCTAAGCACGTAACATACGTTCTCATTTAATCCTCACAGCCCTCTCTGAGGAAGATATTATTAGCCCCGTTTAATACATGAGGAAGCAGAGATCAAAACTCAAGTCACTTACTTCAGGTCACATAGCTCATTCAAGCTGGAATTGGAGCCAAGTTCCAACAGACTCCCAAGCTGACTATATTTTATTGCTTCTGTCTCTATAATTTATAAACAAAAATTTGTACCATCTCTGTATGTGGTAAGAATTTCTTTATCTCTGAATGTTCAACAAACCACATTAAGGTCTCTTGTCGAGCTCTGTCTGTCCTAACTGTAAAGGAAAACAAGTTCAAAAGGGAAAGTGGGGATTTTTCTTTTAATTTTTATTTATTTGGGGGTGGGGATGTGGCACGCGGGATCTTAGTTCCCCAACTAGGGATCAAACCTGTGCCCGCTGCAGTAGAAGCACGTGGTCTTAGCCGCTGGACCGCCAGGGAAGTCTCAGAAAGTGGGAATTTTTCAGAAGTGTCAATAAGCCTAGTTACGGCAGGTTGGTAGAAAGCTCATCAGATCTGGTCTGTTTTCAGATAACTACTGCATTGTTTCTTCATATTCCTGGGCTTTCTCTTTCCTTATGTGAACCTTACCTTTCCGTGCGCCATCTTGAAAAGGCCGTCATCCTTCCTGTTTGCGTTGCAAAGTCCAAGGAATGTTTATTACCTAGGTTGGTGCCCCCTAGTGCCCTTTGATCAGTTTAGGGAGAACTTTCCTGGACTGCTCTCAGCCCGTAGCATCTTCAGAGTAGAGGCGTCTACAACTCTTTCCTATCTGGCTAATTAACTACTCATAAGCCTCTTGATACAGAAAAGCCCATTTTTAGTAAGCGTGCTGTCCTTACCCTTTGGTTAGACTTGACCTCTGACATCTCATCATGTGGATTGTTCCAGCCTGTGTATCGTCGCCTGAGGTGTCCGGCTCAGCCAGACAAACCCGCAACACCAGTGTCGCCTCCTGCCCCGAGACCCTCCCTTTACACCAGTTCCTACCTGCTGCGGACGGGTGGGTCTTCAGTCCCTGGTTCAGAGAGTTCAGAGCCCCCCGCCGGCCCTGCAGGGGCAGAGGAGATGGACAAAAACGGTAGGTCGGGCTTCAGAAACCGCACCCTCCGCCAGCGCACGTGCCCCAGGTTCTTGAGGTCCGTGCTTTGTTTTCTCTCTGACCAGAGGGCGAAGAAGCCGATTCGGGTGGTCAGTCCTCTAACAGGCTGTCCCTTCGCGAGGGGAGGCGTCCCAAGGAGCGACGAAGAGGCACAGGCATCAACTTCTGGACAAAGGACGTAAGTGGGCTGTCGTGCTGGGGCATCTCGCGTTACCCTGCGCCGCCCACCGTCCCGTGTGTCGGGGGCTCGAGAGAAAGAGCTCCACACGGTGCCGTGAACTGTGCAGATTGTCAGGAGGCACCACTGAGGAAAAGAGCAGCAGAAGAAAGACCTCACTAGCGTGGGGCTCCTCTGGAATTTTCTGGCCGGGACGCCAGGGCCTGGGACGGTGCCGAGCACACGGCAGGCAGGCAGCAAGTACGGGTGAATTTACAGCAGCCGCGCAAACACACAGAACACGTGCGTAAGCCGCTCAGACTCAGCGGCCCCCCGGCGGCCCCCGAGAGCCCCGTGGTGAGCCAGCGATGCCCCGGCATCGTGTGTGCGCGGGTGCTCACCAGCTGTTTCAGGGGCGCTGCCAGAGTCTCGAGAATTTCAGAATTGCACCTGACTCAGGTTTACTCTTTTGGAGAAAAAGAGGAGCAAGTGCTATGAAGCAGCTTGACTTCTGCTTTTAGCTGAAGCCGGGGGCTCCCGTGCCTCCTGATGACGAGCGCACGCGCAGTTCGTTCCTGCCCCTCTGGCCTGCACCCTGCTCCCTCAGCCTCGTCACTGGCGCTTAACAGTCAGGTGGCCACGGTCGGGTCCCTGGTCACTGGTGACTCATTTGGAATTAGATGGACCATTCAGTGAGACAAGAAATGAGACAGGGATGGTCGCCTGTTAGAAACTACTGGACGCAAGTGTTTGATTATTATAGGACAAAACGGGCTGACGGCTACTGACAGAGCCCAAGTGAGCTCCGTCTGTCTTAAAGAGTCTCCTTTTCCCGCCAGGTTCATTTCACCCTTTGACGGCAGGTGGTGCTCCTGAGGTGCTGCTAAAAGCAGCAGTGACGGTGCCCTTGGCCGTCAGCCCTCACTGCCCAGGTGCTTAATCGATGGGGCTGACCTTGTTGCCTCCAGGGATGCCTGTGACCGTGATCCTCACGGCTTTTTCCTTTCTCCCTTTCCAGGAGGATGAACCCGATGTCTCGGAAGAGGTGAAAGCGGCGTGGGTAAGCAACCCGCCGGGAGGCTGCCCCCGTAGGGCTCGGCGCCCCCGTAGGGCTCGGCGTCCCCGTAGGGCTCGGCATCCCGGTAGCGCTCCTCCCTGCTCGCCTGCACACAGTTCACGGACGGAAGAGCAGCAGGCTCTGTGCAGACTTGGGTCCAGGGAGAGTTTGGAGGTAGACGCTCCCCTGCGAGGTGGGACGGGTGCTCACGGGTGTACTGTTTTCTTGTCTTTTTCTTTAAATTTATTTATTTTATTTATTTTATTTTTGGCTGCGTTGGGTCTTCGTTGCTGTGCGCGGCCTTTCTCTAGTTGCGGTGGTGAGTGGGGGCTATTCTTCGTTGCCGTGCGCGGGCTTCTCATTGCGGTGGCTTCTCTTGTTGCGTAGCGCGGACTCTAGGTGCACGGGCTTCAGTAGTTGTGGCACGCAGGCTCAGTAGTTGTGGCTCGTGGGCTCTAGAGTGCGGGCTCAGTAGTTGTGGTGCATGGGCTCAGTTGCCCCGTGGCGTGTGGGATCTTCCGGGACCGGGGCTCGAACTCGTGTCCCCCGTGTTGGCAGGCCGTCTTAACCACTGCGCCACCAGGGAAGTCCCCCGTTTTCTTAAGTGGTGTAACAATGCCCATGTTCTTAAATGAGTTTCCTGCCTTTTTTGGTGCCTCCTGCCAGGTTCTAACACGGTTACGGGCTCTTTTTGTCTATTGTGCTATTGGATCGTATAAAGTACTTTGAAATCTTGGGAAGAAAAGTGAAGAGTGATACTGTTTCTTATGGATCTACATCCTCTCCACGCTAACAGAGAGGAACACAAGAGTGAATAGTGTAAACAGTCCAGAAGTCACATTTGACTTTGAAATAAGGTTTAGCTCCTTGGCTCTTGCATAACCAGATCCCTTAAGGCCTGGCACCCAGCTCTTCTCTGCTGTGGGCACCCCGGGCCAGCTCTCGCGAAGCTCCAGCCTCCTGTAAGCCACTCACATGTGATCGAAAGTTAATGCTTTTCTAGTACCAATAGTACCATTTTTCTTTGGGTTTTTGTTTTGTTTTGTTTCGTTTTTGTTTGTTTGTTTGTTTGGCCGCACTACACAGGTTGCAGATCTCAGTTCCCTGACCGGGGATCGAACCGGGCCATGGCAGTGAAAGTGTCGAGTTGTAACCACTGGACCACCAGGGAAGTCCCTAGTACTGTTTTTCAAGAAGGAAGGGATTTGGTTTTGACTAAATGAATTGAGACCCCATGTACATTTCTATTGGGAATTATGTAAGAAGATGGCCTTTTTTCTACCCTACAGTTATGTGCCAGTATGTTCTCAGAATATGTTTAATAACTCATACTGAAAATGAACAACTAATTTGCTTTTAGTAGAGGAAGTAGAAATGCTATGTTATGTCATTGACCTGCCTATATTTTGGTCGAGATCCTAAACAGTCAGCAGGGGCCTCCAGAAAGCAGTGGCCGTGGTGAGAGCTGCCCGCGTGCAGCTGCAACCGGGGCTGCCTCACGGGGAGGAGCGGGCGTCGGGTGCAGGTGCCGCGTGCAGGCTTCCCGGGGCAGGGCGGCTGTGCACACGACAGTGACTTCATTCCGCAGGGGCTCGGGGAGGCTTCAGGGGACGAAGCGTGAACGCAGGAGAGCTTCTGTGGGGAACTATATTAGGAAGCTCCTAACGAGAGATCCCGGGTGCTGACTACAGAGCACTGAAGTGGCCCGTCACCCGTAGAGGGTCGTAGAGGCCGGTGAACTCCACGGAGGGAGTTACACAGGGGAGCTTGGTGCTGGCCAGCGTCTCTGCCAGTGGAAATCTTTGCCTGCACGTCCCAAAGCTACGTGGTGTGAAAAGTCCTTGCCTGGTGCCCCAGGCAAGGGCCACGAAGATGCCTCTGATGCCACGCTTCCCAGAGAAGTTCCCAGAATGAGCACTGGCTTAAAATTACAGAAGAGAGTCTCTGATCGGTGAGGTTTGACGTAGAGTCATCTGTCGGAGACTGAAAAGTGGCCCACTCGCCCCACCGCTCGGGGCGTCTGCCAGCGCCACCGCGTGTCCAGCAGACGCCAGTGTGAGTCTTCGGAGAGGAATGGAGGGCCAGTCCTCCCTCGAGGGCGGCTGAGCGGCGCAGGCGCGCCGGCACGCCCAGCACAGCACGCCCGGCGCGCCTCCTGCCCGCGGCGGTGCCCGGGGCGGCGGCGGCCTGACCCCGGCCTGCGGTAGCGCGTCCGTGACTGCTTCTCCCCCGAGCGCTCGTCCGGCCCTGGCGGGCCTGGTGCCGACCCGTACGGGCCCCCAGGACAGCAGGCCCGTCCCCGTACGTCGTGGAGATCTGCCCCCAAGACGGTCAGGGCCGCGTCACGGCCGCTCTCCCATTCCAGGAATCTACTGTTTTTGAAGTTAACTCTTCCCAAGACTCTGACACCCGTTATTTCAAAGTGGGATACGTTTACCATCAGTGAAGTGCACAGAGCGAAAGTGTACTGTTGGATGCGTTTTGACAGTTGTAATCAGTGGTGTAACCGCCACTCGGGGCAAGATGGGGACCGTTTCCGTCCCCTTGAAAAGCTCCCTCGCCCGCACCCCGTCCTGAGCGGCAGCCACTCTTCTGATTTTTGCTGCCACCGCGGCGTCGCGTTGCCTGTCCGTGGGCTTCACGTACTTGGAGCCATTCGGTGATAATACTTCGCTTTAAGGGTGGAAAGGAGACTCCATCTCCAGTCGGAGTTGGAACTAAAACGATTCCAGATGTGTACAGATGCTCTCCTCTTCTCGAAGATTCTTCAACCTCTCACCAGTATATCAGTAACAAGAGCATGGCTAAGAAAGCCTTTCTGTTGTTTAACCTTAATCTCTGTAGACATCTTGGAAATTTATTTCTTTCTGTGGACCTAAGCTAGAAAAATGTAACCGACATGTGTAAACAGGTAAGGTTGACGGCCAGGAACGGCCCTGACGTTTGTCACGCCGTCTGGGAGGGAGGAAGGCTCGTCACGCGTTTCTGTGGTGGTGACCCAAGGGACGCTGAGAAGGCTGGGGGCTTGGTCGGGGCCCCGCACAGTGCGCAATTTCAGTCCGCACCATCGCCCCCGGAAAACCGGCAGTGAGCACAGGGCTTCGTGTCTTAGCGCCCTCAGCCGGGGACGCGCGCTCAGGGCGGGTGTGCGGGGCTGTCCGCGTTAGACGGGGGGCCGCCTCCGGGAGCCCTGGTGTAGCCTGTGTCTCGCCAAGTGAAAAAGAAACCGCGTCTGGCTCTAACGTGAGGAGGGAGGTTACTGCAGTCGGAGGCGCTGCCCCCCTTCACTGGGCGCGGGGAGCGGGCTCTGGAGCCGTCCCGGGCACGCTGCCGCCGCCGCCGATGGCCCTTGGGCTCTTTTCATCCTGTTGTTACCTGCGTCTGTGGCCTGCCTTCATTTTGCTTAACACTGAGTTTTCTCTGTGCGTTCTTGTCCTCTGAAGCAGACTGTTTCCCAGGCCAATTCTGATGCATAATTGGATTTATCACTAGGGGGCACAGGTCGTCAAAAGAAAAGATGGTGAACAAGCAGAATGGTGTCCAAGGAAGCTGAACAGGATACAGATTGCTTTTGTTTTAAAGGAGTTGTTGAACAGTCCAGTTCAGTGTCGTGAAGTTACCCGCCTCCCACATTTGGGCATCTTAGAATTGGGAAGGAATTTAGAGAAAACTTGGGTTAGGAACCTCGTTTTACAGTTAAGAGAACTGAGGCCCAGGGCAGTTAGGAAGTGCTTGGGGACGTGAAAGCTCTAGGTGGGCGCCCTACGCCCCGTGTCGGGGAGCCTTTGTGGGACTGCGGTGGGGCCGACCTCCCGTCGCCCTCCATTCCCCACCCTTTTTTTTAAGGGATGCAGGTGAGCGGTCAGATGAAGAGGCCCATCAGGTGGGGTGTGGGTGTGGCCCCGGGCCAGGGGCTTGGTCCCCAGGGGGTGGTTGTACCGCCCGCCCGCCGTGTGCACATCACACCAGCCCGAGTTCTCCAGACCTCATAGTGGAGGGATTTTTATGGAGGCGTCAACATGGGCACATAATTCATTATTAACTCAATCTCCACCCCTTTACCTCCCCCCCAGAAGGTGGAGGGTGCGTCTAAAAGTTCCAAGGTTTTTTTTTATTAAAGTATAGTTAACATACAGTATTCTGTAAGTTACAGGTGTGCAGTATAGTGATTCACAAGTTTTGAAGGTTATACCCCATTTATAGTTATTATAGAATATTGGCTATATTCCCCACGTTATGCAACGTGTCCTTGTCGCTTATTTTTTACCCAGTAGATTGTACCTCTTACTCCCCCCTGCCCCCATTCTTCATTTGTCTTTTACGGAGCAGGTCACATGCTTGAATTGAGTTGCTAGTGGCACCTCGCCAACTTGGGGTAAAGGAAGGTCTCCTTGAAGGGCGTGTCAAAAGCCTCCTGAGGGTTTCAGGTTCAGTGGTAGAGGGCCAGCCCTCTCCTGCCAGGTGGGAGGGTGCTTATGTAGGGAGGGTACATAAGTAGGTGGGTACTTATATCTGTCCGTCCTTCAAATAGGAAAATGCTTTTCCCTCTAGAATTGCTTTTAGGCAAATCCGGTGGCATCAGTCTGAACAAAATCACGACACTTTACTTTCAAAGTCAGCAGTGTAGCGTCCAGTCCAGAGTGGAGCCTGTGGTCTGGTGGCTAAGCCTCCCGCAAGAGGCCTTGGTTATAGGAGACTCTGTTTAGCAAGCGCTGACCAGTAGGTGTTCAGATACCGGCTGTAGATAACCGGTAGCAGCTAGTCGGGAGAGACCTTGGTCAATTGTGCAGAAGATATAAGCGATTAAACGTAAGACTTTCAAACTAAATCACAGAGGCTCAAAGTGAAATTTGCCAGCAAAGCTTGGTTTTAAACTAAGCTTTAACAGAAAATAAAACTTGCTTTGGGAGCCATTTGGCCCCAGAAATATCTCTAATACCAAAAGCCACTAAATGCATTTCCCATTTTGTCCTGCCTTCTCTTTTATAAGCTGCTCGTGTATTCACTGAACAAGTACTTCCAGGCGCCTGTGGGCCGGGGTAGAGCAGTGAACAAAAAGCCCTGCTCTCGTAGCGGCTCCGTTCTGGCGAAGCGGGCGGGCAGTGAGTGAAACGAGCCGGGCGGGCAGCGTGCGGGGGAAGGTGAGCGCCGCGCCGAGTGGCTCCGGGACTCGGGAGCGGGGAGTGCAGGCGGGGGCGCTGAGCACCCAGGCAGGGGTCGGTGTCGGCCTTGCCACAAAGGCAGCGCTGGAGCCCCGCGTGAAGCGAGTGAGTGGGGAGCCCCGCGGACGTGTGCAGGCGGACGGAGCCGAGCTCGGGGGGCCGTGAGGCAGGAGGACGGCCAGGACCTGTGAGGAGAGGCCGTGGGCGGGAGAGCCCGCGGCAGAGCCAGGCGGTCGGTGCCAGGGCGTGCGAGCCCGCGTAGAGCTCTGCGCAGCAGAGGGGCGGGAGTCACTCTCGGGGGGGACTGCACCTGCTGTTTGGAGAGGACCCTCTGTGTCACCCTAACCCAGGGGGGCTGACGAGGGGTCTGAGCCCGGTGATCGCGGGTGGTGAAGAGGCTGAGAAGTGTTCTTATGCACGGCGTATTTCAAGGTTAGAGTCAGCAAGACTTCTGTTGCTTTGCGTGTGCAGCAAGAAAAACAGGGGGGTCAAGGTTGACACCAAAGCTTTTGGCTCAAGTGCCTGAGAGGGTAGAGTTTTCACAAACTGAGATGGAGAGGACTCTGGAAGGGCAGGCCTTTGGGTTTGGCTCTAGAAGCCCTGGATTTGATGTGTCTGACCGCCGTCCACAGGGAAATGTCAGGGGCGGAGTTGGAGGTACAGACCGGACGCAGACATGCAGGTTGTGTCGGGAGCCATGACACGGGAGCAGCTCACCAAGAGCGCACGTGCGGACAAAGCCGACGCCCAGGAGACGGGCAGGCCAGAGCACTTGGCTCTGAGCATGTGATGCGGTTCCCCTTTTCCAAACAAAGCCGCCCACTCACACAGGACAGCGGGTGGTTATTATCTCACCGGCTTTTCTCAGCTGCTGCAGGGCTGTTCCCCATGAAAGCCGCCTGGCCTGCGTATGGAAGAGCCGCGTAGCCGTGGAGGAGAGCCTGTTCCTGGAGCTCCCCTGGCAGCTTCTGAAACAGACATTACTGCCTCTCTGCAGCCTCGTCTGGACGCCTCTGAAGGCCAGGAACGTCGTAAGACTTTGTGTTACCTGAGAGCGATTCTGCCGATTAACCGTATCTGCAAATGGTCTTTTCAGCTGACTCAGCTTTTGGTTCCCTTTGCCTTTACCTGACTTTCCTCAGTTTTATTACATCTTTGAATAACTAGCACTCCATTTCACTTAAGGAGAGGCTTTCTTTGAAAAACTTCTTTCTAGGTGCTCTTCTATATCAAACTCTGATTTATCCCTGTGATGGCTAGAATGACAGTCGTAGACTTGGAATTTTAGAACCGAGAGCTTTCAACTTCTGCCCTGCCCGGCCCTGCCCTGCCCTGCCCTCCCCTCCCTTCCCTTCCCTTCCTTCCCTCCCCTTCCTTCCCTCCCTCCCTCCCTCCCTTCCTTTCCCACATCGAGTACCTTGCAGGATCTCAGTTCCCCAACCAGGGATTGAACCCAAGCCATGGCAGTGAGCGCACCAAGTCCTAACCACTGGGCCGCCAGGGAACTCCCATAACTTCTCATTTTAGAGATCACAGCCGAGGAGGCCCAGAGAGAGGGAGCACAGCTGTGTCCATGGCTTTGCAGCGCGTTCTCCTGAGTCTATCTGTCGCGAAGGTTGGGTGATGTACTGTCACAACAGGCTAGGAGTGCAGACTCGGGAGCTGGGCTCCCGGGGCAACCCCACTTTGACCGCTGAACTGCTTTGGACGAGATGCTTCAGTTTCCTCATCTGTACAGTGGGGATAATCATAGTGTCTACCTCTTAGAGTTGTAAAATGAAAGTGAGTTAATGCATTTCAATAGTTAGAGATGAGTAAGATCCACTCAAGTTATTTTACAAATCTGTAGGTTCCTAAATCTGGAAGAGAGAAGGGCTTTTGGAACACACTCTCACCTACCTTAGACTCATGCGGTTTTGAAGTTAAGTTGCTAATTTATCCGTGAAGAACGGATTCTTTGAGGAGTCAGAGAAGTAGCTCGGGCTCCAGTGCGTGCTTGCACTCTGAAATGAACCTGATGAGCTTTGAGAGGTAAATCTTAAAAGGAATTGCCGAGGTAGGGGCAGAGATGAGTAGGGAAGGAAGGGCCGAGAGCTCAGCGCTCCCTGTTTTGCTTGGAGCCCTTTGAAGACCCATGAGAGCAAGGCCCGCGCGCTTCTGTGTCCTCGAGCACCTGCCGTTTCTGCTCTGCTGCTCCGGCTGCCACAGGTCTTTACCACTTCCCCCCACGCTCTTGCTTCGAGTAAATAATAGCCCTTTTTCCTATTTGCTCTAATTTTTCACAGTTTTGCTTCTGGCTCTTTGCTGGATGTCTCCCCTCTGTCAAGCAGGATTTTGAATCTTGTTACTTAATCTTGTGAAGGCGCTTTATCTGCTGGAGGGTGTCCAGCGGTTTTCTGTCCGCTTTCCACCACTGGGCAGTGTCTTTGCCATTCTCCTTTTAGGTAAAAGCCTAGGACTGTTTTGCTTTCCCTTCTCTCTGGGGCCTGATTGCCTAATATGGTAAAGTATGTCCCAGACAAGCCTGTGCTGTTGAGACAGAACAACAGTCTAAGTTTAAAGACACGGTAGGTAAGCTCTCGGGTGGAGTTGCTTATTTCTGTAGTAAAGTAGTATTTTTCCACAGTGTACCGTAAAGCCACCATAATCTTTTTTTTTTTAAGCAAGCCACTCTTCCTTTTAATCGAGTGAAAAGATAGTAAAATATAGATTTTCCTCCCTCAGCTTCTTTATCTTCAGCCAGATAAGAAGAAGAGGAAAGGGTGGTTAGCTTGTCCCTAGAATGAGAGCTTGAGAAGCCCGAGAAATTTTGATGATAATGCTCATAGGAGTAGATTTGATGAGCAGAGCCGTCACGAACAGCCCCCAGGGGTCGGCAGACTCTCCGCAGGCCGTCGGGGTCCCGGCAGTGACAGCGGGGGCCGGGGGTGCGGGTGGAGAGACTGGGAAGCGCCTTCTGTCCAGGCTGCATGAGGGGGCTTCTCCGGCTGTGACTCCACGCTCACTGGACGGCCTCGCCTTTCACTGCACACTTGCTCTTGCTTTGCAACTGTCGTGCTTAAAATACTACAGCTGCTGGGATTTGCTATATATGGGTCGTACTTGTGCCTTTGCTGTAGCCAAGCTGTATAAACCATCTTAAGAGCAAAGTTTCTTTTGGCGTCTTCCTTCCTTTTAAGGACTCTTATTAACTTTGGGCCATGCAGTTGGCAAGCAAAGCTCAGTAATCAAAGTGCACGTGTCTTCCTCTGAGACCCTGGAATTTTGGACCCGCTGTCCCATCTCATCAGTGAATTCTGCTTCAGAATTTAAGATAGAATAAATTGACCTTCAAGGTATCTGTTTGAGCTTTGCTCAGATGTCTTATACTAAGATGTGGAAGGTTTATCAGCTGCTGAGGGCAGGACAGTTAACCTCTTGACCTTTCCTTTTATTCCAGTCTCTTCCTTCTTTCTCTGACTGCCTTCAAGGCATCAGTTTTTGTTAGTGACCTGTGACCTTATGTCTCTTTGTTGGAGGGACACCAGCGAGCTTGGAACTCTGCTGGAACTTGTCTTGTATGATTACAAAGGCAGTGCATTTCATTTTAGAAAATACATGAAGTACAGAAAAGCGTAGAGAGTATTTCTAGAGGAGGCTGTACTTTTAGGGGTCACCGTGATGGGTGATGTTGTGCATGCGTCTCGTGGGCAGGGGCCGGGGAAGCCAGACACCCTTGTGTGTCCTGTCAAATAGACAGTTGTCCCGCAGCTGGGCTTCTCACCGTCTCCCTGGGCAGTCAGAGATACAAGCCCTTCTGAGTTATCTGAGTTCAAAACCCAAGTAGATTTTATGTATGAACTCGCATTTTTTGGCAGAGGGAGGTTCTAAATATTCAACCACCACCGTGCCGGCTGAGGGGTCGCTGCACCTGGGTTTTGCTCACCCCCGACAGCGGTGCCTCTAGCGCGATGACGCCGGGCAGCGCGCCCCTTCGTGACAGCCCTGAGGTGGGTCCCCGCCTCCGGCTGCTCCACGACACCTCCTAGTATCGTCGGCCCCCAGATTTACCCGCTGAGATACGCGTTTCAGTCTAAGTGATCTTCCCTTTGTTTCTTCTTCATGTTTAAGTATTGATTTTTGTGATTTTAGCTGAGTTTTACATCTAAGAATTTCATTTCAGGATAGTCAAGGTCAGGGCAGGGGGTTGGAAGATATATGTTATAAAAGGAGATTCATACCACTGTAAAGAATAAGAAAAAGTTGTCTAAGTCATTCACTCAAAAGAGATTATTGTTTGACATTACGGTGAATTTCCTGCCGGTATTTTTCCTAAGAGTTTTTTTTTTTTTTTCCAAGACCAACTAATGACATTCTTGAGAGGAGGATCACTTTCACCCCGAGCGTCCCTGGGACCCCGTCATTACCATGGTGACAGTTTTGCGTGAGGCTGTCTTCAAAGCACTTGGGTTCGGCTCTTTTATGGAAGCCGTCAGTCTGTGCTGGCTTTGATCGTGGACAGCCTCCAGGGCCAATGGCTCCCCTTTCAGTGCAGTCTGGGGGTTACCTTAGTTAAGGAGTCTTCATTTCTTCTGTTGATGGTGTGGCTGGAGAGCTTTAAGCATGGCTTAGGCTTAGCTAATGTCAGCGTTCTAGCCCCATGATTGAGGTGAAAAGCTTAGTGTGGGATTTGCAGCTCTTTCTCGGCAAACGAAGTGTTTACGGATCTGCCCCAGCAGGAATGTTGAGCTCGAGGCACTGACAGATGCTGCGGTGGGAGGGCCGGAGGGTTTGGGTGGTGCGGTGACTGGTCACCGTTTACCAGCCTTCATTTTCTCCAGCTCCGTGTTCAGTCAGGCCGGCTCAAGAGTCAGAGAGCAGGCATTTAGGGACACGACTTTCTTTCCTGAAAAACCATAATACTCTGTCCAGACGTCATCCTGTAAGGTACACAACTGTTCCCACAGGTGTGCCTTAGCACATGCTTCCTGTGCTTTGACATTGTTTGTCTGCTTACAACCTGAACTCTTAACACTGAATTATGCCAATGTTATTGGCTACTGAGAAGAAAGAAGGGACTTTTTAAAAGCCCTTTAGCGAATTAATAGCTCAAACGAAAATACTTCGTATGGTCTTGGAGCTTATAGCTCCGGTTATATTCCTGAAATATTTTACAGGTTATAGAAGCATTTTGAGAGGAAGATGACGTGTTTGGATACTGTTTAACCAAGTGGGACAGTTCGTGCGTCACGATGGGGCTTTGCTGGGCGCCGAGGGACTTTCAGAGGTGCCTCACCGGGGTGGCGGCCACGGGGCTGCCATCACCGAGTGCCCGGCTGCTGTGGAGGCTCCGCGTTCTGTGCCCGCGGCGGCGGGCGGGCGTTCGGGCCTGTTCTTCAGCAGCGGGCACGGAGGGGTGGCCGGCCTAGCCCTGGCCTCGGCACCTGACACTCTGGGTCCGGGCTCAGCAGACGTTTCGCGTTTCCCGCTTTGCCGGCCGCATGGTCTGTCGCGGCCGCTCGGCCCTGCTGTCCCAGTTGGGGAGCAGCCGTGGACAGTGTGTCCTGTAAAACTTTACGCACAAGCAGGCGGGGGGGCTGGGCTCGGCCTCCGGGCCAGGCCCCGGCTTGGCGGCCTCTGCTCTGGGCCCCCGGCTCAGCAGGAGCTGCTGACGTCGGCGCGGCTCCAAGCGCCCGCCCTCCCCGCTCCAAGCGCTCCTTGGTAATGCCGCCTCATGCTGACCCTGGAGCACCGCTGGCAGCTCGTGGGCAGGGGAGTCACCTGTTGTTGGGAGGCGTCTGTGTTGTCTGTCCTCAGCCGGAAAGGCGCTGGTGGATTTTGGTCCCGCTGCGGGAAACGTGGCAAAGCTTCCTGAAGGAGGAGCCCGGGAGGGAGCGGGTCTTCTGTGTCGTCCACGTGGAGTTTCTCTGCTCCGTTGCAGTTCTTTACCTTCTGAGGAGAAAGGCTGAGATGGTGGGTTCCTGGTCTGGCCCTCATCGGCTTTTCCCATCTGAGCCGTCCCTTCCTACCTCCCAGGGACCTAACGGCACGGCTGGGGCGGGACACAGGCGGTCGCTTGCCACGGGAGCAGCTCAGCTCTTTGTAGGCTCTGAGCACAGCCGAGCCGGCGCCTGTCCGAAGGTGGGGGGCTGCTGTCACTCACTCTAACGGCTGGTTATCATTTGAATTCCTCAGGAGTGGATTCTGGAATTTATTGTCCTTTTGCCTTGTTAACATTCGGTCTGCAGAATATATGCAGGCAGAATTGCGGGCGGGGGGCGGACTTGCAGAGGGGGTGACATAAATCTTCAGAGCTTTGACCCTGCTTTTACTTGAAATGATATTTAAAAGGAGTGGATTTTTAGAAAGAAGCTAATAAAATTTTGATCCTTCAACAATTTTAGGGAAAAAAGTGATGAAAGCTGACAGTAATCTGTCACAGTAAAGACTCCTATCAGATGTGGGAACTGATGATAGGTTAGCACAGTTAATTTTGTGCCAAGTAAGCAAACCCAGACCCCCTCTTGAGGATGCGGGTCTACCTAACGTGCGCCTGTTGTCCGAGAAGTCTCCAGGGCCGCCGGGGGCCTTTGGTGCTCAGGAATAACACAGTGAAATACCGTTTGGGCAACTTCCAGATCAGTTCCGGGGTGCTCGACTCGGAGCTCCGGGCAGGCTCGGGTGCTGACGCCCAGCCCGCTGAGTGGTTCTCGGTGATGACGGGTGGAGGCAACAGGTCGAGCTTCTGCCGTCGTCCTCCTCAAACTGGTCAGTAAGAATCGCTGCGGTCATTTGTTTAGGACACGGATTTTTGAGCCTCTCCCCACGCAATTACGAATCGGTGGAGGGTGGAAGCCTGGGAGCCTGCGGCATGCAAGTCTCCGGGGGGATCCCGACGGGCAGGTTTCACAGACACTGTTCTCCAGGCACGCGAACGTTTAGGGGTTGCTAGCGTCCCAGCGAGGCCGTCATAAAGCCTAGGACTCCCTGGGGCACAGCTCGGGGCCGGCCTCCAGCCCTTCCCTCCCTGCAGACACTGCGCACACTGCTTGGGTGCCCGCCCCGTGTCGGGCAGCGCGCCTGGGGGTGCGGGGGTGTGACGGCCGGCGTGCTCGCCTCCCGAGGGGCAGGAGCCCGTCCTGCGAGACGCCCCCGTCGAGACACCTAGGAATCTGGTGGTTGTGGAAGACGCGCGACGGATCTGGAGCCGCCGCCTTAGGACGGGGGTTCGGTGCCCGAGGACCGGGTGAGACCGCTCAGGACAAGGGCACGGTCAGCACAAAAGGTCCCGAGGCTACGTTCCGGGTGATTCCAGGGCCGGCCCCGGACAAGACCCAGAGTGTTTCTCCGACTGTAGTGGAAGGACAGGCACAGATAAGTTGGTGGATCTCATGGTGGGAGAGCGGAGGGGCTCCGGTCTGCCTTTTTGTCGCACACACAACTTTATATGCGCAGGGCGATCCGAGCCTGTTAGACGCCAGAGGAAAGGTAACGAGCTAGGTGTCTAGCGCTCCGCGTGGGCTGAACGGGAGAAGTCGGGGAAGGGTGAGAGGTCGGCGGGACCCACCGTCTTCCTGGCTGTGGAGCGGGAGCGTGACGGGAGTGTGGGGTGGCTGGGGAGGTGCAGGGCCGGTGGGGACGGGGCTGGCTTTGGGGCCGGACGCCTACGTTCAGAGCCGCTTCCACCTCTTATCAGCCGTACGGCCTGGGCTCCGAACTCTGACAGTGCTTTCATCTGCAAAGTGAGGGTGCTGGTCCTGTCTGGCGGGCTTAACGTAAGGAACAGCAGTACAAGTGTTCTTTACTTTAGATAGTGCCTGGCTTTGGTAAGCTTTTAATAAACCAAAGCTACTAGTGTAATGGTCCTACACGCGTCCCTTCTCCCCGCACCGTTGAGCTTTTTTATTCCCGTTCCTTGGAATGCTCTTCTTCTTGCTCTACTGCCCCTTCCTCCTCCTCCTCCTCCCTTTTTAATGCACATTGATGTTTTAGGTTAAGCTCCACCTCCTCCGAGAAGCCTTCCTTTGATTCCTTCGCCGACCGGACTAGGTTCTTCTCAGTGTCTTGAATTTACCTTTAATACGTGGTGGTCATCATCATTAGATTGTATTTGCCAATTAAATTAAAATCCTTAAAGGCGTGGTCTGTTTCGTCTTCGTTATTTTACCCTCAGATCTAGCGTTTAGGTATGTTTTCTCTGAAAGCTTGTAGAACGGCTCAGCTGGTGTCGCTCACGTTTCCGGTTTGGTGCCTGTGTGCGTCGCGTGCCGGAGGGAGGCTGGCAGCTCAGGGGGAAGAGCGTGTTCGGGGTGCAGGTGCCGGTTTTGCTTTGGGTCGTGCCGAGCCGGAAGGGGGAAGCGTGCCACACGCGACTGGACGTGTGGGCTGAGCGTGGGGAAGCGCGGGCGCCCGTCGCGTGGGCCGTCTCTTCAGACGCGCTGCGCCTGTGGAGCCGCCTGTGAGTGCTGAGTGGCCGCGGCCAGCGCGGTGAGCGTGGTGGCTGCGGCCGTGGCGCTGCAGCAGCTGCGCCGGTGGCAGGGGCGGGTCAGGAGACGGGGCCGCCGCGCGGAACGGCTGCCGCACGGGAAGTGGGAGCTCCGCCGCCAGAAGAAGGGAAGGGGAGCAAGTGCCCCCTCGCCTGCCTGGGCCGCGTCGCAGGACTCCGCCCCCCGCAGAGGGCGTGCCCTCGGGGGCCCCGGGCTTGGCGATTGGCAGGCGGGGCGGCCCGGGAGGGCGGTTCGGGGGCGGAGACAGGCCCTGGAGCAGCGGCATCTACTCCGTGACGGACTGCGCGCGGGGGCTGTGAGGAGTTTTCTGGGGCTCATAGTGTCCGGTTCGTAGCCATTTGCTCTGTGGGCAAAGCTCCAAGATAGTTTGCTGATTAAAAGAATCTTTCACATGCACCCCAGTGTTCGTAGCGGCACTTTCACAATAGCCAGGACGTGGACGCAACCTAAATGTCCAACGACAGAGGGATGGCTAGAGAAGGTGTGGTGCGTGTATGTATACAATGGAATATTACGCAGCCGTAAAAAGGCTTGAAATGATGCCATTCGTAGCAACGTGGATGGACCTAGAGACGATCATGCTAAGTGAAGTGAGTCAGACAGAGAAAGGCAAATACCATGTGATGTCACGTATCTGTGGAATCAAAACTATGACACAAATGAACTCATCTACGAAACAGAAACAGACTCAGGGACACAGAGAACAGACTTGTGGTTGCCAAGGGGGAGGGGTTGGGAGTTTGGGCTCAGCGGATGCAAACTATTATATAAAATATGGATAAGCAACAAGGTCCTGCTTTATAGCACAGGGATGTATATTCAAGATCCTGTGATAAACCATAATGGAAAAGAACGAAAAAGAATATATGTGTAACTGAATCACTTTATTGTACACCTGAAACACAACATTGTGAATCAATTCTACTTCAATTAAAAAAAAAAATCTTCCTAAAGGCTGGACGAGTTCAAATAGATCTCATCTTCCTGTCATTTGGCCGATTGCGGTGACGGCCTGATTTTACGCTGCACCCTGACCGCCCCCCCAGCCCCCCGACACGCCTTACTCGGCATTTCTGCTCGCTCCTGGCCGCCCGCTGCCGCGAGGCTGTCCCGAGCAGGTGAAAAGCAGAGGGTCTCTGCCTCAGAGGAGCTCTTTCCACAGTTGACGCCAGCTGTTAGGCGGGGGGCGGTTACGGATCCGTCGGTCGGCAGGGGGTGACGGTCTGGCCCCGCCAGGCTCGCAGCTTGTCTTGCCTGGCGTGCCCCTGCCTTCCCGTGTTCAGCGTACTCGTTTACAGGACGCTCTCAGAGAGAAAGCCTCGTCCAGGACCGAGCGAGTTCTGCTTACGCCGCACCGCGAAGCCGGTATAGAGCGCAGCCGTGCAGAGCAGCCCTGGGAGGTCCTGGTTCATCTAAGAGGGTTTCCTCAAAGCAGAAAGCTTGCTCCCAGCGCCCGCTTCTCCCCGGCCTCAGGCGCGTCATCTCGCCAGCAGGGCGCCACAGGTAAAGCCTGCGGGAGGGTCAGGAGCCGGGCTCTGACTGCAGCCTCCCTGCCTCCGGTCCGCGACGGCGGCGCGTTGCTCCGCGGAGCTGCTCTGCGGCGCCTTCCGCAGCCCTTTAAGGAGCGCGTCTGCTGCCCTTGACTTCCCGGCCGCACCCTGCAGCTGACCTTAAAGGGGTACGTTTGATCTGGGTAGTAATGAGGATTGGAAAACGATTTCAACATAGACTGGTTAACAGAGATAAGGAGGAGTATGTAACCTCACTAGTATTCAAAACTACAAATGAGCGTCATGAGGTAGGATTTTCTTTTTCACCGACCAAAATAGGAAAAGATGTTGAAAAGATAATGGCCAGTTTAGGTGGGAGGAGAGTGAGATGGGTCTCCTCGTATTTCATGTTGGGAATGCAAATCAATACTTCCTTTTTGGAAAGCAAACTGCCAACCTATCAAAGGCCCTGGGTTGATCCAGAATTTTCATTTTTGGAAGTCTATTTCTAGGAACTAGTCCTGAATATGAAAAAGGAAAAAAAAAAGCTTTATGTACAGAGATTTTAAGCACAGGGTATATTATATATATGTGGCTCTATAAACATTTGTCCATTCAGTAAATACTCAAGTGCCGTTATATGGGAGGTGCGTGTTCGGTGCTGTTGAACAAAATGAGTCCACTTAGTGATTTCTAATAGTGGGAAAAAACGGAAACAACCTAAATGTCCAGTATTCTGGCGGCAGTTAAGCAAACGATGACGCGCCCACACAGTGGGTGCTGTGAACCACAGCTGGCTTCCCATCCCCCGCCGGCCAGCGCTTTAGGGGGCTTCCTCGGAGCAGACTAGAGTGGGAGGCGGCCGTTTGGAAGTGCGTTGCCAAGGCAGCGTCACTCCCTGGATAAATGCCCGTGATGAAGTGTCATCAAACGAGCTGGACCCACAGGCATATCTGTTACGTGAGCACACGTGTGAGGGTCAGAGACCGAGGACGGCCACCATGTCTGGCGGTGGCTGTGTCCCTGTGCTGGGACAGTATGACCGACTCTTCTCTACTCATCTTTGTTTCCTGAATCTTCTTTGATGAGCCCCTGTTGCTTGTGTAATGTTTTTCCCTAAATGCTTTGGCGGCACAAACTTTCAGAAAGTAGAGGCTTGAAAGTGAAGCAAAGTGGAGTGTAGGCTTCTGTCATTAGCTGCATCCCACTCTCTGACTGTCGCCTGTTTCCGCCGCGTGGAGTGTACCGCGAGGGCATCGGGGCTCAGACAGCCTGGGGCCTCTCAGGGCCTGTGTGTTTGGGAGGCCCTCTGGGGTGTTACCTGAACGCTGCCTGGGACTGGGGGGCCGAGGGCCACCCCGTAACGTCAGGATCAGCGTGGTTTCTGGCGCCGTGTGCTGCAATTGAACAGCTCACGTACAGTCACGGTTCTGAGAAGCTGTGAAATGTACCCCTGAGCTTTTGTGCACCTGAACCCAGTTTAACCCACCGCCCCGCTACCCCGCCTCGCCCCTTCTCTCCACGTCTGCTCGTGTGCTCGCGGGCCGTCCCTCCCAGAGCCGGCGCCACGGTGCGCGGGGCCCGCGCGCTCACCTCCCGGGCGCAGCCGCGTCGTGCTGCCTGCTTGCGTTCCTCTCGCACTTGGAGCTGCTCAGCTTGAGGTTTATTTTTGTCGTCTTCTCAGCTCTCAGGGACAGACGTGTCTGGGGCTGGGTGGGGCTGGGGTTCTGTTTTGTCCGGGCTGGCTTGCTGTGCTCCGTTTGAAGCTTAGATTGCGTCTGCACCCGGCACCAGGCACCAGCAGGTGTGCCTTGTGGAGTGTGGTGGCCAGACAGACAGATCCCTGCGTCTGGTGAGGCTCATTCCAGGAGTGCTTGGCCTTCTCCCTTCACCTGGCAACCTGTTGACTCAGCACACTTACACGGCAGCACACGGGGGGTGTCTCAGAGAGCTGTTGCTGGAGGGCACTTTCCGAACTGTTCTAGCCCAGCTCCCTTATTTTATAGATTAAACACCCAGGCCCCCAAGGGGGCATGGCTTCACCTGAGCTGTGCAAGGACTGGGTGTCAGAAGGTGCAGGCCCTGAGCCCCCAGACCCGCTGTCCTCCTTGCCCCCCGGGCGGGGAGAGCGCCCTCTTCTTGTGCCCATTGACTCAAGTATGGGAAATAGGGGTAGAGTTCCTACGCGAGTTTGACAGCAGAGGCTCTGCTGCCCCCAGCTCAGTGCGTTTTTAAAGTCAGCTTCCCTCCGTACCTCACTTTTCAGCATATCCGTTACTTCTTTCAATCCACACAGCTGCCAAACAGCAGGAATATTCCTCCCCTACAGTTGATTTTGAGTTTGAACTTTGGATATATTTGCTAATGTTTACAGACTGGTGAGGTTAGGGGGACTGAACTGCTATTATTTCAAAAGTAAAAAGCCATTAATGACCAGGGTAATTCACAAACAAATGGTAGTCAAACTGGCAATGGTAGATACCAGAAAACAGGATAGTATCTTCAAAGTGCTGTGGAAAAACAATTACGAACCTACAGTCCTATGCAGTTATTTATTTACACAGCAAGTGTAAAATAAAGGCGTTTTCAGATACACAGGGGCTAACTTCTCAACCCGCAAACCCTAACTGATGAAAGAACTAAGGAATGTTTTTCAGCAAAAAGAAAAATAAACGCAGAAAGAAGTGAAGTACAAGAGATTAAGCGTTGAATATGGTAATAAAGCTTTTTTAAAAAAATGTTTAAAACTCTGGATCTAGAATTCAAAATAATGTGGTGTTAAAGGTGTAAAAATGTCCTGCGGTTCCTGTTTTCCACAGAAAAGATACTGATTAACTTTACACGCTTTTACAGAAAAAACATACTTAAATACGTGTTAAACTACTGTCTAGGAATAACCACTAAAGTCATGCAGAATTAGAAGGTGCAGCTCCTAAATCAGTAAAAACAGGTACGTTTAAGATTCATTCACTCCATCCAGTGGAAGACAGGAAAGGGGATGAAAAGAAGCAAGGGGAAAATAGTAAATAGGAAAATACAAAATAGAATGTGTAAGTAGTCATGATGAGCGTGAATTTACCTATAAAGCCAGAGAGGCACTCCGGTTGGATTATTCTACTATATGCTGTCTTCAGAGTTGTACTTAGCGGTAAAAGATAAAACTATGGGGCGGGTGGGGGGAATATATGCAGATACTCACCGAGAGGGAGCCGATCGGGCAACATTAATAGCCATCAAAGATAATTTCAAGCAAAAGGCATCAAATGACAGGAAGATATTTCTTTTTTTCTTTCTTTTTTTTTTTTTTTTTTTTCTTTTTTTGTGGTATGCGGGCCTCTCATTGCACCGGGGCACGAACCCGCGTCCCCTGCGTCGGCAGGCGGACTCTCAACCACTGCGCCACCAGGGAAGCCCAGGAAGATATTTCTTGATTGTGAAAAAGGAACAGTCCACAAAGAAGTTATAAAATAATGGGCTGTAGACACTGAAAATATCGTCTCGAGATTTATAAAACAAAAGCTGTCAGAATAACACAAAGAAATAGTATACCCACAATCAGAGTTGCAGATTTTAACACACCTCTCTCAGAAACGGTGTCAAACAGACAAAAATAGTTAAAGGACATAAAGGATTTGAACGCCATAATTAGCCAACTTGATCCAATAAATACAGAGCACACATGGCACGTGTATCATGAGGACCACACGAAACTAAAGCTCAGCATTCTCTCATTCACTCTTCAAAGATTTCCCGAGTGCCCAGTGTTTGCCATACATCGTTCTAGGCGTGTGGAATGCATTAGTCAACAAAACAGACAAAGAGCCTGGACTCGAGACGCTTATCTTCTCCTGGGGAAAGGAGCCGGCAAGCAGTGGACAGTAAGCACGGTGAGGCCTATGATACGTGAGACACAGCGGGGGAAATAACCGTTGCATAAAGAGGATTGGGTGGAGAGAGGACAGGTGGTATTATCAAATAGGGTGTCTGAGTAAATCTCATTGGCAGGCCGAGATGGGGACAAAGAGTTGAAGAAGCTGAGCAAGTTAGCCATAAAGATATCTGGAGAGGGCTTCCCTGGTGGCGCAGCGGTTGAGAATCCGCCTGCTGATGCAGGGGACGCGGGTTCGTGCCCCGGTCCGGGAGGATCCCACGTGCCGCGGAGTGGCTGGGCCCGTGAGCCGTGGCCGCTGAGCCTGCGCGTCCGGAGCCTGTGCTCTGCAACGGGGCGGGGGGTGAGGGGTGGCGCAGCGGTGCGAGGCCCGTGTACCACAAAAAAAAAAAAAGATATCTGGAGGAAGAGTATTCCAGGCAGAGGCATCAGCTAGAGCAAAGGCCATAGAAGAAGCTGGGATGGAGAGTAATAAGAAAGAGAGTCAGATCATGTGGGTGTAGGGTGTTGTAGGCCTTTTTCATTTACTCTGTGTGAAATGAGGAGCCATTGCAGGAGTTTGAGTGGAGGAATGGCATGGTCTGACTTGCGTTTTAAGATAATCCCTCTCGCTGCTGTACTGATATTAGACTTGAGACAAGAGCAGAAGCTGCAGGACTGTTACAGTAATTCAGGCAAGAAATGATGGGGCTTGGAACGCATGGTAGCAGGCGAGGGGTTGAGAGTTGATAAGATTCTGGACGTGAGGAAAACACGACCATCCAAAGCCTGTGGGACGCAGCAAAAACAGTTCTAAGGGGGAAGTTTATAGCAATGCAAGCCTGCCTCAGGGAACAGACACCTCAAATAAACACCCCTGAGCTAAAGGAGCCAGAAGAAGAACAGACAAAGTCCAAAGCTAGTAGAAGGGAAGAAATCATAAAGATCAGAGCAGAAATAAAATGGAGACCAAAAAAAAAGAAAAAAAAGATCAGTGAAATTAAGAACTGAGTCTTTGAAAAGATAAACAAAATTTATAAACCTTTAGCCAGGCTCATGAAGAAAAAAACAGGGCCTAAATCAATAAAATCAGAAATGAAAAAGGAGAAGTTACAGCTGACACCACAGAAATACAAAGGATCGTAAGAGACTGCCACGAACAACTACATGCCAATAAAATAGACAACCTGGAAGAAATGGACAAATTCCTAGAAATGTTCAAACCCCTAAGACTGAATTAAGAAGAAGTAGAAAATATGAACAGACCAATTACCAGGTGACCAACCATAGGTGTGTGGGTTTATCTCTGGGCTTTCTATCCTGTTCCATTGATATATATTTCTGTTTTTGTGCCAGTACCATATTGTCTTGATTACTGTAGCTTTGTAGTATAGTCTGAAGTTAGAGAATGTGATTCCTCCAGCTCCGTTTTTCTTTCTCCAGATTGCTTTTGCTATTCGGGATCTATTGTGTCTCCATACAAATTGTAAAATTTTTTGTTCTAATTCTGTGAAAAATGCCATTGGTAATTTGATAGGGATTGCCTTGAACCTGTAGATTGTTTTGGGTAGTATAGTCATTTGCTCATTATTGATTCTTCCAATCCAGGAGCATGGTATATCTCTCCATCTGTTTGTGTCATCTTTGAGTTCTTTCATCAGTGTTTTGTAGTTTTCTGAGTACAGGTCTTTTGCGTCCTTAGGTAGGTTTATTCCTAAGTACTTTATTCTTTTTGTTGCCATGGTAAATGGTATTGTTTCCTTAATATCTCTTTCTGGTATTTTGTTGTTAGTGTAGAGGAATGCAAGAGATTTCTGTGCATTAATTTTGTATCCTGCAACCTTACCAGATTCATTGATTAGTTCTAGTAGTTTTCTGGTTGCATCTTTGGGATTTTCTATATATATTATCATGTCATCTGTGAACAGTGACAGTTTTACTTCTTCTTTTCCAATGTGTATTCCTTTATTTTCTTTTTTCTTCTCTGATTGCCGTGGCTAGGACTTCCAATACTATGTTGACTAATAGTGGCGAGAGTGGACATCCTTGTCTTCTTCCTGATCTTAGAGGAAATGCTTTCAGTTTTTCACCATTGAGAAATGATGTTTGCTGTGGGTTTGTCATATATGGCTCTTACTATGTTGAGGCAGTTTCCCTCTATGCCCACTTTCTGCTGAGTTTTTACCATAAATGGGTGCTGAATTTTGTCAAAAGCTTTTTTTCTGCATCTATTGAGATGATCGTATGGTTTTTATTCTTTAATTTGTTAATGTGGTGTACCACATGATTGATTTGCATATATTGAAGAGTCCCTGCATCCCTGGGGTAAATCCCACTTGATCATGGTGTATGGTCTTTTTAATGTACTGTTGGATTCTGTTTGCTAGTATTTTGCTGAGGATTTTTTGCTATGTTCTGTCAGTGATATTGGTCTGTAATTTTCTTTTTTTGTAGTATCTTTGTCTGGTTTTGGTATCAGGGAGATGGTGGCCTCATAGAACAAGTTTGGAGTGTTCCCTCCTCTGTAGTTTTTTTGAAGAGTTTGAGAAGGATAGTATTAGTTGTTCTCTAAATGTTTGATAGAATTCGCCTGTGAAGCCATCAGGTCCTGGACTTTTGTTTGTTGGAAGATTTTTAATCACAGTTTCAATTTCATTACTTCTGATTGATCTGTTCATATTTTCTATTTCTTCCTGGTTCAGTCTTGGATGGTTGTACTTTTCTAAGAATTTGTCCATTTCTTTCAGGTTGTCCATTTTATTGGCATATAGTTGCTTGTAGAAGTCTCTTAACGATCCTTTGTATTTCTGCAGTATCAGTTGTGATTTTTCCTTTTTAATTTCTAATTTTATTGATTTGACTCCTCTCCCTTTTTTTCTTGATGAGTCTGGCTAAAGGCTTATCAATTTTGTTTATCTTCTCAAAGAACCAACTTTTAATTTTATTGATATTTGCTATTGTTTTCTGTTTCATTTATTTCTGCTCTGATCTTTATGGTTTCTTTCCTTCTACTAACTTCAGGTTTTCTTTGTTCTTCTTTTTCTAGTTGTTTTAGGTGTAAGGTTAGATTGTTTATTTGAGATTTTTCTTGTTTCTTGAGGTGAGCTTGGATTGCTATAAACTTCTCTCTTAGAACTGCTTTTGCTGCGTCCCATAGGTTTTGGATCATCGTGTTTTCGTTGTCATATGTTTCTAGGTATTTTTTAATTTCTTCTTTGATTTCTTCAGTGATCTCTTGGTTATTTAGCAGCACACTGCTTAGCCTCCATGTGTTTGTGGTTTTTTACAGTTTTTTTTCCTGTAATTGATTTCTAATCTCATAGCATTGTGGTCAGAAAAGATGCTTGATACAATTTCAATTTTCTTAAATTTTCCAAGGTTTGATTTGTGACCCAAGATGTGATCTATCCTGGAGAATGTTCTGTGTGCACTTGAGATGAAAGTGTATTCTTCTGCTTTTGGGTGGAATGTCCTATAAATATCAGTTAAGTCTGTCTGGTCTGTTGTGTCATTTAAAGCTTGTGTTTCCTTATTTATTTTCTGTCTGATGATCTGTCCTTTGGTGTAAGTGGGGTGTTGAAGTCTCCCACTCTTATTGTGTTACTGTCGATTTCCCCTTTTATGGCTGTTAGCATTTGCCTTATGTATTGAGGTGCTCCTGTGTTGGGTGCATAAATACTTACAATTGTTATATTTTCTTGGATTGATGCCTTGATCATTATGTAGTGTCCTTCCTTATCTCTTGTAACAGTCTTTATTTTAAAGTCTATTTTATCTGATATGGGTATTGCTACTCCATCTTTCTTGTGATTTTCTTTTGATAGAATATCTTTTTTCCATCCCCTCACTTTCAGTCTATGTGTCCCTAGGTCTGAAGTGGGTCTCTTGTGGAGAGCATATATAGGGTTCTTGTTTTTTTTTTTTTTTTTTTTTTGGCGGTATGCGGGCCTCTTACGGGCCCAGCCGCTCCGCAGCACGTGGGATCTTCCCGGACCGGGGCACAAACCTGTATCCCCTGCATCGGCAGGCAGACTCTCAACCACTGCGCCACCAGGGAAGCCCAGGGTTCTTGTTTTTGTATCCATTCAGCCAGTCTGTGTCTTTTGGTTGGAGCATTTAATCCATTTACCTTCAAGGTGATTATCAATATATATGTTCCTATTACCATTTTCTCAATTGATTTGGGTTTGTTTTTGTGAGTCATTTTCTTCTCTTGTGTTTCTTGCCAAGAAAGGTTCCTTTAGCATTTGTTGTAAAGCTGGTTTGGTGGTGCTGAATTCTCTTAACTTTTGCTTGTCTGTAAAGGTTTTAATTTCTCCATCGAACCTGAATGAGATCCTTGCTGGGTAGAGTAATCTTGGTTGTTGTAGGTTTTTCTCTCTCATCACTTTAAGTGTAGCGTGTCACTCCCTTCTGGCCTGCAGAGTTTCTGCTGAAAAATCAGCTGATAACCTTATGGGGATTCCCTTGTGTGTTACTTGTTGCTTTTCCCTTGCTGCTTTTAATATCCTTTCTTTGAATTTAATATTTGCTAGTTCGATCAGTGTGTGTCTTGGTGTGTTTCTCCTAGGGTTTATCCTGTATGGGACTCTTCTGTGCTTCTTGGACTTGGGGGGCTACTTCCTTTCCCACGTTAGGGAAGTTTTTGATTATAATCTCTTCAAATATTTTCTCAGACCCTTTCTTTTTCTCTTCTTCTTCTGGAACCCCTACAATTCGAGTGTTGGTGCATTTAGTGTTTTCCCAGAGATCTCTGAGATTGTCTTCAGTTCTTTTCATTCTTTTTTCTTTATTCTGCTCCTCGGCAGTTACTTCCACCATTCCATTTTCCAGCTTAATTATTTCTTCTTCTGCCTCAGGTATTGTGCTGTTGATTCCTTCTAGTGTATTTTTCATTTCAGTTATTGTGTTGTTCATCACTGTTTGTTTGTTCTTTAGTTCTTCTGGGTCCTTGTTAAACATTTCTTGTATTTTCTTGATCCGTGCCTCCATTCTATTTCTGAGATTCTGGATCATCTTTACTATGATTACTCTGAATTCTTATTCAGGTAGGTTGCATATTTCCTATTCATTTATTTGGTCTTGTAGGTTTTTACCTTGCTCCTTCATCTGTAACATATTTTTTTGTCGTCTCATTTTTTTTTGGATGCGTGGGGCTGTATTCCTGTCTTACTGGTTATTTGGCCTGAGACGTCCCACCCGCACTGGAGTTTGCAGGCAGTTGGGAAGAGCTGGGCCTTGGTGCTGAGATGAGGACCTCCAGGAGACCTCACTCCAATTAATATTCCCTGGGGTCTGAGCTTCTCTGTTAGTCCAGTGGTTTGGACTCAGTGCTCCCACCACAGGAGCTCAGGCCAAGTCCCAGCCTAGAAACCAAGATCCCACAAGCCGGGCAGCATGGCAGAAGAAAAGAGAAAAATAAAAAGAAAATGGAGCAGTACAATAACAAAGAATAAAAAATAAAATAAATTAGAAAAATGAAAAATATATTAGGAAAAATAATAAGTGAAACAATTAACAACAAGGTAAAACAGAACCACAACAGAAAAAAAGAAAAGAAAAAAAGCACAATAACAAAGTATAAAGAATAAAATAAAATTAGAAAGATAGACTGTTTATTAGAAAAAGGAAAAATGTAAAAGAATCAGCAACAACAAGGTGAAACAGAGCCACAATCTATTTAAAAAAAAAAAAAGAAAGGCTGGAAAAGGCCTTGGCTTTGGGGGGGCAGAGCTTAGGCAGAGGCGGGGTTTAGGGTGGGGGCGGGCCTTAGGCGGGAGCAACACTTAAGCGTGGGGCGGGGCCTAGGCTTAGGACCTTCATGGTGGGGAAAGGCAGCACAGCCTGAGGGGGGCCTCTGATTGCCTTGGAGTGTGTGTGGAGTTCGGGAGTTCAGAGGTAGGCCCTGGGTTTGGGGGCGTGTGGGCGAAGTTTAGGCCCAGCATGGTTTGAGGGGGTCTGGGAGTGTGGTGTGTAGAGGTAGGGCCCTGGGCAAGGGTGTGGGGCAGGGCTTAGGCTCAGCATGGCCAGAGGGAGCCCTGAGGGCGGAGGACGAGGCCTGGGATTTCAGCAGGCTCCCCGGGGCCCAAATGGGCAGGGGAACTGCTGGCCATGCTCCCTTACATTCCTCCACTCTCCCAAGGGTCTCCCCCTGTCCCCATTGATCCCCTAACTGTGGGTGGGCCCCACCAGGTGTGGGAACCCCTCCCCTCTCTGAGCCACCCCTCAGGAGCGCCGGTCCTGTCCATCTGGCCTTTACTTCTCCTTCCTCCTCCCTCCCACTCCCTCAGGACCCATGTGGCTGGAGGGAGCCTCGGTGGGCAGAGCATAAGGCCCAGGACCTCAGCAGGCTCCCCAGGGCCCAAGTGGACAGGGGAAATGCTGGCTATGTTCCCTTCTGATCCTCCGCCCTCTGGACTGTCTCCCCTGTTACCCCTCTGGGCATGGGAGCCCCTGCCTTCCCCCAGCTGCCCTTCAGGGGGCGCTGGTCCCATCCCACCTCCACTTCTCCTCCCCCCTCACTCTCCCCCACATCCTACCTGGTTGCTCAGGGGTTCCTCCCACCCACTTACATGTCTCTGGTCCCCTCCAGTGCCTGGTTGGTGCCCTAGTTGTGTGGAGACATGAACTCCCCATCTTCCTAGTCTGCCATCTTGACTCCGCCCCTCTGAATCAATTATTTTTAAAACTCCTACCAAACAAAAGTCCAGAACCAGATGGCTTCATGGGTGAATTCTACCACACATTTACTCTCCTTCTGAAATTATCCCAAAAAGTTGCAGAGGAAGGAGCACTTCCAAACTCAGTCTGTGAGGCCAGCATCACCCTGATACCAAAACCAGACAAAGATATCACCAGAAAAAAAAAAATTTACAGGCCAATATCACTGATGAACGTAGTTGCAAAAACTCTCAATTAAATATTGGCAAACTGAATCCAACAATACACTAAAAGGATCATACACCGTGATCAAGTGGGACTCATTCCAGGCATGCAAGGATGGTTCAGTATCTGCAAATCAATCAGTGTGATACACCACAGTAACAAACTGAAGAATAAAAACCATATGATCATCTCAGTAGATGCCCAAAAAGCTTTTGACAAAATTCAACATCCATTTATGATAAAAAAAAAAAAAAAAACTCTCCAGAAAGTAGGGATAAAGGAAACATACCTCAACATAATAAAGGCCCTCCATATATGACAAGCCTACTGCTGACATCATACTCAGTGGTGAAAAGCTGAAAGCATTTCCTCTAAGATCAGGAACAAGACAAGGATGTTCACTCTTGCCACTTTTATTCAACATAGTATTGAAAGTCCTAGCTATAGCAATCAGAGAAGAATGAGAAAGAAAAGGAATCCAAATTGGAAGGGAAGTAAAACTGTCACTCTTTGCAGATGACATGTTACTCTACATAGAAAATCCTAAAAACACAACCAGAAAACTACTAGAACTAATTGATGGATGTGGTAAGGTTGCAGGATACAAAATTAATGCACAGAAATCTATTGCATTATTCTACACTAACAACAAAATACCAGAAAGAGACATCAAAAAGAACAAACCTATCTAAGGAGGCAAAAGACCTGCACTCTGAAAATTATAAGACACTTGTGAAAGAAACTGAAGATGACACAAACAGATGGAAAGATATACCGTGTTTATGAATTGGAAGTATATTGTTAAAATGACCATACTACCCAAGGCAATCTAGAGATTTAATATAATCCCTATCAAAATACCAATGACATTTTTCACAGAACTAGAGCAAGTAATTTTTTTTTTTTTTTTTTTTTTTTTTTTTTTGTGGTACGCGGGCCTCTCACTGTTGTGGCCTCTCCCGTTGCGGAGCACAGGCTCCGGACGTGCAGGCTCAGCGGCCATGGCTCACGGGCCCAGCCGCTCCGCGGCATGTGGGATCTTCCCGGACCGGGGCACAAACCCGTATCCCCTGCATCGGCAGGCAGACTCTCAACCACTGCGCCACCAGGGAAGCCCCGCAAGTAATTTTTAAAGTCCTATGGAAACACAAAAGACCCCAAGTAGCCAAAATAATCTTGAGAAAGAAGAACAGAGGTGGAGAAATCATGCTCCCTCACTTCAGGGTTTACTACAAAGCTACAATAATCAAAACAGTCTGCTACTGGCACAAAAACAGACATGGAGATCAATGGAACAGAATAGAAAGCCCAGAAATAAACCCACACACTTATGGACAGTTAATCTATGACAAAGGAGGCAAGAATATACAACAGAGAAAAGACAGTCTCTTCAATAAGTGGTGCTGGGAAAACTTCATGGCTACATGTAAAACAATGAAGTTAAAACATTTTCTCACACCATATGCAAAAATAAACTCAAAATGGATCAAAGACCTAAATGTAAGACTGGAAACCATAAAATTCTCAGGAGCACACATAGGTGGAACACTGTTTGACATAAACCATAGCAATATTTCTTTCGATCTATCTCCTAAGGCAAAGGAAACAAAAGCCAAAATAAACAAATGGGACCTAATTAAACTTAAAAGCTTTTGCACAGCAAACGAAACTCTTGACAAAGGACAACCTACTGAATGGGAGAAAATACTTGGCAAGTGATATGACTGATAAGGGGTTAATATCCAAAATACATAAACAGTTCATACAACTCAACATCATAAAAAAAAACAACCCAATTAAAAAACGTGCAGAAGACCTGAATAGACATTTTTCCAAAGAAGACGTACAAGTGGCCAACAGGTACATGAAAAGCTGCTCAACACCATTAATCAGAAGGAAAAGGCAAACTAAAGCCGCAATGAGATGTCACCTCACACCTGTCAGAATGGCTGTCATCGAAAAGAACACAAATAACAAATGTGGGTGAGGATGTGGAGAAAAGGGAGCCCCCCCCACACTGTTGGTGGGAATGCAAATTGGCGCGGCCAACGTGGAACACAGTACGGAGGTTCCTCAAAGTACTAAAAATAGAGCTGCCATGTGACCCAGCAACTTCGCTCCTGGGCGTACCTCCAAAGAAAAAAACACTAATTTGAAAGGATAATGCACCCCAGTTGTCATAACAGCATTATTTACAACTGTCAGCATATGGAAGCCACCTCAGTGTCTGTCAGCCGATGAGTGGATAAAGAAGATGTGGTACGTATATGCGATGGAATATTACTCAGCCACAGAAAAGAATGAAATTTTGCTATTTACAGCCACATAGATGGACTGGAAGGCATTCTGCTAAGTGAAGTAAGTCAGACAAAGAAAAGTACCATATGATATCACTTACGTGTGTAATCTAAAAAATAAAACTAGTGAATATAACAAAAAAGAAACAGTCTCATAGATACAGAGAGCAAACTAGTGGTTACCAGTGGGGCGAGGGAAGGGGGAGGGGAATATTGGGGTAGGGGATTAAGAGGTACAAACTACTATGTATAAAATAAGTAAGGTACAAGGATATATTGTACAGCACAGGGAATATAGCCAATATTTTATTATAACTATAACTGGAATGTAACCTTTAAAAATTGTAAATCACTGTGTTGTACACTGGAAACTTATATTGTACATGAACTATACCTCCGTGGGAAAAAAAATATTCTGGATGTACAGTATGTCAGGGAAAGAGCAGTCTTGGCTGACCCCAAGGTCTTTGGCCTGAACAAGTGGAAGGATAGAGTTGCCATCAGCTGACATGGGAAGTCTGCAGCTGAAGCGGGTTGGGGAGGAAAGCAGGAATTCAGGGTGGGACCTGTTGAGTTTGAGGTCTCTATAGACATCCATCTGGAAGATTGGGCAGTCAGATATGTGGCATCTGTGGAGCGTTTGGATGATATTTAAAGCCATGAGACTGTGAGGTGATGGAAAGGCAGTTTAGACAGGAGAGGGCCAAGGACTGAGCCTGGCCCACTCCCCACCTTGGGGGAACCGGGGGTACCAGCCGGCGGGCAGGAGGAGACCCAGGAAGCGGCGGTGTCCTTTCCGGTGTCAATGAAAAGAACGTACGGAGAAGGAAGGGGTTACCGTGGTGTTAAGTGTTCCTGATGGGTCGAGCTGATGAAGACGAAGGACCGACCAGTGAGTGTCAGCGTGGGGGGGCCAGCGGGGACCACGGTGTGACTAGTTCTGGGGGCGTTGTGGGGCAGAAAGGCGGGTCGCAGTGGTTTTCTGACGCAGAGGGGGCAGAGACACGGAGTGACAGCTCCAGGGGAGACGGGGTCCAGAGAAGGGTGCTTTGGCGACGGGGGAGGTAGCTGCGTGCTGGCTGATGGGAATGAGCCGGGAGAGAGCAAAGCAGGACAGGACAGAACGGTGACCCGGACGGAAGGAAGCACAGCCCTGGTGGAGTGCCGTCCGCGAGGGGCGGGGTCCGAGCTGCGGGGTCGACTCCAGACCGGCTCGCCAAGCCTGTGGGCAGGCGCAGCAGAGGAGGGCCCCGCGACGGCGGGTTAACGTGGCCGGGGCGGGGGGCGGTTCTTGTCTGAGCGAAATGGAAAGTGGGCCAGCAGCCAGAGAAGAATACGCCGGAGTGGGTGAGATCGCTGCCCAGGAAGGTGCGCGGCCCGGGGGTGTCTGTGCGCCTGGCAGCATGCAGTCCACCCAGGTTCAAGGGAGTGAATGTAAAATGAGACCGATGAGCGTGCTTGTGTATTTTTCTCCCAGCCACTTGCAGTGACGTAGTTATAGTGGCAGAGTAGGCAGAAAGTCTAATTTAAATGAGGTCGTGGTTTTGCTGCGTGCAGTGCAGGGAGAGCGGGGAAACAGTAGCATAGCAGTGGACCTTTGCACTCACACTAGGTGAGGAGGGAGTGGAGGACATGGAGGGCCTGAGACAGCGGACAGTCCCTCACAGTGAGGGACAGCTCAGCGTCACTCCCGAGAGAGCAGGAGAGACGGGCGTGGGGGCAAAATCGAGATCCTAGCGGGGTTACAGAGCTTTGTACAACAATGAAGAGATGGTGGGACAAGAAAAGAGTATTTTGGAAACAAAAACTCTGTTCTAAATACTACACGGTTTAGGAGATAATTATAATGAGAATTAGAAAATATTTAGAATGAGATTACTTCACATTAGATCCTGTAGGAGTAGTTAAAAGAGAGAAAGCTATACCCTTAAGTGCAGAGATATGGTTGAAAATATTTGAAAATAAGAAAGAATGAAAACAAATGAGCCAAGCTTTCAAACTCGAGGTGCTGGGAAGAGAACAGAGTACGCCCAAAGAAAGTGCAAAGGGATGAGATACAGAGCAGAAACAATGAACCAAAAACAAAGTAGCAGCAGAGATGACGAGTAAAACCAGAAGCTGATTCTTTGAAAAAACGTATAAGGTAAAATAAACCTTTGACAAGCTGATGGGGGCAGGGGGTGGGGCGGTCAGTAGGTGTGAACAGCGCCAGGAAAGGGGGGGGGACAGTTTAATCGTAAGACCCGCTTCTGAACAGCAGTAGGACAGTAGGCATGAAAACGTAAGTTTAAGCAGGTACTTTTCTGGGAAAAGACAAAATATCAAAATTACTCAAGAAGAAATAGGAAAACAGAAAAGCCCGATAACCATGAAAGGAAATTGGATAATACTTTAACCACCACCCTCCGACCGTGGGCCAAGGGCGCCAGGCCCGAACTAATTTGAGGGGAGATTTTACCAGACCTTCAAGGAACACGCATAAAGGAGGTTTGTCCTTTACCGACCGTTTCGGAGAATAAAAGGGAAACCAGGATCCACACGAAATCCCCTGGCCTCCAAGTTGTTCAGGGACCGTGAGGGCTGCTGAGGCCCGGGACGGGGCCGCAAGCTGGAGTCCCGCGCGTCCCAACGCGTCCCGAGGCCAGACAGCGCCGGACAACGAAGGCGCCTGGCCAGTCACGCCTGGCGGCCCAAGGGTCCCCCTGTGGACATTGGCCTCGTGACCCCCTGAGGAGTCGAGCAGGCTCTCTTGGCCCTCGGAACTGTGATCCCAGGTTTAGTGATGGGGGTACCGTTGTGGATACTGTTGCTCTGCGTTAGGACCAAGCGCGCGTTTGTGAGACGGCAGGGTCACCAGTGGTGCGGGGCGTGGAGAGGGTGGGGCGGCTTAGTTTGTGTAAACATGTGCTAACAGCACGTACAGAGACTGACTCCAGCACCACAGTTATCCCGCTTGACCAGCCCCCGTGTCACATCGCACGCGTCACGCCGAGGGCCAAGGACAGTGCCCAGGACACCCAGACGTCCGCTCTGCTGGGCCCTCTGTGCCCCTCGACGCGGTGTGTGCTCCGTCAGCACGGAGCGTGGTTCTCTCCTGTGTCCTGCGCTGAGCATCAGACACCCACAGCCACGGCGGGTTGGTCCGCGCGCTGGTCCCGTTCGCCACACACACAGCTGTGCTTCTTGGGGGGACGCAAGTGCAGCGCCACACTTGCAACGCCGTCTGCCTCTGAGGGGCGTGTCCGGGTGGGATGCGTGGGCCTTGCCGTGGGGGGACAGAGCTGACAGGGCCGTCGGCTTAGGTGCTCTGTGAGTTGTTCCCGCCCCCCACTCTCCCCCACGGCAGAGCACCAGCTGTGCTACCAGGTGACATCACGGTAGGGAGAGAAGCGCACTTCCTGCTACAGAGAACACAGACCGTTCCTTACCTGCCGTTGGCAGACTTAATCTGGACAAAAATAGTGCTCTATGAAAGGCTCTTTCTTTCAAGCTTTTCTCTCTAATGATTCACTTTGGGGGGTATCCCCAGCGTCTTAGGCACAGGGAGAAACTTTTATGTCATCTTCTGAGTCACGGCTGTATTTCTTAGCCAGAACCAAAGCTTAAAGCTCCCCTGCAGAACCATAGTGAAGGAGCAAACTGTTGTCCAGTGGCAATGAGAAAGGGAAAAAGGAAAAATGGAGTGTTTGGAGGATTCATTTGTCACAGAAGAAAATAATTCGAGCATAAGAGAAGTGATAGGATTAGAAACTAACCCTAATGGTGCAATGGCATCTTTCATCGTCAGCTGTTTTAAAGCACTTTTATTTTTTTAAATTAAAACAATTTGTTTGCGGTCCAGGTCTTTTATTTTCTTTACACCCATCATGCCATGAATTCATGGGGAATGGGCTCCAACAGTTCAGGCTCCTTTCCATTGGTTCTCACGGAGTGTGCTTCTCTGGGCGGAGCAGGCTGGCGCTTCAGCTGAACCCAAGTGCCTTTCTCTTTGGCTTCCTTATTTTCCTGATCATTTTCCTTCGCCCGTTTCAGGAAGCTGTCCCGGCTCTTACAGTGCTTAATATGCTCGATACGCACATTAATTCTCTTGGCGAGAATCTTGCCCTTAACTTGTTTGTTTACAGTGATGCCAACAGCATGCTGGGTAACCCTGTACACTCTCCCAGTTTTGCCGCGGTAACATTTGTGGGGCATTCCTTTTTCAACAGCGCCCACTCCCTTGATATCTACAATGTCACCTTTCTCGTGGATTCGCATGTATGTGGCCAAAGGAACAACTGCGTGTTTTCTAAAAGGCCTAGAGAACATGTAGCGGGTGCCCCTCCTCTTTCCCTCTGTGTTGGTCATTTTGGCGAATTACTGGAAGATGGCGGTTCCTGCCAAAAAGTAAAGCACTTTTAACTGAGAGCATGGACGTAAAGCACATGTAGACGCCCCCGACGACTCACAAAGCATTTGCACAGGCATTCACACCACAGGCATCAGCGGCACCTGCGGCAGGAAGCCTGCACGCGGCTCTCTGGGGCCGGGAAGGTCCTTCTGCTTCTCCAGGATCTGCGCTGTTACAGGAAAACGGGTGTCGAGTTTTTATACATTTTTAATGCTAAGGAGGGAGTCTTCTCAGTAAACCCAGGTGAAGGGAGCAGGCTTAGTTCTGGACCAGCAGTAAGCCCACAGCTGTGAGGACGGGTTGAAACATTCACGTTTCTCTGCGAACCGGACGCGTAAATCGTTTTTCTTAGGAAGGACCTTTTCCCTGAAAACTCTGCCATTACTAATAATGAGAAATAATTGTTTTTCCTTACCCCCTGATGGAGCATTCAGCCAAAATTACAGGCTTTAAAGAAAATGACCAAAGAATTTAAAAAATAAATCCAGTTGATGACAGGAAACTTGAACTTAAAGTGGAATTTCTGGGCGTTTGTTTTTCAAGTTTGTTTATGTAGGCTGCTGCCCCTCATAACTCATGTGGTTCTCTGACTTTATAACTTTTAAGTTGTAGGTTTCATCTTCATCCAAACACTTGAGCCTAAAGTTTAGGTACAGCGCCCCTCGATGGTAGTATGTTTCGCCTGACATACTGATTGTAAGCACAGTCTAAATATCACAAATATCTGCACGCGTTAAACGGGTTTCTTTTAAACGTTACTCTAAAATGTAATTAAATATTATATGGTACTATAAAAATGTGGTATTATTCTGCATCTTTCTCCTTGACTTTTTAAAACAATTTAGTGAGATAAACAACTTTATGGAATAACTCTGAACTTCACTGAAGAGTTATAGCTTTAACAGAAGGTTCAGATAAGTCATACTCTTTTTCTCTACTCATCCAGTGTTTAAGCAGCCATGTAACCTATAGAGAGCCCTCTTGGCTACTTTGTAAGCTGAAGATCTTAATTTGCCCTGTTAGTGTTTCCGATCAATTCAAGCGTTTGTTTCTCGTGGAGGCTCTGGGAGCGTCTGGCCGAGTACTTGTCGTCGAGGCTCTGGGAGCGTTCTGGCGGAGTACTTGTCGTCGAGGCTCCGGGAGCGTTCCGGCGGAGTGCTTGTCGTCGAGGCTCCGGGAGCGTTCTGGCGGAGTACTTGTCGTCGAGGCTCTGGGAGCGTTCCGGCGGAGTGCTTGTCGTGGAGGCTCCGGGAGCGTTCCGGCGGAGTGCTTGTCGTGGAGGCTCCGGGAACGTTCCGGCGGAGTGCTTGTCGTCGAGGCTCCGGGAGCGTTCTGGCGGAGTGCTTGTCGTCGAGGCTCCGGGAGCGTTCTGGCGGAGTGCTTGTCGTCGAGGCTCCGGGAGCGTTCCGGCGGAGTGCTTGTCATCGAGGCTCCGGGAGCGTTCCGGCGGAGTGCTTGTCGTCGAGGCTCCGGGAGCGTTCTGGCGGAGTACTCGTCGTGGAGGCTCCGGGAGCGTCTGGCGGAGTGCTTGTCGTCGAGGCTCCGGGAGCGTCTGGCGGAGTGCTTGTCGTCGAGGCTCCGGGAGCGTTCTGGCGGAGTACTTCTTTATTGTGCCGGCCTGTCTGGAACATAGTCTGGCGTCGGCATTCCCGACCCTGCCCCCCCGGGCGCTGACCGCTCGCGCCAGTCGTCCCGGGCACCGTGTCCCCACATACTTCCAGGGGACCCTGTGGAGGTCTCGCCTCCACTCCCACCTCCACCCCTGAGAGCCTCTGCTGAGGTTCTGCGCCGCCCGTTCTGACTCTCCGCTGTTCTGCCCTGTGTGGCCAAAGACAAGAGGCAGCGGGGAAAAGCTGCTGTGAGTTACTCACATGCAAAGGGGGTAGCTTTCCACTTCTGTTTTGCCTCTTTTAGCTGGTGCTAAATTTAAATTTTTTAATTTTATTTATTTATTTTTTTTTTGCAGTACGCGGGCCTCTCGCCGTTGTGGCCTCTCCCGTTGCGGAGCACAGGCTCCGGACGCGCAGGCTCAGCGGCCGTGGCTCACGGGCCCAGCCGCGCCACGGCACATGGGATCTTCCCGGACCGGGGCACGAACCCGCATCCCCTGCATCGGCAGGCGGACCCCCAACCACTGCGCCACCAGAGAAGCCCCTAAATTTAAATTTACTTGCAGAACTAAACCCATAAACCAGTTCTAGGACAGGCTTGCAGAAAGATTTTCTTGAGAGGCCTGTATAACCCCTTACCCTGCAGTGGGTTTCTGGGATTTAAGCGTCGGTGACACTGGGGCGTGGCTGTTCGTGTGTGTGCGAGAGCGCGGGAGCCCCTGGTGGTGGTCGGCTCCCGCCCGGCGGCGCACAGGCCCTCCCCGCGCCCGCCTGGCCTCAGGGCTCTCACGTCCTTGTAGCGGGTGCGCTCTGTTGCTCTGATTTTTAGCTTTTGTTGCTTTTTCACAAAGGGCACGTGTCCAAAGCCCTTCATTTAGTGGAAAGAACTGCATGGCTTCTTTGCTCTGCGTGTCCTTATGTGTGGAACGCAGACTGACTCTTCTCTCGGGAAGGCTTCGTTTCACAGGAGCAGTTGAGGGTCGGAGGGTGGCTTTGTGGTGAGGCCGCTGACACGTCCTCCTCACTCAGGAGCGTCTGTGCAAGAGTCGCTGGACTTGAGTTGTCACCACTGTCCCCCGCCCCCCGGATGAGGGGAGAGCTTCACCTCCCGCAGATAAGGCTGAGGGCTAAGACGGGGGAGAGGGGACAAGTGGCAGAGAACCTGCTGCTCCCTTCAGAGCTCCTCCCCCGCCCCCCCCGCCCCGGGGCTCGTGCCCCTCAAGGCGCCCAGGGATGAAAGCGCCTCTCCGGGCTGGGCCCTGTGCTGCCGCCGACGGTCTCCTTGAAATGGACAGAGCTTGTCTGTTCGGTAAGTTTGGTGGGTTAGCGCTCAGTAGTGTTTGATGCATTGAAGGAAGGAAAGGGTCAGTTGACGGTTAAAAATAAAGACATTTTATTTGGCCCTTATATTCCTAAATAGGCCTGAAAATGATTGTTCTATTGCAAACTCTTAGTTCCAAAAGGAGGAACAGGGATCTTGAACTATTTATAGTTCTTAATTGTTAATACTTGACTCATTACCTTCTTCCCTAAATCTGAACTAAAATATTGTATATTGTGTCTTCTCAGAAGTTTATAACCTAGTTACCCCAAACAATTGATTTGCAGGAAGCAGCAGCAGCATTTTTGAAATACTGGGTAATGTCTGCCAAACTTTTGACAAACTCCGTTGGGGCCTTGAAGACCTTGTTGGAAGCCATGCTCCCCTTGCAGAAGGAACTTTCCTCCCCTCTGTATCTGAAGAAATGGGCAATGATAACGCATTCTGTTGGCTTTGTGCCCCACCCCCCCGCAAAAAAAAAAACAAAAAACAACCTGAAACATTGCAGTTCTAGATGATTGGGTTTCAGGTTAGGGACCTTCAGAAAAATCTCGGCCTTCCACTTCTGGCTAAAGTCTTACAACATTTGCTTATTGACTTAAATGTCTCCTGCTTAGGCTCAGCTGCCACGCTCACAAGTGCTAACAGGAGGCTCTTTTCTGACCCCCTTGGCCAGAGCACTCCAGAACTTTATTCTGCAGTCCTGTGTTCTTTATTGTAACAAAAGAACTTGAAAGATGTAGATGGGGACCATGTGAGATGGTGAAGCTAGTTTCAGATAACTTTAATTTTGAAAGCCACCAATTCCTAGAGGTTGCATGTAGCACGATAAAATGAAGTCTCTTTGGGTTTTACAATCTAATTATGAGGATTATTTTTAGCAGTTGTTCGTATTTGATATACAGTTTTGCCGGTATACCCACCCTCTTCCTATGCATACACATTTATGTTTGTATATTCTACCCTCAGGAATTAAAAAATTAGTTTGGCCATGAACCAAAGAGTAAATATTCTTTCTAACCTGTCTGTTAGACAGGTTGTCTGTTGTTTCACCTGTGCCTTCAGCTCCTCTCCTCCCTTAAATACCCTTCCGTCTTTGTCTTACTCAAAATCTTTACTAGATGAAGGTTTTTTAATATATGTGTATTTAAGCACTTTGATCTAGTCTGGGTAAATATCAGGACCCCTTCTGCAGGCTAGTGGTCTCTGTTGAGTGGCAGCGTAAAGTGTTCTTCTGTGGGTGTAATAACCCTGTCGCGTTTGACGCCGCAAATGTCATCCGCTCACGGATCCTGAAGACAGAGGCGGCTGCCGCCTGCTCTCCCTCTGGTGATGCACACAGCCGATCTGGAATTGTCAGCTCACTGGGGAGGGCGGGGATCACGTCCTTCGTTTAGGAGAAAGTGAGCTGGAATCCCAGATGTTCCTTTCTCGAGACGCTGGAAGGGCTGTGCTGGTTCCTCTGCCGAAGCCCTTCCGGGACACGCGAGGAGTCTCCGTTCGTGCCCTCGGCCGCAGGGCACGTGCGGGGTCCGCGTGGATGGCCTGAGTGTCTGTGTGGTGAAATGCTGACCATCTGACACAGTGGCGATTCTGGGAATTGTAGCCACCATAATAAAAAAGCTTCCCCTCCTGACTTGTGATGGTATTTGTCTGCCAGACCCCAGATTTTGTTTAAAGAGTAGTGACTTCCGTAGTGTTTTCAGATCCTCCTGACCCAGCGCTGTGGCACTGGGAGGAATCTGGTTCAGAGTACGCATCCTTTGCCAGTTTGGTAACTCGGGGACTGGGAACCGCCGTGCCCTTCTCACTGGGAAAGGACTTGCACTGGCTGCAGTTGTGTCTCTCGAGCTGTTTGACTGCGACCCGGGACGCACGGAAGGGGTCGTGCGCCGGGAGCGCCCCTCCGCCCCGGAGCGCACGCGGAGCTCCTCTGCCTGCGAGACGGCACCTGCGTCCGTTCACGAGCCGGGTTCTCTGCTGAGCCTGTGGCCGAATCCCTCTGCGACGAGACCCGGCTCCCCGAAGCCCTCGGGGCTTCCAAGAAGCCACCTCGCTGGCGCTGAGCACACTCTAGTGTGATGGGAGAAGTGGGCTGTTTTCACCTTTTACTTTGAAACAATTGCGAATCTGTAGCAGTGTTTCAAGAATAGTACAAAGAACTGTAAACCTCTCACCCAGAGGCCACGTTAGAACATCACCGCTTGTCCCAGTGACGCCCTCCGTGGCGGAAGGGTCCAGGCTGACCTTCCCCTCGCCTGGCTTCTCCCGACCTTGGCATTTATTTATAAGGCGAGAGGCCTGCGTGTACTCCTGGGCGTGGGCCGCTTTGCCTCAGAAGCAGGCCTGTTTGTGCATGTTTTACACGTCTGAGAAGTGACACTTGGCTCTTGTCTTTCTGCCCTGACGGTCTGTCCACTCCTGGGGGCACTGACCCTGAGTCCCTTGGTCAGGACGGTGTCGCCACAGGAAAGGCCCATTTTCTTCCTTAGTGATCAGCACTTTATGAGGTGGTACTTTGAGATGACCCCAAATCCAGCTTCTCATCCTGCTTTTACCCGCTAGTTTTGGCATCCATTAATGTTTCTTTCTTGAACTGATTTTTCCAGTGACATTTCCCAAATGGAGATTTCTATCTAATTTGATTACTCCTTTTACATTCATTGGTAGGCATTCTAGTGTAAGGAAGAGCTTTCTCTCCTCCTCGGTTTTGTCATTCCCTTACTTGTGTTAGAGTGTGCTTATGAATTCCTGTTTCCCTCAGTGGGTTTTGGTTTTTCTTTTTTTATTTTTGGCAGCGTTGAGTCTTCGTTTCTGAGCGAGGGCTTTCTCCAGTTGCGGTGAGCGGGGGCCACTCTTCATGGCGGGGCGCGGGCCTCTCACTGTCGCGGCCTCTCCTGCTGTGGAGCGCAGGCTCCGGACGCGCAGGCTCAGTAGTTGTGGCGCACGGGCTTAGTTACTCCGCGGCGTGTGGGATCGTCCCGGACCAGGGCTCGAACCCGCGTCCCCTGCATTGGCGGGCAGATTCCCAACCACTGTGCCACCAGAGAAGCCCTCCTTCAGTGGTTTTTACTTGTTACTCTTATTTATTTTGATGATCTGACTGTCCCAGGTTTGGCTTTTTAATCAGGTCTGTGTGTCCTTCTGTCACACCCCCATCCTCGTCTGAGCGCGCTTCTTCTTCCTGACACAAGAGGCCCAGGCTCATTTGCTTTCCTCCCCAACTCTGGAATCAACAGCCATTTCTCCAGGGAACCCCATTGCCATTGGCAGAGAGTGACATTTAGAAACAGTGATCTGGGCACTGGCTGTGCAAAGGCTCCTCCACCAGTGCAGAGCCTATTGCTTCCTAACCCCGAACCCCAGCCCGAACCCCCACTGTCTTCAGGCCCCTGACTAGACCGGGCTCCTGCCTCATGGCTGCACCTTCCCTTACACTAGGGCATTGCCTTCCAAGAAAGGGGATTGGGAAGGAGGGAACAAGGTAGGTTCTTCCCTAAAGCATTTGGAAAGGAGGTTCTGTCTTCATTCAGTAGCTGTTTACTAACCGTAATCTGAGCTCTTTGCTTCAGATTTTCATTTAGATCCTAGCGTGTGTTTTCTAGATGCGTGTGCGTGTGCGTGTTGATTGGCACTTTGGTGATAAGTCCCCTGTATTGAGCACCTCCATGTGCTCGGCACTGCATAGGCATTAGGCCTAAATTATAGAATAACTGCAAGACGGGCATTATTTTACCATTTTTGAAGTGAGCCGAATAAGATTCAGTGAGGGTAAAGCATTTTGATCACGTCAGACAGTTAAGTAGGGGTTGGATTTCAGCGCAGGCTACCTGACCTCAAAGCCCACACCCTTCCCGAACCGCAGGGCAGTGTTGCTGGTGTACTGACGCTTTGGGGGTCCTCACTGGGGGACATTTTACCAAACATCATCACTCTTAAACCATAACATTTAACTTTCTTGATTTAAAATATAAGAGGAAAAGTTAGAAATTACTCAACTGACTCATTAATTTCCATACTTAGAAGACCCCACTGGAGGAGACTTTGGGAGAACCCGTGTGTCTGCTGGGTCGTACGTTTATTGGAGATTCTGTTGAGCTGTCTGCCCGGGACTCTTCATTCAGTTATAACAAAGAGCAGCCCGAAGTGTAGGAAGTTTTTTCTCTACCTTACCTGGAAGAAACCCAACACGAACCCAGCGTTCTCTCCTGCCTGTCGGAAATAGGCTTTTTCCCAAACAGATGGCTGTTCGCGTAGCTCTCACTCTGGGGGGTTTGTTTACCAGGCTCCTTGGTTACTAGGCCTTAACTTTAGAAAGACGATACCGGACCCTCAACTGGGGAGAAAAGAAGAGGGCGATTCTTTGTTATTCTTTGCTGCTTGTCCGATTAAGCAGCCGCCTCGGCTGCAACGTGTGTGCCCAGGTCAGAGTGTCATACTCTGTGCCAGGCCAGCGTGGAGGAAAACGCAGATTGCTTTCGTCTCTGGCTCCCTGACGTGGGAGTGGGGCCGGAAACGTGGTCCTGCCTGGAAACTAGATTATGACACACCCAGAAGGCACAAGCCTGTGGCCACAGACACTTGCACTCACGTCTACCTTCACGGGGATGTGAAGGCCACTTTGATGTTCTCGGGGGAGTTAATGTCTCTTCAGTGAGAAAGGAAACCACAAGTGCCTGTTGGAGAAAAAAAGCTAAATATATAAAAGAACAAGGGAACAAAAGAAAGAGCTTAGGTCTAACTTGCTGGAGAATTTTTCTCTGTTCCTCAGTTTCTGACGTGTTCCTGTGAGTGTCTCAAATAGGCAGCATCTCCCTGGAGGATGTGAATTGGCCGGTCTTTTCAGACCCTTCGAGGGGCCGTTGTGTTCTGTGCCCTCTTACTGGCCGTGTGTCTTCTGCCCCGGCTCGCGGCCCCGGAGAGCTTGTCCCCTCGCCTGTAAGACGATAGGGCTTTTGAGCACAGGTGAGAGCGCCAGGTGAGAGCGCGCGCGCTGAAACACTCTACAACTTGAAGGGCTTTGCCGTTGTCGGTGCCGCCCAGGAGCAGACGTGAGAGGTGCAGAGAAACAAAGAGCAGCTAAGCAGGCGGTTACATCCCTTCCCCCATTGCCCACGGGGAGTGAAATCACGGCACACGCCGCACAGAGACAGCCCGGACACCGTGCTTGTCGGCGTCGTTCCTGCCGTCGGGTCGCGAGCTGCTTGTCCTCCTCGCCCCAGCCTTCCCGGAGCCAGTCTCGCCGTGGGGATGTTACGTCAGTATTTCTCTTCCAAGTGAAGGGGTCTCATAGAGAAGAACTCACCCTTACAGATGGGAGTAGCCACAAGGTAGGGTTTTGAGTGTATGTTGTTTAATTCAGCCACACCACGCAGCAAGCGGGGTCTTAGTTCCCGGACCAGGGATCGAACCCAGGCCCTCGGCAGCAAATGGACCAAGTCCTATCCACTGGACCACCAGGGAATGCCCCGTAAGTAGGATTTAGAACATAAGATTCATAGATCTGAACCCCCAAGATAACTGGCCTTTTAGACGCGGTATGATTGTGGTTTGTGGTAGAATTCATCAGTCCTCCTAAGGAGATTTTTAGATTAGAATTGAATCAGGACCCCTTCGTAAACTTTTCAACCTGTGTTCTTCAGACCAACCCCATTTCCCTTGATTCAGTTTCACACATTGGTCATAAGAATAAAGAAGATATCAAGACAGTTGGAGGGAAAAGAGTGGCTTGCTGGGAAGATATGAAGGAGAAAGTATCAATTTCATGTGGGGAAAGGAGGGCAGGATAGCGTTTCCAAGATCCCAGAGAGAAGTGAGTTGTTACTTTGGGGATAAACCCATCTGCTTAGAAAGCATTTGGCCTAGAAGTGTTGGATAGGGTAGTGGTGACACAGAGTGCAAAAGATTAAACTTGAGATGTTTCAAGGCCAAATCCAAAATCCTTCGACACCAAGCAAATAAATTCCTTTCTTTTTAACTCTTGACGTTCTCTGCGGTCGTGCAGTCAGTTCCCCTGTCTCTGTTCTCTCCTTATTTCTGACCCTCCTCTCTCTCCCCTCGCCTGGCCCCCTGCCCCGTCTCAATCCTCCTGATTATGGCATTTTGTAAAACTCTGCTAAGCACTGTACTCGGAGGCTCTGCCATCCAGGTCTCTTGTGTACGGAGCGCTTCCTGTGCCGTGGCCGGAGTTTCAACTTGCAGCTTCCTCGTGGGGCGGCAGGAATGACGTGTTGTTAAACTTGGACATAAAAGGGCCGAAGGTGCTTTGACTGATGTGTCTGTCTGGGCTTTGTTACTTAGGGACCCAGACGTGGAAAAGTCCCCGCTCTCCCACGTGGAGAAGCGTCTGAGAAGCTGGCCGAGGGGGTGGGTGCCAGGGGTGGTGGCTTGGTCCCTGAGCCCCCAGGGGCCCCCCCTGAGTTCCCAGCGGCCGGCGGGCTTTCCTCTCCTCCTGCAAGTGGCGACCCGGATTCTGAGCGGAAAGTGCATCTTTGCGCTTGGCCCGTGTCCAGCATTCCTCGCGGAGCGAATAGGCTTTGGAATGTCAGAGTCGGAGGGCGGGAGCTTGTGGGGCTGCGTGTTTATATGTGAGAGCAGCTCCTCCGGCTTCCTGAGACTGCTTCCTTCTCCTGAACTCTTAGTACCTTACTTATGTGTCGTTCCTTGGTTTTTGTTTTTAAGTTGTTTAAGCTGCATTTATCACGGCGGTTGGTCACAGGGGCACTTCCAGACCCCGCTCAGCCCTGGAGCCCAGCTCCGGGGAGGCAGCATGGTGTCCAGAGGATTTGCGTGTCTTCCCTCCGGATGAAGAGACAGGAGCTGTTCGTAGGCTCGTCCTCCGGGGGATCTGAGGTCGTCTCCTTCGGGGCGTGACCTGCTGTCCCGGAATCGGGACCCAGGTCCTGTGGGGCTGGGTTGGCGGCGGGGCCCAGCCCGGCGCCTGTGCTGGAGCCGGACTGAGACGCGCCTCGGCGCCCGTGTGCCTGTGGACTCACGGACTGGGTGGCTTCTGCCCTTGATCCAGTTCAGCTCACGGGCGGGCTCTGGGGGTGCCCCGCCGGCTCCGCCCCCGAGGGGCCATGTCCTCCCTGCACGGCCGAGGCAAGGACCTCGCTCGGAGCGGGACGGCTCGGTCGGACTCGCCCCCAGGCTCGCCCTCCGCGACGGCCAAGACGCTCCGAGTAAGCGGCCCTCCTTCCGCCCGCGGTCTGTTGGGGGCGGGCTGTGAGGCCGGGCCCTGAGGGTCCGGGGGTTCAGGACGTGTGGAGCCAGCCAGCCAGGGAGACGGAGGCCCCGCCGGGAGCTGTTCTGCGGGAGGTTCCTGTTCCTGGCTCTTAACGGCATCGCAGGTGAAAGCGGGCCTGAGTGCCTGGCACAGCTTCTGTCTTTCAGCTTGTCAGCGCCAGTTGTGAAATGCTCGACGGGAAGAGCGTGGAGGCCCCCTTACCGTGTCTTACGGGCTTTCTCTGATTTACGCGGTGCGTTTGGTCCCTTTCTTGTGTTTTATGGGTCAATACAGTGTTTCAGGAGAAGCAGCTCCCGGTGGCTGCGGAGCCACGTTCAGTGACCTCAGGCCCGTGTAGGCCCTGCGTGTGCAGGTTCTGCACGTGCATTTGTGCAGGCGTGTACACGCGGGGGCGTCTTTGCGATCCTGTGTGTCTGTGAGTGATAGAGAGAGAACAGGACGGGCAGGCGTTCTGGACACTGGGACCCTACTCCTCCTTGACCGTCAGGAAAGTTTGCGCTTAAAAAGCCACAGAAGCACCTCCCGGCTGTGGACGGCCCGCTCTGGGGGTGTTTGCAGCGCCCCAGGCAGGTCCGGCCTCTCTAGCGAGTGTCTCTGTGGACGTGGATTACACGTGGATCCACGTGTCCCCCGTGGGAGGCCGGCAGAGGCCCGCCGTGCTGCCGAGGGTCCTGCTGGGAGCGGGGTGGGGCGGCAGCCCCTCCTCGGGGAGCGGGGGCATCTGTGCTGGGGAGCAGGACGGCCGCAGCTCCCTTATTTGGAGAGGAAGCCTGAAGAAGCCCTGGGCTCTTCTAAGCGGCTTCACGCCATGTTCAGCGTCTGTCTCCCAGTGCGAGGGACCACGGGGTCTCTCCCGTGTGCGTATCGCCGTCGTGGCCGTGGCAGCCGCCTGGCACGTGGCCTGGGCTGCGCTCTCAGGGGGCGCGCTCCCCCGCCGCGCACACAGCTGCCGGGCTGGGTCCCCGGGACGGAGCGTGCCCTGGTTCCCTTCCCTCTTGGCGGCACCGGGGGTGCCTCGTGGTGTGAGGAGCGCTCGTCAGCCTCGCTGAGCCCCGTAGCCCTGGCTCCTGGAGCAGGGCTGCCCCCTTTTCCCTTCCTGGGTGAACCCGTGTCCTCCCCGGAGGGGCGCTGCTTTCTCGTCCCAGTCCCCGGGCCACCGTTCCCCCTACCCCCGACTCTTTAGGCAGAGGCCGCGGTGGGAGAGAACTTGAGGATTTGGATAATAGGAACTGAAATGCAGCGGCTTGCGTGACGAGCTGCTTCCCAGGTTCAGTGCCCGTGTCCGCGGGTTCCCGCCGTCACCTCAGCTCCGTCTGTAGCTCCCGGAGTCCAGACAGCCTGGGCCTGTGCTGCAGAGACGGCTCCCACTCCACTGTAGTGTTGGAGACAGTGGCAGACACACGGACTGACTCGGGCTGCTGACCCCTGGGATGGGTTAGAAAACCAAGATGCACCTCCTAGGAGTCCCGTCTCGTCCCGTCTCGTCTCGTCCCGTCCCGTCCCGTCTCGTGCGCTGGCGGGCTCGCGGGCTCTCTGAGAGCTGGTCTGGGCGTCGGGTGGTGGTGGTGTCTTACCTGCCTCCTGACGCTGCTTCAGGACAGATGCGGGGTTATACCTGCACCGTGTGATACAGATGTCACTGCAGGACAGGCTGGGGCAGACTTCTGAGCACCTAATGCCAATAAAAACACAAGCATTCTATCCAAAATACCTAACACATCCCAGGCCTGAGACTTTCACCGCCTTGAGTAATCCTCAGGCACCTACAAGGCGGGTGTCGCCGTCCCCTTGTCACAGGTGAGGACACTGAGGGACGCAGAGGAGCGGTCCCTTCCGTAGCATCCTCACCAGCGAGAGCGGAGTCCGGTCCGACCCTCCTCGTCAGCAGCACCGGAGCACACGTCAAATATATTGGAAGGTTAAGGACGCTCCAGGGTCAACCCGGACGGTTAAGAGCTTGGCCAGCTCTGGACGCGGTGGGGACGCAGGAAGCTGAAATGGGGGAGCTATGTCTGCAGACAGGGAGCCCCCTTAGGGGCAGAAACGCCTGGGCCTCTCGCAGCGCCGGTGCTGGGGTGCGTCTGCTGGGAACAGCTCTCTCCGTCCTCACGGAACCCGAGGGCTCCTGCCCGCGCCGTCCTGTTAGAGGTCGCGCACGGCTGAGGAGCCGTCGCTTCCGGAGCCCGTGCTGTCACTCAGAGGGTCGAAGCACACACCAGGAGAGATAGTGTTGTCAAAAGGGCTGAGCAGTGAGTGCTTCCATGTGAGGAAAGCGTCCTCAAAGGGAGTTTTACAGTAATGGCTATTGGACACCTCGCTCTTAGACGTTCAGGAAGCAGAAAGGGCAGCCTGTAAACTGCAGCTCTTCTGGGTTATTTCTAACTTGAGAAAACAAGTGCTAGCATGATTTTCCAGTAATTGGAAAACCGAAGCTGTCTTATCTGCCTTTAAACTCCCAGCAGCATCCAATACTTTTAATATTATGTAATCCAGTGTTTCTGTACTTGGTAAAACCATGACCCTTTTAAAATAATGTGATAACCTAATGTTTGCCTAGAGATTGTGCAACTCATATCCTCCCTAATGAAATAATCACTTACATGAGAAAGACACTATGTGTCCTCACCAGCCGAGGATTTTGTTTACTTTCTCTAGTTTCTAGTTTAAAAATTAAAAAAAAAAATCTGTCATTCTCCGAACACAAGATTACACTATTAAACATCGTTTTAAAATCCACCCCTCCCTCCGTAAGGAAGACGTCCACCGCCCACCCCTCATAACCCACTAAAGCTGTTTTGGGCTCTGCTGACCCCGAGAGTGAAATCCTTTGTTTAAACAATTCTTTTGATTATCACACGAGGTTCACACTAGCCCAGCGTCTCTTTGTCTCTAAAAATTGGGGGGTGTGGGGGAGGGGGTGCTCCCTGAGTGACAGACCTGCTCGTCTCTGATTTCTCACCCTCGTGACTGGTATTTACTGGTGAAGCTTTGAAGGCTCAGCCTCTCCTCAACGCCGTGAGCCACTCCACGAGGTGCCAGGCTCACACGTTTGCGTAAAAGCTTCCTTTTGATGCAATTTTCCAACATAAAAAAAATAATAATTCTGAACTACAAACATATTAGATGCCTCTAGCTCTTTCCTGCTCCTTAATCACTGTGAATATTATTGGGTCTCGAGTTTATAAATTCTGTTAACTTAAAAACTAGTCAATTTAGATGGTTTAGCATTTTAAAATCATCTTGAAAGCAGGAGCCAGGTAATCACTGGTCAGTATCCTCAAATTATTATTTGCTAGTTTAACAAAATATTCTTCAATACAGGGCATATCGAAAGATAACAGACTACTTGAGAATGTCCAACTTATAGTGCTTAGTTGCTATTTGTTGTACTTACTGCATAGTTTTGAAGTACGTGGGACATCAGCTGAACCCTGGGAATCTTTTAAACAGACAGATTTTCTTTGAATTGTTTGGTATTTATGATAACAGGATTCGGCCTGCATCTATAAACCAAGATCAGTAGCATTTTTCCCATGTAACCTGGATTGTTACTCCTTTAGCACTTACATCTCAGGAGAAAATACACAGATTTTACATTATGCTTTTCACCCCAGCTGTTAACGTAAATGAAGGGGAAAATTTGCCAGCTTGTTTTGTTTTATAACCAGCTCTACAAACTAATGAGGGTACATTTGGTAGAAAGTCAGGGGACGGAGGATCGCCGCTCTCAAGAGCTCACCCACGAGGCGCTCTTCCCTTCCAGGCGCTGGTGTGGAGTCCGCGTCTTTCCCTCCTTTGTGCCCTCTCCTGTGGCACCGGACAGCTTTTAGGCTGTTCCTTTATCCTTTGTTCCTCTCATCCTGCTCTCGCATTTCCAATCTGGAATCCATTTTTTACTCCTTTATAATCCGTTGAAAGGGGGTGAGAAGCATTTGTCTGGGTGAATAATACTAACTAAGGGTGCAAGCTGTTAACCATTTTTTTTTCTCTCTAAGTAAAACCACTAGTGTATTGGGTTGGGTTGGGTTGGGTTGGGTTGGGTTTTTTTAATTCCACTCAAGAAAAGTCAGTAAGCAGTAACTCTTTCGCAAGGACTCTTCCTAAGCAATGTCGTAGAACCTGTAGGAATGAAAGCAGTTCCCCACGGGGAACAGTCCCATGAATCCTAGGTGGACGCCGGGCCGGGTCAGCCACGGAGGAGGGGCTTGTTCACCAGACACTGGCTCCATGGCAAACGAACACCAGGGCCGCCCACCCTGTTCCAGATCCTCCCACGATTAACCATCCCTGAGCGTCTGCTGCGTACGGAGGCCCGTACTAGATCTGGAATCGAGAGACGAAAGACACCGTCCCTGCCCTCAGCGAGCCAGCGGTCTAACGGGGGAAATGAGAAGGGAACTCCAGGGTTACAACAAAGGGAAGTGAGTCTTCTAATAAAGGTATGTGGGCCCAGGTGCCTTGTTTTAGGAGACCAGTCAAGCGGGAGATGCCATTAGGCTGTTGAACGGACAGTAAGAGCAAGCAACGCATTACCAAGGTGGGAAAAAGACGCGAGAAGTGGAGTAGTACTCTGAGAGCTGCAGGTCGGTGTGGCTGGGACCGAAGGTATGATTTGGGGGCTGAATGAGGAGTGTAATCGGAAGCTCAGCTGGAGACGCACGGGGGCCGGTTCCTGTTGGGCTTGGCATGTCGTTCCAGGGATTTGGAGGCTGGCCTGTGGGTGAAGGACTGCAAGGTTGGGGTCAGGTTGCCGTGACCAGAGCTGTTTGCTTGTTAGAGAAATCGCTCCGGCAGCTGAAGGCTGGACTGCCGGCGGGCGCGGGGGTAAGGCCGGCCCTCCGGGGAGAAGCGACGGCCTGGGCGCAGGCGCCGTGCGGTGGTCGGAGGACCGTCCAGCTGTTTAGAAGTGGGCTGGGGCGGGGTGAGCCCGTGAGCGGGCCGGGGCCAGGGCGACTGTCAGGCCTCTGATTTGGGCGGCGGGCAGGGCGGGAAGCAGAGGGTGCCGGGCGTGGAGGCGCCTCACGCTGGGTTGGTTGTGCCGAGTCAGAGGGACTTCAGGAGGTTCGGAACTGACACCAGAACGTAGTTGGTCCGAAGCTCGGAAGAAAATAATGGGCTGAAAATACTGATATTTATGATGAAAACCGAGGAGTAGATGTCACGTGAGGAACGAGCTGAGAAAAAAGCCTTGGGGAGAAACAGCGAGAGGTTAGAAGGCTCTTCCCGCGCTCGGCCTGATCCTCTCCAGTCACCACGGGGTCACGTGAGGGAAGACGGAAGGCCTTGAGTCTTGTCTGTACGTCTGCAGGCATTGTGGTCAACTTGATGTTCCAGTGATGAGCTTCAGCCCCAAAGAATCCAGAAATGGAGGGTCAGTTGGGTCAAGAGGTTGGGGTTCTCGTTTTCAGTACAGCCAGTGGGGCCACCGGGGAGAGCGTTTCCCGCTTGAGCAGTTCCCAGATTATGCAGCGTTGCTTCCCCCTTTTCCTCAGCCTCGTGATATGTGGGGGAGCTGGCGATTCGAATCAGGAGATGGAGGGGGACGGCTCGAGCTGGCTTCCAGCTGCCTTTTGCTCCTTTCGTTTCTGGTCCTGACCGTGTGTCACTCGGGGGGTGGCAGCTGTCCACACCTGGGCTTGGTCCCCAGCCCAGCCCAAAGCCCAGCCTCCTCATTGGGTCACAGTGCAGGAGTCCTCCCGGTGAGCTGACGGCGTAAAGACGTGGAAGCGTGTCTAGACTTTGACCTCCGCCTGCTTCCTTGCGAAAGCAGCGTCTTCGTGTCAGAGCGTCACAGCTCCTGTGGACTTCCAAGATCGACCTCGCGTGGTTGGTTACCTGGCAGAGAGTGTCGCTATGCAGACAGTAAAAGAATGACCTTAAATGCCTGTGGGTTAGAAAGGGTAAGTAGGCATTAGCCTGGATGATCAAAATCTACAATCAGTCAAAAGCCTGGACTTGAGTGGAAGAGTTTGCTTGAGCTTATTCCTCTGGCAGCCAGCAGGCCCTGGCAGAGAGGAGTGGGCGGTGGGAACTGGTATTTATGGAGCGTCACCTGTGCCGGGCGCTGTGCCGGGCGCCCGACTCCCGCTTCATCCCGCTGATAACCTTCCGCCCCGGGCGCCATTGCCCCGCCTTTACCCGTGAGGACGCTGAGGCCGGGGAAGGTAGTAGTTGTCTGAGCCCAGGTGCCAGCAGATGCTGGAGCCGGCAGCGCTAAGCTGTGTAGCGGCCCGGGGAGCCGCTGCGTCTCCGTGAAATAGCTCCTGAGTTCTTGCTGATACCCCGACCATTCAGTCTGTTTTGAAAAGAGAGGTGGCGATAATAAACCTATTGTAAAGAAGGAAGAAGTTCACAGAATAATTTAGAAAGAGACAAATCAATTTCGATAAAGTCAGAATTTTGCAACATTTAAAAGTAGGTATAGTTTTGTTACTTCTAAGTATCTACGTTAGAGCTGTTGCGAAGGAGAAAAGATCTGCTCTACCCTTGGAGGTTGTCACCTAAAATCATTTTTAGCGGGTGTATTAGTAACTAGTTCTCTAAAGCCATTTTTCTAAGTGCTCAAAAACAGATCCATTAGGTAAGGTCATTTATCTTTTTACGCTATTAATTTATTTATAAAATAATTTTTAAGCAGATGGTACAAAGGTATGCTTCAATTCAGGACCTGTTACATTATAGCAAGTTCTGAATTAGAAGAGCCTGAATTTCTGAGGTTTCTCTTACCTAAGGGATCTTTCACCTGCCAAAAATCAAACACATGTCTCCTCTCCCTAAGGCCTGTACTGTAAAACACCAGTTTTGCTCTGGGAGTACAGTTTAGCCGCCCTAAATCCAAAGAACCTTGTGCATCCGAAGACTCGAGGTCCATAGGGGGTATGAAAGGTCAAATTTAGTGGCAGAATCAAAGAAAGCTTCAGTTCTTTACCTTTCAGAGCTGCCAGTGGCACTTGGGCTACTGATGAGGTCCCAGCTAGTGCCCGATTTCTCACAGGACAGGTCATGCGGAACCGCGTCATTCTTCACGACCACCCTGTTTCTAACTCCAGGCTGATGCTTTTCATAGGGTCGTCCTTCCACGAAGGACCGGAAACCTCCAGACAGCGCCGGTCTTTCTTTTCTGGCAGCCCTTTTTATCTGCTGTGTGTACCAGACAGCCTAGCGTCTGACGCACTCAGGCGATGACTGTCATTGTTTTGTGGCTGTGCTCAACTTTCCCCCGCCAGAGAAGGGCTCTGCGCCCAGAGGACACTGTCCGAGGCCCCCTCGCTCACAGGGGAAGGGTGCGCTGCCCGACCCTGCTCTGGTCTCCGCTCGTGGCCTGCGTGGCCCCCTGGAGGGCGTTGGCCGTGCGCTGTGAAATCCCGTTGCCGTAGCGAGGGCTGATAGCCACAGGTGTTCTCGAGGCGCTTCGGATCCCTGCTTGTTGCAGTTTGCTAGTGTGTCAACAGCTCTAAAATATGTGAGTTAATATTTTGGTTTCTGTGGGAACAGAGAGAGAAAGCTAAGAACAAAGGAAGTCCCTAACCTTTTGTGGAACTTACTTAGCAGAAAAAGTTTTTCCTTAGGCTACTTAGGTCCCGAGTATCTGTTTCCTCTTAAGAGGTGAGGTCTGGAGAGCCTCACTAACCCCTTGGCAAGGGTTTTGATTCACAGCCTAGTCTGAATAAAATTAAAATAAGTGCTACCCAAATAGGCTGCTGGACAGTGACGTTTCCCAGGTAAAAAAATCCACCTCCTCCCAGGCTGTGGGCCTGGAAAGCTGAATGCTGAGGAGGCAGGATGACGGCCCTAACGGGGTGGCGGGGGCCCCACTGCCCTGCAGAGCCTCACGGCCCCGGGGGCCACGCTCAGGCCGCGCTTGGAATTGTCTGCGCGATGTTAGGGGCTACTGCAACTTCGTGCACCGTGCGTGCCAGTGCAGACCTGAGACCAAGCGAGGGTGTGTGTCGGATGTGCGTGGCTCGACCCTTGGCTAGAGCCACACGCGTTAGAGCAGCCGTCGTCCTCGGTCACCGTCGCCTGGCGTGTGAAAGCCGCCTGGAGAAGACGCCGCAGTCTGTAAGCGTGTTTACGGATCATAGGGGTTTACAGATGACCTTTAAGCACAAAGGGCTTGCCTTGGATATTTCAGGGAAACTTTAGTACGTTCAGATATTTCCTTCTACAATAAGTACATTTTGTGAGTTCCCCCCCCAAATCTAGAAATTCTTCAGAAGCTGGGAATACCCAAAGAGAAAAGGTACAGGCCTGCATAGAAAATAAGAGCTGTAAAATTCCAGTAATGTTCGGGCAGCGTGATCTACAGATACAGCAAAAGATGGGTCTCTTTCTACCATTTGAAATATAATGAGATGGGCCAGAATACGTGAGTAACGTTCGGTCATCTTGTTGCCACGCGCGGTAGTAAATCGGCAGGGTCGTCACGGTCTGGCAGTGAGGCTTTTCAGAAATGTTTACAGTGTAAATGGGATTATAAGTACTGTATTTCTTGACTTTCCTGGTTTTTTTTTGCCCCATATGTATTAAGTACTTGGTAAAGACACATCAAGGAGTAAACTAAGATGAAGTTCGATGCAACTTAACACTTGTAATACTGTTAGGATGTGGCTTGGAAGTCGCCTCCGGCTGCTGGCTGGATGCCCACCTGCCCGGCATCAGTGCTGCTTTCCGCATTACTCTGATTCAGAAGGTCTGTAATCACCCGGCGGCGGCTGGCTGGCCGTGCACTGTGGGGATGGCTTGCTCCGAGGGTGTTACAGGTAAACTAGACCATGTCTTTTTAAAGTGGGACTTTCTAAAATGGCTCGTTGAGATGGCCTGGCCTGGGCTCCGGGGCCCGTGTCTGTGATGAGGTGGTCCTCCCTCGACCGTGTGCCGGGCATCACCGACCTTAGGAGACGTGGGCCTGATCCAGTCACCAGCCCTGCACGCAGAGAGCTTTCTTGGCTGATGGCAGAGGAGTGTGGAAAGGGGCCCCCGTGTCACTGCGTGAAGGGGGGGATGGACACGGGGGCCTCCAGGATCAGGGGCAGCCCCGGCGGCCACAGGCAGCGGTTCTCCCCGAGCCTCCAGGTGAGAGCCCAGCCGGCAGACTCCCGGTTCTGCCCGTGAGAGCCTGGCAGGGCGCGGCCAGGCCGATGGTGGGGCAGCAGCGAGAGAAAATGAATGTACTTGGACGTGTGACGGTATTAAGGGAATGCTCATGTTTTAGATACGGGGGAAAGCACCTCACGCAGGCCTCAGCATTGCTGTCCCCCGCTGTCACATCTCTGTGTAAATCGTGAAAGTTTTTATACCCCCCCCCCCCACCGCCCCGGCCCCCACGTGTATCTCCAGATTGTTCAGGGTCCCCAGATATATTACTGGAACAGTACAGACTCAGAAAGATCCTTTGCGGAGCTGGAGCCTGCTAGGCTGCCCTTCCAAGTTTCCCAGGAGCCCCGACCATTTGGGTGATGAAGCTGCCCTACCCCACAGGCACAAGGCTTAGGAAGCCGGAGTCTGTCTGAGACGAGTATAGGGAAGGGTTGTCGAACTCAGAACGTCGGAGCGCGACTGTCTCCGGAGCTCAGGTAGCGGCCGGGTCGGGCCCAGGTCTGCGGCGGGTCCTCGCCACAGCGACAGCCGCGCTCCCCGGGGCTCGGGCACCCCGGGGCAGCGCCCACGGCCCCTGCCTGGGCCTCTCCGGGGAACACGGAAGTGAAGCAGGAGGTTTACCAGGAGGCTTTCCCGTCGCTGCAGGGTCAGGCCCACGTTGGTCTTGGTGTGGACGCGTGACGCAGTTCGCTCCTTTCCCTTGGGCCCAGCTTCCAGAGCTCAGATTTTACTTTAAACTTGGTCAGAAGAGTTTGGTTTTAATTATCTGCCTTCCTGAACTCCCGATAACTTCACGTTACAAGCTTTCGCGGGGGGTTTCCTAGCCAGTCTCTGGTGTTCTGAGAACTCTCCACATTTCACAAATCAAAACCAGCCGGGTTCCCGTCCCTCCCCAGGGTTTCCATCTGAATTCGCCGTGCTCCTCGCTCTCTTCTTTTATTAGAAACAGGCCCCAACCAATGAGCTTGTTATGGGAGAATTCGGGAGGTACGAACGGAAGGAGCCTGCTTCTTGGTCGTGGAGCATTTTTTAAATTATGGTGCGTCTGGCTCATCTTTCTTTTTACTTTCTGTTTTCTCTGTTTGCTTTGGTTTCTGACGTCTCTGCTGCTGCAGGCCCCATTCACAATGTCTGTGGCCCCCAGTTGGCCCATAAAAGCTGCCAAAGTAATTCCTTCTCTGAGCCGTTTGCCTCTAGCTCAGACACACCGGAGAGCCCGGCCCGGCCTCAGTGGCCGTCAGGCGTTTGTTTTCAGTGGCAGCAGAGCAGCCGTCTTCAAACAGAAGCTCCTCCTGAGACGTCCTGACTAGAGCGCGTGCCATGGGACGTTGGTCTTAACCTGTAGGCTGCGTAGAAGGCTCGGGCCTCTCCTAAAGTAAATGGTGTCACCATGGGCAGGCGAGCCGCTCAGAGCCGGCTCGAGAGTGGAGTGAGAGCGCCTCTCCGTGTCCACGGGGGAGCTTGCAGGGAGAGAGGGGCTGTTCCCAGAACACGGGCGAGAGGGGAACCCCCGCTCCTGGCCTCCGAAGGGCGCAGATTGGCTGGGGCCTCAGGCCCTGTGTTCTGGGGCTTCTCCTCGGTCGCTGCCCACGGGGCCGACTCTCAGGCTCCGCTCTGGAGGGTCTTCGATGTCCTCCCGCAGCCTCTGTCACTGTCCTTTACTGCCCCCCGCCCCAGCGGGACCACGCAGGCAAGCCCGCACCGCCCCGGCCCCTGCTCTCCAGGCCCGCTCCGTGCTTTCCCTGCAGGGATGGAGTCAGCTCTTTAGACTGAGACGCGGTGTCCGGGTGATGGTGAACTGCGCTCAGTTTGAGTGACAGGGGGAGGAAGGGGGACGATGGAGGTTAAGTCTCCACCAGTTCAGCCACTCTGCTCCTTTTACCCAGGAAACCCAAACTCTCTCTCCCTAAATCCGACCAGTGTTTGTTCCTCAAACACCAGATTATCTAGGATATCAAGAAACCAAGCAAAACAATAGTTTCTGGAAGTACGATCTAAATACCGAAGCCGTTTTTTCAGAAGCTGGGGATTGAGTCCCAGGGCCCGTACACTTTGAACCCGCCTGCCCTCTGGCCTCTAAGAACTGTCTTCTCAGGCTAATTTCTGTGACCGTGGGAACACCGTCTCCCCCAGAAATCCCAGGTGTCTTCCTTCTTGGACACGATATTGTTTGCTTTATGGCAGCCGTGCTACCTCGATGGCCCCAAAGCTCGTTTTCTGAGACTCTCACTCTTCTCTAAGGAGTTAGGTCACCTTCTCGGGACGTGGCTAAGGCGAGTCCTTGAAGGCAATGATAAAAAGCCCGAGGGTTCCAGGGGGCTCCAGGAGTTGGGGTGGGCTCGGAGGGAGGCCCGTTTCCTCTGACACCTGGAGCAGGTGACAGTCTACTGGTCACCACACCCGATGAAAGTTCATCCCAAAGAACTTGGTAACACGCGTGCTACATGCCTGAAACGTACAACAGACAGCAGGCGGTGCTGTTTGCTTTCGGTTACCCCTGGCAGGTAGAAATAGGAGTGCCTCTCCGGCAGCCCCCCTCTGGGGCGGGCTTGCCTGCGCCGCCAGGACCCTGTGGGCTTTTTCTGATCGCTGCGAGGCAGTGCTAGCCTGTTTTCCGCGTCTTTAAGTTTTTGCCTGTTTGTATCTTGCATCAGCTTCCTCAGTGGGGCCACTCGGTGTCACTGCGTGCGACGCTGCCCTGCGTCTGAGAACTTGCGCTGGTGCGATGACGGCATCAGCGGCTCCGCAGCACTTCCCGGCCGTCCCAAGCGGGAAGGGTTACTTAGCCGGTGCTCTGATAGGAGTCGGTCGGTGGAGGTAGTGTGCTTCGATAGCACAAAAGGGCTCAGACTGAGGCCTGGGAGAAGCCACATTTCCCTGCCTTAATGAAAGGAAGAACTTTCTTCCCGTAGAGAGGCAACGGCCAGCGTCGGCACAGCAGACTGAAAGCTGGAGATGTAGTAAAACCTCACCGCACAAATCGCGTTCTTACAGAGAGGATGTTACAGCCCTCAAGTGAGACCCCACGGTTTGGGCACCACCGAGTCGGTAGACAGACGCGTCTGTCGGTCACGTGGTCAGGCCCCCGTCTGCGCGCTGGACACAGGTGTGCGTGGGTTTCTGTGGGAGAAGATGGCCCAGGCGTGGGGCAAGCTGGCGAGGTTGTAAAGGGGAGGTTCTCTGTGCCTGGGGGAGGGCATGGGAGGCTCACAGAGGCTCTCCCATGAGGGCGATGGAGCGTGAGAAAGGCCCTTCTGCCCAGAAGCCGCAAGAGAGTGGACGGGGCGGCTCCTGGGAGCTCAGTCCCCACCCCCGCCCTGCCCCGGTCTCCCAGGTCCTGAGTTAACTTGCTGCTCTAACCAGCAGCAGCCAGTGTGGTGCGTTTACAGCTGCGAAGAGAGGCGGGGCTGGCAGGGCGCTGAGTCGTCATGGGTCTAGACGTCAGAACAGAGACTGGTTCCCAGGCGCAGCCTTCCCGAAGCCTGAGCTGTTGGCTGCGTGTTTGGTGAGCAGTGCAGGCCCTGAGGGCGTCACTGGGAGGGGCTGCGGGGAGACCTTGGATGTGCGCGTGCGCGCGAGCGTTTCCCGAGCATCATCTTCTCGTCCATCTCTGTCGGGGAGTGGCCCCGGCCTCCGCCCTGTTCTCTGTCGCCCCTGCTCCCCGTCCGCCCCGCGCCGCTCGGACCGGCCGTCGGCGCACGGCTTCTCTGCTGCCCCTCCTCGGGGCCTCCCCTGCGGGCCCTGCTCTCAGCGGTCCTTCAGTTCGGTGGGGCCCCTGCCGTTGCCTGGGATGGAGTTCGGCCTCGGTTACTCACGGGTCTGGGGTGTGTCCCACTGGGCAGTCCCCCTGGGCTGTGCGTGCCCCCCGCGCCTCCCCGGGGCACCACCAAGCTCTCAGCGCTGAGCTGGCAGGCGGGCGTGGCCACGGGGGGAAGCCTCAGCGCCACTGAGCACACTGGAAGCGTTTTTATACATTAAGTAATTATTAAGTGAGACGTGGCTAAAATTTAGTTTCTTTTTTGACAAAAGTCTTCAAGTCAGAGAAAAACAACCCTGAGTTAATGTTGGTAAAAGCAGTGATTGATAGTACGGGATATTATAGCTGTGACACAGGAGAATTCCTGAATCCCAGACTCACACGTTTTAGGGCGCCCAATTCCAGTGTAGGAGGACGTTACAGACACAGCGCATGGTCTCTTACCGCTTCCTCCGCCTCAGATGGGACACGTCTTCACATTAAAAAGCCCATGGTTAGTGGTGCTTAACCTGGGCTGCATGATGGGTCACCTGAGGGACTTTCTACAATTCGTGGAAGAAGGCGCAGCTCTAGGCCTGTGGAGAGAGAAACTTCCAGACTGAGGTTAGGCTGAGGACGTTTGGAAAAGCCCACGGGAGAATTGATGAATGGAAGCCCCGGGTTCAAGACAGAAGTCCACGGGGAAAAGCCACCTTGCAGCGAGGTGGCCTGGTCGGTCCCTCCAGCCAGCAGTGCTGGTGCTCTGCCCCCCAGACGGCTTCAGGGCGCGGTATGTGTGTCTGTCACGCGGTGTGACCTTCAACAGAGCGGTGTCCCCAGGCGACGCCCAGAGGAGCAGCGGTTCCGCTGCTCCTGCTTAGGTAATCGGCCTGGTTTCTCATCTTCCTTCTTTTGTCTGCCCTTGAGGATTTTGTTATTCGTTAACACCTCAAAGGAGGAAAAAAAATACATTTATGCCAATTGAGGGGTTTTTTTGGCCTCAGTTCTTTTTATAAAAAACTGGAGATAGAGGGTAAAGGTCATCTGTGATTAAAAATAAATGTGAAACCGGCATAATCATTGTTGTTTGCAGCGACCGTAGGTAACCGAGCTCAGAGGTCAAATCTGTAAACTCCTTTCTTCTGAGATCTCAGTACTTTGTTACTCTTTTCGTTTTTTTACCACCATCCTAGGGACGGGGGTTGGCCTTTCCGCCCTCTCTCCTCTCCCCCTTCACTAGGGACCTGGGGGGAAGTGGGGACCGTCCTGGACCTTCACAGCCATGGATACCGTGTGCACGCGGGCAGGGCCGAGGGTGTGAGTGGAGGGAGACGGGTAGGACGCTGAGATCCAGAGCGGCGGCCTGTCTCGCACGCGCCCAGGCAGTCTCGGGACACAGGGCGGCCTGGTAGGTGGCAGGGCGGGTGACCATGTCACACGCCGCTGGACTCTGGTTTAACGAGGTGTGCTCCCAAAGCCTCACGTCTCGCAAGTCGTGGGCACAGGCGTGGGCGCTTAGCCGAGGAGCCTTTTTTCACACTGTGAGGCCGCGCCCCTGTCTTCAGCCGTGAAGCTGAGACGTCTGATTTGAGAGTACATTTGTAAACGGAAATAGTAAATGTCAGTCCCTTGCTAATGCTGATTTTTTTGTTTGTCTCTTCTTCCTCCAGCATGAACGACTTTCTAGGTAAGACCTTGCCGGCCTCACACTCGTGAGTAGACGCATGTGCGGTTGCACGCGGCTTGGCCTAGTCTAACAGCCTCTCTCCACCCCCCCGTCTCGCTTCCACAGCCCCACAGTCACGAGCGGCTCCTTTGGGCCTCACACGGGCCCCTCTGTCCGGTCACGCTGCGTCCCACCTCCGTGCTGGTTCCCCGAGCGCCACGCGCAACCCCCCAGCCAGGGCCAGGGAGACGTTAGTGTCCTCCCCTTTGTGTAGCGCACAGACGGCTGCACAGTCTCAGGGGTGGGATGGAGGTACAGAAGGGCTCAGGGCAGAGGAGAGGCCGGCCTGACCAGCTGGTCAGGAAACCTGACGCAGTACCCTGTACCCACATGGGGCCCAGGAATAGTTTATCCAGTGAACCAAAGACCTGTTCTGCAATTGCTGAGAAGTTAAGCATATCAGAGTTTGGGGAATGAGCCTCTGTAATTTTTCACCTAGTACCTAAGGGTACAAAATTGATCTTTCTGAAGAATAAAATAAAATCATAGAGACTGGGACTTCCGTGGTGCAGGCTCAGTGGTTAAGAATCCGCCTGCCAGTGCAGGGGACAGGTTCAAGCCCTGGCCTGGGAAGATCCCACATGCTACGGAACAACTTAGCCCCTGCACCACAACTACTGAGCCTGCGCTCTAGAGCCCGCGTGCCACGACTACTGAGCCTGCGCTCTAGAGCCTGTGAGCCACGACTACTGAGCCTGCGCGCCTAGAGCCGTGCACCACGACTACTGAGCCTGCGCGCCTAGAGCCCATGAGCCACAGCTACTGAACCTGTGCTCTAGAGCCCGCGTGCCACGACTACTGAGCCTGCGCTCTAGAGCCTGTGAGCCACGACTACTGAGCCTGCGCGCCTAGAGCCGTGCACCATGACTACTGAGCCTGCGCGCCTAGAGCCCATGAGCCACAGCTACTGAACCTGTGCTCTAGAGCCTGCGCGCCACAACTACCGAGCCTGCGCTCTAGAGCCCGCGTGCCACAACTACTGAGCCTGCGCTCTAGAGCCCGTGAGCCACGACTACTGAGCCTGTGGGCCTCGAGCCCGTGCTCCGCAACCAGAGAAGCCACTGCAATGAGAAGCCTGTGCACCGCAGCGAGGAGTAGCCCCCGCTCGCCGCAACTAGAGAAAAGCTCACGTTCAGCAACAAAGACCCAATGCAGCCCCCCCAAATTAATTTATTAGTTAATTAATTTAAAACTCATAATAGAGAATGTGGAGCCAGAGTTTGAATCTCCCATTTTCCACTGTTCCTCTGATGACGAAATTGAGATTGGGAAGATGTAGTTACAGGATACCATAGCACAAATGAGTTTCATAATTTGTTTAATAATTGAGCTGGTTCTACCTTATTAATATATTTTAAAATTTACAAACTTGCATGTATTCTTCCTTTGCTTGCCCTCTCACCAAGCACCAGCTTAGGATAAATATAATTTCCGACTAACCCAGCAGAAAATTCGTTTAGCAAAATTGGTGGAGAGTGGCGTTTTGCTACAGTTAATTTCTTGTGAACTCTGTTCCATGAGAATGGCCATTTGTGAAAATACATTTCCCTGCAGACCTCAAAATATGCTGAAAACTGTAGCAATTAAAACAGTGAGATTCCAGAACACAGTCGACAGCCCCCAAAAGTCATGTATGGCTTTCCAACTCACTGGGGAAAGAATCATTCTAATTGCATTAAACTTTAAAATCTCTGCTATTGAAAGAGACAAAAAGTAAAGTGGGGAAAAACCTTTTTGCAACCTGTGTGAGATAGTTTTAAAAGCCCCAGCATATGTAGGATGCTCCTGCAGTATAATGAGGCAAAGATTAACAAAGGCTATGAATAGACCCTTCAAAAACTAAGATAAATAATCAAAGATATTGAACCTCCATAATGATTTTAAAGCATTAAGATTAACAACAATAAGATGTTTCTCCTATTGGATTGAAAAGTTTTAAACCTCTCTAGAGGGCAGTATGGTAACATATATATCTGCCTTTAAAATATTATTTATCTTTTGACCAAACAGTTCCACTGCTAAGATTTTATCCTAAGAAAATAACAAATACAGTAAGATTTACAGACAAGTCTCATTGTAGCATTATTTATAGTAGCTAAAAAATTTAAAACAATATGTGTCTATCAGTAGAGGATTAAACTCTCGTACAGCCATACAGTGGAAAGCTACGCAGTCATTTTTTTTAATGAGGCAAATGTGTTTTTACTTACATGGTGAGATACCTGCAGTCGTGAGTACGTAGGTGGAGGGGAAAGGAGGGGGAGTCAGACCGCAGAAGGTAGTCTCTGGTTTTATTTACAGAAATATTTATTTTGACATCCATGTTGAACGTCCTGCAAGGTTGTGAACTGAACTGTTGGTAGAGATTGTTCCTTGGGCAGGACCCTGGGGTGACTCTCACTTTCTATGTCAGACACTTTAGTTCCAATACTTAAACTGTTCAACATGCACGTATTACTTTTGCAATCAAGAAAGTCAATAAAGAGATTTCTATTTACAGAAGGCTTTTTAACTATAAGAAGGAAGAGAATGTAGTAGAAAATGTTGTAGGACTGAGCATCTCTGTGAGGAAAAGGCAGCCCTTGGTGTCATCAGCAGCCTTGCCCCCCACCCCTGCTCGGCCTCTTCTGGTACCTAGTCCGCCCCCAGCCCCGTGTGGCCCCCGCAGGACAGGAACGTGGGCGGAAGCTCCACAGTTGGGACTCTTCACACCGCCCCGGTTCAGGGGTAGAGCCCTGCAGGGCTGGTTTGCACGTGGCCGCCTTTTAGGCTGGAAAGAGCGAAGTCCCAGAAAAACAGGAACCGGTGTGAAGGATCAGAGTGAGAGTCATCCGTCCACTTAAGCAGGAGATCGGCTGAGAGGCCCTTCCACTCACGGACCGGCCGGTGCTGGAACGAAGCCACCGTCCGCCCCGAAAGTGCAGTTGCCACGAGACCTGAAGTCCTGTCACGGGTGTGGCATCCAGAGGAGAGGGCGGAACGCGAGCTGTCCCCGCACCGGGCGGCGCCCCCGACACCTCCGGGTTCCAGCCGGCCTGCCGGGCCCAGGTTGCCAGCCAGCCCCGCTTGCAGCTCCAGGCCCATGTGTTTCTGGCTCGTTGGCACTTCACTGGAGTCATTTTCTAAGAGCCGCTCACCGAGGTCCCAGAGACTCTTGCGTTTGAAAGCACGCTCTTGAGGGAAGCTAACTGGAGAAGCTCTGCGGTTGCCGTGGGCACACGGCCACACCGCCGACCTCCCGCGTCCGCTCCGCCCTGGGTGGGTGCCGGCCTCCTTCCCCGCGCAGCGCAGCTCGGCGGGCGGGGAGGCCCGGGCCTGTGCTGGCCACAGCGCTCAAGCGCGCCTTAGGAGAGGTGCCCACTGCCCGTAAGCATCACCTCCCTCCTCCTTTCCGTTCTCGGAAGTCACTTGTACCTTTACCGTCTGTGTCTCCCCCAGGTTGGAATTGGGAGGCGGTGACGCCGGCAGCGAGCGGGCCTCGGCCAGAGCCCGCCGGGAGGCCCGCGAGGCCCGCCTGGCCACGCTGAGCAGCCGCGCGGGGGAGGACGGCAGCAGGGGCTACAGAAAGGTGGGGGCTCCCGGTCCCCGCGCAGGGGTCCCCTCCCCTCGACCCTCCTTCCTCTTCCCGCTGAGAGGAGGGAGGGAAGGCGCTCCAGCGACAGCTGCTGACGGCCAGCACGTTCGCCCCCTCTCAACCAGCCGAGTGAACACCCCTTCACGAATTGCTTTCAGTGCAGTAAAAACGCGCCTAAGTCAGATATTCAGACGTGTAGGAAAAAGTAAGGGTTAAGGATTGTGGAAAGGGAAATAAGAGTAATGCTGGTTGCCTGGGCCCAGAGAATCACTGGATGGATTCTTGATATTTTTCACAAACACGTGCTTTTAATGAGGTCCGGTGAACATCAACCAGATGCTCCTTGGCAATGGTAAATAATAACAATCTGGTTTGGGGGGTTTCCATCATTTTATGGTTCGTTTCCTTTGGTTCTTGAGGGAGAGAACCCAGCTGCAGGGGCCGGCTCAAAAACCTTCCCTTTCAAGTGCTTGAGATGCCAGGAAAAAAGTTTTTTGTTAAGAAAATGTTTGTTTTGTTGAACAGAACTTGGCTAAGGTGGATACCCAGGAGGGCGGCTCCAAAAGGAAACCTCTTTTTTGTGGGAACCCGTCTTTAAGCCGGGCGAGTGCCCTCCCTGCTGCAGGCAGTGGACGGGCTTCCCCTCCCCGCCCCCACCTCCCGGGGAGGAGCGCTGTTGAGTGTGGCCTCAGGTTGAGTGTGGCCTCAGGGCTCCAGCGCAGGAGAGCCCTTGGCTGAACAGCCTCCGTCCCTGGGCCCTCCTGTCGCCCTGCTCCGCCCACAGGGTGGGGACCTGACTCCCTCTTCTCCCTCCCCCAGCTCTACGAGAGCGCCCTGACCGAAAACCAGAAACTGAAGACCAAACTTCAGGAGGCCCAGCTCGAGCTGGCAGACGTGAGATCCAAGCTGGAGAAGATGGCCCAGGTGAGGAGGGGGCGGGGGGGAGGGGGCGAGGTAGTCAGGTCAGCCCTCCTCGGGGACTTGGTTTGGGGTTCAAACCGCGTTGGACTTAAAATGGGAAATTGATGGTCCAGTGGACCGTCCCTGGCGCCCGAGTGCTAGTAATTACTCTTACGGGTTATCTGCTCGTTTCTTAGCGGAGAGCGTGGGCCAGCGTCAGGGCTTCGTCGTGGGCAGCGTGTGCCTCCTGCCTTGTCGGTCGTGGTCTGGTCACAGGAAACCCAGGACAGAGCTTTCGTTGGGACATTGGGTTCTGTCCTGCAGCGCCTGTGCCAGAACAAGGAGCCAGATACAGCTCTTCCTCTTGCCGCCAGGCCTGGTTGAATTCGCGACACATAGCGGGTGGTGCACTCGTCACCAGCGAGATAGACCCTCACTGAAGGCGGGCGCGAGCCCTGGCTTGGCTTATTGCTGGGTCGGCAGGAAGCAGCCTGGAGGCCTGGGGATGAGAATTTGCACTGTGACCGGGAAGCTCAGGTGAAGGGCAGAGCTGGCTCTCGGTTCCGCCCCAGGGTGGGGTCCAAAAGCAGAGGCGAAAGCGCGGGGATCGCGGCAGTGAGCACGCGGCGTCGGGGCAGGCAGGGGTGCTGGCGCTCGGGGGGCCGCGCTTTCCTGAAGGGCTCGGCCAGCGCAGAGCGGGCCTGTCCTGGGGGCCGCCCGTCATCTTCATCGTGCAGGGGCCCCGCCTGCTTGTGGCGGCCGGGGCCAACCTGGTCCCGAACCGGCACGGGCTGGTCCTGCGAGGAGCCGCGGCCCGCCCGCCCCGCTCCCTCCTCTGCGGAAGCCCCAGCAGTGCACCCTCGGAGCTTTGGGGGCTCGGCTTTGGAGCCGCGAGCCGGGGACGCCGACCGCATGGAGGGCGTTGGAAGCAAACTCAGCCTTTTAGTCGTTGGGGAGCAGCACCGACTATCCAGCCACTGCTTTGCCGCGTGCGCTGGAATATACTGAGTTCTGCCAAATACAAGTTACTGGAATTCAGAAGAAACGGTGGCGCTACAGACCAAGCCTCTGCTCTTTACCAAAATTGGACCGTTGGGCAGGGCAGTGGAGGGGAGGCCTGTCGACCCCACACATCCGTGTGGAAACGGTTACCACGTGCGCGCGCACGGCGTGTGCCCGTGAAAGGTCCACCCGACCTCTGAGGGTTAAAACAGAGCAAAACAAGATTAGTTCTTTGTCGAAGTGAACTAGTTAAGATCTCTCTGTGTGGGTGAACCACGTAGTGAAATAGGCACAGCTTCTACGCCGCTCGGGCTCCGGGAAGAGAGGCTTGTGGTGCAGACAAGCCGCGGCTGTGACCTTCAGAGCAGACGGTGAGAGCCCAGGACAGAAGCCAGGAACCCCAGTTTACTGCCAGTTCCGGCTAGTCCTTAATTTTTTCAAAAAGAAACCTCCTCAGTAAGGCCAGCGTAATGTCTGCACTTATTAAATGTCTCCGTGCCTGCTACTAGGCACGGAAAAAGTAGTCCCTCTGTCGTCATTAACTGTCTATTGATTGTAAGAAATTCTGCCCCAGAGAGACTCAGGGGTCATTTCCCTGCCCTGTCTGAGTCGTTGCCTGAAGCTGATTTCTACTTTGTAGCCGTGGCTGCTAAATGTTTGTAGCCCTTCTGCAAAATTTATATTAAAAGTAGAAGATGAGGGCTTCCCTGGCGGTTCAGTGGTTGAGGGTCCACCTGCCGATGCAGGGGACCGCGGGTTCGTGCCCCGGTCCGGGAGGATCCCACGTGCCGCGGAGCGGCTGGGCCCGTGAGCCATGGCCGCTGGGCCTGCGCGTCCGGAGCCTGTGCTCCGCAACGGGAGAGGCCGCGACAGTGAGAGGCCCACGTACCACAGAAAAAAAAAAAAAAAAAAAAGTAGATGATCCAGAATAAAGTTCTAATCTTATCTGGAAGCCCAGTGTATAAAACAGTAAAAGTTCTGTTCAAAGCAGGGCAGGTCCCATGAATGGGCCCCTGAGAGGCTCTGGCAGCCCGTCCCCCTTGAAAATCGTAGCCTCGGTCTCCAAAACAGAAGGAGCAGAGCCGGAAGGGGTCACTCAGAAGAGTGCCTGGCGCTCAGGCTTTTACAGGAGAAAAGGCACTTGCATTTCCTCTGGGCCTGAGATTCCAGAAAGAGGTGAGGGAGGGGCCGTGAGGGGGGAGAAGATGGTTGGCCTTGAAGTGTGTCTGTGTCGGTGGGTGGGTGGGTGGGTGGGTGTATCTATCTGTGTGCAGGGGTGTGTTTATATGTGTGTGTATTGGGTGGTCTGTGTGTATGTGGTGTATGTGTATATGTATTGTGAGGGGTGGGTGTGGGTGTATATATATGTAGTGTGTGTGGTATCTGTGTATGTGGTGAATGTATATGTGTATAAATATGTATTGTGTGTGTGTGGTGTGTATATATGTGTTGTGTGTATATGTATTGTGTGTATGTGTTGTGTGTATATGTGGGGTGTATGTGTTGTATGTGTATATTGTATGTGTTGTGTGTATATGTGGGGGGTGGTGTGTGTGTATATATGTTGTGTGTTATGTATGTATTGTGTGTGTAGTGAGTATCTGTGTGTGTGTATTTGTGTTGTGTGTGTATGTGTGTGGTATGTATTGTGTATGTGTGTGTATGTGTGTTGTGTGTCTTGTGTATATATGTGTGTGTTGTGTATATATATGTTTTGTGTGTGTGGTGTGTGTGTATTGTGTGTGTGTGAAGGGTGTGTGTCTGTGGTGTGTGTATATGTATTGTATGTGTATGTGTTGTGTGTATGTAATGTGTGTGTGGTGTGTATATGTATTGTGTGTGTATGTGTTGTATATGAAGGGTGTGTGTGTGGTGTGTATATGTATTGTGTGTGTGTTGTATGTATATATTTTTGTGTGTGTGGTGTGTATATGTATTGTGTATGTTGTGTGTGAAGGGTGTTTGTGTATATATATATTGTGTGTGGTGTGTGTGAAGGGTGTGTGGTGTGTGTATATGTATTTGTGTGTGTGTGGTGTGTATATGTGTGGTGTGTATATGTATTGTGTGTGTATGTGTTGTGTGTTTTGTGTGTGTGGTGTATATGTATTGTGTGTATATATGTGTTGTGTGTGTGGTGTGTGTATATGTATTGTGTGTGTTGTGTATGTGTGGTGTGTATATGTGTGTGTGGTGTGTATATGTATTGTGTGTGTATGTGTTGTGTATATATATGTGTGTATATGTTGTGTGAAGGGTGTTTGTGGTGTATGTATATCTATTGTATGTGTATGTGTTGTGTGTATATATATAGTGTGTGTGGTGTGTATATGTATTGTGTGTGTGTGGTTTGTATATATGGGGTGTGTGTGCGTGTGTGCGTGTGCGTGTGGTAACGCCGTTGCGCCTGTGACCGTGTTACACTTCTGGGAGCACTGCTGCCGCCTCCACTCCCAGCAGGGATTCTGTGAACTCGGAAGGGTGGCGACTTCGTCTCTGTGATATCAGGACCGGAGGGTTGGGCCACGTGGCCCGGCGCCCGGTGGGGCTGGACTAGACGGGCCCTGTGGCCCTGAGACGCTCCAGTAACAACGTGTTCCTTCCGCTTGCACCAGCAGAAACAAGACAAGACTGCCGACCGGTCTTCTGTGCTGGAGATGGAGAAGCGGGTGCGTGTGCGTTGGGGGGGAGGACACCGTCTGGAGGAGGCGGGAGCCTGCACGTCTCGTGCCAGGGGACGCCTCGTTCTCTCTGTCTGACTCTGGATAACAGTGTGGTCGCTGGTGCTTCGGCCTCCTCAGAGCTCGGGGCGGGAGGGTCCTCGGGGGGCCGTCTGCATCGCCCTGGGGAAGCAGAGCTGCGCAGGCTCGCCTGCCACGGCGTGTGGTCCAGGCCTCTGGACCCTTCCCGTGCCTTTGAACAGAGGGGGAGCTTCAGCAGGACCCTCTGCCCCAGGTCGAGGTCTTAGGACTCCAGCCCTAAGAAGAGCAGACAGTCCGCTGGCCCTGACCGAGGTGGGGCGGCTCTGGGCCAACTGCTGACCCCCCCCCCCGGCCCCGACCACACTCAGAGTGTCTTTCTGGGGGTTGACATTCTTGGGTTGGGAAAACTCAGATTTATCAGTGAACCCTAGCTTTGACTTGACCCTGGGCGTATAATGGGTTCCCGGCTCCCCTGATTGTGTTTAATTTGGAAAGCAGCTGAGTGTTAAGTTTTATTCCCATGGCTTTGGGGTCCGGATAAGTCGGGGTGGGGTGGGGGCAGGGTTTTGACTCCTTTCCAAACCTGTCAGATGTTCAGCAGTTGCATTGTGTCGAACAGGAGAGGCGAGCCTTGGAGCGGAAGATGTCGGAGATGGAGGAGGAGATGAAGGTATGGAGAGGCGCGCTTGCTGTGTGCCTGCACCCAGGCCTGCGGGGCGGGTCACGGGCGGCCCGTGAGGGATGCGGGCATTCTGAGGACGAGGCGAGCCTGTGCGCGGTCCCCACCCTGGCTCTCGGTTCACCCGGCGCCCATGGGGACCCTCACAGCCTCTCTGGGGACAGACGGGGCCTTTGGTGTAAAGGGATGTCGTCCAGCAGGCTGGAGGCAGACCCGAGCGGAACTCGTAAGGTTTTCTCAGCAGCAGCTTCACCCCGAGGGAGGGATGGGTGGGAAGCTGAAGCCGGTGTCCCAGCTCCTGGCCCCGGGGGAAGGCACGCAGGTGGAGCCACTCCTCCGTGGAGGGCAGGCTGATTGTCCTGTTGGCCTCCTGCCCCCGCCCTTGCCCCTGGAATATTCAGCCACGTCTCCCGCCCCTCCCGCCCCAGGACCTGTGGCCACCACCCCGTCCGTCAGCCCTCAGGGACGGTCACCACCGCCCCATCTGTCCGTCAGCCCTCGGGGGACGGTCACCACCGCCCCGTCCGTCAGCCCTCAGGGACGGTCACCACCGCCCCGTCTGTCCGTCAGCCCTCGGGGGACGGTCACCACCGCCCCGTCCGTCAGCCCTCGGGACGGTCACCGTCGAGGCAGCGAGTCCTGGGCGCCCCACTCACGCTGCCCGGGGGAGGGGTGAGGGCAGGGGCCATGGGAGTGCATGGGACCTGGGCCTCGGGGCTGCAGCGCGTGGGGCCGGGCCACGGTGGCTGGGTGCCGCTTGGCTGCTTTGCTCTCTCGGCGGGTCTTCACCCGTGAAACACGTACCTCTGGCTCCCGGGAGGGTGAGCAGAGCCCTTGGGCCAGGAGTCCTGTGAGAGAGACATTTATTGCTCCCGTGGCCTGGAAAGGTTGGTTCCCTACTGAAAAAAGCTGCTCAGGGCTCAGCAGGGTCCAGTGCCTGGGACCCTGTTGGTCTGCGTGGCTGCTGCACGAGGGAGGGGCCAGCCCTGTGTGCGCCCCACCCTCTCCATCCCGGAAGCGCGGGGACGCCCCCACGCAGCGTCAGTCAGTGCCGCCTGCGTCTCAGGAACAGCCAGCAGCAGAAGTAGCTGGTGGTGGCTTCTCCGGCTGCTGGTTTCTCCAGACCCACCTCACCGGCTGCTCGGAGCGCGTTCGCAGGCTGGTCAGGTCTGAATGGCAGGCCCACAGCTCGTGGCTGTGCAGGGGCTCCTCCAGTTTTGAGCCCCTTGCGTTACACTATCTGTTGGCAACTAACGGGGTGCTCATTGAGAAATGGCCCGGGGGCTCCCCTGGGGGCGCAGCGGCTGGGAGTCCGCCTGCCGATGCAGGGGACGTGGGTTCGTGCCCTGGTCCGGGAGGATCCCACGTGCCGCGGGGCGGCTGGGCCCGTGAGCCGTGGCCGCTGAGCCTGCGCGTCCGGAGCCTGTGCTCCGCAACAGAAGAAACGGCCCAAACGCTGATCAGGAACGTGGGTAAGGCCCGGGTTGTTGCCTTGTAGGGTCCTTGAGGGCCCCGGCCCGCCTCATACCCTCCAGCCGGGAGGTGCTTTCTCATCCATTCAGCCCCACACGAGGGCCAGATCACAGGGCGAAGGGGAGCAGCTGGGTTCCCCCCAACCCCGGATTTCCGCTCTGAGTACAGAGGCGCCAGGCACCCTTGGGGCCGTGGGCTGGGGCAGGTGCGTCTTTCTCTCTGTCTCATTAGCCTCTCGGGCGGAGATTTCATGAACAAGGTCATGAGTCCTTTTCTTTCCTCAATGGAGATCGGGTACACTGAAGCTTGTGACCCGCTCAGCCCTGGGTCGTGTGCCGGCCCACCTCTAATTCAGGCGGAGCCTGGCCATGACCGTCTAGGCCCCAGACCACCAGTGGGTATACTGATTGAAAGCCAATCTTTTTTTTTTTTTTGCGGTACGCGGGCCTCTCTCTGTTGCGGCCTCTCCCGTTGCGGAGCACAGGCTCCGGACGCGCAGGCTCAGCGGCCACGACTCACGGGCCCAGCCGCTCCGCGGCACGTGGGATCCTCCCGGACCGGGGCACGAACCCGCGTCCCCCGCATCGGCAGGCGGACTCTCGACCGCTGCGCCGCCAGGGAAGCCCGCCAATCTTCTTTTAGTTAAAAAATTTCTTCATGAGTCAGCTGCCCTTGTTCTGCATTGCCAGTCACAGACCCCCGGGGGAGAAGCTCCTGCCGGCTCAGCCCTGAGCGTGTTCACTCAGCTCGAAGCCCAGCCAAGTGAGCAGACAGCCCTGTTCCACCCAGGGACTGGGGGGGACGCGCCAGCCGCCCTCCCGCCTGCCGACCGTAGGGTGTTTGCGCCTGGACCCTCTTTGGGGACAGAGACTTGAGACGTACAGACTCCAGCATCGTGAAACTGGTGTGCTGGCCTGCGGGGGGCTCAGGGGAAGCTTGGTCAGCGTTCAGGCCCTTCACGCAGACGGCAGTGTGCGGGGACATGCGTGTGTGCTCGGTAGCCGGCCGCGGTGCAGGTGCTGGTCACACCCGGGGCCCGGTGCACCGAGGGCGAGGGGACCCGGCTCACTTTGTACACTCAGATCCTCCCGGCGCGGTCCACGGGGAGCAGGGCCTGACCTCCAGTGATCCCTGAGGAGTCAGGGGAGCTCAGGGACAGAAAGGGACTCAGGCCTTTTCCCCGACTCTGGGAACCATGAGGTGGGCTCGCCCGCGGGGTGTGGGGCTCCGTGGCGGCGACACAGGCTGCGCCGTTCTGGTCTTCACTTGGGACGGTAGGTGTGTATGGACTCTCCCCGCGAGAAGCGCACGCGGGCTGGGCTGGAGCAGGTTGGTGCCGGCCTCTGCCGGGCGTACGGCTCAGCGTGCCCAGGCCCGAGAGCTTTCCCGTGGCGGCCGCCTCCCGTGCCTCCTCCCGTCCCCCAGGCCCTCCCCAGGAGGAGCCCGGCAGCCAGCCCCCCGTGAGGTTGCTCTTGGGTTTTTCATTTTCCTTGCCCGGCAGCCTCCCCGGCCCCCCTGCTCTGCGCCCTCCCGCCGCCTCCCCACCACGCCTCGTTCTCAGCCTCGCTCCTACGGCAGCTTCCTGCCTTTATGGCCACGTTGTTGCCCCCGACCTGCCTGTGCTCACACGTTCGCAGGAATCGTCCGCGTAGTTTAACGTTATTCCCCGGGAGGCAAGGACCGTGACCGCCTCGAAGGCTTTGGCCCAGCGTCAACCCCATAGAAGGGCGAGAGTCAGGGACTCGCCATTGGTTCTTGAACTTGGTCCCGCAGGCTGCACCGCGACCCCTCTGTCCTCTCCTGGCCGCTCCGGGCTGCTCGAACCGTGTGGCTACCCCCCCTTTTCCCAAGGTGGCGCTTCTCCCTCTGGGGAAGGAGATGCAGCCGCTTGTCTCTGCTTGTTTTTCCTTTTCACTGTTTCATCTTCGTGCTGCCTTTCCTTTCCTGCTCTTTTCACTCACAACAGCTAGAACTCCTCCCATCTTTCCTTTCTGCCCTCCCTGTCCCCGCGGGCAGGAGAGACTCCCTCTGTGCCCGGCCACCTGTCTGTAGTCACCACAGGCCAGTCTGCGAAGCCCCGTTCGCATGGCAGGACCACGTTCTCTCTCCCAGAGCTGGTGGCCTCAGCTTCAGGGTCAGAGGACTCTCAGGAAGGGCTGGTGACAGGAAGCAGGCCTGGCTAGGACTCCGTTTATTGCCGGCTTTCGATCCTTCGTGGGACACGGGGACTGGGAAGCGTGGCTTTGGGCGGGTCCTGTTCCGTTTGCAACACGTGCTAACAGCTGGACCGGCAAGGGTATTGGTCACCGGTCCATTTTCGTTGGGCACGACGTGCTCCACCTTTGTGCAGAGCTGAGCTTCCACGCAGGAGGCTGTCTGTGGCAGCTTTAAGTAGCTCCCAGCCTCTCTGTGAGCCGGGCAGAGACAGTACAGTCTGCCATGGGTTCCCTGGTGCATACCCTCCTGGAGCAGGTGGGGGCAGGTGGGCAGTTCTTGATCCTGGAACAGGCGTCCCGGCAGCAGAGGAGGCCTGGTGCTGATGCTTCCAGGAAAGGTAGAGGGCCTTCTGTAGGTGCGCCTCCCGCAGAAAACACTTCAACAACAGGCCTCTCTTCTTTGCCTCCTTCCATTTTTTTAAAATGAGAAATAAACGAGGTAATAGACGCAGAAAGAAAACAAGTGGGAGTAGGGGGCCAAGTATGGGGGGAGGAGGAGAGGAGCGGAGAGCAAGGCAGCAGCTGGACTTGGGAGAAGCTCCGGGCATCCTGGGCGCCCCCCCACCCACCCGCACAGCCAGACCTCGGCCCCACCCACCATTCCTCTGGCCTCTCTCCTTTCCTTTCTTGCATGCGAACTAAAAACAAAAAACAAAACGTCAACCAAATGTCAACGTGACTTCTTTGTCCCACTTTTCTCTCCTCTGGTCCGTCTTGTCTCTGTCTGCCTGTCTGTTCCTCGTGTCTCCCTCTCTGCAGAACCTCCACCAGCTAAAACAGATTCAGACCTTGAAGCAGATGAACGAGCAGCTGCAGGCTGAGAACAGGGCCCTGACCCGGGTTGTGGCCAGACTCTCGGAGGCCATCGAGGGCTCGGACCCCCAGGGGCTCTAGTCCTGCCCCCTCCTCCCCTCCTCCAGTCCAGGCAGGTTCCCTTTTGTTGTTGGTACCCGGGCTCTGCGGTCGCCCCCCAGAGCCTGCACGCGGGTTCCTGTGAAGGTTGGTGGTCTGCAGACGTGGCATGGGCCGTGACGACCCAGGGCCGGGGCCTGGCCTGGGCTGCCGTCGGCTTGGTGAGACTCTTCCCCTAGAGACGGAGCGCAGGTCACTCAGCCAGACGGGTCCGCGCCTACCTGTGTGTGGACACGCACACGTTTCTGGGGGGAGGTCAGGGTCTGCGTCAGCAGCAATCCAAGTGCAACCTTGTCCCTGGAGCAGTCGGGTTGCGCCTGGGGTGACGGTGACCAAGGGCAGGGACCACACGTTCCAGACGCCTGGGGGCTTGAGCACGTCTGTGCCAGGCACCCCTCAGAGGCAGAGGCCTGGATGTCTGTTCAGAGCTCCCCTGCTGGTTCTGTTGTGCAGCTGGGCTGAGAACCGAGGCCCCAGGACCTGACAAGAACGAGCGCTGGGGGGGCACCGACCCAGCCCCGCTCCGCCCACCCCCTGCTGGGTCTTCGCATCCTCCTCCCTTCTTGGCGGGTGTTGCCCTCCTCCTTGTCGCAGATCTGGGCCGGAGGATGTGCCCTCCCACGGCCAAACCCCCAGCCCCACCGCCAGCAGGGGGCTTGCAGAGGTGGCGGCAGGTGAGCGGGGGCTCGTCTTCACCCGAGAACCAGGAAATGCATCTTCTGAACTTGACTCCTCTCCCTGGATGTGGATCTGAAGACAGGCTTGCAGATGCCCCATTTTCCCGCCGCGGAGGCGTGAGGGGTCCTCACTGCTGAGCGGTTTCACTCTCTGAAATGAGTTTTTCATTTCTCGCAACAAGCTAATCAGTCCTGACCGAGGCCTGTTCTTCTTTCTGCCTGTTTGCTGTGTCTTCGGGGTCAGTAGCCAGCAACTAGTACCCACTAGATCTGAAGCACCCGAATTCCTGTCGGGCGGAGCCGATACCCTGCTGGAGACGCTGTGACACTGAAACTTGAGAGGGAGGTGGCCCGCGGCCCCGAGCAGCCTGCCGGCCCTCCTCGTGAAAGCGCATCAGGACCAAGCTTCATGCCAGGAGATGAGCCAGCTTTGACCTGGGGCGAGCGGGGCGCCCCCAGAAGATGGCCCAGTTTTCTCGGTTTCCTTCCTGGTGCGGGAGAGCTGGTGACCCTGGAGACGGCTGTCGTCTGAAGGCCTGTGCTGAGCGCCGCATCGCTCTTTCTCATTTATTCCCCGTAACAGTCACTTTTCTTATGGGAAAAACCAAGTCACAGAAGAAGTAACTTGGCCGAGGTCACTCGGAGGGTGCGGGGCGGGCAGACCAAGGACGTCAGGCTCCGGGCCAGCCGCGCACCCACGGGGGGAGGGGGCAGCCTGCGGCTCCTCGGTGCCGACTCCCCAGCGGGGCCACGCAGAGAGGCCCGCCCGTGTCACGGAGAAACCAACAGAAGACGCGTGGGGGTCCCGTGGGGTCAGGCTCCGGCATCCCCAAGCGCCGTCTTGCTGAAGCCGGGCCGTTGGGTGCGTATCGCCGTGTCTGCGGGCCCTTGAGAGGCGGGCGTTGCTCAGAGACCACACAGCTTCGGACCTGGGCCTTCGCCCCCCAGCCCTTTCCAGGAGGAGCCTGCCATCCCCGCCGACAGGCGCCCGGGAGGGCCGGCCTGTGCCCGGTTTGGGGGTCTCCCGGGGCCGCTGCAGCGTCGGGCCCCCACGCCCGCACGCTCCTCACCCAAGGTTGGAAGAGGTGACGCTGGAGAAGAGGTGCTTCGTTTTCTTTGTCCTTCACGTCAAACCGAGGCAAACCGGGCCCTCAGAGACGAGCTGTGCAAGCTCGTCGTGTGCGGCGCTTCCACGGGTGTCCGTGTGTGATCGTCCCGTGCTTCGCGTGGGGCCCCGAGAACCCCTTCCGCTTCCTCCTCCCCCTCCGCGGCCCGGCCTCCCTTCCTGGCGCTCCCTGGAGCTGGCCGCGGGAGCTCGGACGGCTGGGAAAGGGCCTTGGCCACGTTTCTCCCAAAGAGTTGAATGTCCGTGTGGAGATAAATCTCCAAGGCTCGAGGACGCGTTTGTACGTGTTTTTAGAGGGGAGCGGTTCCGATCTGACCTGACGAGCCGCCAGCGGTGACACAGCCTGTGCCCACCTCGAGCTTCTTCCCTCCCAGGGCTCCCGTCGCGGGAACACGGCCTGAGAGTCTCGCTGGCGCCCAGGCTGCCGGCCCCGGGGTCCCCTGGGGGGGCTCGTGGCAGGGGAAGTGGAGGGAGGCCTCGCCGGCGGGCTGCTGCGAGCCCCTTGGCTGGAGTGTCTGGGCAGTTGAGGCCAAGGGGTGGAGGCAGAAGAGGGAGGCCAGCCGGGCTCCGACGGTGTCAGGTCAGAGGTCAGAGGACAGGCCTGCTGGAATTTCCTGGATTAACGCCCTCTAACATTGCACGCGGTCACAGCCGTGGCCCCCACGGAGCCTCTGCTTTGTGAGGGACGAGGGCGGGGATGGGCTTCTTTAGATACAAGGTGGAAAGGCAGGGAGGAGAGCGGTGTGCGTCAAGCGGCCCAGCTCACGGATGACGAGTTCCAGCTCGGGACCCGCGACCGCGTCTGCAGGGAAGGGGGGGTGAGCTCTGGAGTCGGTGTCCGCCGTGCCGTGCTGTGCTGCACTAGTGATGCCGGACTCGGGCCCTCGTTTGTGGACCTGAGGGTGGCTGTGTCACAGACCCTGAGGCCGTCCTGATGCTCCGAATGTTCTCTGTTCCCTCGATACCAGCGCCTTGTGTGTCTGTGGTCCGTGCCCACAAGATTAAGTCTTCCTCTGCGATTTAACCTGAATCTTCCATAAGAGGCTGAGGGAACAGTTCCATCCTTTTTTTTTTTTTTTTTTTTTTTTTGCGGTACGCGGGCCTCTCACTGTTGCGGCCTCTCCCGTTGCGGAGCACAGGCTCAGCGGCCACGGCTCACGCGCCCAGCCGCTCCGCGGCACGTGGGATCTTCCCGGACCGGGGCACGAACCCGCGTCCCCCTCATTGGCGGGCGGACTCTCCACCACTGCGCCACCAGGGAAGCCCCAGTTCCATTCTTTACGGGGATCTGACTGACCCCTGGGTGCTAAGAGCAGAGCCAGAACTGGAATTAGCCCTGGGAACGTGGGGGCCCTGTAGGTTTGAGTGACCGGTCAGAGGACACTCGCCCCAGACAGGTGTGGGTGTGGATTTTTGTCACCTTCACGGTGAAGAAGCGCTTTCCTTCTGACCTGACTTTCTCCTGCCGCCGGCGAGGCTCGCACCAGCCATGCCCTGGTGGGGACCCGTCGGGGCTGTCAGACGCCCCACACTTGCCCAGCCCGGGCTCGGGGCCGCTGCTCCCTCGCCTCACGAGTTGTGCGACACAGTGTGATGGCCCAGGGAGGCCGGGCTGGGGGAACAGACGTCTCTGCCCCCACCTCCCACAGCGGAGCCCCAGCCCCCTTTGGGCATGCACGGGCTCCTGGGTGTTGGGGGTTGACCGTGGACACGTGTGCTGCGGCCAGCGGGGACCTCGGCGGGTTCCGTCCCACGGCACCAGAAGCAAGACCCGGAGTCGTCTTGGGGGTGTGACGGGAGAGCCGAGCCGTGCCCCTCCCACGCGTTCCCACCTTCCTTCCCTTCACCCCATCACCTCTTCTCACCTTTCCCTGTGTCCCCGGCACGCATGGCGCTGCCCTGGTTTCTCTGGACCAGAGGTGAGTTCCGGGGAGGAAACCCTGGAATAGTTACTCGTTCAGGAGAAGGAGAGGGTGGCGCACGGGGAAGGGGCTGTTCCTGCCGTGTGCGCGGAGGGGCTGCGGCCCCGCGCGGTACCATCACCAGCCCGTGAGCAGGAAGGTGGGCGCTTGGTCGCCGTCAGTGGCCGGACCGACTCAGCTTGCGCTTCCGCCCGCAGGTCCTGACGGAACTGAAATCCGACAACCAGAGGCTGAAGGACGAGAACGGCGCCCTCATCAGGGTCATCAGCAAGCTGTCCAAGTAGACCAGGCACTGGCTTCCCGGGAAGGCGCCGGGCCCCACCGCCCCCTGCCGGCCCCCGCCAGCCAAGAGGAGCCAGAAGGACCTTCCCCTGGCCGTAGTCCAGTTTCCGCCCCTGCACCCTCCGTGTCTCCTCCTCTGGCCCCCGCCGCTGGCTTTCAGACGGTTTCCATCGAAGCACGACTGCGATCCTTCAACCGATAGAGCCATCTGCTGGAGGCCTCGGGGTCGCCGGGCCAGCCGCGGACGCTGGTCCACGGAGCGCTTGGTCCAGGCCCCAGCCCTGCTGCCACCGCCATGTGCCCTGACGTGGGACACACGTGGGGAGGCCTCTGGAGCTGCCGCCACTAGATCCAAGTTGACAGTGACTCCACGTCGGGGTCCCTGCTTGTCCTTGCCTCTCAGGAACTGACTTTCTCCAACCCCTGCCGGTGGTGGTGGAATTTTTTCTGCCAGAAACCCGGTGGCACCCTGACTGGTCTTAACGCCCGTTCCCTCCATGCCTGGTCCTCTCCCCAGGGCTCGGGTGACCTGGCTTGCCCCTTCCCTTTCTGCCCTCTTGCTTTCCTTCCTCCATCCGCCTCGCGGCGCGCGCCCCGGGGCGTGGGTGCTGGGGCAGAGCGCCGGCCCCAGCGGTGTGCCCGGGCAGCGGTGCCGCCGCCTCTTCCCCGCCGAGCCGGGCCGGGCTCAGCCCCCCCTCGTCCTCCGCACGCAGCGTTTCTCCGCGACATCCCCCGCCTGCCCCGCCTCCCTCCGACCTCATCTCCTCTCCTGAAGAGAAGTGCGTCGCCGTGAGGAGGCGTGGGGGGCGTCCGAGGGCCCCCCCACGCCTTGTGCTGTGAGCGTGGTGGGCTTGATGGTGTCGGGGGTGTGTTCCGGGGAGACGATTGTTTGCTCAGAAGCCGGCAGGAGGAACGAGTCTGGACTCGGAGTGGCGAGACCCGGTGGCCAGGGCTGTGTCCCAGGGACCCCACCCCGCAGTCAGGGAGCCTCTGGCGGCCGTGCCTTGACCGCTCGAGAGCTGGGCGGCTTGCATGAGAGTTGAGGTCTTCCTGAGGGTCCCCCTGTAACGTGACGGCCCTGCTGTACCTGCGGTTGGGGACCCCCCAAGGTGCTGATGCTCCCCTGGGCCTGGAAGTCGGTCCCCACGTGCCCTGCTTTTCCCACCTGCCCCGTCTTGGCTATCCTCCTGTGGACGAAAACCGGGACAGGTGGCTCCCTTGGTCCAGCACAGAATCAGGTCCTGAGTTCTTGATGCTGCCCCAGTGTTAACACTTACGTGTTTTGCTTTCTGTAGGCGCTTTATCCCTCGGCTGGTTGGAGCGTGCAGGTCACTTTGGGGTTGCCGGAGACACTTAGTGTGTAGCAGTCCATTCTCAACGTACGCTACCTCTGTCTGGTTTTTCTTTCCAGCCCCTTCCATGGCCCTCAGAAATGTCACACGCTCTTTAACCCAGAGCCATGATCAAGGTCCCAACTTGGGATAGGAGATCTGTCTCCTGGGGCAAAACGCCCTTCTCAGAGTGTGCAAACACCTCCGTGTCCGGCCATTGCCCGCGAGGAGCGAGGCCCTGGCGGGGGATTTGTGTCGTCGGGGCCGGGGGGGGCGGTGCGTGGGGGGGATGCTGAGTCAGAGTGAAGTTTCATATCTTCCACTGTAGCGTCTCCTTTGTTCTGGGGGAGGGGACCGGGCACGAGGCCTTGGTCTTGACCCTGACTCTGGCGCACCCTGGGTGCCGGGCCAGGACTGGCGTTGGCTGTCACCTCTTTCTCAGGAAAAGGAAACTGAATTATTAGGATGTCACCTGGACTCTTGCATCAGGCAGACCAGGCAGAGGGGCCGCAGCACGCCCTCCGCTCCGTCTGTGCCTTGCGGGGCCGCGGGCGGCTCTGGGAACCCGGCCGGGCTGTGTCCGCGCCTCTCTCCGGCTCCGTGTCAGGCCTCTGCACCGAGGAAGCCAGGCTCCGTGGCCAGAGCTCGTGGCGTGGACCATCCCGCGATCTCAGGCGCGCTCTCTTACGCAGCTAACTCTGTGAGGCAGACTCTGAATCTGGCCTCTTCCGGGCTGCGCTGTCGGCGAGGGGACGGCCGGGGGCCCCCTCGCTGCCTCTGGGCTTCCGCCCCGTCCCCGCAGTGCTGGATGGGCGCTCGGCGCTGTGGGGAGGGCCTCGTCGGCCCGGCCAGGGCTTTTCTGGACGGGCCGCACAACCGGCCTCTGAGAGTCTGAGTCTCTGGCTGAAGCCTCACTGCTTCGCCCCCTCGTGCCTGAGGCTCCAGGCCGGGCCTCGGAAGTGTCTGGAGGAAGGACGAGCCCTGGCCTATCTCCTCAGCTCACTTGCAGGGCGTTAGCTCCTCTGCTTCCCCGCCCTGAGCAAATCGTGTGCGTGTCAGCGCCCCTTGGGAAGAAGGGCGGCTGGAACCCCACTCTGAAGCCTGTGGACCCCACCGAGGTGTGTGTGAACTGCCAGCGTGGAGAGCAGCTGCTCGTTTCCGTCTCCACGTTTCTGGCCCCGGAGCGGGCCTCTCCCCGCCGGACGGACCCGGACGGAGGCCGGGCTGGCGGTGGGCGCGAGGCAGCAGGAGCGGCGCCGAGGGGTCCCCAGCTCCCGGGCCCCTGTGCGCCTCCGAGGGCGAAGCCTCGGGGACTCGGCGGCTGAGCCGGTCGGGAGGGGCCCCTGGTTCCCTCCCCGGGCTGAGCGCTGGCGTCCTGGCCCCCAGCACCGCCCCTGACTCTGGGCGCGGCAGCCGGCGGTCGTAGGTGGTCCTGCCCGTCGGGGCCCAGTTACAAGTACGGAGTGTGGTCCCCATTACTGAGTTTTAAGGCCGGTTTCAGCGCCTCGGAGGGCGTGTCTCCTGACCTTGTAGGAAGGTAGCTGTGGCCGCAGAACGAGGCCGCGGGAAGGACCGGGCGTCGGGGCCCGGGGCCAGCGCCTGTCCTGACCGGCCACGCGGCCGTCCGTGAGAGTGGGCTCGGTCGGTGGTCTGTGATCTGTTGGTTCCTGGGGAGACCAGAACATGTCTCACTCAGAGTTTTTACCCTCACGTCAAAGATTCTTTTCTTCTCATTCAGGTTGATTAGGAGTGTGTCGGGTGGGAAAGTGAATTCAGCATGGAGGGCAGGGGCTGTCCCTCCTGATGGCCTGGTGAGAATATGCAGACCCGCGGGGGTGGAAACGCGGCCTCTGGATGAGTGGTTCTCCTGGGAGGGGCCCGGCTCCCGGCGTCCAGACAGCAGACCCGCTGTGTTTCTCCCCGCCGGCCACTCAGTCTCAGCTCTGCCTTAAGCACCAGAGGGCCTTCCCCGAGGAAACCCCAGCCTTTAGTTTTGCGGGGTCATCAGATCTGGACCTGGGCTGTCGCAAGCCGAGGCCCCTCCCCTGAGCAGGGCTGCAGGGAGTTTACCCCAAAGGCTTCAGGACCGAGCCGCCCCCGGGGAGGAGGGGGAGGGCCCGGGTCTGGGGCCCGCATCCCTCAGCCTCCAGGCAAGCTGAAGCTTTGCCCAGCCTCCCGGATGGGAATGCAGACTGTCAGGGACGGCCATTGATCGCTTGTGCTGTGATTAGACTGCGCAGCAGGTCAGCTTCACCGCGGCCGCGGGAACCCGCACCGTCACGGCTGCTTGGGAGTGAGGTGGGCTCGGGGTCCGAGAAGAACCAAACAGAGAATCTGGACTGGCTGGTGGCTGTGTAGCAGGCGATGCAGCCCCTCCTCTGAGGGTTGTGGTCGGACGTCGGGTTGAGGAGGGGTCCTGGGAGCCCCTCTTGGGAAGTACCTCTAGAGGCAGACACTGCTGACGGTGGCTCTGATCCTGCCTCAGGAGGTGTCGCGCTTTGGGGGTCACTTTTGCTCCTAGCCTATGTGCACGTGCGTGTTTGCCACACGGAGGTTGCAAGCCGCAACCTCATCACCCAGTTTCATCCAAGTGTGTGATTCTGTTAACTCGTATCTTTGGCTTCCCCCTCCCTTCCCCAGAGGGCCTCTCTCTGAGCTTCTCCAATTAATGTGCTTATCATTTGGGACTGGGAATCTGCCAGAGTGACCTTTTCTGTTACTTCTCCAGATTTTCCCCCAAAGCTCCCAGCGAGCTTTTCCCGCGTGGCCCTTTCAGGCGACCTCAGGACGCCCCTGTCTTTGCAAAATAAACGTACCTTTCACCCTCCGGCCTACTCTCCTCTTCCTCCACGTTACCTTTTGCTTTTCTCACTTGGAGCTGATGGTGCTTTAGAGGAGAGGTTGTCCGTGAATCAGCCCCGACTCTTGTGGTTGCAAAGCTGACTGGCGTGAGGTTTGCCCTAGCCTGGGCGGGGCCCGTGGGCAGCCTGGCCTCGTCTGTGCAGCCAGAGACTGAGCGAGTCCTCAGGAGGGCGCCGGGCAGTGTCGGTGCGTCTGGGACACTGGCTCATCTGTTGCCTTGCAGGAGCGGCTTCAGGAAAGGCAGGGCCCCGGGGGCCTCATTGAAGCCTCGATGGTCTCACAGAAGCAGGGCTCGGGGTGTGGGCAGGTCCTGGACGTGGGGTGCTAGGCTGGCCTCTGAGCCTGACCTGCGTCTTCTCTCCACACCGCGCTCTTCTGGGCAGGGGGCTTGGAGGGAAAGACGAGGAGCTCAAGCCAAGACAGCCGGAGATGGGCCGCAGGGGTGGGGGTCCCCTTGCAGCCCTGAAAGGCTGGGGCTGCCGTCAGGCTGGCACTGGGTGGGGGAGGGGGAGGCTCTGCCCCCATGTCCCGCCCTGGGGGACTCTGACTCAGGCTGCAGCGCGTGACCCCCCCCCATCCCCCTCCGTTCCCTCTGCCTCGGTCTTGATCAGTGGAAAGAGCTGTGAGGCCCTCCCTGGGGTCTCCACACCCCCATTCCAGGGGCAGCGTTTTGTCTCTGTTCACCTTACCCCCACCTGACTTCCCCTCCAAGAAAGCACCAGATGGACCGTTTTAACTCGGCTCCGTTGTAAATACACGTGGTGGGGAAGGGGGTTTAGGGAGGGACCCAGATGCGCTTTGTGAGCTGAATGTATTTTTATGCAATTTTGAGTGGCCTTTCAACTCTGAGATGAATGATTTTGTTTTACTGGTTGTTATTATATAGTAGCATTAAGTATTCTGTGTTTGAAAGTTTGGGAATAATAGTATCCACATCTACACGATGCCTGTGAACACAACAGTATTTATAAATAAGTAAATTAAATTGTGTTTTAACTTTGACTGTCTCCACAGTTTAGGAAGTGGGGTTTATAGAACCTTACATCTGGGCCGGCCTGTGGTAGTTTCACGTCACCGTCCTCGCCGCCGGGGGCCTCTGTCCCAGGGACAAGGCCACGAGGCCACGGAGGAGCCCGCAGACGGGCACTGGTGCTCGCACCCCGGACGCTGGGGCCCGAGAAGGCGGCTTCCTCGGGTTCCCGGGGCCTCTGCCCCCTGCCCCCTGCAGCACTGTCTCTGCAGGGCCACCGTTGGGCTCAGGGGAGCCGGAACCACTCCATGGCCCCAAACTCTAAAGGCGGCTGGCGGGGGTCACTGGAGGTTAGGCTGCTCGGCCGCCGGCCGGGGGGCCAGGGTCGGGCCTTCCGTCCGTCCTCGTGCACCCCACCTGGTCTGCTCAGACCCCGTTCACACCCAGCGGAGGCCCCGTCACCGAGCTGGAGGTCAGGGAGGTGAGGGGCCACCCGGGGCCACCCGGCTGCTGGCCTGCGGCCCACATCGGAGGCAAAGGATCAGGTCTGGAGTGAGGGCTCCTCTGGGTGCCCCCTGGGCCCGGGCAGTCAGCAGAGACTGGGCATCGCCTGGAGGCGGTGAGGCCCGGCCCTTCCTTCCTGAAGACTCCCCTGCCCTCGCGCTGGGCTGGCCTTGCCCCCCTCAATCCCAGCCGGCCAGGCCAGCCTTACAGGCTCTGTCTTCTTGTCCCTGGAGCTTGGCCCTGAGCCAGATGCCCCCCTCCACCTGCTGCAGGGGGGCTGCGGGGGCCTCCCTGAGGAGACGGCCCCCAGGTCGTGGTGAGGACGGGTCACCCTTCCAGGTCTGGGGGCGGTGCTGCCCTACTGTCTCTTTCCAGAAAATCCTGAAGCCCCATCCTCGGCCTCAGGAGCCACAGACGTCTGAAGAAGTCGGCTGCGGTGAGCTAACCGAGGGCTTGTAGGAACCGTCCCTCCTCCGACCCCACCCCAGGGCCAGACCGTGGCCGCGCCCCGAGCCCGGCTCTGCTGGCAGGGGGGAGCCGAGGGTCTAGTCCACCCCAGTGCCCGGGAGGCCCCGCCCCAGCAGCTGCCCTGAGGGCCCACGTGCCCACCCGGACCTGGTCTGGCCTTCTGCTGTCTCCAGGCCCTGAGGGAAGAACTATGTCCCCGGCCTCACCACCCCCTCGCGCTGACCCTGGGGGCGGCTCCTGCCCCCCAGCCCAGCAGGAACCACCAGAGACCGCCCCCAGCGTGCTTTCAGCTCATTCCTTTAATAAGGAGATGCCGCTTATTACAAAAGAACATGTTGACAAGAGATGAGACAAGAACAGAGTCCACGTCGGGGGGTGGGCCGTTGCCAAGCAGGGGCGGGGGCGAGACGCAGGGGTCCTTCCTGGGACGACGAAGGCAGGGGGCCTGGTGGGGGCCTGCGCGCCGTGGTCTTGCAGTCTTCAGACCCCAGGATTTCAGAAGCAGCGGATCGCGTCCTCGGAGGGGAGGCGCCAGGGCAGAACGTCTGGCTTCTCGGAAGGGGACCTGGGGTCCCGATGGCTGAGGGGGGCCCTGCGCACCCCCGGCTCCCACCCCCCCCCCCCAGCACAAGGGTCCTGGCTCCCACCTGCCCACCTGCGGCCTCGTCGGCACTCCTGTCTGCCAGACCCCCTGCATCTCCCCCTCCTCCCATCAGGGCTGGCCGGGTGGGTCGCTTCCGTGCGTGGCGTTCCTCTGCACCGGGGCCTGCGGCTACCGTCCCTCCTGGTTCAGCGTGATGGCTATGGACCTGGGGCCCCCCGTCCCTCTTCCACCTCCCGCCCTCCCACGGGACACCTGGCCGGGGCCGGGCCGGGCCGGGGCGCTGGCGAGGGTCCCTCGTAGCCAGAGCCGCCCGGCCGCAGGCGAGAGCGTGCGGGGGAGCTGGGCCCACCGTGCTCTCCAGTCCCCGGGGTCCCTCCCCGCTGCCACCCTCGGCCCCCCGCGCCCCCAGTGTCACTTGAGCAGGGCTGGCTGTCCCCCCGTGCAGCATCGGGGACCTGACCACGGGCCCGGCCGCCGACAGCTCCTGAGAACGCTCATCGCCTGCACGGGGTCCGCCCACCCCCCACGTGGAGTCGGGCCGCGACACCAGGTGAGGGAGCCGGGCCAGTGGGGGCATCTTCTGGGGCCCCACTGGGAGCCCCGGACGCCATCCGTCCTCGCACCGTGGGGCTGAGAGCAGAGGTGAGGACGGGCGAGCCCGTCACGCGTGTCCTGAGGGGAGCCCGTCAGAGGGGCGCGGGAGCTCTGGGAGGACAGCCCCGCAGGGGCCCCTGTATGGCTTTTCAGTGAGTTCAAACAGTGGGAGGAGGGGGACACCACACACACGGGGCACGGGGCTGGACGCGGGGCGCCGGGGGTCGGCTCTGCCCATGGTCCCCTGGTCCCCGGGTCAGACCAGGGCCGGAGGCCCCCTGCCCCCGGCGCACGGCAGGGTGAGGGGCCGGGGGGGGGGGTGACTTTACACACGAAGTCAAAGGAGCAGCTCAAGTTGTGTAACACGGGGCTGGGGGCACTCAGCGTCGCCATGCGGTTATGTACACAGAGTTGAGACATGCATCTTGGAGGGACGAGATGGGGGTTGTGTTCACAGGTGACCACCCTCCCCGTGAGGCTCAAATGGCTTCAGAAGGTGCTTGTTTTGTTGTCGCTTAAAAAATGTATTCTTGCATCTTCAAGTCACAGTGACACCCCTTCCCAATATTGCAGCTCAAAGGACAGGTAGAACCCGGGCGACCTCTGGCCCCGTGAGGCGGGGCAGCCCGAGTTCCGGGTGAGCCCCAAGCAGCGCCTCGGAGGGACTGACTGACACTTTGGAATTATTGGTGGTTTATCTGACGTTCAGATTTAACTTGGTGCCCTGCATTTTTATTTCCCAAATGTGGCAACCATGTCGGGGGGCTGAGGGTCACCACGATCAGGCCTGGGGACCCTCCCCCGTCTGCCACCACCCAGGGCTCGGAGGCAGGAAGCGGGATGGAGCGGAGGGAGACGCAGGGACAGCCTCTCTGTGGGGCTGGGGGAAACAGAAGCCGGACGCGTGGGGGGCGGGACGCCCTCCCTCCCCAACCCCAGGGGCGGCCCCCCAGTTGGCTCACCCACCACCTCCCACTGGAGCGTTGGCGGGGGAGCTGCAGCGACACCCCCCCCCCCGCCCCCACCTCGCTGAAGCCCTGGGCCAGCAAGATCATCCCAAACCGATTCTAGAAGCACAAGCTACAGATGGTTCCTGGGAAGTAAAAAGGCCAGGCCTGAGGCTGCGTGAGTCCCCGCTTGCCCCCTCCCGCAGCCGAGCGCCCCGCAACACCACTTCCCATCCGGCCGGGCACCGGTCACTCGTCATCTGGGGCTTCCCCGGCTTCCCTGGCCGAAGTCCGAAAACGTGCCCAGAGCCCTGGCAGAGTTGGTTCCACCCTGGAATGACTACTCAAGGAGAAAGGAAGGAAACAGAGCTTTCTGGCCTCACCTCCAGTTTCTGGGCGGCACTGGGGTTCGTTTTTCACGGTTTCAGTCCCTTTGTAAAAATTGCCTCTTCTACTTTCCTCTCTGCATAGACTTTGGGAGCGCGAATGCGCAGCCTGGAGGCCTCCGGAACCCCTCGTAGCCGACCTTAATTCTGCCCCACTCGGGGCAGGACCCCGACAGCCCGGAAACAAGCCCAGTGGCAGTGGAGGTGCTCTGTGGACCAGGTGAGAACCCTCGGGCGCAGCACACTTAGGGCCTAGTCCGTGGGCCCGGGAGACGCCTTCTGCCGGGACGGCCCCTCGGAGGCGGGGGCCCAGCCAGGCCCGGCCAGAGACCAGGGAGCCCTGCTCCACCACCACCCCCGGCTCCCCTCAGCCCCGCACCGGCGCCCATGCTCCGTCTCCCCGCCCGAGGCTGCCCGCTCGAGGTGCGCCCAGAGCCCTAACCCAGCCGCGCCTCTGGGCCCGGGACCCCCAGGGCGGCAGGAGTGCTGTGGATCTGCTCCTTCCGGCCGGGAGGCAGGGGAGCCCTGGGCTCGGGAGGGTGGACGAGAATCCCAGATGGTGGAAGGAGGTCGCGAAGGGGCGGGAGTGAAGGCGGAGGGTGAGCAGTCAGCTCTGTGGGCCGGGGAGGCTGGGGGAGGGGCCCTGAGGAAGCACCAAGTCCCACGGCTCTGCGGCGGGGCGTGGGGACCGAGGGCCTCGGGCAAGGCAGGCTGAGCCCCACCTCCCAGCTGCTGCTCCGGAGGAGACGGCGTCTCACCACCCGCCCGGGGCCCGGGCGACGCAGCGGGCAGGAACGCCACGCCGGTGACAGAGACGTCCCCTCTGCCCAGGTGCTGCAGACGCCAGGGTGGCGGAAGGGCTGGGAGGCGGGGAAGGAGGTGCAGCTCCGCGTCTGGGAAGCTGTGAGCGTTCTGCGCCAAGGAGGCGGGCTGGGGTGGGGGGCGGCCACCGGGGCCCGACGCTCCCGCCCAGGCTGCAGGCTTGGAAGGAGACCCGGTGCACACTGGACTAACGTACATATGGCTTTTTATCAATGCTGGGGACATGAGGGGATCAGGGAATGAGCACAGGTGGCGCGGGGCGGACCCCGGCCCACGTCCTCCGCCACCGTTCGGAACGGCCGCCCTGCGCCCGGGGAGTCACACGAAGTCCCTCGGGAACGCTCGGGGGGCCTCCCCGCAGGGCCCCTGGGAAAGCTCAGCCGGCCGGCCGCTCCCCTCCCCTTCTTACCTGGACCTTGGGGGAACTAAGAACCTGTACACCGTCCTTTTCAGGCCCTCTGGCTCTGGACACACAGTGTGTCTTCAGACAGCGCTGCTCCGCTTTGGTTGAGGGAGCAGCGCAGGCGGGGGGTGGGGTGGGGAGAGAGGCCAGCGGCTGCCGGCTCTGGCCCAGGAGGGCAGCCGGCAGGCACCTGGGTCTCCCGCCGCAAGGGCAAAGGCCCGGCAGTTCCATCTTGGCCTTTCTGGGACGCGGGTGTTCTGTTTCTTTGAGCTTTGACACCACCCGTCAGCAAGGTGAGGCCGCGGGACTGAGTCCCCGTGCGCGCCCAGCCCGTCTGGCCTGTAGCTCAGCTCTGTGGTGTCCCGGGAAGCCCCCGGCAGCAGGCGGAGGTCCGCGCGGTGTCGGCGCTTGGTCCCGGCTCTGCACAGTCCAGTCTCCCCGTCGCGCCTCCCAACAGCCGCTCGCACGCGGCGTGGCAGCGCCCCAGCCCGAGCAGCGTTCTCACCCTCTGCCCCCACGCGGCCCCTGCCCGCGGCCCTCCACGAGCACAGAGGACACACGCGTGCCGATCGCTGGCCGCTGCTTGCCTTCTGCCAGGAGTCAGGAGGTGCAGCCGTTCCGTCGGTCCGGGACGCTCAGAAAACAGAAAATGCCGCCGCTTTCTGCCAAGAGAGCCTCCCTCGGGGTGAGGCCTGGGCGGAGCTTTGGAGGAGGAGGGTGGCGGGCATGCAGCGAGGAAGCTCCCGGACGACAACGGGCCAGGCTTCTCTCACCTCCGAGGGGCCCTCCTCACCGCCGTCGGAGGGAGGGGTCTTTAGAGAGCGGACGAGGACGGAGGAACGAGGGCACGGCCGAGCACAGGTTGGCAGGGACGCCCGGAGGGCTGCCCGGCCGAGGTAGCGGCGGCTCGGGCCGCGGCCCCTACTTGTTCTTGCCCAGCAGTGCGTCCACCTCCTCCTCGGGCTTGAGCGAGTGCCACTGGGCGATGGGCCGGCGGGGGTTGGCCAGCATGTCAGACCAGTGCCGCAGCTCCGTGCCCGTGGCGTTGCTGCCCACGAAGATCTTGCCGATGGCCTCGTTCTTGCCCAGCTTGTCATAGTCCAGCACGGTGACCACCACCTGGACTTTCTGCAGGAGGCGGGGAGGGGGAGTGGGCAGGAGAAGGGGGCCCGCGAGCCAGCCCCCTCCGGCAGCCCCTCCCGCCCCGGCTCCACCGAGAGCGGGCACGCAGAGGTGGGGCCCGCGCCTTTGCCGCGTCCTTCGCTTCTACTAACGACTGAGCACGGGCCCCGGCAGCGTGCTGAGCGCCTGGGAGCAGGAGGGCAGACACATCCTCGCAAGGTGACAAAGGTCACGCCCGAGAGGCCAGCACGAGGCACCTCGGGACCTCAGAGGGAGTGACGTCCAGCTGGTCAGTTAGGGCAGGCTTCACGGAGGACGTGACATGAACTGGGAGGCGAAGGCTGAGGATCTCTCCAGGCAGGAGAGCAGCCGGGTCGAGGGGAGGGGGGAGGGAGGGGAGGTGGGTGTCCGCCGCCTCACCACACGCGCCCTGCCGCCGACCCTGAGGCCAAAAGGAGGTATCTGGGAGCAGCTCCTGCTCACCTCCCCAGAGAAGGGGCAGGCTGGAGGCGCCTGGGCGGTGGCCGTCCGTCCGTCCGTCCGTAGCGGTCAGTGGGTGAGGTCACCCGCCCCACGCCCACCCCTGCCAGCCCAGCACCTGGATCTGCTCGAAGGGGATCTCGAAGCTGAAGGACTCGTTGAAGTACGGGTTCAGGGTCTTCTTCTTCACTGTCGTTTTCTTCTTCTTGAGCCTCTTGCCGTTCTGCATCAGGTGGATCTTCACGTAGGGGTCTGTGCGGAGGCAGCCGGCCAGGCCCTGAGCACGCGCCCGGCCCGCCAGCCCAGGGACAGCAGAGCCAGCTTCCGGGCCACGGCGGCCGGAGGCTTCACCTCCGGGACCCGCCACAGCCGTGGCCGCCTGGGGCTCCGCTGGGACGGGCCTGCGCCGGCGCTCGGAGGCAAGCCAGGGGGCCACTTGGTGGTGGCCGTCCTGGGCGGGGGGCGTGTCAGCGACCCACCCCACCCCATCCTCCCGGCCTTGTCGAGGAGCCACGAGGCCCAGAGAAGGGAGCCCGTCCGCCCGAGGTCACACGGGGGCTCAGGGACAGAGCTGGGCTGGCGGGAAGCTGAGCACCTCAGGAAGGCAGGGCACTCGCCCCCCAGCCCCGCCCGGAGCCCCTTCCAAGGCAGAGCCGCCCCCACCTCCCCCCGTAGAAGCTCCCGGGCGCGGACGGAGGACCGAGCCCTTCCCTGTCCCTGCCTCACCTGGGGGTGACGCCCCTGTCCCCTTCCCTCCAGGGCCCACAGGGAGAGCAGCAGAAAGGCAGCTCTCAGCGGGGCTCCCCGCCCTGTCCTGCCCTGAGGACCCAAAGCCGCTCAGCCAGCCTGTGTGTCCCGCACGTCTGAAGCCTGCTGTCCCGGTCGAGGGCTCTGGGCCACAACTGGCTGGCAGGTGGCCCCCGATGGCGGCCAGAAGCCACGCACATACCTGAAAGGCCACCCACGTCCATCTTCTTGAGGTTCTTGGCCTCCAGGATGCAGACGGTGAGCTTCCCAGCCGTTGGCACGTAGCGCAACGAGGTGCAGATGTCACCCAGCTTCTCCGGCTGTCGGGGAAAGGGGATGCGGTCAGCGCAGCAGGGCCCGTGTCCAGCGAGGCTGACCCCCTCGGGGCCTCAGGCCAGGGTCGGCACAGCCCTGGCCGCGATGGGCAGACACCGCAGAGCCGAGGACCGGCTGCCGGCGGCGTGGTGCCGAGGCGGCTCTGGACGGGCGTGGGGTTTGCCGGGGCCCCCCCCCGGCCTGGCAGACGGCGGAGGGGGACGAGGAGCGGACGCAGTCCCCGAGGGCCATTTCCAAGGGCACGGGGAGCCCCCCTTCCCGATCACAGCCACCCCACCTGCAGAGCGAGCTGCAGCCCTCCAAGCGCTTCGCACCTCTTTCCTCGTGTGAGCGTCACAGGGCAAGGACCTCGTGACTAGCAAGAGGGGGGGCTCCTGGGCCTGAGAGCTCAGCCCGCGCCACGGCACAGTCGAGGCTTCTCAGAGGCGGGCCTCGGGGCCCACATCCCGGTCGGGGTGCTGACCCTTCCTCCAGGCGACCTGAGCCCCGAGGTGAGGAAGGGCACAGCTCACGTGCGGGGACTCGGCCAGCACACGTGGCTGGTGCGTGGAAGGGAGGGTGGCTAAATGGAGGCTTTGGTCCACGGGAGGCGCTCAATAAATATTTGGTGAGTGAGTGAGTGCCGCGGCAGTTTCTAGGAAGACAGGCCCCCCGCTTGCTGAGAATCCTCTAGAACCACGTGGGCTTCCCCTGTGGGTGAATGAGGTCCCCGCGTGGGGCGCCGGCCCCCGCGGGAGAAGCAGGAGTGACGCGTCCTGTCCGCCGCGGTGCCCCGCTGGGTGGCCGGGCCTCAGTGTGCGGAGACAGAGCCGCGTGTGGGGCGGACGCGCCGAGCTCCCCGCCCTCACCTCCTCCTTCTCGCCACCCTGCAGGTCCCTCCACTCCTCGACGGGCTGGCCCAGGTCCACGGTGTTCATGGGCACCTTCACCTCCCCGATGATGTCGTGCTTGGAGAAGCGGTCAAAGTCGTAGATGGCCATCACCAGGGTCTTGCCCCCCAGCTCCTGGTAGGGCACCTGCAGGGCACAGACACGATGGGAGGGGTCAGGGCAGCTCGGGGCCTCTGGGGGTCCTGCAGGACCCCTGCCACGTCTGCGGACACCCGGGCTCGGGTCCAGGCCTCAGCCACAGCCCAGCACCAGGGGAAGGTCCGCAGCGGGCCAGCCTGTCACCTTGAAGGTGAAGGTCTCGTTGAAGGCGGGGTTCAGCGTCTTCCGATGGACTTTGGTCTCGTATTTCTTCTTCTTGTCTGGAAGGAGGAAGACCTTGACGTAAGGGTCCGAGGTGCCGCCCATGTCCAGGGCGGGCAGTTCCGCGGCCTGCAGGATGCCCACGGTGAGCTGTGGAGCGAGCGGGCGCCGGGTCAGCCCCGAGGAGGCGGGTGGGTGCCAGACGGGACGTCGGTCTCCACCCCCCTCCCCAGGGAATCGGAACAACGGGGAGATGGCCACCGCGAGGTAGCTGGTCTGCCCGAGGAGGGCGGCACGTGGACGGCGGGGAGCCCAAGCGCGGCCCTTCTTTCCTGGAGCCGGGTGCGCGCCACGGGGGGCCCTGGGGGCTGTCGCGGCCCCGCACACCTGGTTGGCCTGGAAGTCGTAGTCCAGGGAGAACTGCAGCTTCCCCAGGTTCTCCGGCTCCGGCTCCTCCTCCCCCTCGCCCTCCCCCTCCGTGAGGCCAGTCTCGGCGTCGTCATCATCCTGGGGGGCTGAGGAGGGGAGGGAGGGTCAAGGGAGAGAGGCGGGGGCCCGCCCCCGTGCAGACCCCGACCCAGAGCTGGGGGGCTCCGTCGGGGCCCCACGTCCCCTCAGCCCCCAGCCCGGCCCTGTCCCTGCGCGGCCAGCGCTGCCCAGATGCCACGCGGCTTCTTGAGTGGCGGAGCCTCCCTGTGACCCCCGCCCCCCGCCAAGCGCAGGCCACCTCGTGGGCAGCACGTACCAGGCGTGCAGTCCGGGCGTCCAGGCCAGGTGAGTCCACAGGTAGGAGGAGAAGGGAGAAAGTGGTAAGAAAATCCTGCAGCTCAGACCAGCCGCATGGCGGGGCCGGGGCCCCCGCAGGCTCACACGCACACGCACGTCCACGTGTGCGCTCACACACGCTCTCAGGCACGTGCACGCGCAGGCTCAAAGGCCACGGCCCCTGGCTGACCTCCTGAGATCAGCCCTCCTTCCTCCCTCCACATTGATTCCTTGAGCAAAAAATTCCTCCCAGAACAAACACGGGGAACGTGAGGCACCCGGGGCCTCTGCAAACTTAAAGGAGACACGGGTACGTCAGGGCCTCTTCCAGGCTGACCCCCCGCTCCCTGAAAGATGGGGAGAAAAGCCGTGTCCCTGTGGACCAGAGATGGACCCGCGGGGTCCCGCAATGGGACGTGGTCCAGCAGCCCTGCCGGCGGGAAACCGGGTCACGATGGTGGCTTCCTGGTGGGCGGGGGTCTCTCTTCCCAGCGTTTTGTCACAACGGCCTCCTTTTGGGTCGATCAGGGGCAGTCCCCGCTGACCTGAGCGAGCCCTTCCCACCCGGAAAGCACCGAGGGGCCTCCGGTGCCCCGGCCGCCGCCTACCTGGCCGCCCTTCATGTCCTTCATGCTCATGGCGCTCTTGGCGCCCTTGCCCTTCTCCTTCTTGGTCTTCTTCTTCTTACAGCAGCACTTCTTGCAGACGCAGAAGCAGCAGGCGAGCAGCAGGAGGCCCACGAGCACGGCGGTGGCGCCCAGCGCCCAGCGGGGGGCTGCCACGGGGAGCCCGGGGTCAGCAGTGCCCTCCCGCAGCCCCGGGCCCTCGCTGATGGAGGACCGGGTAGGGACCTGGCCCCGTTTCCACACCCCGCGGTGTAAACCCACAAGCGGTGTGCACGTTACGTTGCGCGCTTCGGTGCCTCCCCTTCCTGCCACCCCAGTGGGGACAGCCTGTGACAGGGACAGCAGCCAGGCACACACCACGGGGACCCCATCTGGGCTCTGCTGAGATCTGACCACTTTGACCCTTGGAACTGCGGCTCACACGAAGGATGGGACGGTCCTCATCAGACCCCGGTGGCGGAGGGAGGCCCTGCCCTCGGGCGCAGTCCTGAGAGGGCTGAGCCTGTGCCAGGAGGCCGGGCTCAGGGGGACCGCGGGCCGGCCGGGGATGCGCTCCGAGGTGCTGAAGCACCGCCTCCCACCAGTGGGGCTGCTCCCTGAATCTGGACCTCGGGTTTCTCCCCCCAGCCTTTACCAGAAATCCAGGAAGCAGGAGGAGGTTTTATTTTCTATCTTGCAAAATAAAGTAGTTTTAAAGTATGACTGGAAAACTTGAATAATGATTTCTGTTTCATAATTTTTTTATCTTCTTTTGGTTCCATCTTTTGACAGATTTCTAAGTATAAGAACATTTATCCCCCCGGGAGGTTAGGGCACATAAACCCCCTTGGTTCCCTTCATTAGTGCCAGACCGCACCGCCCCCCATTCCTGAAGGGGATCCCCAAATAATCCAGCCTCGAGTCCGAACACTAGGAAAGATCGCGGCTGTCACACCCCCATGGTGCCCCCCGACCCTCACCCCCAAGCCGCACACAGGGACACTCACCAGGGAACTTGACCATCTCATTGAAGAATCGGTCCTTCAACGTGGCAATCCCGTCCCCTTTGCTCTCCCTGGCACTTCCGCTCTCGGTCGAGTTGCCCACGGGCCCAGCGGGCATGGTGGTGGTGGCGGGAGCCACCATGGGCTCCTGGTTCCTCTTGAAGATGTTCCTCATGGTGGCAGAGGGACAGCTATGGGTGAAGGGGGCAGGATGAGCATCCCAGGGGCCGAGTGCAGATAGCTCTGCCCGAAGCTAAAGACTGTTTATGAGTAAAGGCCATTACAACAAACCCACACCAAACATCATTCTCGATGGTGAAAAAATTAAAGCATTTCCTTTAAGATCAGGAACAAGACAAGGATGTCCACTCTTGCCACTATTATTCAACATAGTTTTGGAAGTCCTAGCCATGGCAATCACAGAAGAAAAAGAAACAAAAGGAATACAAATTGTAAAAGAAGTAGTAATACTGTCACTGTTTGCAGATGACGTGATACTATACATAGAAAATCCTAACAATGCAACCAGAAAACTACTGGAGCTCGATGAATTTGGTAAAGTAGCAGCATACAAAATTAATACACAGAAATCTCTTGCATTCCTATATACTAACAATGAAAAGTCAGAAAGAGAAATCAAGGAAATAATCCTATTTACCATAGCATCAAAAAGAATAAAATACCTAGGAATAAACCTACGTAAGGAGGCAAAAGATCTGTACTCAGAAAACTGTAAGACACTGATGAAAGAAATCAAAGATGACACAAACAGATGGAGAGATATACCATGTTCTTGGATGGGAAGAATCAATATTGCCAAAATGACCATACTACCCAAAGCAATCTATAGATTCAATGCAATCCCAGTCAAATTACCAATAGCGCTGTTCACAGAAATAGAACAAAAAATTTCACAATTTGTATGGAAACACAAAAGACCCCAAATAGCCAAAGCAATCTTGAGAAAGAAAAACGGAGCTGGAGGAATCAGGCTCCCTGACTTCAGACTATAATACAAAGTTACAGTAATCAAGACAGTATGGTACTGGCACAAAAACAGAAACACAGATCAATGGAACAGAATAGAGAGCCCAGAAATAAACCCACACACCTATGGTAAATTAGTCTATGACAAAGGAGGCAAGAATATACAAGGAGAAAAGACAGTCTCTTCAATAAGTGGTGCTGGGAAAACTGGACAGCTATACGTAAAAGAATGAAATTACAACATTCTCTAACAACGTACACAAAAATAAACTCAAAATGGATTAAAGACCTAAATGTAAGACTGGATACTATAAAACTCTTAGTGGAAAACATAGGCAGAACACTCTGACATAAATCGCAGCAATATTTTTTTGATCCACCTCCTAGAGGAATGAAAATAAAAATAAACAAATGGGACCTAATTAAACTTTAAAGCTTTTACACAGCAAAGGAAACTATAAACAAAACAAAAAAACCCACAGAATGGGAGAAAATATTTGCAAATGAAGCAACCAACAAGGGATTAATCTCCAAAATATACAAACAGCTCATGCAGCTCAATATCAAAAAAAAAAAAAAAAAAAACCCAATCAAAAAATGGGGTTAAGATGTAAATAGACATTTCTCCAAAGAAGGCATACAGATGGCCAACAAACACATGAAAAGACGCTTAATGTCACCAACTATTAGAGAAATGCAAATCAAAACTGCAATGAGCTATCACCTCACACAGGTCAGAATGGCCATCATCAAAAAATCTACAAACAATAATGCTGGAGAGCGTGTGGAGAGAAGGGAACCCTCCTACATTACTGGCGGGAATGTCAATGGATACAGCCACTATGGAGAACAGTATGGAGGTTCCTTAAAAAGCTAAAAATAGAACTACCATATGACCCAGCAATCCCACTACTGGGCATATACCCTGAGAAAACCATAATTTGAAAAGGTACATGCACCTCAATGTTCCTTGCAGCACTATTTACAATAGCCAAGACATGGAAGCAACCTAAATGTCCATCAACAGATGAATGCATAAAGAAGATGTGGTACATATATACAATGGAATATTACTCAGCCATTAAAAACAAAAACAAAATAATGCCATTCACAGCAACATGGATGGACCTAGAGATTGTCATACTGAGTGAAGCCAGAGAAAGACAAGTATCATATGATACCACTTATATGTGGAATCGCAAAAAGTGGTACGGGGCTTCCTTGGTGGCGCAGTGGTTGAGAGTCTGCCTGCCGATGCAGGGGACGCGGGTTTGTGCCCCGGTCTGGGAAGATCCGCGGCTGGGCCCGTGAGCCACGGCCGCTGAGCCTGCGCGTCCGGAGCCTGTGTTCCGCAACGGGAGAGACTGCAACAGTGAGAGGCCCGTGTACCACCAAAAAAACAAAACAAAACAAAAAAAAACCCAGTACAAATGAACTTATTTACAGAACAGAAATAGAGACACAAATGTAGAAAATAAACTTATTTATGGTTAACAGGGGGAGAGGGGGGTGGGATGAATTGGGAGATTGTGCTTGATATATACACACTACTATGTATAAAATAGATAACTAATAATAACCTGCTGTATAGCACAGGGAACTCTGCTCAATACTCTGTAATGACCTATATGGGAGAAGCATCTAAAAAGTGGATTATGTATATTTATAACAGATTCACTCTGCTGTACAACAGAAACTAACACAACATTGTAAATCAACTACACTCAATAAACATTAATTTTTAAAAAAAGACTATCAGCTGGGGCTTCCCTGGTGGTGCAGTGGTTAAGAATCCGCCCGCCAATGCAGGGGACATGGGTTCGAGCGCTGGTCCAGGAAGATCCCACATGCCGCGGAGCAACTAAGCCCACGAGCCACAACTACTGAAGTCCGTGTGCCTAGAGCCCGGGCTCCGCAACAAAGAGAAACCACCCGCCGCAATAAGAAGCCCGCGCGCGGCAATGAAGAGCAGCCCCCGCTCGCCGCCACCAGACAAAGCCCGGAAGCAGCAACGAAGACCCAACGCAGCTAAAAATAAATAAATAAAATAAAATTTAATATATATATAATAAATAAAATTATATATATATATATATATATATATATATCTGAGTCCCTGTTTTTTTAAAAAATAAGAATACAATTTTAGCAAGACTGTATTAGTTGTAACCCCTTTAAGTCCCAGGGTACCTCCAGCCGTAGCAACACCGCGAAGCAGCGACCACAGGGCCGCCAGTCGCTCCTCCCCTGACTCACGCACCAGCCCCGTTTCACAGATGCAGGGACGGAGGCCCAGGGCCTAGGCAGCCCCTGCCACTTAGCTCACAAGTCCTGGAGTTGAGAGTCGAACCAGTCACCTGACCCGGGAGCCTGCAAAGCACGCGGCTCTCCTGTATCCGGCAGCACCCCGCACTCCACCCGGGAAGGAGCGCGGGCGCAGTGAGGACTCCGCACCCACCCAGGGGTTTCAATCTCTCCTCCAGGGAGATGGCACCCAAGTCCACCCCCGGAGCCCCTTCCTCCCCGGGGCGTCGGGGCCCCTCGCAGGCCCTGCCCCCTCTACACAGCGGCACATCAACCTCCTACTCAAACCAGGGCTGCCCATTACCAACAAAAGCCACCAGGTTTACGGGGGAGGGAAAGAGACTAAAGGAGACCTTCCCCATGACCCCACCTTCCAGAGATAACACAGGTTAGCGTCCTTGGAGAATCTTATAACAGTATTTTTTTTTTTGAGGGTGTTTTACATGTTGAGATCATATTACATATAATTTGGTATTCTGCCCTTTTTTCACATACAATTTTGTCACAAGCATTCTCCTTTATCATTAAAAACTTCCTCTGTTATCAAGTAGCTAAATAATACCCTGCTACATGGTAGTACTGTATTTGATACTTAGACGGTCTGCAAGCTCCTGCTGGTAAAAGTATTACTGTGATGGTCTTCATTTAAGGTAATGTTCTTACGAGTTTTTAAACTCTGCTCCCCCAACCCTCCCCTCCCCACCAAGCTATTTCTGCTTCTCAAAATGGGGGCACGAGCCTCCTCCACAGGCCCTGTGAGGTCAGACGCAGGCAGCGTCAGCACCTCCCCCTGCCCGGCGTACGGCGGGTGCCCAGGGCGTGTCTGGACAGCAGCGCACACCTGAGGTGCTCCAGGTCAGGGGACATCAAACACGCAGCAGGATGCAAACACAGCAAAGGTCAAAGCGAGGCTTTTCTCACTGTGCTTCTCCCTACACTCAGAGCTCTTCTGAGGGCAAGTTTTAGGGGCCCTGAAGCTCCACCCCTGCTCTAAGCACCTGAGCCCTGGCCCGGGAGCCAGCACGGCCAGCACAAGCCGGCCGGACCACACGGCGACGCAGGCGCACTCTCCCTGCCCTCACGCGCCCAGCAGTTTAGTAAGCTCTTGTTACGTGCTGGGTAAACCAGCCTGGATCCTAAAATTCATCACGAAAGGGAAGGTGGAGCCCGCCGGGCCTCAGGGGCTCAGCCCCACCTCCCTCACCCCCACCTCACTGTCCAGGATTCCGCGGCCCAACTCTAAGAAGGCTTAGCTGAGATGCAATTCACATCCATTCAATTCACTCATTTAACGTGTTCCGTTTGGTGTTTTTTTGTATACTTACAGGGTTGTGCAACCATCACCACGATCTAATTTTAGACCATTTTCACCAAAAAGAAGGCCCACTTCATTACCAGTCACTCCCCATTCCCTCCCAGCCCCGGGCAACCACTGACCTATCTGCACAGATTCCCCTATTCTGACTTTTCATACAAATGAAATCATGTGATAGGTGGCCTTGGTGTTCAGCTTCTCCCACGGAGCGTAGCGTCCTCACGGGTCATCCATGCTGTAGCAGGTGTCAGCACTTCATTCCTCTCCATGGCTGAGTAATATTCCACCGCATAGATAACACATTTTATTTACCCATTCATCAATTTACAGACAAGGGTTATTTCCACTTTTTGGCTATAAGAATAATGCTGCAACGAATGTCTCCATGCAGGTTTTTGGACATGTTTTCATTTCTCTTGGGTAAATACCTAGGAGTGGAATTGCTGGGTCATATGGTAACTACATTTGACATTTTAAAGAACTACCAAACTATGTTCTGAATTGGCTGCACTGAGCCACTATGGAGAACAGTGTGGAGGTTCCTTAAACTAAAAATAGAGTCACCATATGACCCAGCAATCCCACTCCTGGGCATATATCCAGACAAAACTATAATCCAAAAAGATACATGCACCCCAACGCTCCTAGTAGCACTATTTACAATAGCTAAGACATGGAATGTCCATCAACAGAGGAATATTACTCGGCCATAAAAAAGAACAAAATGATGCCATTTGCAGCAACATGGCTGGACCTAGAGATGATCATATTAAGCAAAGTAAGTCAGAAAGAGAAAGACAAATACCATATGACATCACTAATATGTGGAATCTGAAATATGCCACAAATGAACCTATCTATGAAAGAGAAACAGACTCACAGATGTAGAAAGCAGACTTGTGGTTGCCAAGTGGGAGGGAGGGTGGGGGAGGGAAGAACTGGGGGTTTGGGATCAGCAGATGTAAGCTATTATCCATAGGATGGATAAACAACAAGGTCCTACTGTAGAACACAGGGAACTATATTCAATGTCCTGTGACAAACAATAATGGAAAAGAATATGAAAAAGAATGTATGTATGTGTATAACTGAATCACTTTGCTGTACAGCAGAAATTAACACATTGTAATTCACCTATACTTCAAAAAAATTTTTTTAAAACAGCGGCTGCACTGATTTACCTTCCCACCAGCATCGTATGAGCGTTCCAAGTTGTTATTACATGTCTTTTTGTTTATAGCCGTCCTAGTAGAGGTGAAGTGGCATCTCATTGTGGCTTTGATTTGCATTTCTCTGAAGACTAATGATGTCAAGCATCTCTTCACGTGTTTATTGGCCATTTGTATGTCTCCTTTGGAGAAATGTCTGTTCAAATCCTTTGTCCATGTTTTAATTGAATATTTGTCTCTTTATTATTGAGTTGTATGAGTTCTTTGTATATTCTGGATACCAGTTCCTTGTCATGTATGTTTTACAAATATTTTCTCCCATTCTACGGTTATCTTTTCATTTCTTAATGGTGTCCTTTTTTTAATATATAATATATTTTTGGATGCATTGGGTCCTCGCCGCTACGCATGGGCTTTCTCTAGTCGTGGTGAGTGGGGACTACTCTTCATTGCGGTGCGCGGGCTTTTCACTGTGGTGGCTTCTCATTGCCGAGCACGGGATCTGGGCACACGGGCTCAGCAGTTGTGGCACACGGGCTCAGTAGTGGTGGCTTGTGGGCTTAGTTGCTCCGCAGCATGTGGGATCTTCCCGGGCCAGGGCTCGAAGCCGTGTCCCCTGCATTGGCAGGCGGACTCCCAACCACTGCGCCACCAGGTAAGTCCCTTAATGGTATCCTTTGAAGCACAAAAGTTTGCAATTTTGATGATGTCCAATTTACCTGTTTCTTTTGTTGCCTGTGCTTTTGGTGTCATATCTAAGAAATCATCACGTAACCCAAGGGCACAAAGATCTACTCCTATATTTTCTTAGAGGAGCCTAGTAGTTTTAGCTCCCACATTCAAGTTACGATCCACTTGGAGTTCGTTTTCGTGAATGTATTTTGTGTACGGATCTCCATTTGTTGCAAAGACTGTTATTCCCCACCGAACTGTCTTCGTACCTTTGTAAAATATTAACCAACCATAAATGTGAGGGGTTATTTCTAGATTCTCTATTGCATTAATCTATGTCTATCCTTATGCCAATACCCCACTGTCTTAATCACTGCAGCTTTGTAGTTAAGTTTTTATATCAGGCAGCATTGAGTCTTCCAAATTTGTTCTTTCATGAAGATTATTTTGCCTATTCTGGATCTCTTGCATTTCCATATGAATTTTAAGTTCAGCTTGTTTAAAAAAAAAAAAAAAAAAAAAAAAGATCAGCTTGTTTATTTCTGTAAAAGCCACCTGGGATTTTGATAGGGATTGCACTGACTCTGCGGAGTGCCGCTATCTTAACAACGTAATACTCCAATGTCTTTCCCTTTAAGATCTTCTTTAATTTCTCGCAACACTGTTTTGCAGTTCCCAGGATAAAGTCCTACACTTTTGTTAAATTTATTTCGAGATATCTGATTCTCTCTGATGCTGCTGTAGACAGAATTGCTTTCTCAATTTCACTTCAGATTGTTCACTGCTAACGGATATGAATGCAGATTTTCATGTATTGATCTCATGTCCTGCCATATGCTGAACTGGCTTACTAGTTCTGACACTGTGTGGTGTGTGTGTGTGGAATGTGTGTGTGGTGTGTCTTCCCTAGACACTCCATCTACAAGATGATGCAAAGTGAAATAATTCCACACCTTTCTTTCCAATGCAGATGCCTTTTCTTTCTTTTTCTTCCTTAACTGCCATGGTAAGAACCTCCGTGCAGTGTGGAATAGAAGTCGTAAGAGTGGGAATTCTTCTCTTTCCTGATCTTCAGAGAGAGTGTTCGGTCTTTCTCCACCAAGCACAGCGTTAGCTGCAGGCTCTCTGTCAGACTCAGCCCGCACGGTCGTTGGTTCTGGACTCTGTGGTGGGTAAGAGGCAGCCCAGCCGGGAGAGGCAGACTGTGATCCCGGGGTGCTTACCGCTTGCCAGATGACTCCAAACAAATCTCGTTCTGAAACTCCATTTCCTCATTTAAAAATGGCAGAAAGTAATACCTACTTTTCAAAACTGTTGTGAAGATTAAAAGAATAAATTTGATTGTGTCTGGCACGGAGATGATGTTCGATAACTGCGGTCAGATCTGAATCCAGGAGCCCCTTCGAAGGGCCTGGGTGGCCTCGGCACAGCAGAGGGACACCTACGGGATGTGGACCTTTTCCCAAACCCACAGGACGAGTGAGATGAATCATGAAACAAAAGAATCGACCAGGGTAGACGGTGCTGTGCGTGCCACAGGCTCAGGGGGCCCCACAGACCAGGACGTCAGCTGGAGAGCCCATCCCAGGGGCCCTGAAGTCCAGGAAAAGGGGCTCGGACGGACCTACGTCCTCAGCAGCAGTGGCCTGATCTATTTAAAGGGCAACGACAGCTCCACGGGGAGCAGAGGGGGTGAGGCTGGGTTAGGGGGCCCGCAAGGGGTGAGTTCACAGTCCAGCCAGAGATGATGTGGACCCAGACAGGGAAGGAACGCCAGGGACAGAGCAGAGAGAACAATGGGGGAGGTATTCATTCATTCATTCAACAAATAACTGAGGGCTTCCCTGGTGGCGCAGTGGTTGAGAATCCGCCTGCCGATGCAGGGGACGTGGGTTCGTGCCCCGGTCCGGGAAGATCCCACATGCCGCGGAGCGGCAGGGCCCGTGAGCCATGGCCGCTGAGCCTGCGCGTCCGGAGCCTGTGCTCCGCAACAGGAGAGGCCACAACAGTGAGAGGCCCGTGTACCACAATAAAAAAAAAAAAAAAGAATCCTCCTGCCAATGCAGGGGACACGGGTTCAAGTCCTGGTCCGGGAAGATCCCACATGCCTCGGAGCTACTGAGCCCACACGCTGCAACTACTGAGTCCGCATGCCTAGAGCCTGTGCTCCACAACAAGAGAAGCCACCGCAATGAGAAGCCCGCGCACCGTCACGAAGAGTAGCCCCTGCTCGCCGCAACTAGAGAAAGCCTGCGTGCAGCAACGAAGACCCAACGCAACCAAAAAAAAAAAAAAAAACGGATTGAACTCACATCCCACTTCCCATGCGGGACTTATAAGCTGGATGTTAAATAACTGCACACAAATTAATGTAAAATTGTAACTGTGAGAAATGCACAAAGGAGAGACCCTTGCTGGTGTGAGTCTGTAGTGGGGTGTATCTGACCTAATCTGGGAGAGCAGGAATGCTTTCCTGAGCAACTGGTGATGGAATGGGGGGCCTCCAGGCAAAGAGGAAAGGAAGCAGCAGCACATGCAAAGGCCCAGGGGTGGGAGCAGCGTGGGGAGCTCAGAGCCTGCAGGAAGCCCAGCATGGCCACACGGAGGGAGCATGGGCGGAGGTGAGTCCTCAGGACCAGGCACACAACCTTGGAGCCACAACAAGGAGTCTAAGGATGCAGGTCATGTGTTCACATTTACATATTGGAAATTTCACTTAGAAAGTGAGTAAAAGAGGCTGGAAAGGAGCCTGGCTCGGAGAGAAGGGGGAAAGCGTCAAAACCAGCCAAAATGAATGTCTTGTCATCCCCAAGTTCTCATGAAAGATAAGACAATGTTGCCGGGGGATCGCAGCGGGGGTGGGGAGTCAACAGCTGCTGGGAGGGAGCAGGGGCCGCAGATCAGTGGATCCCAGGGCCTGGGGCCTGAGGACACAGCTGCCCAGAGGGCAGGACACACCCTGAGAAGGCAGATGCCCGGAGGCAGCAGAGGTGGGGCCCGGGCCCCGCCCAAAGCCTTGGGGTCCTCAGCCCCTCCTGCCCTCGGCGCCTGGCCGGAGCATCTGCAAACTCCACTCACCACGTCCTCCAGTTCAGCCGAGAACAACAGCCACGTTCTGGAAGCTTCAACAGTCCTCCACTCAGTCTAATCGCCACACGGCAGCCGGGCTGATCCACGTGAAATCCCCAGGGCTTCTGTTCACACTCAGAAAAAAGGCCCCGCTGGCCTGGGCCCGGCTACGCCTCACTGCCCTTCCCTCACCTCTGCTCTCTGCATGGACCACAAACTCACCCGGCAAACGCCGGCCCCCGGCCTGACTCCCCCTCGGCCCGGACGCCCCGCGAAACCTCCTTGGCCTCGGAGGGGCCCCTTAGCCCCTCGGCTCACATCCCCCCAGGTCCCTGCACCGTTTCTCTGTCTTGTTGTGAGACTCACGGGCGAAACACCAGCCCTGAAACTGTCCGGCTCGGACTGAGTGCCCGTGCCCCCCAAACTCACGTGTGGATCTAAGGCTCGGTGTGACGGGGGGCGGGGCCTCGGCGTGATCCGGTCAGGGGGTGGAGCCCCCACGGGCGGGTGGGCGGGGTTCGCGCCGAGAGCCTGCCGGCCCCGCCCTCCACTTCCACGAAGGCCTCGCAGGACGGGACGGGACACGCTGGGCCCTGACCTCGACTCCCTCCCGGCCTCCCGGGCCGCCTCGCGGGGAGGGCCGGCCTCCATCTCCAGGCCTAGTCGCCTGCACGCTCCTCTGTCCACCCGGAGGAGAGACTTCACAAAACCCGCCCGCCCAGGCCAGGCGGCGACCCCTGCCCGGCCGAGGGCCTTCTCCGTTTGAAGGGGCCCCTCTGACCCGTTCCTTCTCACGCGCACCTCCGGTTCCCCCCTCCGTCCCCCTGGGCTCTGCGCCTCACCCACCACGCGGCTCTCTGTGAGGAGAGGTCACCAGACCCCGTGGACACATGCGTGCCTGTCGCGCCGGCCGGCCCGCGATGGCCACCCGACCGGCCGGCCCGCGATGGCCACCCGACCGGCCCCGCACCCTGGTTGCGGCCACAACTCCGACTCCTCCGTGTGCCTCAAGCCCCTTCTCTGCCAGGCCTCGGTGACCCCGCGACCTTCCCCGCACTCGGCCCCGCACCCACCCTGCCCCCAAAGCAACCTTCTAGAACACGAATCTCATCCTGCCACCTTCAGATGCCGCCCTGGGCACCGCAGCTGCCCCTGAAGGCGACCTTCAGGCCCGCCGTCTGTGTCCGGCGCCCTGGCCCCCCATCTCCATCGCCACCCACAGCGCCTCGGCCCGCCGTCGCTGGGCGCCTGCCTCTCTCCGCTCGGCTCAAGGCCCCTTGCTCCGCCCGAGACGCGGCCTCGCCCCGCACACAGCCTGTGGCGCCCGAGCAGAGGCTGCGCTCGCCTGCCCGCCGTCAGCTCGCCTGCTGAACCGCCGCCGGCGCGGCCGCTTCCTGTGAACAACCGTCCCTGGAGCCCGGCACGCGGGCCCAGGCCGGGGCCTCTCTGGCGGCCTTCCCGCTGCAACAGAGCGGAGTAGCTGCCACCGAGGTTGTGCGGCCGAGCCTGAGACGCTTCCCCTCTGGCCCTGGGGGGGAAACGCTGCGACCCTGCCCCGGCAGGCGGGCACTCGGCAGGCGTGTGGGGCGGGCAGGAGGAAGCCAGCAGCACAGACGCTCGCGTCAACAGGGCGGGCGGGGCTCGGCTGCCCCATGGCCCCGCGCTGGTCCAGGGGCGCCTCCCCAGCATGGGGGCGACGGGCCTGGGGAGCCTGTCGTGACGGGGGGGGGCGTGCACCCCTGGGAGCCGCGGGGCCGGGCCTTAGGCCTGTTCCCGGCCGCGCGGGCTGGGGCCGGGCGCGGGGCTGGACGAGCTGCCGGCCCTTCCCCAGCACCGGGAGGCCGCCTTCACAACCTCCGGAGTCCAGCTCAAACCGCGTAAAGAGAGAAAAGCAGCCCCAGCCCTTGTACGCTGTGCCTCGGCGCCTCTGAGGGACAGAGGGTTCCCCGTCAGGAGCGGCAAGATGGGGTCAGACCTACCCAGTGGGGAATGTTCGGGAAAGCACCAGCCATTTCTCCAGCAAAAAACCGAGGCTTCACGTTCCCTCCGGATAAGCCTGAGGGGTGGGGCTTTCACCCCCACTTATTCCGCCAGAAGCTAAGGAAGCAAAGATGCTCGACCGCACTTCTCAAGACCCCTGTGGGAAAGAGGCCCAAAGAGGTGAAGTAACCTGTCCAAGGGCTCACAGCACGCGCTGCCAGGGGCGGCGCTGGACCCGCAGACCCCGGAGCACAGTAGGAGGAGGGGAGGCGGTCCTCCCCGGGGGCTCAGGCCGCAGTCCTGGGCACGGCTCCAGAGTTGAGGGTGATGGATGAAGCGTTCTCCCGCGGCTTCCGCACAGGAAGCGTGAAGAGTGAACTGGCGCATTAGCCAGCAATGCCCGCAGAGAGCGCATGTGCAGGAGAGGGGACGGGCTGGGGCTGGTGAAGACTCGGGTCACCTGCCCCAGCGCACCCCCCTCGCCCCCAGCCACTCGGCGGGAGGGAGAGAGGGAGGGAGGAAGTGGGGCCGCTCACCCCGAGGCAGGTGGTTAGGGCCGCGCTCCACAAAACGAGGCCCTGAGACCCCGAGATCCAAGGGTCGGGCCAGGGGAAGTGCGGGCCCAAGGCCGGGTGTTGGAAGGAAAATAAGCCCCCGAGGCTGTGCCGGCCTGGACCGTCCTCACCTGCCCTCCTGGGGGGCGGTGGGGCGCGGCATCACCCCCTCCCGGAACGAGGCTGTTCCGCTCAGACAGCTGAGTGATCTGCCCCGCAGGTCAGCATGAAGGTTGGGCCTCAGTCCGCCACGGCCTAAGCCTCCGGACCCCCCACCTCCGCGGCAGGAACAGGGCCCCATCCGTCTGTCTGTCTGTCCAGTCCATCTCTCCAGGGTGGCCACTCAGCTCTCTGACCGTCTATCCCAGGCCCTCAGACCCTGCATCTCCCCCGGGAGTCGGTCCCACTAGGGGCCGCAGCCCTGCTCCCCTCCCTGACCCCACACGGAACCTCTCCCGAGTGTCCCCGAGCGAAAGCAAAGGGACGGTCGCCTCGGCCAGACCCCCAAGGGGCCCAGGCCCTGGATCCGGATCAGAGGGAGCCGCGGGAGGCGCCCATCTCGCCCTCCCCCGCCCCTCGCGCTGATGCCCACCTGCCCCAAAGACTCAGCGGCTCCTCCTGCTGCGTCGGGGCCCCTCCGCGTGCTCCCAGAGAGCACGACCCCTAAATGGAGCCTGACCCCATGTGGGAGACGAGGAAGTTCTACCCCCACACCCCTGCCAAGGGCACAGGGTGCCCACACCCCGACACCCCCCGCCACATGCACACACACCCCCCACGCACTCAGGCCCCGCTGCCATCGATACAGATAACGGAGAGCTGAGGAGATTCCATCTTTGCCGACACTGTATTTGCAGAAGCCAAAGGAATGAGATGGAAACAGGTTAACCAGCAAGATACGTCTCGCTGAAGCCAGCGGCTAAGAAGATCGATACTTAAGAATAAGTTTGTCTTTATTTTTCTGGACCCATGCTTCAGTCCAACATTTGGTCCTAGTCGGTGGAGACTAAAGTTTGAATGAATTAATTTTCTAGCTCGTTTTGAAAATAAATTACCCATTTCTGTGAGTTCCTCACGTGCCTGCCTGGGTCGGCCGTGGACACCTGTACCTGGAGCCAGGCCACCGCCCGCGTGGAGAAGCAGAGCGTGCTCTGCACCGGCCCCAGGGCCCCAGCCTTGGGAAGTCCCTCCCAGCATCTCACTTCAATCTCTCCTGCTCCAGCCATGCGCCATTGCCTTCTCCCGCGTCCAGGCTGAGATGAGCAAACCCCAGGCCTCCGCCTGCATGCCCGAAAGTGAGGATGGTCAGAGGAGAAAGCTCCCGTGAGGCCCCACACATCTGCCACGGGCCGTTCTCCCTGGACCTGGAATCCGGGTGCAGGATTCACAAATCACAGACCCCAAGAGCCCAGGGAACCCTGCACACCACGAGGTCCAGAACCCATGGGTGAAACGTCACACGGGGAAAGGCTGCACGGCCCTCCAGGTGCACCACAGCCACCACCTCGGCGCGGGGGGCGGGGACACCCCGTCAGGGCCCGGCAGGACCACAGCCCGGCCTCACCCAGCACCCGCAGTGTCTCCCAAACCCACAGGCGCCCTCATGGGCCTCAGGGTCTCAGCGAGCAGGTGGGGAAGGGGGGACCACGAAGGGTGACTGAGGGGGGTCCGTGGACACGGGGACCGCAGGCTGCCGGATGCAGGTTGTGGGAAGGAGGGGGGAGCAAGGCTGGGCCTGGTATGGCCCCCCCGAGTGTCAGGGGCCCAGGGGCACCCGACCTCGTGCTGCGTACGCGGGCAGGAGGGGCAGCCCCGCTCCCCGGCTGAGCAGCGATGACGCGACGGCACGAACCCACCCTGCACACGGGCCCGCAGCCCCACGGCCCATTACCCTTCCTCCAGATGCACAATGACGTGTTCAGCGGAAAACCATTAAAAAGGGACACACTGTCTTCCTGGCTAAATGTATGTTACACAAGGTCTGCTACACACGGGCCCCCCGCAGGAGCTGGGACGGGCGTTTGGGCTGAAAGCAAATGCCTTTTAATGTGAGCATATGAGTGTGTGCAGTGTCTGTGAGGTGTGTGTGGGTGTGAGGTCGTGCAGTGTGTGATGTGTCTGCAGGTGTGGCGTCCGTGGTGTGTGTGTGTCTGTGTGGTGTGTGTGTGTACTATGTCTGTGAGGTTGTGAGGTTGTGTGGTGTGTCTGTGTCGTGTGTACGCGGCACGTGGTTTGTATGTGTCTTCGGTGCGTGTGTGTGTAGTATGTGGTGTGTGGTACGTGTCTGAGGTGTGTAGCGTGTGTGTGGTGTTGGGGGGATATACTGTGTGTGTGTGTGTGTGTGTGTGTGTGTGTGTGTGTGTGCGCTGTGGAGAGGGAGGAGCAGCAGGCAGGGGTGACGGGGTGACGGGCTCTGAGAAGACCGCCGACCCCCTCACCGATCCCCCGCGTGGAGCCTGGCAGGCGGGGGCCCCACACCTGCCGGAGCCTGGGCGCCATCCCCCACCCCCCAAACACGCACACACACGTGGCGGGACCGCAGGTCACACAGGAGGACGGAGGCCCCAGGGCCACCTGGGAGGGGCCTCAGCAGGGGAACCGGACAGGCATGTGTGTGACACGTGTGTGACACCGTGTGTGGCGTGTAAACACCCGTGTGATGTGTGGGAACATGAGGCGCCCTGGGGCGGGAGGCTACGCCCTGACGAGGGGCCGGGCTCCCGGGTGGTCACATGGCACAACCACAGCGCCTGGGGGAGCCGCGGGCCACCCGCATCCGCTGGCGTCACCGTCACCTCTGGCCCGTCCCTGCCTCCAGAGGTGTCGGGAGACCTGCCCCCTTCCCTTCACCCTCTGCAGAGCGGCGCCCCTCCTCCCGGGGACCCCGGGCTCGAAGACGTCACCTCTGTGGGCAGCACGAGGTGGGCGGTGAGGGGACCCGGGAACCGGGCCGCCCTAGCCAGGCAGCCCTGGAGGCGGGCTCGTCGCAGAGCTGGTCCCTCGGCTCCGCGCAGGGCAAGCGTCCGTCCCCGGGGCAGCCGCTGAGATGAAGCCGCATGTGCGCTGGGTGCAGAGTGGACCCCAGGACACACACGTGCCCTTCCTCGGTCCCCTGCGTCACACGTGCACGTCGTCTGACCCCGCGTCCCCAGAGCGAGGGGGCAGATGCGGCCCAGCGGCCCAGGCGGCTCTGTCCAGGAAGCAGGGGAGCTGGGAGGGGCGGGTGGGAGTCTGAGACCCCCCAGCCCTGCCGGCCTCCTCAGGCTGGTCACTCCCGCCCATGTGACAGCCCCCGGAGCGGCCGGCTGCTGGGCCTGGCAGCAGGTAACCGAGAAGGTGGGGTCCACCGGGCGCTGCCCTCTCCCCTCTGCAACCACCACCCTGCCCGCCAAGCCTCCGCTTCAGCGAGAGGGGGGAGACCGCAGCGAGGCCGGCCCGTCAAGGCCAGAGCCACGCACCCCGGGGCCGGGCGGTCCCGGTACCGGGCGGCCCAGCAGGGGGGAGATAAGCAAGCGGTCCCGGGGAGGGGCAGGGCAGCTCAGCGCCTCGGGAGAGTGGGGGGCTTGCGGCGTGAGCACCACCTCCCTGGTTGCCTAGGGCGGCCGCGTCTGCCTGTGCAGCCTCGGGGAGGACCCCGGGACGTCTGCCTGGTTGGAACTCCACCCTCCACCTGACCCTCACTCTCACTCGCTCCCCCAGGTCCCCGCAGGCTCCCTGCTGAGCGGCCAGTCCCCCAGCAGCTCCAGAGATCCACAGACTCGGGCCCTGGTGGGCGCGCAGCACACGGGCTTCTCCCCAGGACTGGGGCCTCCCTGAGGGCGTGGAGCCTGAGCTCCCAGCCCCCCGCCAGGGCTCCTTCCCCGGCCAGCAGGTCCCCCTGTGGGAGGACAGGACGGGGGGGGGCGCCCACGAGGGCCACGTTGCGTTTTTCTCCACGCTCCGCCCGTGAGGTCAGTGCTTGGCGCCCACTTCAGAGATGAGCAAACAGGCTGAGCAGGGACGGAAGTTACCGCTACCACATTCTCTCCCCCTCGGGACCCTCAAGGGGCAAACACCATGGGGGCTGAGCCAGGAGCCCTGTCTGCCCTCAGTGGGGCAGGGAGTCAGTGAGGAGGATGCAGTCTGTCCCCCCCATTTCCACGAGGGCCTCCTTCCTCCCAGACGCCTGGCAGGCCCTGGGGAAAAGACGTGCCCGAGGCTTCCCTGGTGGCGCAGTGGTTAAGAATCCGCCTGCCAGTGCTTGGGACACGGGTTCGAGCCCTGGTCCAGGAAGATCCCACATGTCACGGAGCAGCTAAGCCCGTGCGCCACAACAACTGAGCCTGCACTCTAGAGCCCACGAACCACAACTACCAAGCCCACGAGCCACAACTACTGAAGCCCGCGCACCTACAGCCCATGCTCCACAAGAGGCCACCGCAACGAGAAGCCATGCACCACAACGAAGAGTAGCCCCCGTTCGCAGCAACTAGAGAAAGCCCGTGAGCAGCAACGAAGACCCAATGCAGCCAAAAATAAAATTAATTAATTAATTTAAAATTCACTCTTCACACAGAGATGCCTGTTCCCTCTAATACCCCTGAGAGCTCACTGTCTCGTGCGAATCCCAGGACACGATTATCCTCCCTGAAGAAGCCATCTTCCTCCTGCCTGACCTGGGGACCAGGACGGCCAGACGTGCCCTCAGAATGCCAACAGGCCGGAGGAGGGGACAGATGCAGCAAAATCCAAATTGGAAAGTGCCAACTAAGAACTCTGTGGATGCAAACCTAGGAAGCAGCATCCCCGAGGACGGGAGGTGAGCCCTGCAGCCCAGATGGCCCGGCGGGAGGGCCAGGGAGGCCTCTCCCGACCAGCACGCCGCAGCCCAGGGCGAGCTCACACCCTTCACTGCGGGTCCTGGCAGTCCGGGCCTCTGCCGCTGAAGCCCCAGCCCCAGCCCGGCTGCCCTCTGGGGCCCCGCTCTGGGCCAGGTCCTCTCTCCTGAGCCGTCGCCCTGTCCCAGCTGTTCCCCGCCTGTGTCCAGACGCTGCGAAGTCTTCCATCCCCCCTCCCCCCACCTCCAGCTGCCCAGACACTCGTGCCGTCCAGCTCTGTCTTGTCTGCTTGAGCTTTCAAGTTGTTTGGGTGGATGGAGGGGTCCATCCTCCCCAGGGAAGCAGCAGAGTCGGCTCCTTCTCTAGGCCCCAGTCCACCCTCAGATGACAAGACCGCACGCGGTGAGGCCAGGCTGCCCAGACGCCCCCGGACATCCCCCCTGAACCCTCGCTGCGCCAGCAACCCGCCAGGTGGTGAAGCCCAGCAGCCGGCGGGCAGGCGTGTGGCTTGGGAGTGGGGGGCACGGCAGCTGACTCCCTGGGAGTCCCTGGCACAGGTGCCAAGGGGGCTGGGAGCACAGTCACAGGGAGAAGGAAGCCGGAGACGGGCTTTGGGTACCAGGGCCTGTAACGGAGGTGCGAGGGAGAGGAGGACTGGCGGGGGGTGGGGGGGCCACGGAGACGCGACCTCAGCTGCAGCGACAGGCGAGCGTGGAGAGCGGTGATGGGAGGGGACGCGGGGGCCTCCGGGCATCTTGGGTGTTCCCACAGGAGTGCGGACCCTCAGCCATGCACTCTGTGCACCTCGATCAAGAGGACATAATGTGCAGGAGAGAAAGAGCCGTGAGCTGGGGGGCGTGGCCGGCACTCCAGCCCGGTCCGGTCCACCCCAGCCCTGCTGCCCCCGTGGTGCCAGGGGCTCCGGCTGAGGGACCACGGGGCAAAGGCAGCAAGACCAGCAGCACCCCCGGGAGACTTCCTGGAAGAGGCGCACTGAATCGGGATGTTTGGGAGGCGTGGAAGGGGCTGACCAGTTCCAGGCCAGAGACAGACCTGGCAGGGACGGCCAGTGACAACTACAGAACAAGATGGGAGGGCTCAGAGCCACCACCCCCGGACGCAGCGGGGAACAGCTGACGCACGTGGGGAGGACACAGCAGGACGCTGCCCCCGCCCACCGGGACGCGCCGCTCAGAGCCCCCTGGGCCAGGACGCGGAGGCCTCCAGGTTCACGCTCACGGAAGCGTCCCCCTGCCGCCGGCAAGCACGCGTGAGAGCCTCCCTGGCCCGGCTGGGACGGAAGGCCGTGGGGCCGCAGCCCCTTCTCCCTGCCCGGGCAGAGGAGGGGAAGGGAGGTGGCGGAGGACTGTCCCCTCCCTGCGACTGCTGGGAACACTGCCGCCCACAGAGCTCGGCCACCACGCCACCTCCAAGGGTCCACACACAGCACACCCATGGCCGAGGCCGCGAGACCCAGCAGGAGGCAGAGACTTGCCCCAGGTCACAGGGTCAGGGAGGTGCGGCCTGGCTCCCAGTCCGCCGGGTGGGGGGGGGGTCCAGCAGGGCAGGCCTGACTAGGTGAAGCCCCAGCTGAAGCCCCAGCCGTCGCTGAGTCCTGGGCGTGGCCACCGTCGGACTGCGTCCCTGGAGCTGGTGACCTGGGGTGTCTGCCGTTTCCGTGAACGGGGTTAATCTGTTTCCATATTTCTAGCTTTCTGTCCCACGCGCTCCAGTCACCTAACGCGGCCTCTCCTAACAGTATCTCGCTCTTCGTGGTGGCCCCTTCCCCGAGCAAGGTCCCCCGTGGAGGGAGGAAGGGTCCCGCCACGCCTCTCCCGGCCCAGACACTGCCCTGCGGATTCCTTTGCTTCTCCTGCAACTCCAGCGGCACCAAGGGCTGGGGGCCTGACCTTCCCCGGCGGCTCCCCACTTCACGGTGCGGGAGCACAGATTCAGGCTCAGAGTGAGGGGAGAATCTCTGCCTCAGCACTTGCTGAAATCCTGACGGCATGTTGGTTTTGTGAGGTAATGAGTGCCCTGTCGTTGGGGGTATTCAAGCTGAGGACAGACCACTACTGGCATGACCCAGGGAGCGACACAGCGTTGGCCTAGACGAATTTCAAGGCCCCCTTTCTAACCGTGCACGTCTCTAAATCCCTGACACCTCCACGCCACCCCTACTGCCAAGTGGCCGGTTCCCCAAGCAGCTTGTTCTCAGGAGAAAGCTGCCACCCAGGTTTTGGGGAGCCCAACGGTTCTCTTTATAACATCACTACTCTTGCAGGGACAGCCTGGCGGTGTTAAAATTAAATACAAAATAGACACTAGACTTCAGAAATTCCCTGAGCAGACAAAACCATTTAAGTCACGTAAGCAGAAGTAAATCTAGCTTATTTCATGAACATAAGCAAACCTCAACCTAGGTTACTTCTTGTAAATGCCTCTGACAATCATAAAAGAAACAAGTCATCATCCTAAAGGCCGCAGGAGACAGACACACCTCACCCTACCGTGCTTCCCAGATATCGTGCGTTTCACAAATCGAAGGTCGTTGCAGCCCCACGTGGAGCAAGTCCACCAGCACCATTTCCCTGACAGCCTTGCTCGCTTTTTGTCCCTGTGTCACGTTTTGGGAATTTGCACAATATTCCGAGCTTTCATTATTATTATATTTGCTGTGGTGATGCGCGAGCAGTGATCTTTGATGTTACTAGGGCAGGTATTTGGGCATTTTTTAGCAATAAAGCGTTTTGTAATCAAGGCACGTAAGTTGTTTTTACAGAGATGACGCTATTGCACACTTAAAAGACTGCGGTCTGGTGTACACATAACTTTTAGAAGCACAGGCAAACCAAAAGCTTCGTGTGCCTGTCTCTACTGCGGTGCACCTGCTGTCACTTTTGACCAGCCCCTCGGTGTCTGGAAACCTTGCTGCAGTGAGTAGCCAAGGTGAAGGGTGAACAGCTCCCGGGCACCAGATGTGCCGCCCCGGGGCGCCCCGCCTGAGTCTTTGAACTTGAAAGCTCCCAGTGCACATCTGGCCCTCACATACCCGATAAGCCCTGCTGACACTATTTACCGATGTGGTGGTTTGAACTGCGCCATTTCTGGGTTTTGAACAGGGGTCGGGGTAGGGTGGTGGCTGCCCCAGGGCCTGGGCTCCGGCTGGTGTTGCCACCTCGTGGTGAGTGGGCCACAGGACAGGGCAGGGTCTGGCCCAGATGGGGACCGGCCCGGCTCCTGCCAATGCAGGGACGGTGGAGGGGTGCTGGCAGGAGAAAAGGGAGCCCTGGCCCAGCCCCCCCGAGTGCGTGAGAGGCAAGGTGAGTGTTGGAGCGCATCGGGGCAGGCAGGCGGTCCATCGGTTAGGACTCTGCGCTCTCACTGCCATGGCTCGGCTTCGATCCCTGGTCGGGGAACTAAAATCCTGCAAGCTGGGCAGCGGCCAAAAAAACCCACAAAGGGCCCACGGAGCTTAAAAACGGTGGGAGGCACAGGCACGGGGAGGGGCGGGGGAGGGGAGCTCAGCAACCACAGGCGGGAAAGGCCACCCCGGAGACTGAGCACACGCGGGGGAAAGAGCTGGGGGGGAGGCAGGCCAGGCCTGCAGGGCTGCCCCGGCCTCAGGCAGGGAAAGAGCCGAGACCCAGGGACACGCCAGCCGCCTGCCCAGAGACACTCCGGTGGTCCCCCTGGGTCCCGGCCGCCGCAGAAGCCCATCCTCTCCGTCCGGCACGCAGGCGAGACCGCCATCGCTCACATCCTCCACCGCCACGTGGCGGCTCGCAGAAGGCACTTCCCCCGAGGCGCCGCTGATGCATCTTCGGGTTAAAGGCTGGGGACACAGCGCCTGGATCCGGGAGGAGCTCTGACCAGCAGGTCCCGGAAGCGCGAACGCGGAGCGGAGGGAGGGCCGGGAAAGGCTGCAGGACGCGGACACGCAGAAGGCAGGTGCACGGCGGCCGCGGCTGCCTCTCCCGGTGTCACCAGACCGGGCTCGCAGACGTGGAGTTGGCTGACGCACACTGGGCACCTACTGCGTGCACCGCACTTTCCCACGAACGAGCCCCGCCCCGGAAGGAGGCTTCACCGGTATGAGGCCACGGAGGCGCCAGGGAGCTGGACTGGGGCACAGGTGCGGGGCTCTTCCCTGGCTTACACCCGGGAGGGCCCCAGCCCCTGGTCTGTGGCGGGTGCCCCCTCCTCCTGGCCCCGCACTCAGCCCCCACCTGGCTGGTCGGCACGAGAGGTGGGAGAAGCATTGCTGGCAAAACGCGCAGAATCTCCACGGGAGGTACGACCTGGAAGGTCGTACCCAGGAGGTACGACCCAGGACAGGGTACCCCAGCCCCTGCTGCACAGCAGGAAATGAGGCCCAGAGAAGGGGAATCTCTTTCCAAGTCAGGAGGGGTGCCTCCCTCGCCCCGACCCCAGGTGGAAGGTCCTCTCTGCCTCTTAAGAGCCATGTGGGAGGCTTTCCATGCTGCGGGGACACAGGAGCCCCTAAAACCTCACCCGGAGACAGAGGAAGCAGGGGTCTGGTCACCTCCCCAGGAGGGCCGTGTGGTGGGCAGGGAACACTCCCACAGCATCACACTCAGGTCAGTGTGTCGGGCTCAAGCCTGCCTCCCCAGCAAGTGTCCTCGGAGCCTCGGAGCCCCAGGTTCCTTATTCTATAAAATGGGAATAATAATAGTGCCTGCTTCACAGAGAACTGTGATAATTGAAGGAGGCTGTCCGCACACAGCACTCAGAACAGGGTCAAGTACGCAGCAGCTTTAAAAATAAGTACCGTTGGGACTTCCCTGGTGGTGCAGTGGTTAAGGCTCCACGCTCCCAACGCGGGGGGCCCGGGTTCGATCCCTGGTCAGGGAACCAGATCCCACACGCGTGCCACAACTAAGAGTCTACATGCTGCAACTAAGGAGCCTGCCTGCCTCAACTAAGACCCGGCGCAACTAAATAAATAAATATAAATAAATTTTTTTAAAAAAAGTACTGTTGTCCTCAGTCTCTATGGTAAGTTGTTCCAGGGCCCCTCAGACACCAAAATCCAAGGACGCTCAAGTCCCTTATATAAACCGGCGTTGTGTTTGAGTATAACCCAGCACATCCTCCCGCAGGCTTTAACTCCCCTCTAGATTACTGATAATACCTAATACAATGTAAATAGTATGTAAATAGTTGCCGGCATGTGGCAAATTCAAATTTTGCTTTGTGGAACTGTCTGGAATCTTTTTCAAATATTTTCAATCTACAGCTGGTTAAATCTTCAAGGTGTGGAGGAGAACCCACGGATGCAGGGAGCAGACTATATACCATTTGACTCAGCAGTCCCACTCCTAGGTATGTACCCAAGAGAAATAAAAACACTCGTCCTGTCAAAAACCTTTACACGAATGTTCACAGCACCAGCATTCACAGCAGTCAAAAACCAACCAAAATGCCCATTAACAGATGCGTGAATAAATATACTGCGGTCTATCCCTGCAACGGAATATTATTCAGCAATTCAAAGGAATGAAGGACTGATACATGACACAATGTGGCTGGGCCTTGAAAGTCTATGTAAGTGAAAGAAGCAAGTCACAAAAGACCACATAATGAACGATTCTATTTATGTGAAACGTCCAGGGAGGCAGACTGACAGAGACGGAAGACAAATTATCCATTGGCTGGAGGTTGGGGAAAAGGAGAACGGGAGTGACCACTAATGTTTTTTTTGTTTATTTTTTTTTTTTGCGGTACGCGGGCCTCTCACCGCTGTGGCCTCTCCCGTTGCGGAGCACAGGCTCCGGACGCGCAGGCTCAGCGGCCACGGCTCACGGGCCCAGCCGCTCCGCGGCACGTGGGATCTTCCCGGACCCGGGCACGAACCCGCGTCCCCTGCATCGGCAGGCGGACTCTCAACCACTGCGCCACCAGGGAAGCCCACCACTAATGTTTATACTTCTTTTGGGTGAAAAATGTTCTGAAGTTAGATGGTGGTGGTGGACGCACGACTGTAACTGCACTAGGCCCACTGAACTGTGCGCTGCACCCGAGTGACCCGTACAGTACGTAAATTATATCCCAGCAAAGCCGTTTTTAAACGTGAAAAATCTACAAACCCCTGTAAGGTAAGGGGCTTCGATCACAGTTTTGAGGAGGGTGATGGGTTCAGAGAGCTCGAGCATCGGCCCGCAGTCTGGGCAGGAGGCTACAGGGTCTGACTCTGGACTCTGTGGTACTGAACTCCAAGTCTGGGGCTCTTTCGCGAAGCTTATCCCAAGCCCGAATCCAGCCTGACTCCCGAACCCCTTGGGAAAAGCCTTCACCCCTCCTCTCCCACGGAGCCCCTCAGGAAGTCTAACCAGCTCTCTCATCACACAATTCCAGCTTCCGGAGGGAGGACGTTCCACGGGATCTAAGGTCATGGCCAAGGTCACAGGAGACAGGCACCCGACCAGCACCCTACACTCCAGCCAAAGCCCCACACCTTCTTTAGGAAGCCAGGGGGTGGGCTGGACGAAACGCAGTGGGCTCTGGGGGCTGTGCTCGCTTCCGAGGGGACCCTGGAGGTGACCTCGGCAAAGCGCTCATCTCCAGGGCTCTTGGAAAGGGATATTTGGGAAGAGGCTTTGAGGAGGCGACATTCCCAAGGCCCCGAGTAGCTCTGGAGGCTTCAAGTAGCCTCTCCTCTCCATACCTGCCACTCACCCTGATAAGCAGCCAGAGGGCTATGGGGCAGCGGGCAGCGCGCAGTCGGTGGCCTGGGTGCCTGCGGCCCGTCACTCCCCGTCCTCAGCAGAGGCCCCGGGCCTATGCTTCTGCCTAACAGCGTCAGCAGGCAGGCAGGAGGGTGGCAGGCGAGGGAAGGAGGGGACAGGGTGCCATCCACCAGGGCCCTGGACCTGCCTGGCGGGAACGGCGCCGGATGTGCCTCGAGCCCCCGCTGCCCCGCCCCCGCCTCCTGCCACTGCAGACAGCCTGGCCGCGGGGGGGGAGGAAGGGCCCCCCGCCCGTCTCAGGGTCACCAACCTGGTGTCCCAGCTCGAAGGAGACGCTCCCCCACCCCCGACTCTCTGCTTGTACAACCGGGGACCACGTCCAGAAACACTCCTGCCCGGAGCAGGCCGGCCAAGGAGGAACAGATGCTGGGAGAGGGCAGGCGCAGCCCGGAGCTGCCAGCGCCCGCGTGTCCTTATGGGGAGAGCGCCGCGCTGGGGCTGGTGCTGTTTGTAAACAGTGCAACCGGCCAGCGCCTCCACCAGGAAGCCCTCCTGGGTCAGAGGTGAGATGGAAGGAGGCCGGCGCCTCAGACCGTCATCCAGGGCATCCTGGGGGACGCGAGGGAGGCGGTCACCCTCCTCCACCTCTCAGAGGGGACAGCCCAGGGGCGGGAAGACGCAGCTTGCCCCGGGGTCGTGCGCGGTAACTGCACAGCAAAATCACTGGATGCCAGGTCCTTCTGGCCAAATACCGTCACAGCCTTGCCTCACCTGCTCCAGGCTCCCATGCTGCTTCTCAAGCTACAAAGTGTCCCTTCGGCTTGAAGAAGCACCATAATAACAGCGAAATCTTCATACTCTTACTGTTCTCAGAGCTTCACATAAATATTAATACACTGAATCCTCATATCGACCGTATGGCATACACACTATTTTATTTCCACTTTAAAGATGAGGAAACTGAGGCGCCCAGTGTTTCAGTAACTTAGCTACAGTCCTGCAGGAGGTGGGATCTGGACAAGGCACCTGGGTGGCGGTGCTGGGCACCTGTGATGTGCCAGGCCCACACACCCCAGACCCCACCCCGCCGGGCCAGGGCCCCGGAAGACGCAGGGAGTCCGCTCTGGGCTGTGCTCTCACTCAGGGTTGTGCACTAGGGGTCCCGGCGGACAGGCTGCCCCGCTGCCCCTGCTGCTGCTGGATGGCTGATCAGACCAGGTTGCAGGGCTCTCGGGGGGGGGGGGGGGTGGCGGGGGGCCCTCCCTCAGTCTCCCTGCTGCTGCCCCAGGTCCACGTGGGACATCGATCGCCCTGGCTCTCCAGTCTGCGGGGACCGCCAGCCCTGTGATCGTCTGGGGGCCAGGGGACCGGGGTTAGTCGTGGGTGGCAGCCCTGACCAGCAGGAACGTCGCGTGGCTGCTCTGGGGCAGGCAGCACAGCCAGAGTATTCCCAAGAGAGGAAGGGGGCTTGGTGGAGCCACCCACAGTCTCCCACCTGACGGATTCCCACGGCAGGCAGCCCCTCCTGTGCCCGGTGCAGCCCCAGGGCCTCGCCCCAGATGCGTTCTGCTTCCCAAAGCTCCCTTCGTTAACCTGTGAAGCTGCGATCCCAGGCAACCACAAAAGCCACCATAGCAGCCGGCAGCTGCCGTGGGTTCAAGAACTGCATTTCAGGGCTTCCCTGGGGGCGCAGTGGTTGAGAATCTGGCCGCCAATGCGGGGGGCACCGGTTCGTGCCCCGGCCTGGGAGGATCCCACGTGCCGCGGAGCGGCTGGGCCCGTGAGCCGTGGCCGAGCCTGCGCGTCCGGAGCCTGTGCTCCGCAACGGGAGGGGCCCGCGTACCCCCCCCCAAAAAAAGAACTGCATTTCAGCGGAGGAAAGGCTGCGGGCTTGGGCCCTCCTCCCCCGCAGGCCCTTCCCCAACTTCAGGACACAGAACAAGCAAGCAGGATGCAGAGAAGGAAAACGAAAAGATAACAAAACAAAGGCAGGACAAAAATCAGGCACAGCCTCTCTTGACCTGACGAGGACTTTTTCCACCTCTTTCCCTGGGCTCAGGGGCCAGATAAGGGAGGGGGGAGCCTGAGCCCCGCTCAGGGGACCATCTGCTCCGAGTCCTTTCTGCAGGAGTCCATTCCTCCAGGGAGCTGGGGGGTGGGGTGGGGCGGGGGGCACCAGCTGCAAGCAATCAGGGAAATGTATGGGGGGTCAGGGCCGTGGGCGGGGTGCAGGCTCTCCGAGACACACACAAAGGGTGATTTAACACGGTGGCTCCAAAGGCTGCCTTAGAAGCCGAGTGCTGACGCCGCAGGCCCCAGGCGCCGCGACCTCACTTTTCAGAATCACTCCCCGCACTCTCGTCCCACATCGGACTTATTTCCCTTCCTTTGCCACTGGGCAAATACTGACTTTCTTTCACTCGTATCACCGATGGTACTGAGGCCAGCGGGCTGGCTATTGTCTCCGCTCTACGGGGCGGGCAGGCTGTCACGGAACAGCTCAGAAGGGCCTGCAGAGCCATGCCAAGAGAGAAAGCCAAGAGAGGAAATCTGGGTCTTGGAAGTAATGTTTCTGCCTTTCTGTCCTCGCTCCCTTGCCCAAGCCCGTGGGGTTTGCTTTTCCACGTCTGGCTGTCCTGCTGCCATGCAGCCTGTCAGGCCCAAGAGAAGCAGAGCAGTAGCTGGTGTCACTGGCAGAGCTCGGGCCTCAGAGCGTCTCTGGCTCTGGGCGGCCTCAGGCCGACCCTTCCATTCTCTTGGGTCTCAGTATTCTAACCTGCAACCTGGGAATGCTGGATTTGACGATCTCACATCCTTTCCGCTTCAGTCAAGGCCCCTGACCTTGCGCTCTGATTTTAGAAGAGATGGAAAATAACTGCTCCGTGGTTCCTGGCGAGAGCGGAAAAGGCACGGGCCTGAGCACCCACAGGACAGGTGCAGCCCCATCACCGGTGCGCGGGTGCTGCGCGATACTGGGCAAGGCGCGCCCCCTCTTTGAGCCCAGCTTCCCCACCATCGAAGTCAGAGACTGAATGAGATGACGCCCAAGGTCCCTTCCGGCGCCCCAGGCTGTGGTCCACTCACCTCACGTGGCCCGTGGGCGGTGACGCCTTTTCTCCAAGACCTTACATTCCAGCCCTTTCCTCACGGCTAACCTTGAACGGAGGCTGTCGGGCCTCTGCCTTGTATCCTTGTCACCAGGGGCTTCTGTCAGCCTCCTAGTTCCTCTCTGCAGACTCACCTCCACCTGCAGCCCCTGCCAAGGCCCTGTGACGAGAACCAGCTCCTGAAGCCCCAGGCAGACGACAGTGAGGACAGGATGAGGAAGGCAGGGCTTCTCGGCAGCTGTTTGCGTGGCAACGCCCACGGGGCGGTGGGATCCGTCCCGGCTCTTCCTCTAGCCTGAGTCCCCTCTGTGGTGACACAGCACCTCAAAAAGCCCATCCCTCATGCAGCACTCAATTCCCACTAAGAACTCCCCACATCCCAGAAGTTTTACATAAATTATTCCCGTGTCATCTTCAGAAGAACCCTAAGAAGTAGGTAACATTGTTCCCATTTCACAGATGACATCACTGAACCTCAGTTATGTCAAGTAATTTGCCCCAATTCACACAGCTAATGTGGAAAAAGGCAAGATAGGAGTCTGAACCTGTCTGCAAAGCCTTTGCTCTTAAGCATCAGCATTCTTGCTGAGGAGATGTCATCACCTCCTCGCAGGCTGTCCCAGGACCTTAACAGAGAGGTGGTGAGAGGCAGTGGCCGCGTGACCCCGCAGACCTCCCACCCACCCCGCCCCCAGCCTCAGCAAAGGCAGAGCCAACAGGGTCACAGGCAAGACGGTCAGAAGGCCCTTCGAGCATCTAAACCAACCTTTTACTTTGCAGTTGAGAAAACAGGGGCCCAAGGGGTGTGACTCGCCTAAGGTCACACGGCAAGTCTATGGTAACCCCACTACCCACGCACCAGCGCACCCGTGTTGACATCCCGGGGTCCCGAGAGCACCCCCAGGCAGGGCCACTGCCTCTGCCATTCTCCCCGGGTGCCCTGGGTGCGGATGTGCTCTGGCTGCTGACTCCAGGGGGCCAGCCTCACCCCTTCTCGGCTCCAGTTGGCTCCTTCCTCGGAGGCTGGGGGGCCGGGGGGGTATGGAGTGGAGCCTATCTCATAACCACAGAAGGGATGGGAGGTGTGGCAGGAGGTGGGGCCCGGGGCAACCAGCGGAAAAGAGGTGACATTTCAGGGAAGTCAAGCATTTTCTTTCTTTCCTGTGAAGTTCCTGCTGCAGAATCACTCGAATGATCCGAGACAGAGACAGAGACGGGGAGAGGCGGTGGCGCCGCTGTCCCCATTCTGCAGAGAGGCTCTGGGAGCTGCAGGGAGGGCGCACCGCAAGTCCACCCCCACCCCCCTCCTCCGGCCTCGGCCTCGCTCCCCGCAGCTCTTTATCTTTCTCATTGGCAGCAGCTGCTGGCTCGGGCCTTGGAGGGCCCAGCACTGGACTAAGCACCGTACATGTGTTTCTCATTTACTTCTCACAACAACCTAAAACACCACAGCTGTTACCATTTTGTCGCGACGACTAACTGAAGCTCAGAGACATAGAGTGACTTGCTCAAGGTCACACGGCCACTAACCAGTGAGCCTGGGCCTCCCGAGGATGCACGGCGGGGGCGCGCAGGGCCAGACTGTGGCCCACTCGTAACGAGTAACTCTCCCGAGCTGTCTCCACTCTGCGGACAGATGTGCACTGGGAATTCCAGGGCCACCTGCCCCGTCACCCAGCCAAGCCCGCTTCTTACGATCAGACTCCAGCCCAGAACTGCGGCCACAGGACTGCAGGGCTGGGAGAGTCCCGGGGACTCATCTAGTTCAGCCCCTTCCGTGTACAGGCGAGGAGAGCAAGAAAGGGGCTTGCCCAAGGTCACACAAGGTCACACGAATGGGAGGCAGCGCCTAGAATTAGACTCAGGCCTCCTATCTTAAACCAGGACCCTCTCCACAGCACCCCGAGGCTCAGTGAGGAGCTACTGCTCATCTCAACTGGAACAGAGCCAGAGGCACCCCAAGGAGGCGTCAGGTTAGACTCTCCCGGCAAGGGCAGCGAGGTGCAGAGAGGGGTGCTATGGGCCATCGCGGTGTAGACCTTTCAGATCCTCCTCCTCATCCTGGACACAAGCGTGACCTTGAGAGGCCCTTGACACCCCCTGAACCCACAGGCCTCCTGTCTAGAACTGGGAACTTTTCTCCAGGAAAGGCCTTGCCCCTACAAAGAGGGTGGGCGGTGCGGGAGATTCTGAGTCTCACAGCCCTGCTGCCTTGTTGGAGGAGGGAGGCACAGTTTCCCCAGAGGCTAGGTCACAGAAGGGATGCGCTGATGAGGCTGCACCCCCATCCCCTCAGCTCACCTCACCTGCGGGTGGGCCAGGACTGAGAGGGACTTCAGACACCATGAACTCCAAACCCCCATTTTCCAGATGAGGATACTGAGGCCCAGAGGGATAAGTGAGCTGTCCAAGGTCATAGGCGGGGTTGGTATGGAAGCTTCCCGACTCCCCCCAGGCACGCTGGGTGCGCAGCTCCACACCGCTCCCCCCGCCCCCCGCCTCCCCAGGAAGGGAGCGCTGAGCTGCCGCAGACAGGTGGGCGAAGGAAGACGGCTCATTTCTAAGCGCCCAGGCGCGGCAGGTGCGCCCGTGGGCTTGTTCACCCACTGCCCTGCCCCCACACGTCCCCACTCCCACTGGGGCACCACGCAGCCCATCACCCGGAGACCAGAGGTGTGCAGCAGCTCGTCCAAGGTCACACAACAGAATGAGAAGAGCCTGCTCTCCTACTGCCCTGCTGCTCCTTCCCCACCCCCTCCTCGGTCTCTCCAAGCTCCGCCGCTTGCCAGGATCCTGGGGACCTTGCTTCCGCCGATGTACCGGGCAGCGCGCTGGCTCGTGCGTGAAAAAGTTTCGTGGAGAGGAAGGGGCGGAAGACGCCGCCGCCCGTCCCAGGCCCGGACGGCCGCGGCCTGGCGGGGGGCGCGGAAAGGAAGCGAGCTCCGTGCTCCGCCAGGTCCCCGGCGCGCCCCGCTCCCTCACCGTCTCCGCGGCGGGCGCGGCTGGGGTCCCGCGCCCGCACCCACTCTCCAATGCGCACCCAACTCCATCCGCCCCTCGCGGCGCCCTTCCCGCGGCTCTCGGAGAGGGGCTCCCGGGATCATTCAGGACCCCTCCCCAGGGACCGTCAGGGCCATTCCGGCGCAAGCGGACTCCCGGAGCCCCGTCCCGCAGCCGGGTCACCCGCCGCGCCCCCGGCCCCGGCCGCCCGCCTGGCTCCTCTTACCCGGGGACGTTCCGGCGCGTCGAGCCCGAGCTCTCGGCGAGGGCAGCGGGCGGGACGCCGCGGCCCCGGAGTGCAGGCCCCTCTCCGCCTTCCCGGCGCCCGGCCGCTGCGGCTCCGCCCGCCCGCCCGCTCCCTCGCGCGCCGCAGTAGTAACACCTGCCCCGCGCCCGCCGGCCAATCGCGACGCTCCTCGCCTCCGCCAGCACGCGGCGCGGGCCGGGCCTCCGAGGGCGACCCCCTCCGGCCGTCGCGCAGCGCCCCGCCCGCGACCCCGCCCCCTCGCGGGCCGGGGCGGTGGCTGGCAGGGGCGGGGGCGCGGGCGCGGAGGGGGAGAAGTTTGCGGCGGGCGGGGCCGACCGCGCGCCCCCGGAGCCCCGCGGGGAGCCCGTCGCTGCGGAGGCGCCCCCGCCCGCCGCGCGCCCCCTGCGACACTCCCCCCGGCGCCCCGCCACCCACGGGCTTTCCGAGCCTCTCGGGCTTGGGGATTGGCTGGGAAGGACGGCGGGCGGGGGGCCTCCCCGCCATCGGGAGCCAGCTAACGGGTGGGAGGGAGCCGACTTGCTTGGGGGCTACGGATGAAGGTTTTCCTGAGTCGAGGAAGAAAAGAAAAGGGAGGAGAAGAGGAGCGGCGGAGACAAAAGGGGCGGGGGAGGCAGGGGGGTCGGGCCCAAGAGCCCCGACAGCCCCGGCCCAGCACCCCAGCGCCCTTCTGAGCATGGAGTCCCGACTGGTGCCCAGGGCTCTCCCCCCCCCCGCGTCTCGGGGAGCAGAGAACGCGGGCGGCGGAGGGGCCCTGCGGGGGAGGAGGAAGCGTCTGGGGCACAGGATCCCGACCGGCTCCCTCATGGGAACCCCCCTCCCCCCCCCCCCCCCCCCGCTTCTCCCTCTCGAGGAGGCAAGGCCTGGGCCCCCTGAACACAGAGGCAGGTACTCCCCACACCCACAAGGCGGGACGGGCAGGGAGGACGCCAGCCCTGTGTCACCTCTGTGCCTCGCTCTCACCCCTGAACCCCATACTGGGCCCTCAGCACCCACCACCCAGATCTCAGGACCCCAGTTCAGCCGTGCAGAACTTAACGCTGGTGCCAGGCGGCCCCCATCCCCACCTCCCCCTCTCCTCCCCTCTCAGCAGCTCCTCCCGGTTGCTCCCGGTCTGCATACTCAGAATCCTGGATCAAGTTTGGGGTTCGACCCAGGAAGTGACACCCCCAAACCCTGTGTGTTGGTGGAGGCCTTACTCAGGCTTGCGGGGCTCCTCATCTCCGCGGAGTCAGAGCAAGGAACCCCGGGAATTCCCGGCACCTGCAACCCCCCTCGTCTCCCTGCCTCCCTGCGTCCCCAGCCCGCCAGCCACATCGCTGCGAGCGGGGCCACTGCAGTGCGGCGGCGGCACTGCTGCTCTCGCTGGGCTGGAGCCTCCCTTTAGAACCAGCCAGGCACGGACCCCGGTCTGCAGAAAATGCTGACTCGGGCTTTGCAGGCTGCCAGCGTGGCAGGGAGAGTGTGCCACCGCATACCTGGCTGCGGGGCACATGGGCGGGAAGAGGGGGGACAGGACTGATGCCCGAGACCCCCTAGTCAGTTCTGCTGACCCCTCACCATTCCTCCTGAGGGTCAAGGGCTCCAGGTCGGCCGTTCAGCAGGAGGACACCAGGGGTTTCCTCCCACCCCCCACAGCCCGCACCCCAGCTGCTGCTCTCCCACCCTGAGGGGGGACCTGTCACCTGGCTGTTCCTCTTCTGCTTCTCCCTGGAGAAAGAAATGCTTCTCCTCTGAAATCCCACAAAAGCATCTTTTGCCAGGAGGAGGAAGGAAGGGGCTGAAAGTTCCGCAGGCTGGACTCAGGTCAGACGCTGGGATTTCCTCATGCCCAGGGCCCGGGATGCCATCCTGCTTGATTAGAAAGCCTGTGGCTTAATGATTGGACAATCATGCTGCTTGGGTGCAGGGGGATGGATGAAATGGCCCTCACGGCTCCTTCTGGTAAAATGGATCAAAAGACCCCTGAGCCTCACTCAAAGCTGCCTCCAGTAAAATGGTCTAATGAGAGGACAACGAAGCATTGAGGCAGGGCTGTCTGCCCCTCCGAGGATACCTGCGTTTGAGGTTTGAGCTCCTTCCGGTGCACCCTTCCCCTGCTGGAGGCTGGGGTTCTGAAGGGTCAGGTGACATGTGCACAGGCAGGGCTGGGGTCTAGATGGGGAGGTGGGAGCACTGTGGCCCCTTGAAAAGAGAAAGCTTGGAGCCTCTCAAGCACCAGAGGACCCCTCGCCCGGGGCGGCGGGGGGGGTGGGCGGTAAAAACGACTTACAGTCTTGATTTCACGTGAGTCTTTTCAATAATCCCAGAGGCAGCAAGGCAAGGATGGGGCAGGTTTTCACTCCACTGTGGCACAGGAAGCCCCCAAAGGCTTCCCGAGGTCTCGTGTTGGTGCCGAGTGAGGCGCGGAGTCGGGTCCCGTGACCCCAGAGGCTGGCCCTCCCCTAGGCCACACAGGCTAGGGCACGGCTATAGCTGCGTCTTCTTCCTCCCGGGGGCTCCTTACCTCTGCCCCGCCATTGCCCCCGCACCCTGTCTTCCCCTGTCGGCTTCCGGTGCACATCACTAGATGCAGCCCTTACCCAGCCTCCAGCCTCACCTGGCACTGCCACGCTTGCCTTCTGTGCTGCAGCTGCACTGATGCCCTTGCAGGTCCTTAAAGGGCTGTGCTCTTTCCTGCCACACAGAGAACCTCTGCCCACGCCGTCCCCTCAGCGGAGGACGCCGTCCCCTCCACCCACACTCCACCCCACCCTCTTCATCCGGCCCGCCTCATTCCCCGATGCCTCCTCCGTGTACCATGCTTCTCCTCCGCAGCACCTGTCACCTGTTCTTGCTCTTATCTCCCCGTCCGCAGACCGTGAGCTCCAGGTGGGAAGGACCTCAATGAGTCTTAGTGGTTCTGAGGCTCAGCACCCTCAAATCCTGGCACTGCCGCTTGGATGCCGCGTGATCTTGGGCAACCTCTCTAAGCCTCGGTTTCTCACCCACACCACAGGGATTCTAACGCTGCTTGTAAATCAGTTACTGTGGCGATTAAACGGGTGATGTGTACACAGCGGCCAGCGCGGTGCCGTGGCTGGTGCGCGCGGTGTCAGCTTCTGCCGGTAAAGAAGGAACCGAGGGTGGACACGTCGCTCGACTGCCAGCCTTCTCCCCAGGGACCAAATACATCTCCTCTCCTTGCCCCCCAGCCCCCGCTCACTTAGCGGCTCCTGAACCCTAACTTCGCCCCGGCTCCCGGGATGAGCGGAGAGCAGCTGCAGCCACTCCTTCCCTCCCCACCCAGGCCTGGCCTCTCCAGTGCTGGCAGCCGGCTTCTCGGCTTTGTCCCTGCATTGGCCTCGGGTGCCAGCACAGCCTGGGTGTGGAGCCCCGGTGGCCGAGCCGGGAGGCAGGGTGGCCTCTGTCACAATCTGCGTCAGCGCCTCCCCGAAAGCCCCGTCCAGTGAAAGCCGCGTCCCCAGCCTCTGGAGGGGTCCTTTGGCGCCTCCTCTGCAGAGACCCCCGAGCTGCCCCAGACCCGGGCTGAGGCCAACCTTGCAGGATCGGGTGGGGGCCGTCAGGAGGGGCCCCAGGGGCCTTGGCCGTCTCCCGGGGTTGGTGGCTTCCTGTTGCTGCTCCATATCCTCCTTTCTGTCTGATCTGGGCCTTCGTGGAGGCTGCTGCTGGGGACGTGGACGGCCCTTCCCCAGCCCTACGGCCTGACACCCCACAGCCGGTCCCCTGGGGAAGTAGCCATGGCAGCCTGGCTGGAAACTTCCCCAACCCACAGCCCGGCCAGCTCAGTGAGGGGAGAGGGAGGAGGGAGGGGAAGGAGGAGAGGCCTCCCTAAAGGCTCTTGACCGAGTTCCCTCCCCACTTCAGACCTGTCCAGACAAAGTAATCATTCTCAGCGCTTCCTTCCAGAATTGCAGCAATTGGGTTTCTGCAAAGAGCTTCTAAATCCTGCAGTCACCGCCATGCCCACCACGTGTGCTAACGGTGGCCCTCCCCGTCCCCCCCCTCCTCCTTTCCCTCCTCCCTTCCTCCCCCTGGGCTTCACTGGACAATCTAAGCAGCAGTCTGGGACCACAGACTTTGAAGGACGGGACCCTCACTGCCGTCCGGGCCGCACGGTGGACGCTGTCGGGGTTAAGAACATAGGCTCCGCAGCCAGACGCTGGGAGTGAACCCTGGCTCTGCCACTTAGCAGCTGTGTGACTTTGGGCAGGTTACTTAACCTCTCTGTGCCTCCTCTGTAAAATGAGGACAAAAATTGTTTGTGCCTCATACAATCACTGTGAATATTGCATAAGTAAAAAAGAATTTAAAAACTTAGAACAGTGTCTGGGACGTGACAGGCGCCCAGCAAGCGTTAGCTCTTTTTTTATATTATCGCTACAGATGGGGAGACAGAAAAGCAGCTCCTGTTTACCGAGTGCCTTTTCCACGTGCCAGGCGGTTTGTATGTCGTGGCACAAGGGGCGCAGGATGGGCCACGTCAGACCTGAGGAGTCCGCTGACACCCCTCGTCCGAGAATTTATTTGCACCCACTGGTTGATGTGGGGCTAACGAGCGGCGCCTGGGGAAACAAACTGCGTCTACAGCTGGGCTCCAGGCACGGGTGGCGTATCTGGCACCCGTTAAATGGGGGTCTCGGACAAAGAAATGGTCAGAGAGAAAGAATGCAGCTGACAGTGAGCCAGACCCCACGACAGGGCCTGAGGGTCCAAGGGAGGGACCCTACAGGAGGGGGAGAGTGGCTGGCCCTTGACCCCCTCTGACCCGGTGACCCGGGAGGCAGGGCAGGGCCCCGGCCGTCTGCTGGGAGACCTACCCCCGAAAGGAGCATTTCACCCCTGCGCGTTCTCACTCGCTCTCTGAAAGAGTGAGCATGTCTCAGGGGTACCGAGACAGCCCAGTGGCAATGGGCAAGTGGCCGCCCAGCAGCTTGCGGAGGCTCCCGGGACGCTGGCCAGGCGAGGCCGGCGGGGGTGGGGAGGTTTCCTGGAGGAGCAGGTGGACAGGTCCGGGTTCCGAGATGGTGGTGACAGGAGACACACCAAGTGCTCTCCCCGTCCCAAGCACTACCTGCTTAATACTTCTTACCCCATTTCACAGAGGCAGACGGAGCTACAGCAACCTAAGCAACCTGCCCAAGGCCACACAGCGAGGGGCTGGAAGACGCAGGCTATGAGCTCTGATGTTCTGCTCCGAGGCTGCCCCCTGCCCCCCTCTGCCACCTGCTTCGCTGATCAGTATTGGGCCCCTCATTCCTAACTGTAAGCTGGGCGGGGTGCGGACACTGGGGTCCGACCTGATCCTTACAGCTACCTTATGAAATGGGTGTTTGTCCCCAGCTCACAGCTGAGAAAACTGAGGCTCAAAAATGCAAAGGATTTGCCCGAGTTCACGTAGCTGGGAAGGGCCAGAGCCAGGGTTCAGGTCCCCCTACCCAGGACCACCGGCTGCCATAAATCCAGTTCCAGCCCCCCCTGCGCAAAAGGCCACCCCCACACAGGCCTGTCCCAGGCACGGGAGCGATTCCAAGGTCTCTCCAGACTCAGGCCAGACATGCAAGCCAGCGAGTTTGGGAGAGACCCCCAAAGAGGAGAAGGAATTGGGTCTGAGCGTGGAGGATCTTCCCAGAGAGTTCGGGAAACCGACTCCCGTGACTGTGGGTGTGTAAACAGCAGTCCGAGGGCCTGTGTTTACAGCGCGAGCCTCCTCTGGGCCATGTGTGAGGGGCCCAGACGATCGCCTGCCAGGCAGGAGCACAGGTGAGGCTCAGGCTGCTCTTGCGGGGAGGAGAAGCTGGCAGGGGTCCTTCCGTCCCGCACCCACTGGATGTGTGTCCATCAGGTGTAGCCTCTGCTGGCCGGGCCCGCAGAGCTGGGACACAACCCCTGCCCGTGAGGGTCTCCATCAGGATGGAGCAAGGGACACGGGCTCGGGGCAGCTGTCTACCGGGAGGCCTGGACCGGGCGGAGGGTGCCTCAAGGGCGCGGAGCCATGAGAACTCCCTGGCAAGGGGAGGTGCTCGGCCGGGGCACGGGCACCGAGTGCTGACAAGCGTGGAGGCGGAGGCACCGGGCAGAGCCGGGGGGCGGGGGGGGTCCACACACAGGCCCCCCCCCCCCGCTTTACTGCGCTTCGCGGACTCTGCGTTTTCACTAACAGAAGGTCCGTGCAGCCCCGAGACGAGCGAGCCCATCGGCATCTTTTTTCCAACAGCCGTTGCTCACTCCGTGTCTCTGTGTCACATCTGGTAACTCTCAGAATAGCCCAACCTTTCTCATTCGTGTTGTACTTATGAGGATCTCTGAGCAGTGGTCTTTGATGCTCCCACGCGGACTAGCTGAAGGCCCAGGTGATGCTTAGCTCTTGTACCAACAAAGTATTTTAAATCACAGTACGCACATTGTGTTTTTAGACGTATTGCCACCACACACCGAAGAGGCCACAGGATGGCGTAAACATAACTCTATGTGCACTGGGAGACAGGAAAACTCGTGTGGTCCGGTGGGGCTGAAGGGGCCGGCTTTGACCTACACAGGCAGCAGGGCCGTTGGGTCAGGGGAAACGACCCCGCCAAGCTAAGGGGGAGACAGCACGCTGGGCGACGGGGTGGGGTGAGGGGACACGGGGGTCGGATGGCTCCCCGGTCTGGCTGGTGACTGGAAGGGGAATGAGGTCGTTCATTACGGGCAGGAGCGCGGTGGGCGGGGGTCTGGGGAGGTACGAGCTGGGAGTCCACGTGGGGAGCAGGGCCAGATTCAGGGGGAAATATCCAGGAGGCTCTTGGAAATGTGGCCTGGACCTCAGGAAGGGGGGTTTGGACGGGAGATGCGCCTTTGGAAGACACTGATTCATAGAACATGGAGAAACACTCGCTCTGAAGATGTTAGTAACCTAACGAGTGACAGCAACCAGCTTTGGTCCCAGACTTGGACTCAGGCTGGTCAGTTCTCGCCACCTCAGTGCTCCTCTCTCTCTAACAGCTTCTACCTCAGGTCTGAGCAGCTGTGAAATGCCCCCAAACCACCTCCTTTCTCTTTCCTAAAGGTCTCGGGTGCGAGTTTCTAGCCACAAATCGTTCTACCCATTTTACAGAATTGGAAAGTTGAGGCACACCTTTACTAAGCCACGCAAGCTGGCTGTAGAGTCTGAAGTGGTGTCCATCCCCACCGACCTCAGCCGGGAGAGCGGTTGTATTTGTTTGTTTTTTCTGGGGTTTTTTTTGTGGGTTTTCCCCCAAAGGAAAGCTGTATTGACAGATCACCCATTATCTACTTTAAGGAAAAGATCAATCCGTTATTATACCTGCACCCTGCCTTCCCACCACACCCCATCTGAGAGACTCCAACCCTGAGGAAAGAGCACAGAGCAGCGTTCCTCGCAAGGCACGCGTGCAGACTGCAGCCGCCGCACCCCCCTGCCCCCCGGTCTGAAGTGGCCAGCAGACGCTCAGGTCCCAGACAGCACATCACGGTCGACCAGAGAAGACACTGAGCTGACGGGTCCTCCCCTTTGAGAGTGCACAGATGCAGGTGAGGTCTCTGCCCGCTAAGAGCCTGTAAGGCACAGAGCTGCCCCTCCAGGCGCACCAGGCGTGGGGCCCTGGGTGAGGCCGCTGCGCAGCATCGGAGCGGAAAGAGATCTTCGTAGCTCCTGAGAAAAGGCAACAGCAGAGTCCCAGCTGACCCGAAGCCCTGGCCCTGACCTACCTGCAGGTCTGCCTGGGCTCGCTGGCCCTGGCCCTCAGCTGAGCTGGTGCAGCCGATGCTGGGGAAGGGGTGCCTCCCCTCCACCCCCCAGCCTGGCTCGTGGGGAGAAGCGGGCGTGTGTCGGCGTAGTGGTGACGGCAGAGCACGGAGCGCTGGGGCCGTGCACACGTGGGGGCTCCAGCCCCCGGCTCCGCTGCCCCCGCAGGACCCACCACACAGCCCCTCGGCTCCGTCTCCCACCTCTCCCTCAGTTGCTGGCGTCTGGCTTCCGCAGGACGTGGTCCCAGACCAACGCTGACGCTCAGGCTGTCTTCTGTGCTTTCGGCCTCCGTGAGCACAGAGCACGAGGCGCGTGGTGACAGGAGTCTCCCCCACGGTGGGATGGCGGGAGCTTGCTGCAGCGCAGGGGTCCTCCGCCTCTCCGTCCACCAGAGTCGCCCGAGGAGCGGGGAAGAAGGGCCGCCAGACCCCGCCCCAGAGCCACCCCTCCATGGAAAGACCACGACTGCAGAGTCAGGCCTGCTTCCTGTTCCCGGTGGGGCTCGGATGAACGAGACCCTGAGCTCCAGGTTCTTCTCCTGAAGGAACATCCGCGGCCAGTTCCCCGAGAAACGCACGGGAAACACAGTGCCCGCGGCTCGAGCGCAGCGCCGCACCTCCCAGCTCCGCGGCGCCTGGGGCCTCCTCCCATCCCCGTGCTGCGGTGGCCCCCCAGCCAGCGTCTGCGGGAGACGGCACGACGGCCTCACGTGTCCGTGCCGTCGCCCCGAGGACCTCAGTGTCACCCTTTCCGGCTGCACCCACCCGAAACACCGTTCCCCAAACTGGCCCGTCCGAACCTCCGGCCACGCAGCCTCCCAGCACCCACCCCCCACCTGCACCTTCACCGTCTGGCTCCCCTAGCGGCCCAGACGCCGTCACTGCCCCGACGGTCCTGTGCACACGAGTCCAGCACCGCACACCTTCCCGCACCACCCCACTGGCTCAGACCGTAAACCCGTGAGGCGGCACAGATCCCGGCACCTGGTGGTGTGTCGTGAGCCTTGACCCTTAACCTCACGCGGGGTGACCGAGATCGGGCCGGGTGCAGAGACTGGGACAGGGACTGAGCCGTCTCCAAGCGCACCCCCAGCAAACTCGTGCTTCCGTCTCCAGAGCGGGGGGCGGAGACTGGTGCTGGGGCAGCGCTGCTCCAGGAGCGCCAGACCTCACCGGGCCTCCGCGGTGCCACCTCTGCGGATTTTCTCCTCTTCTGCTTCTGATCCGGAAGCTGGGAAGCTGGGTTCTGGGTGCCCTCGTGGCGCGTTCAGTCCACTTAGGGACCTGACACTGACCGTCCGGCCACAGACACACACGGCAGATCTTCGCTACGGTCAGAACTCTAACGGAGAGTGGGATGGCGCTGCAGGACTATTAGAGGGACTTCTCGGGGAGATCAAGGGCAGCTTCCTGGAGGAAGCAGCGCCGGCACTGAGGCTTGAGGGCCGCCCAGAAATTAACCCGGCGGTGTGAGCAGCTTCGGTGCGACCCGGGAAAGAGGCGGCGTGGCCGGACCGGGTGCCGGGAGGACGGCGAGAGTGAAGCGTTGGATGTAGAGGCGCGGGGTGTGGGGGGCGCCGACAGGCGGGACGGGGAACCTGGAGCCGGCCCAGGCGTGGGCAGTCGGTGAGCGCGTGAGGTGGGTGTCGGGCCACCTGTGAGGCACTCAAGTGGAGACTCTGACTGGGCAGGCGGGTGCAGGCGGGCTTCAAAGGAGGGGTCCGGGCTGAAGACCTGTTATGACTCATCCGCTTAGGAGAGGGGGTTGAAGCTGAGGGGCCTGGACCCCCCAGACGGAGGCCCTTCTAGAGGGACAAGCACCCCGTTTCACAAGGCCGTCCTGTTCAGCTTCTCCATCTCGGACTCATTTAGGTCCCCTGTTTCCTTTATCTGTTGTTAAACCAACAGCTGACCAAGTGCCCACGAGCCGTCGGGGACGAGGAAACATCGCCGTCAGCTGAGGCGCGAGGGGGGACTCCCGCCAGCTTCGTGCTGTCTTTCCACGTCCCTCTCGGCCCTCAGGAGGCAGACATCCCTGCCCCTGTTTCCGGAGCAGGCCGCTGGGGCTCAGAGAAGCAAAGCCCCGCCCGGTGTCAGTGTTGGACGCCTTCTCACTTCCGGGGCTGCTTCCCCGGAAGAACGGCCCGTGCCCAGAGGGAGGAGGGCAGGAGCCAGCCACCACCTCCAATCGGGAACCCGACGCGCATCCCTGATGGACCAGCCTCTGCTCACACAATCCTGGCAGCCAGGGGCCCGCTTCTCTCTTCATTATGCGCTGTTAGAGTGGATCCCTTATCTTAACTGGACTCTGTCTCCCTGTGGCCCTCCTCTGCTGGTCAGAGTCCAGCCGTCCAGGGGACATGCATCCTGCCTCTCTGAGAACAGCTGCCAGGCCTCCCTGGACGCCTGTGTCTGGTCAGGTTCACTCCTGTTCCAGTGCCTTCCTTCGCCTCTCACATCCTGGCCAAACTCTTCTGGACAACACCCAGTATGTCTGTGTCCTTCTTGAAACGGGACGTACAGAGAGGTACAACCCACCCAAAATATGAGCCAATTCACCCCAAATCAAGGTTAGATGGAGGGAGGGCCGATCTCTGTACAGAGGGCAGTGGTACGTGAGGCCCAGGCTCGAGCAGAGCTAGTCCAGACCCACTGCACAGGAGGCGCGCGCCAGGTCTCAGGGGACCACGGGAGGCGCCCAGGGCTGGAGGGCATCGTCCTGCACCCACGAGTCTCTTCCCTGCAGGCAGGCCTGCAGCCCACTGCACGGGCCTCCCTCTGTCTGGGGGCCCTGGGGAGGAGTTAGGGAGGGAGCAGGCAGTCAACGCAGGGACCCGGAAACCCTGGTGGGTCCCCACTGGCCTCTCCACCCCACACGGGATCCCGGAGCAGCAGGTGGGAGGTGCCCCCAGGCCCACCTTCCCTGGGGCCGGCCCAGAAGCCGAAGAGGGCAGCCTTGACAAGGCCTGGAAGCCGGGCCGGGCCAGCAGCTGAGGAGGGTGGGGGACCCAGGGCTCCAGGGAAGCTGGGGGGATGCCAATCATGCTGAACCCGTATGTGGCATCGGAGCCCAGCCGCCCCACCCCTTGGCCACCTGGAACGGCCAAGCAGTGGGTCCTCGGCCACATCCTGCACCAGCCTGGCCTCCGTTTGGGACCAGCTCTGCCCCCGCTCACTGACTGACCCGGTCAGGGCACGTCCCCGCTGGGGGCCTCAGATCCCTGCTGGCCCAAAAGCTGGGCCTAGATGGCGGTGTGGGCCCTTTAGCCCCGACAGTTCTGGAGGGTTCGGGGGGGCTGGCAGTGGGTGAATGACCGAGGCCGCCTGGCCCCCTTTGGGCAGGAGAAAGAGGAGAAATGGTGAGCACGGTGATTCAGCTAAAGGGGCAGGTTTCAGCTAAAAGAGCCCTCGAGGGGGCTTCCCTGGTGGCGCAGTGGTTGAGAATCCGCCTGCCGATGCAGGGGACACGGGTTCGAGCCCTGGTCCGGGAAGATCCCACGTGCCGCGGAGCAACTAAGCCCGTGAGCCATAACTCTTGAGCCTGTGCGTCTGGAGCCTGTGCTCCGCGACAAGAGAGGCCGCGACAGTGAGAGGCCCGCGCACCGCTCGCTGCAACTGGAGAAAGCCCTCGCACGGAAACGAAGACCCAACACAGCCAAAAATAAATAAATTAATTAATAAATTTTTTTAAAAAGAAAAGCGCTCTGGAGGATGAGGACCCACGAGTGCTGGGGTGGAGGCAGCGGAGGCCGCAGCCCCGGGAGCCAGGCCCCCGTTCCCCACTCTCCACACTCCCGCTCTGTCCCTCGGGGCGAGGCCCGGAGCTGCGGGAGGACGTGAGGGTTAGCCTGCCGCAGGAGCAGCCCACACTGGCGCACGGGCTCCGCAATGCAGTGCTGTGCTCTTTTGTTAGGTTTTTTTTTCCTAAAAGTCCTCATTTCCCAGGGAAAGTGCAGCCAAGTGCTTCCAGAAAGGGGTGGCCGCGTTGCCTGGGGACGTGTCGGCCCTTCTGACTCCGGGACCTGGCAGCCGCTCCGGCCCCCCCCGGGCAAGCAGCTCTGCCCTCGGCTCTGTGGAAGGAGCAGGGGGGGCCTGGGGCGCAGCCAGGGGCACCTCGGGGATCACGGACTGGCGTACCTCTCGGCGCCGACCGCACGCCTCTGGCTGGGGCTCCGTCACCGATGCAGAGACGCCTCAGATCGAGGGAGCTCGACCTCCTCCCACCCCCCCACCTTCTCTCTCTCTGAATGAGCTTTTTTATGGGGGGGTGACAACCCCCCCAAAAAAATGTCCCTTTGTTGTATCAAACAGCAAACCTGCTGCAGGGCTCTCCGGGCGGAAGGGACCCGCTCCTTGGCCACTACATGACACGCTTTCTGCACACACTCTGCGTCTCTGTTCCCCTCCTGTTCTTGGGTTTCATTTTCAGGGAACTTTTCGATCCAGCTCTGCCTTCTCAGCTAAAAAGGTGATGGGTTCAGTCAGCTACGGAAACAAACCCAAACCCGGGCCAGTGGAACAGGCAGACCTGCCTTCTCCCCAGCAGCCCCAGGGAGACGGAGACCAGCACAAGGAAAGGGCGGGGGCAAGAGCTGCGGGTCCGGCCGCTGCCCCTGGCCGGGTGAGTGGCCCCCCCGGGGGCAGGTAAAGCTCTCGGCGCCCTGAGCTCTCTCCCCGTGACCGGGAGAGGCTGCAAGGTCGCGTCTGCCCTTCTCCTCTGACGGCAGGTCTCTCAGGCACAGGTGGCTCTAGCTCGGGGGCAGCCAGGACACAGAGGAGCCAATCTGGGCACAGCCCAGGGAGGGGCACGGCCAGTCTGCCATCTGCCGCCCAGGTGACAGCCCGTGACGCAGAGCTCCGGGCTAGGAGGTCAGAGCCTCTGCCTGCTGCCACCAGCCTCCCAGGGCCTGGCGGGAGGTGCCTCCGGGCCCTGAGGGGCAGTAGGTCTTTAAATGGAAACAAGCCAGCCCTCTGCCTGGGAGACACTGCCCTCTGCACGGTGTTTCCACCAGGGCACAGGCTGCGGATGCAAGTGACAGCCCTCTGCCCCGAGCTCAGGACAGGAAGGGGGTCAGGCCGGCCATCAGGGGGACCCCACCAGGAGTCAGAGGGAACCCCGTAGGCAGAGGGATGCTGACGAGCCTAGACTGTGGTTCCCAACTCCCCCGCCTTCTGGCCGTGGCTCCCAGGGCAAGTTCACTGACCCCAGAGCCCCGGTTTGCTCACCTGTAACGGGATGGAACCAGCCACAGTCGCAGGCTGCTGGGAGGGGTAAAAGGCCTAGTGCACCTGTGCCCTCAGCAAGTCATGCCTCCCGTTTACTGCAAATACCCCTGGACTCCCCACCTCAGCAGCCTCAGCCAAACGCCTGCCAGGGTTTCATGTGCATTAAAACTCTCCTGGAAGCTCCATAAAGTGCAGCTCCCCAGGCCCGGCCCCAGAGATTCCCACTCAGTCAGTTGAGCTCAGGCTCCCGGGGGGTTATGACCTTTTGAGAAGCAGAGGACAATACGGTGCCAAGCCTGTGGGTCTGGGAGCGTGCGGGCGCGAGCCCAGGCCCTCGCCACGTGCAGGCCCTGCCCCCGTGCCCGGCCCACCGCGGCCCGGCCCCTCTCTGCGCACAGAGTCTCCAGCGCTTTGCTCTTGCCGCTGCACCCACGTTCCTCGAGTCAGTGGCTCATGAGCCCCCCCCAACCGACTCCAGACTGTTTCTAGGGCTGGGGGTCAGGCCATGGGCCAAAAATACCCCTCACCCTCGTGGCCCACGTAATTCTTTATTCACTGACACGTGGACTGACTCATTCTCTCTCATTCATTCAACACTTCTGCGAGCCTACTCTCTACAAGGCACAACACTAGGGGCCGAGGTTGACACGTGCAAAGACCCCCTTGTCAGAAAAAGGCCAAGGAAGTGATGGTCCTTGGAAGCCACATGCCTTGGGGACCCTCAGCTCCAAACCCAAGGGCAGGCTCAGGCTGACTGCCCCCCACCCCACCCAGGAGGCGGCAAGAACGGGCCCCCTGGGCTGCCCCTGCCAGGAGGAGAAGCCGTCTGGAGAGGGGGATGGTCCTTCCCGGCGCACTCACCGTCACCGCCAGGTGCAAAGTAATTCCTCCTCCGAGCCAGCCCCGTCCCTTTACATAATTCTATGCCTTAGAATTACGTGTGAGGACGGGCCAATTGCCCCCAACGCGGCGCTCCCTGGAGCCCCCAGGCAGGGGAGCTCGGCCATGGCCTCGATTCCTTCCGCCGCCCGGCATCCAGTCTCTGCTCCCGGAACAGGCTGCAGGCGCAGGCCACTCCGCCACCCCCGCCGCGGAGCTCAGAAAGCACCCAACCCCCTCGTCTGGCAGAAGGGCGACAGGCTCTGAGCGGGGCCGATTGGCTCTGGGTCGGTCACAATCCAGCCCATTTCCTGCATTCACCCCTCACTCATTCATTCGTCCAGCACCTTGAGCGTCTACCAGGCACCGAGGCCGTGCTGGGCACCGGACACGCGAGGACGAGCACGACGCGGTCGGTGCGACGGCCACAACGGAGCACAGGAAGTGCGCTGAGAACAGAGAGGGGCCAGGGCTGCGGAGCGGGAATCACACCAGCACGTGGCACGGCGAGGGCAGCCAGGCACAGGGAGCGGACGAGCACCGGCGGCAGATTCGGGACCAGGCCCGGATCCTCAGGTCCTGGGGTCTCCCTCCCGCCTCCGAGGCCTCGCCGCTCCCTAAGGCTCCCTGAGCCCCCGTGGACCTGGGCCCGCCTGGGGGAGAGCTTTGCGCGCGAGGGGCCAGCAGGTCCTCACGCTCAGGTTAGCAGCGGTCCTTCAAGTGTGCGCCAGGGCCAAGGGCTGCCGTTCACCCACTCAGGGACAGGACGGCCCGGCTGCCCCATGGCGCAGACCAGTGGTGCCCCCTGCCTCTCTGGGCAGGTCACCGGAGACACTGTGCACAGATGACAGGTGCAGCTTGGGCACCGCACCCCGCTTGTTCTGACCGCTGGCTCAGCCACTGACCATGTGGGGAGACTCGGGCAGGGCAGGTCACCACCCTGAGCCCTAGATCGTCACCTGTGAGAGGGTCAGTGACAGCCATTTAATAAGGTTGGAGGAGTAAACAGAAGGTACACAGATGGTCAACGTAAGCGCGCACGGTCAGTGGGCCCGTGTGACGGCGTGGAGGGACAAGTGGCTCGCTGTCTCCCGGAGGAGAAGGGGCAGCAGCAGAGGCTCCGAGTCCCCGGAGAGCCCGTCCTCCACCCGAGTCACTGTGGGGACCTGCGCAAGTTACTTAACCTCTCTCGGCTTGTCTGTGGCTGTCTCGGGTTTTGCCCTAGTGGAAATGGAAATACTTCACAGGGTTATTGTGAAAATTAACCCCCCCAGGCACGGGAGCGCCTGCCTGTGGCGAGAGTGCAGTAAACACTTTGCTTCCTCCTACAGAACGAGGCTCTTTCCTTCCTCCTACAGAACGAGGCTCTTTCCTTCCTCCTACAGAACGAGGCTCCTGCGGCACCCTCCCCAGCATCGTCTCAGGTCCTATGCCCTGAAGTTCTCCTTCATGAGACTGAGGATAGGGGACATGGGGCAAGCGATGGGGTCGAGGTCCCAGCCCAGCATGGGGGGGGCCCTTCGTGGTCACGAGAGACAGAACTCAGGCGTCCTGCTCCAGGACGAGGGCATCACCCTGGACGAGAAGAACAGTTCTCCCCATCGAGCGCCCCAGCTTTGCCTCCAAACGGGCTCCTCCTTCGGGATTCCCAAAGCCCATTCACGGCACCTCGGGCTTCTGTCCGCTCTGCTTCAAAACTCAGGGTCAGGGCTTCCCTGGTGGCGCAGTGGTTGAGAATCCGCCTGCCGATGCAGGAAACACGGGTTCGTGCCCTGGTCCGGGAAGATCCCACATGCCGCGGAGCAACTAAGCCCGTGAGCCATGGCCGCTGAGCCTGTGCGTCCGGAGCCTGTGCTCCGCAACGGGAGAGGCCACAACAGTGAGAGGCCCGCATACCGCAAAAAAAAAAAAAAAACACCTCAGGGTCAATGTCTCACAAAGACATTTTATTACAGACACCATCAAACTCATGCAGAAGCAAAAAGAACGGCCTCCTGTGCTTGGCCCCCGGCTCCAATATTTATGAACATTTTCCAATCTCGTTTGCCTAGATCCCTCATGCTTTGCTTTTTTTTTTTTTCCTGGAGTAAGTATTTTAAAGTGAGTCCAGATATCATGTTATTTTGCCCATAAATACTTCAGTGTAAATAAAAGGCCTTTTAAAAAAATATATCTCGTATAACTGATTCAGTTTGTTGTAAAGGAAAAACTAACACACTACTGTAAAACAATTATACTCCAATAAAGATGTTAAAAAAATAAATAAATAAATAAATATATCTCTCAACAAACTTATGGTTACCAAGGGGAAGGGTGGGGTGGAGGGATAGACTGGGAGTTTGGGATTGACATATACACACTGTTATATTTAAAATAAATAACCAACAAGGATCTACTGTATAGCACAGGGAACTCTGCTCAATATTCTATAATAACCTAAATGGGAAAAGAACTTGAAAAAGAATAGATACATGGATATATATAACTGAATCACTTTGTTGCACACCTGAAACTCACACAACACTGTTAATCAACTACACTCCAATATAAAATAAAAAAATAAAAAAATATATGTATATATCTTTTTATAACTAACTGGCCATTATCACACCTAGCACAGTAAGATTCTTTAATAGTATTAACACCCACTCCACATTCAAACTTCCCTGATTGTCTCAAATTTTGCCCTTCTTTTCTAACTCCTATGTTTCCTTCTAGGTTTCAGGTCTTATGTTCAAGTCTATTTTGAGTTGACTTCAGTGTATGGTGTAAGATAAGGGTTCAGTTTTCCCAACACCATTTATTGAAGAGACTGTCCTTCCCCCCTTTGTATACTCTTGGCTCCTTTGTAGTAAACTAATTGACCAAATACGTGTGGATTTATATCTGGGCTCTATTCTGTTCCATTGTTCTGTGTGTCTGTTTTTCTGCCTGTGCCATAACGTTTTGATTACTGTAGCTTTGTCATATAGTTCTTTTTTTAGCTGCGTTAGGTCTGCGTTGCTACACGCGGGCTTCCTCTAGTTGCAGAGAGTGGGGGTACTCTTTGTTGCGGTGCACGGGCTTCTCATCATGGTGGCTTCTCTTGTTGCAGAGCACGGGCTCTAGGCATGCAGGCTTCAGTAGTTGTGGCTCGTGGGCTCTAGAGCACAGGCTCAGTAGTTCTGGCACAGTGGCTTAGTTGCTCCATGGCATGTGGGATCTTCCCGGACCAGGGCTCCAACCCATGTCCCCTGCATTAGCAGGTGGATTCTTAACCACCGCGCCACCAGGGAAGTCCCTGTCGCATAGTTCTTATAAACTGATGGTTGGATCTCGAGGCTCCATTAGCTGCAGGTTAGATTTCCGCCATGACCCACTCATCTCCTGGTCACTGCAACTCTCCTTCCCAGCACCACCGGCCCAGCCACAGCTGTGTGCCCTCTACACTGAGGCTTCCTCAATGTCTTGTAAATCCTAGACGCAGGCTCTCTCTCACCTCTGGGCCTTTGCACCTGCCATCTCCTTCTTCTGCTTCCCTGGGTGGGATGTAACTTTTTGGACGCAGTTCAGAGACCCCCGTGTGCGTGGGTGCTGTGCCCCTGCTGTGTGCCCACTCCCCCTCACAGTTCCCGGCTGCGGGCTCCTCACTTTCCTCTGTCCTTGCATGCATCCCCCACCCAGGCTGGGAGCCCCTGAGCTGCAGGGCTGACACTAGTCCCCTTCCTACCCCCAGGGCCCGGCACCGGGCCTGGCACAGAACAAGCATTTAACCAGCGTTTAGGAGTGGACGCAACTTGCCGAGCAGCAGCGCTGGCTCACAGGGCGGTGATGGGGTTTTAGAAATGTTCTCGGGCCGGGCGCTGGATGAATGGTTAGCGCCCGGCAGCAGCAGAAACCCACAGGCCGGGGAGAGCCCGCCTTCTGCGGGGGTGGGAGCAACAAGCCAGCCAGGCTCTCCTGGACCCCAGAGCCCGTCCTGCCCTCAGTGAACTGGAGACCGGCACTCCCCAGGCCGCGCTGTGTAAGGAGAGCCTGCTCTGCCTCGGGCCGGTGGAACTGTTTGGGGACCCATATCACAGGCCTTCAGGTGGAGTCTGCACCCACAGCCAGAGAGTTAAATGTCCCCAAAGGTGTCCAGACGGGGCGACTTGACTGGTCACAGCGGGGGCCTGACCACGTCACACGTCACGTCTTCCTGCATTTCTCTCCTTTCTGCTCATTACGGCCTCCAAGCACGCTCCCCCCACCCCCTTTGCTCTGTCTCCCTTCCCGTCTGTCTCACGCCCGTGACACCATCCTTTGTTCTGTTTTTCCACATTCATGGGTCATCAGTCCAACATTTATATTTTTATTACTTGTTGTGCTTATTCAGTAGACTTCTGCAGTCACAATTCCTAATTTAAGAAGCAGATAAATGGGACACCAATGTGTTTCTTCAAAGAGCTCACTAAAATAAGTCAGCTTTGTCAGCAGCTCTCAACAGGAAGAAAAAGGTTATCTGGTCCCTGGTCCTTACGATGCCAAACAATTCATTTAACTTAAATTTCCCCAGTGATCTGACAGCTTGACTGCCTGTTTCAGCAGAATCTAGATCCAATCTGCTAGAGAAAATGGTAAAATTCTCGCCACCCAGAGAATTTCCCATCCAGGAAACTGGGGCAGACTGACGCCCGCGGAGCAGCCCAGCAGCTCAGGCCTCCCTGGGAATCTGCGTCTACTTTATGTCTCTCGTTTAATACCAAGAGGAGGGACCGTGTGAGGGCAGGAGCCAGGCAGGGAAACTCTCCCCCAGAGGCAGGCGCTAGCAGGAAACCACAGCTCCTCCAGCTGGCACAGGGACGGCTGCAGGGGCAGGGGGAGGGGAGGGGACGATGAAGGCCAGAGTCTGGACCACCTCTTAGGAACTAGAGCCACAGAGGACGCCCAGGTGGCTGCCGGAGCGGCCTCCTGAGCAAAGGGAGAGGGGCCTACACCCGCCCTCCAGCCTTGGCCTCCAGCCTTGGCCTCCAGCCTCGGCCTCCAGCCTCGGCCTCCAGCCTCGCCAGCGCCTACCTCTGAGCTGAACCTGTCCAGGTTGCAGTTGGCAAAAGAGCCTGGGAGATGTAGTTCCCTGCCTTCAAGGCTGAGAAGAGGGCAGGTGGGGAGTGGGTCTCAAGGCGGCAGGCGCCCAGCACAGCGTGTGTGCGTGTGTGCGTGTGTGCGTGTGTGTGCGTGTGTGTGTGAGTGTCGGGTCTGGCCAGAGAGAGGCACTGACACTTCAGTGCATTCTGGTTTCCCAAGAAGCCCCACAAGGTAATGACCTGGGCGCACAGCAGGCCCCTCCCCTCGCTGTCAGGGCCCCGACACCACGAACAGGGTGGACAGCTCAGCGGGAGCAGAACAGAGGCCGGGGTCTCGGGTCCCCGGGACGCAGCGCCCTGAGGGTCCAGCAACAGCGTGCTCGCACCCACAGACACGCGTAAGCAAACGCCACGCGCACGCCTCCTGACTCACACGTGCGTTGCGTGCCCAGACACGCCCGGGAACTGTGGCTGAAACTCCTCGTACGGGCTTTAAATCTTCTTCCTAATGTGGCCTAAAACTCTCAGGTGTGGTGTGCGGGGTAAACAGGGAACCGTACCTGTGAAAGTGTCTCTAAGTTCATGGCGCGTCTCACACAAGCGCAGGAACGGCACCTGGGTCGTACTGAACCTCTGTCTGGCCTGTGCTCCACCGGCTGGGAGCGGAGGTGACACAGACGTCACAAGTGGAGTCACTGTAAGGGTCACAGGGTTCAGAGGCACCCCTGACCTGGGGGAAGGTCGAAGGACAGCACCCCCAACCCCGAGGAGCCCCCCAGGACCGGGTGCCTCACGGGCCTGGCTCTGTGCTCCCCTGGGAGCTGGTCTGAGAGGCTGGCCCACCTCCCAGAGGTTAAGCAGGAAGACAGGGACGTGTCCCCCCCAGTCAGTCTCCGGGAGCCCCTGCCTGTCAGGTCAGGGCGCGAGCCGGGCCCCGCTGTGGCCTGGTGACACTTCCCTGCAGCTGTGGGAGGAGGTCCAGGGAACGCAGTTCGCGGGCTCGGCCCGTGATCACGAGTGAGGGGCCCACAGCCGAGCAGCCCAGGAGGACGGAGGCCCAGGGACCAGCCTGGCACCGAGAGCCGGGGTCACAGCCAGGGCTTTCGGGGCTCCGTGTGAGCCTGGACTTAGAACGCAGCCCCTGCAGCTTGGCAGGTCCCCTGCACGACCCCACCCGGGGGCTCTGCGGGCAGACAGAGGGGGCCCAGGGGCGCCGTTACCCCCAGACCCAGGCGGGAGGGTTGCAGGGGACAGAAAAGCTCTTGGGCCACGTTTCCTCTGACACCAGGGAGTTTCTGGCTGACACTGGGGTTAGGCTCCTGAGACCCCCGTAGCTGAAAACCTACCGACTCCCCAAACCCCCGGCTGCCATCTCTGGAAGGACACTTACGAGTAGAAGGAAGGGGTGGGAGGCAACGACACCGGCCACTAAGAGGAGATCAATGAAGTTCCCACCAGGGCTAATAACTGCACTCTCGAGCCGGGAGCCTTTCTACCGGCCAAACGGCCTCATCTGCCTTGAACAGCGCGGGAGGGGTGTGCTGGTGCCCTAAGCCCCAGGCGTCTCTGGTCCGGACGCAGCTGTCAAGGAAGCGGGGTGAAGGGGGGCACAGCCGGCGGCCCTGGGTCGCAGCTCCGCATTGAAATTCATCACGGTTTGTCCAGCTCCCTCATCTTTGCTCAACACAGGCCCTGAACAGGTCACGCAGCCCCTGGCTCAACCTGGCGGTGGGCAGGCGGGTCCACACGTGCCCCTCCCCCCCTCCTGGGTCCACACGCGCCATCTGCTCGCGTGGGCAGTGCCGGCCGAGGCGAGCCCCGTCCGGACTAGTGACCAGTCACACCCACGGGCCACTGGCTGGTCTGGAGGAGAAGCCAGAGCTGCACAGCCCGGGGCGCCGCTCTCTCGCTTCCCCACGGCTCCCCACGGCCGAGCCCGCCCTCAGCCAGAGCGAGCGCGGCACGGTCTTCCTCTGACTCCTGAAAAAAACCCGAAAAGGGTTTTGGGAAGAACAAGGACCAGAGCTCCGAACTGAAGAGGAGCGTCTGCCACAAACCCCCAGACCGGACACCAGCCCGGCTGTGCCTCACGTGAGGCAGCCACGTGTGTGCAGGACAAAACGGGGGGACCTCCCTCTCAGTAAAGGGAAACCAGGCAGCTAAGAGCAACCCTCCTCGAAGGCAGCTAGGGAAAGTTTGATGTGACACGACAATCATCTAAAAGTATCCAAGACCAAACAAGATAAGGAGGAGACACTGGGCTGAACTCTGGCAGCAGGAGTCCAGAGATAAAGGCACTTTTGTCCTGAGAGCATCCGTCCACCGTCTGGCAGGAAAAACAGCTGAGCAGCCTCCCTGGGGTGGGGCCCACCCGGGTGGGGCCCACCCACCCAGCAGGAGCTTTGATAAAAACTAGCTGTCGTTCTAAACCCTGGCTTCATCACGGAGGTGCATTTTAGAATGGACCAGATGGACCTCTGCTCTGACTCTTCACCCTCTGGTGATGGAAACCCAAGCCTTGAACTTGAATTAAGGTGCCTGCTTGAGGAATGCCCCCAGCACCTGCCGAAGCAAACAGAAGTCCTCTCTGGGGGAAGACAGCAAACGATTTGTCACACTCGATGCTCAGCAAAAAAACGGAAGATCAGGAGCAGGAGGAAACAGAAACCTGGAGTGCAAGCTGTCAGGAGGAACAGGTGGCAGGAGACTCACAGGGGCGCCAGGCAGCCAGAATGCGCAGGTGCCGACCCTAAATACGGAGCCTGTAACTGATCAATACAATAAAACCCGGCGGACAGATCTCACCGCAGGTCTGACGCAGCTGAGGAGGAAACTACTGAACTGGGAGACAGCTCAGAAGGAGTGGCGCACAGCGGCGAAAACTCGCGAACGCCCGAGGAAGGGTGAAAGACCGCGACGAAGACGCAGACTTCACTGGAGTGAGAGCGAGGAAAAACAGACGACGGGGCAGGAAGACCGAAAAGGAAACTCGGGGCTGAGAAAAGATTTCAGCGCAGATTCAAGAACTCCGGCAAATGCCAAGCAGAAAACATAAAATAAATGTGCTTCTAGACATATCAGAGAGAAAACACAGAAAACAAAAACGGAAGTTCTAAAAACAGAGACCAAAAATCCAGGCGCAGAGTGGGCGAGAGGCAGGTGCCTCCTGAAGTCCAGGAGCTGCTGGGACAGAGCTGACGAGGCCCCGTCCCTCCTGGGCACCCAGGCCTGTGGGGGGGGCGGGCAGAGTTCAAAAGAGCAAAGAAAACCTGGGGCCAGAAACAAACGTCAGGGTCCCCCGACGGCAGGTGGTGGGCCTGGGTCCCTGATCACTGTAACAAACCTCTGGAGAGGGGGAAGGTGCTTCTCAGTCTGGCTTAGAAACTGACAGAGAACAGAGAGCAGGACAACCTCCAGGACAGGCCTGTGTGGCCCGGCAGCTTCAGGGCTGGAACGCATAAGTTAAAGTTAAAAAGCGGGTGATGGGGACTTCCCTGGTGGTGCTGTGGTTAAGAATCCACCTGCCGATGCAGGGGACACGGGTTCGAGCCCTGGTCCGGGAAGATCCCACGTGCCGCGGAGCAGCTGAGCCCGCGCGCCACCACTGCTGAGCCTGCACTCTAGATCCCACGAGCCACAACTCCTGAAAGCCCGCACCTAGAGCCCGTGCTCCGCAACAAGAGAAGCCACCGCGATGAGAAGCCCGCGCACCGCAACAAAGAGTAGCCCCCGCTCGCTGCAACTAGAGAGAGCCCGTGCACAGCAACGAAGACTCAATGCAGCCAAAACCAAATAAATAAATTAAATTAAAAAGAAAAGCGGGTGATGATGGCCCAAACAATCATACAAGATCATGGGCCTGAAACCTCAGTTACCTTCCGGGAAGGAATCAGCAATCTGTGTGTAAATGAGGCCCAAACAAACTAAAAACAGATCATTTTGTCCACATACTCCAAAAGCAGTCTGGAGTGAGTCTGGACTCGACCAGCATCGAATGACGTGGCTGTTTCTGTGTCACGAAAACCTACCCTCACGCTGGGACACGTGGGCTCCAGCCGTCCACCCTGGGGTGACCTCAAGGGAGCAGTGTCGCCACACGCCCGGCCCCTGCCCTGCTCTTGGGTGAGCAGGGAGCCCAGACGCCGGCCGCCCCTCGAAGGTTTACTGCTCTGTTCCCACCACCGCCTCCAGCCACCTCTAGTTTCTCAGCGGGTAATGCATTTTCTACATCCGTACAAGATTCATTCGAGGCGGGGAGGTTTATTTAGCACATTCAGGCCCAACAGAGAGGACAGCTCCTCCTCGAGTTCTGAGGGCGTTTGCCGTTAGAAGCCTGGATGGGCGGCTCGGGTGCTGGGCGGTGGCTCAGGGTGGGGTGACGTGGGGATACGTTTACGCGGCCACGACGCTGCTGCGCCGTCCCGAGTGGACAGGCCGGCGTGCGGGCACCCAGGTGGATTTAATTACGCACGGGCCCGGCGTCAGCTGGCCTGCCCGGCACAGGGACACCTGTGTGGAAGGACGCGGAATTCCATGGACCGTGTTATCTGTTCTCTGTAAAAACAGGAGCCGAGCTTGCAGGCTGAGTGCATGTGCCGTCACCACCGTGCCAGGCCTTACCTGTGCAGCCGGCGGCCGTACGATCCACTGTCGACCAGATCGTCCTGCCTCTGTCCAGACCCCTCCCAGAGCTCCCAAATCCCACCTCGAAGGCCTTCCATGGTCCAGCCCTGCCCTCCGAGCTGACCTCGGCCCCCTCGAGCTGCCCTGCACGTGCTGCTCTGGTCCCACGGCACCACCTGTCACTCTCAGGGACCCTCGAGGCCCTGTGACCACCCCGGGGTCTCAGTCTCCCCGGCTGCTGTAACAAGACACCTCAGACGGCGGCTGGTCAAGAGCACTGATTTCTCACGGGCTGGAGGCTGGATGTCCAAGGTCAAGGCCCCGGCAGACTCTGCGTCTGGTGAGGACCCGCTTCCTGGTTCACAGACGGCGTCTGCGCGGTGTCCTCACGTGAGGATGGGGCGGGGGAGCTCCAGGGGTCTCTCCTCATAAAGTCACTGAGCCCAGCACGAGGGTCCAACCCCCAGGGCCTCACCGCCCCCAGAGGCCCAGTGTAGGTCGGGGGTCAGGGCAGGGATTTGGGGACCCGGCCTTCAGCTTGGAGCCCCGTCCCTGGCCGTCTTGCCTTCTTCAGCGCACTCAGCCCGTCCGAGGTTTTCCTGACCGTCCCGTCTCCCGCGGATGCGAGCTGCACAGAGAGCTGCTGCCTGTTTATCGCCAACCCCGGGGACTCCGTACGTGAGACCACACAACACACGTTGGGGAGAGTAAGAGGCAGCGAACGCCGTGCTTGTGGGGCGTGTGAATTAGAATGAGCCGTGCCGCCACACGTTTAAGTTCAGTCATTCATTCAACAAACCCTCCGGAGCACCCAGCAGACGCTCCAGCCGACGGTGGGGACTTGCGGCCGGCCCGGCTCCCACTGAGCTCGCGGACATGGACACGACCGGACGTGAAATCACGCGAGACTCTGGATGCCGGCCCGGGGACGTGGTTGCACGGGGGCTCCTGGGCTGCGGGCACAGCGGGCGCAGAAGGACACTGGGCGCCGCCCGACCCTCACGTGTGCACGTCCACTCGCCGTGGTCTCCGGGGTCTCAGCGCCGAGCAGGAAGGCTGTGGCCCCGATGAAACACGTTCTGACCCCCAGGATCCCTCTTTGGCCTCCGCACAGTCCAGCCGGCCGGGTGACACAGCCGAAGCGCACCGACGGGGCCGGGTGAGGGCTGCTAGGCTGAGGTTCAGGCCGCCTGTCACCTGGCCTGGCTTCAGCAGGGGTCACTCTCGCCCTGTCCAGACACTCCGCAGTCCCACCCCGTCACGGGCTGGGCTGGGCAGTGCCTCGGCCTCCTTCACAGACGACAAACCAGACCCTGAACAACCTGCCTGGTCATCCGGGCACGACTCACCCCAAGGACCAGTCCCTCAGGGGCCTCTGCCCCTCCCACCCGTGCAGCCAGACGGGCGACCCTCCCTGCTCCGACCGCACCCAGCTGTGGCCCCTCCCCCTCCCTCCCCCCCCTTCCCCCCATTCAGAGTCCACTCAAGTCCCACCCCCTGCACCCAAGACACACTTCGAGGTGTTGGGGACTGGAGGGAGGCCGGATGAGAGCCCTGTGGCCCAGGGGGCCCAGAACGTCCCTCCCGAAGCCCACCTGGCCCACCTGCTTGGAGCGCCGCTCGGCTGACACGCTCTCGCCACCCCCGTGGTGTTTGTGGGTCTCTCCCGACGGGTTATTGGTTTCTCCAGGGCAAGAATCTGCCTTATATTTCTTGTCCACCTTCCGAGTCCTGGCACACAGACCCTCCCTCAACTCATACTGACTGACTGCTTTTCTCTGGGCCTTTTCTTGCTGAGACTAATGCTTTAAACAAGGGCTATGAACCTTGTGTTGCATACCAGACAACCGGGCTCAGCGTTTTGGATATAACAGCTCTCATCAAAACAGAAGCTTTTCACTAGGCTCACATTTAGCCTTAATAATAAAAGGATAAGCTGAAGCCAGATTCATGGATTTGCTGCTAATCGCTCTTCCTGGCTGCCTGGACCTGAACCAGACTTGACAAGCATAAAGGAGTCAGCTCAGTTCTGAACCCCATGACGAGATGCTAAACGGGAGAAGCGAGTGGAAGAAGAATACGGACTACAAAACGCTATTCGTGTAAAGGCTGTAGACACACAGCCGGCAGATCGTCTCCCATCAACCTCCTCTTTCAACGTGACTTCGACACTGAGAGAGGCCTCTGTCCTCCCCTCGAAACCGGGTGGGTTTGTGACCGACAGATCACGCAGAGGTGACGCTACACGGCGATGGTTAGATAAGGAAGTGCGTTTCCACCTTGGTCTCCCGGGACACCTGCCCTCGGAACCCAGCCACCATCACCCGGAGAGGGACAGAGGTCACGCACCACCAGCTGGCGGCAGTGCCAACTCGCCACACGTGATGAAGCCGTGCGAAGTGGACCCCCTGGGCCGTCCCGTCCCTGCTCAGGTGTCAGAATCTCAGCAGTCACGGCTGTCGCCGGAGCCACGGAATCAGGGCGGTTTGTTACCTGGCATCTCCCCAGTATTAGCAGGCCCTCTGCTGTAACTGATAGCAAGGCCAGCCCGCCCCGCTCCGTGGGCAGTCACAGGGACAGGACCGGAGCGGCCGCTCCAGCAGGGACTGTGCCTTACCCAGGACGCTTTCCGTCCATCCGCACATGCTTATGAAGGAAGAGATCGTGGATATGTTGTGTTGTTTTTAAAATATGGAAAAAAACTCACGAAACATTAATTCTGTGAAAATGGATGCTTGTTATATTTCCCTGCTATTTTAATTTTCTAAAGTTCTTTTACTATGACAGCCGGTGAAGACTGATTTTATGACCGCGTGAATCCGGATTTAGGGTCCGTGACTGGGAGGCAGAGACGGCTCCTCCCGACGTGTCTGCACCCCTTCTCCCCTCCTCCCTTCCGTTCTCAGGCTCCCCCGACCCGCCTCCTCACGGCATCGCCATCGCCGGGTGTCCTCTCTGCCCGAGCCCCGCTCTCCTGAGCCGCCACCCGCACCCGTCCCCCAGCCCGCTCCCCGCTCTCCCAGGCTCTCTCCTGCCTCTCCCGTGCCCCGCCTCCTCCGTGTGCAGGCACTCAAGCGCATCCCATCCATGAATTCGCGCGCGCGCCCACGCGCGCCCGCCCCTCTGCACGCTAACCCGACCGCGCGCCGCCCGTCCGCACGCTAACCCAGCCACGCGCGCCGCCCGTCCGCACGCCAACCCGACCGCGCGCCGCCCGTCCGCACGCTAACCCGACCGCGCGCGCCGCCCGTCCGCACGCTAACCCGACCGCGCGCGCCGCCCCTCTGCACGCTAACCCGACCGCGCGCGCCGCCCGTCCGCACGCTAACCCGACCGCGCGCCGCCCGTCCGCACGCTAAACCGACCGCGCGCGCCGCCCGTCCGCACGCTAACTCGACCGCGCGCGCCGCCCGTCCGCACGCTAACGCGACCGCGCGCGCCGCCCGTCCGCACGCTAACCCGACCGCGCGCGCCGCCCGTCCGCACGCTAACCCGACCGCGCGCGCCGCCCGTCCGCACGCTAACCCGACCGCGCGCGCCGCCCGTCCGCACGCTAACCCGACCGCGCGCGCCGCCCGTCTGCACGCTAACCCAGCCACGCGCGCCGCCCCTCTGCACGCTAACCCAGCCACGCGCGCCGCCCGTCCGCACGCTAACCCGACCGCGCGCGCCGCCCGTCCGCACGCTAACCCGACCGCGCGCGCCGCCCCTCTGCACGCTAACCCGACCGCGCGCGCCGCCCGTCCGCACGCTAACCCGACCGCGCGCGCCGCCCGTCCGCACGCTAACCCGACCGCGCGCGCCGCCCGTCCGCACGCTAACCCGACCGCGCGCGCCGCCCGTCCGCACGCTAACCCGACCGCGCGCCGCCCGTCCGCACGCTAACCCAGCCACGCGCGCCGCCCGTCCGCACGCCAACCCGACCGCGCGCCGCCCGTCCGCACGCTAACCCGACCGCGCGCGTCGCCCGTCCGCACGCTAACCCGACCGCGCGCGCCGCCCCTCTGCACGCTAACCCAAACGCGCGCCGCCCGTCTGCACGCTAACTCAACCCCTGGCGCCGGTGGCCTAGCGGCCTCCGAAGTGCTAATTCTCATCTGACCGCAGCTGCCCCGTTACCCCGTCCTTGCTGTGGGGCAGCACCCGTCTCCTGCCCTCCTGCACCCTCTCCCCCTCGGCCTGTCCTCCTGGGGCTGACACTGCCACCCTTTCTCCTTCCCTGCCTGCCCTGCTCCCGAGATGCCCCCCCGTGTCCCCTCCCGCGTCCGGTGGCCAGAGCCAAGCTCTCCCACACCCCTCAAGTCACGTCCACCTTCCCCCTCCGTTTCTGGCTCAGCTCTCGGCATCGCCTGGTCCGGGGCTCGGGGATCATCTCGGGCCTTCTCCTCTGTCTCCGGGTACCAGGTCTGGGGCATTATTCTCCTAACCAGCCCCCAGTGCAGGCACACCCCCAGAGGCCCAGGCCCTCACCGTTTCTGGCCTGGATCCCATTTTACCCGCGTCTCCCTGCCGCTCGCCTTTAACCAGGAATCACATCTCCGCCAGAGAGAACTTTCTAACACGCACACCTGGTCCCACGTCACCCGTCATCGCCCTCGATGGGTAAACCCGCTCCCAGCCCTCACATCGCCTGCTGCAAGCCTGCGCGCAGCTCTCGCCTCCCTGCTTTCTCCTGCGAGGCTCCCTCTGCCCCGATTCCTCAGGTGACCTCTACTCCTCCTTCAAGGTCAGCTCCAGTCAGAGTGTCCTCAGCACCATCTGAACCTCGTCTGACCGCGTTGCCCAGGATACGGGCTCCTGAGAGCAGGGCGGTGGCCCTTTCTCCCGTGTCTCAGAATGCAGCATGAACACATGGGGCTCCATAAATTTTGGCTAAATACAGAGCTTCCTAAAATCAGACCCGAAAATCCAGAGGATTCTGATTAATATGGGCCGTCGTGCGACTTGCTGAAACACGAGAGCAGAACACATGGCTCCGCCCCTTGGACACTCAGCGCTGCGGACGTTCCTCTGTGGTCAACGAACCCGCGGAGCCAGTGGGGACGAGGTGTCACTGCTGGAAACGAGGGGGGCATCCCGCGGGGGCGTACCCAAATCCTGCACCCCAGTCTCAGCCCTGCCCACGTCAGACACACCTGATGCCGTCCACCGAGCGATCCTGAGGACGGACGAGCCACAGGGGCAGGTGGACGGAGGGGCGGCGTCCAGGGCTGTGCGCCCGCTGGGGGCCCCAGGCTGCAGGGTGCTCCGAGGAGTGCGGGGAGAGCCCTCGCAAAGGTGGCATTTCACGGTGCTCCTGTGCCCCAAGGCCAGGGCCACGGCCACGCCGTCCAGCCGGTGCCTGGGGACCGCGTCCCCCACACACGTCCCTGGCCACACACGCACACACGTGCCCCCGGCCACGGCCGAGCATCGAGGCCCGACTGCCCTCGCTGCCCCCAGCCCTCCGAGCCTCCCCAAGGCCACCTGCCCACTGGCCTGACTCCAAGGCCACGGACCCTCCCTCAGGCCCCGCGGCCCCAGGAGTTAGAGGAAGGGCCCTGGGATGGGAGCCAGAGACGCGCCCACCCTCCACAGGGGGACCCCCGAGCACGGTCCACTCGGGTCGTCGAGTGGAGGCCCCACCGAGAGCCCATCAGTCTCCAGGGATTCAGACCAGACCGCAGGACCGTGGCCACGAGGGCAAAACCGGGGCAGGGTCCCCGGAGCAGGATGGGCCCTCCCCAGAGCGGGGGCAGGGATGCCGCCCTGACCTCGGGTATGGGCGGCAGGCCTCAGGCGGCTGCTTGGGGGACTGCTTCCGTCCAGCGGTGGGCAACGTGAGGGCTGAGCTGTGCCCCATCTCCTAGCACTGCCTGCCGTGGAGTGGGAAGTGGGGTCCTCGGTGCTGAGCTTTCTGGAGGGCAGCTGTGAGCCTGGCTGAAGGGTCACATCCAGATGGTGCCCTCATCAGCGGCCCATTGACCAGCCAACCACGGACCTTCTGGGTACGGCATCTGTGACGCGGCAGGGGCTGCAGCCGGGGGGGCCCTCAGGCTCCGACACCACCTCCTTTCTCTCTGGGCCCCCATCCCATCTCCCTGACGAGATGGACCCGGTGCAGGGCAGGAACCACTTCCCGCTGCGTCAGCCCGGCCCCTCGCACAGAGCTGGCGCACAGTAGGTGCGCAGGAGGGCGTGCTGGCTACCTGGGGTACACACGGGGGTGCCGAGGGAGTTGGGGAAGCTGCCCTGTGACCTGACTCCGGCTGCCCCAGCCTTCCTGGCCCGAACAGGTGCCCAGAGAGGCACCACCAGCTCGGGAGACTGGGTGCAAGTACAGAAAGGCAAACAGTGAGATACACAGCCACAGGGGTCACGACAGAAGAGGGTTAACTGCTAACAGACAGACGCAAACAGACAGGAAGGGCTAAGCGAGCTGTGTCAGCGTTAGAAAAGGCTTCAAGGAGAAGCGGGCTTTCGTCTGAGCCTTGAATGTGGGGTGGGGATGTGAAAACCCAAAACGGCTCCTAGCAAGCGAAGGCCCAGACGTGGGAAAGCCTGCGGGCGGCGGGCCTGGGTGGCCTCAGCGGACCCCCAGGGTTCAAAGGGGGCTGGGGGGGGGGGGAGGCCGGCGAGCAGGGACCAGCCCACACACGGGACAGGCGGGAACCAGACCCAGTAGGCGAGGGCAGCAACCAGGGAATACTCAAGTAACTCAAGATCCTGGCCTCCTGACTTCCCAGCCCTTCCGCTTCAGGAAGAAAAGCACACGCGAAGGATCACAGCCCCGGCCTTCAGGAGACGTAGGGATGCCGCCCACGAATCAGTAAGGAAAAGACAGGTGACCCAGTAGCGAAATGAGGAGAAGACTTAAAGAGGCACTGCAAGGAAGGCCTGCGAGCGCGTGGACAGGGGCTCCACTGCTCAGTCACCAGGGAACTCAAAGGAGAGAGCACACCCACCCACCCGAACGGCCGAAAAGACAGAAAACACCAAGCGTTGTTAAGAAGGTGGGGCAGGAGGAGAGACCGGCAAGAGCGTTCGGGAAAATGCACAACCTCTGAAGAAACACAAGACACGCACACAGCCTGGTCGGTCGCAGCAAGGAAAGGCGTTTATCAAAAGCACAGAGAGCTGCTTGAGCGTGGGGCGGGGCCGGCCGGCAGGGCGTGGGCGGGGCCTCTGCCGAGGACCTGCGCGGAAGGGCAGCGGGGCAGCACGTGGAAAGGAGGGCCTCTGGAGTGTGGGTTCCCGAGCGTGGAGGGTCACGTGCTCCAGCAGAACATGCTTCCTTTTTAGAATTGCCGAGCGGACTTTTACAAGAGTAAGTACTGATGATGATATTGAAACAAATTCATCAACGTTTATGAAGGAAATGAGAGAGCCATCATCTATTCGATGAGAAAATGAGTCGCCATAATAATGATGAATGAAAATACTCGTTATAAAGTCAAGGAAGCTACCCTGTGAAACTGGGCTATCATTCGGCAGTGTTGTTGAGTTTTCCCCTCTAAATTCAGGTTATAGGTTGTTACAAAATACTGAGGGACTCCCCTGGTGGCGCGGTGGTTAAGAATCCGCCTGCCGACACAGGGGACACAGGTTCGAGCCCTGGTCTGGGAAGAAGATCCCACATGCCGCGGAGCAGCTAAGCCCGTGCGCCACAGCTACTGAGCCTGTGCTCTAGAGCCCACGAGCCACAGCTACTGAGCCCACACACCACAACTACTGAAGCCCGGGCACCTAGAGCCCGTGCTCCGCAACAAGAGAAGCCACCGCGATGAGAAGCCCGTGTACCGCAACTAGAGAAAGCCTGTGCGCAGCAACGAAGACCCAACGCAGCCAAAAATAAATAAATAAAATATTTTTAGAAACATAGAAAGCAGGTCAGTGACAGCACCAGACTGGAAACCACCCAAAGGTCATCAACAGTAGACAGACGGGTAAGCGGAGGTGCGTGGTCACGACGAAACACGACTCTGCCGCGCGAAGACATAAACCGAGTGACGGGCAGCGAGATGGTGACTGTGCAGGCGAAGCTCTGCGTGAAAGAAGACCGTGGCGGGTGAGGGCGCAGGGGGCCGCGTTATTCCAGATCAAAACCAGGCAGGACTAGTCGATGGTGCCAGGGTGAGGCTGGGTAGATGCCCGGAACCCCTGCCCACCTTGGGCGTCGGGGATGCGCTGTCCCCTGGTCTGGCTGCGGGTGACGCAGGCGTGTTCCGTCTGCGGCCCAGCCGGGCTGACAGGCTGTGCGCTCTCCCGGACTGATGTTGTACGTCAGTCAAACGTGTCTCAGAGGAGAGCACGTGCAGAAACTTGTCGGGCACCTGCTCTCCGGCGCCCCCGGCCCTGGACGTGCGGCCCCTCCTGAGCTTCACACGTTTCTTCACACGTGTGGCAGAGCCTCCAGCTCCCTCTCCGGCTCCCAGCCTCTTAGCTGGGACCCTCCCTCCAGCCCCGACACCCTCCAGGAAAAAGCACTTGGTCGGGGGTAGGGGGCTGCCACGTTAACGCCGCAGTGGGCTGGGGGCTAGGGGCGAGGTGCCCAGGAGCCCAGCCTGGACTGGAGGGAGGCGGAGCCCTTGGTGCGATCGGGCTCCTGGGATTCCACCCTCGCCCAGCAAACCACCTTCCCAGGAAGTAACTGTGGGACAAACAGCACTTTTACCTCCTAGAGGGTGAAATAAACGAGAAGAGAGCCGTTTCTGCTCACCTGGTGGCATCGCTCACTCTCTGGGCAAAGTGTGTCTAGAGGTTGTGAGAGGTGGGGCTGGGGGTGCGTGTTGACAGAGCCTGATCTCACCAGTGACCCGCTCCACCCCTGACCGCCGGCCCTGGCTCTCCGCCCGCACCGCCCCCGGCCACTCCCGGCTGCCCCCCCAGCCCCTGCAGTCTTTGTTCCGAGCCCCGGCCCGTCTGCCCGGAGGGCGCCGGCGCTCCTTCAGGACGCCTTCCTGATTTCCTTGGGCGGAACCCACAGCGCCCCCCTTCGCCACTTTGCCGTAGGAGTTCATCTCGACACACCGTCCTGGCCTGGCGCGGGCCGGGACCGTGTCTGAGCACCTCCGCGCCCGCAGCACCCGGCAGCGCCCGCCCCCTGCCGAGTCCCCACTAAAACGTCGGCCACACGAATGCGCGGGGCTGGCAAGGACCCCGCCCGCCGGCGGCAGGTCCTCGAGAAGGTCCCCGGCCGCCGCAGTCCCGCCCGCGCCTGCTGTGAGATGCTGCGCCGCCGCGCCCTCCATCTCCCCGGTCCTGCCCGGGGCAGAGAGGAGCTCAGGCCGCGGCCCCGCTGGGCGGGGTGTGGGCCTTCAGCTGGACGGGGGGCAGAGAAGGGGCGCTGTGAGGGGGCCCCCGCCGGACACCGGAGAGAGAGCCTGAGGGTGGTGGGTGACACCCCGGCCTGGCTGCTCAGACAGGAAGGGCTGATCTCTGAGAAACAGCCGCGCTGGCTTATTTTTAAGGAATAGATCCTCTTCCATGCCATTAATGTTTCCCTTTGGGAACCTGAGACGTCAGAGCTATGCTTTCTTCTCACTCCCGTGCCTTCCTGTTTGCCAAGTCCTTTGCACCAAACACTGAACTGAAGCTGAAATAAGGAGAACAGCCATCTCTTCAGCCATCACAACGCTGAGGGCACGTCCACGGAGTGGGGACAGCGCCCCAGACGGCAGCCGGTCAGCCGGCGCCCCTTCTGCCGCGGCAGAGGCTGGGACAACAGAGACGCCATCGTGGGCAAGAGCTCGTGGCCACGGCCTCTGGTCCCTGTCACCCCTCAGACCCGGGGCTGGACTTCAGGGCAGGACGCCAACGTGCGTCCACCCCGCCACCTGCAACGTGAACTCCGGCCACGCTGCTGTGAGTCTCGGTCACCCCGTCTGTAAAGCGGGCTGACGCACTGCCTGCACCCTCCTCCTCCACCCCTGGCACCAGCGAGGAGGACCCTGTCACTAATAAAACACTCTGCCCACCCTGACGGAGGACACAGGCACAAGCAGAGCACAGCCCCGGGAGACCTCCTACTGGCCTCCTGGACGGCTCCCAGGTAGCAAGGGCAGACGTGCGTCAGGCTGGCAGTGAGAGATCTACCGAGGGACCTGGCTCTGCGCCCAAACCCCCAATCACACGTTCCTCTCTGCTGAGCAGGCATCACTCACAGTCTCCCCTGCCCGCCACGTTACAGGAGACCTTGCCAGGGGTGGGGGACGTGCAGACCCAGGCGGCTGCACCGGGGGCGCGGGCTGGAGCCGGGGAAAAACTTCTCGACCACGGAAGGAGCTTGCAGGATGTGGAGACAGATGGTCAGAGGTACAGGCCCGTCTCTCGGGGTCCGTCAGAACTGGCGAGTGGGGGCCGAGGTAGTCCTTGTGCCTGAAGAAGTGTCCGCAGGCAGCCCTCACCCACCTCCGGCAGCGACGGGAGAGCCGGGACGGCGTGGCAGGGGAAGACCAAACGGGGAGTCAGGTGTGCAGCCCTGGTCGTGGCCGGCAACTCCGCAGAGGGTTAAAAGCGCATGGGAGCAGCTCCAAGGGGGCCAACCCCACCCGACAGAGCCGGGGCCGTGGAGGCTCTGCGGGGGAAGGCTCTCCCTCTGTCCCCACCATGGAGCCAGGCCCCGAGCAAATCCTGGCCGAGGCTCCTCCCTAAACACGGGCTCTGCTGTACTCTGCACCCTGCAGAGATGATCAGGAGGGGCGGGGCGGGGGGATGGAGGGAGGAGGCTGGTGCAGACCCCTAAGCACACACCCGAGCACAGCAGACTCTACCCGACACGCGTGCGCGCGCGCGCGCACACACACACACACACACACACACACACACACACACGATATTCCCATCCTCCCGTCCCCCACAGGGACCAGCCAGTCTTCTGAGCTGCTGAGGCTGTAATTCTATCCCGGGATCCCAATGACATCATTTACTACCCACCAGCCGTATGACCTTAGGTAAATCACTTAAATCCTCTGAGTGTCCTTCCTCACCTGTACGAGAAGGCCATTCTCCAGGACTGCGTTAAGTCCCCAGGGGCAGGCGTTGTGGGTGGACCCTCTGTCCACAATCAGTGCCCCACTGCACCGCAGACACCCGGGGGCTGCCTGCCCTGCCCCGCTGCCCGCCAGTTCACTGACATTCCAACACTGGGCAGCAGAGACACCCCACAAAGCAGGCAATCCTGTCCCCAGAATTAAGGACTCTGGGCCCTGCGCCTCCCCCGCAAAGTTCACCCTGAGAAGGCTGCCCCACCGGCCCCCTTGCACAAAACCCCGTTCCCCCTGGGGAAGAACCCCCCGCCCCAGGGCTCTGAGAGTCAGGGAAAGCCAGAAGCCCACAGCTCCCAGGAGGGCAGCGGGTAACATCTGATTACACCAGCCTGCTGAGTCTTCCAGCAGTGATCCATCAGTCACCATCAATTATTCATCCACGTCAGGACCAGAGCCAGGCACGCAGCCCGGGGGCCACTGGAGCGGGTCCCACCGCACCCTACCTCCACTCCCCCGGAGGCAGCCGACCACCTCTCCCATCCCCCCGCCCCCCCGCCCCCCCGGGGTCTCCCACCTCTGGAACCTCTGGAACGTGTACACGATAGTCAGATGGCCATCACCCCGCTGAACACATGGCCAGCAAGTCACAGGCCAAGCTAAGGCCGGCACACAGGAGCCTCACAGCAAGGATTTCCAAGAACCAAGAAACAGAGACCTGCTCTCTGCCAAGGTCGACAGGCATGTCTGGTGGTGGGGGTGCCTGCGCAAAAGGCCCCAGGCTCTGTGTCCCCAGAAAGACGCCCACTGCCAGCCCAGCCCCAGCCCCATCCTGAAGGTCCCCTTTCCGCAACGGGAGGTCACAGGATCCTGGACTCTAAAAGTCAAAGAGGAGGGACTTCCCTGCTGGTCCAGTGGTTGGGACCTCGTCTTCCAATGCAGGGGGTGCGGATTCGATCCCTTGTCGGTGGGGGTGGGGCTGAGATCCCACATGCCTCGTGGCCAAAAACCAAAACATAAAACAGAAGTGATATTGTAGCAGACTCAATAAAGACTTTAAAAATGGTCCACATCAAAAAAAGATCTTTAAAAAATAAATAAATAGGGCTTCCCTGGTGGCGCAGTGGTTGGGAGTCCGCCTGCCGATGCAGGGGACGCGGGTTTGTGCCCCGGTCCGGGAGGATCCCACGTGCCGCGGAGCGGCTGGGCCCGTGAGCCGCGGCCGCTGCGCCTGCGCGTCCGGAGCCTGTGCTCCGCAGCGGGAGAGGCCACAACAGTGAGAGGCCCGCGTACCGCAAAAAAAATAAAAAAAGAAAAAATAAAGATAAATAAATAAAACAAAAGTCAAAAAGGAAAGGCCCTCAGGACCAAGCCAGCAGCGCTGCAGGTCCCTCCAACAGCACGACCACTGAACCCCCCCGCGGACAAGGCCCTCCCATCAGCATTCGCCCAGTAAACATTTACTCGGCATCTTCTAAGGGCCAGGCGCCACACAAGACACTAGTTTACACCCAGCACAGCCCACGTCCTTGCTGACAGCCTTCCTAAGAGTGGGTCACGGTCATTCTTTGTGGATCAGCTGTTGTTCACTGGGCCCAGCAGGAGATGAGACGGGGAACGAGGTCTCCTTCGGACCAGAGCCCGGAGCTCGCAGTGGGGAGGCCGAGGCGGCCAGCTCGCTCCCCCAGGCCAGCCCCGTACCGCAGCCACCTCGCTGTTTGGCGGGGGTTTTCCAGACTGGACCTTGGCGATGGCGCCCCTGCTGCCCAAGGTTTGGGCCCCAGGCCTCCCGCCCACGAGAACACCGCCCCCGCGCATGGGCCCCGCCGTCTTCTCCACCAGGATCTGCCTCACTCGGCCCTGCCCTACGCCCGGACCTGCTTCTGCCCATGGGGGAGGAAGGCAGCGGACCGCCTGGCGTCATGGATGGCACGAGGAGGCTCTGCCCCCAGTACACCCCGGGGGTGGGCGCCAGGGGAGGGGAGGCCCGGGTGGCAGGGACACCAAGTGGGCACCGGCACCTCTGAGCGGACTTTGCAGGGAGAGGCACCAAAGGGGAGACAGCAGGTAACCTGCCTATTGCGTGGATTTTCCCTTTTGTTAGGTGAGTCCTGGAGGGTCCTAGTGACCCCATGAGGACGGTGGCACCCGGGCTGCCTGCCTCTCATGACTCAAGGGATGACACTTACACCTTCTGCCCTGGCCACGTGCCGTGGACAGGGACACGGGAGGGCGTTTTGGAAGGTATATGGTGGTCCAGGTGGAGCTGTGGGTGGGGAAGGAGAGAAAGGGAAGGAACAGAGGCGGAAGAGACCTCCTCCTCCTGCAGGGCGTCCTGAGCTCTGGAAGCGGAGGAGTGAGCCTGTTCAGATGAGTCGAGAGGCCGGAAAGCAGCGCTGCCCGACTGCAGGGCCCTCAGAGCTCCGGAGAGCCGCCGGCCCCTGCCCACCCGCCCCTCCTACCCGGCCACGCCGCCCCCCGACTGCAGTTGGCCCCCAGCTCAGCCCTCACGCCCGCCCCGACCCACCCGTCTCGAATCCGGGTGCAACCCCTGCTCCAGAGAGGCCCACCCCAGCCTCGCTTCCTGCTGGGTCCCCTCAAAAGCCTGCCCCTCCCACCAGCCCGGCTGGTGTCCGCATGAGGATAGGGCCAGACGGACGACGTCGGAGGCCGCAGCCGGATTCCAGGGCCTGAGGTCGTGTGTCGCGAGTCCCTAACGCCCACAAGCCAACCGCCCCAACCCAGGCCTCCTGCTAAAGGCGTCCCAGACTCGGGCTCACGGCAGAGGTGCTTGGAGCCCGTGCCCCCATTTTATCGTAAAAAGTGGGACCCAGGGGGGAAAGGCGGCTCGGCCACGGTCTCAAAGAGAGGGAACAATACCCACCCCACCGGTTGTCCCCTCACGCCCGCCTCTGTCTCCCCCGAAGGTTAGGACGCAGCCGGGACCCTCCAAGAACTGAGGCGCGCGGGGCTCTGTCCGCGGTGCTGAACCGCCGCCGCCCCGCGCGCCGTCAGCCCCGCGCGGGCCTTGGCATCGCGGGCGCGGGGGGCGGGTCCATCCTTCGGCAAGGACGGGGGATAAACAGGCAGGTGCCCCGGAGCGGGAAAGCGCAGCACGCCAACCCCCACCTCTGCTCGGCACCTGGACTGGGCGTGCGCACCTGAGCGGAGACGCTGAGATACGCTCCATTGGGAGAAGTTAAAAGTGAGAAAACAGGGCTGATCTGGTGAGTCCCGGGGTTCCCAAGGGAAACTTTCTAAGAAGGGATTCACAAGAGAAATGTGGAGGACATGCAACAGGAGGACTTTCAAGGGCGTGGGGGGGATTCTGAAGGGTCCTGCCAAGAAGCTGGAGGTCAGGCGTCAGGATCTTTCAAGGTCACACGTCCAAAGTCCAGAACCCTGACCGTGACCCTTCTGGGGGGGGCGGTCCTTGGAGTCAAGTGGGCGGATGCACTGTGCATCCGTCCTCTGTTGGTGGCAAAGTAACTTCAGATTAGGTTTATGTGTCTCTGGCATAAACCCTGAGATTCGCTGGAAACATCTGGAACAACATCAGGGTTGTGTTGAAGGAAAGGGGCTGAGTCTACGCTGAGCCCCAGCCCGGAGGCCCTGCTGAGAAACCGAGAAACCATATTCCTCAGGGACCTGGTTCTCTACTGTCCCTTCACTACTGAGGTTGAGTGATGGTGGCCTGTTGCAGGGCAAACGTTCCACGTGTGTGAATGGACCACACACAAAAGAGCCATTTCAGCAGGACGCGCACAGCCTCCCGGATCTACATGGGAGCACCTGAGAGTTCTCCTGCAGGTTTGAGCCTCACAACTGAAGTCTCCCGGTGCTGAGTCCACACACAGACACACCCACACCCACACACACCACCCCTTACCCTGGAGACAGCGTCACGGCACGGATGAAGGGGGCTTTCACCCTGCTAAGCCCCTCTCGCCCAGCGTTATTCCCCCCACACACACACTGAGACGCACCCACCGAACACGGTGACACCGGCACGTAGCTCTCCCCACACAGACCCTAGGAGGGAGGCAGTTGTGGTGGTCAGTCTACCCCCTCCTAACCCTACCCTGGCTCAGACCCTCCTCTGGGAGGGAGGTCGCACCACCTGCTCGGTCTTCTGTCCCAACGTCGAGCAACATTCACCGTTCAGCAACTCCTCTTGCATCCACTTGAAATACTTCACACTTTAGGTTAATCCTATTGCCTTTCTGACATCGTGAATCATTTTTAAAGATGCGGAGAGTCTCCCACGTTGGAAGTGGGGCACGGACCCCCCCCCCCGACCCACATACACACGGAGAACCTGTGGCCACGGGTACCGACAACAAAAAAGTCCAAGGCCACAAAGGCCCCTCGGGAGGGCGTCTGATCCATTTCCAGGGACAGCACCGGCCCGGGGTCCTCTGAGGAGAAGGCCCGGAGGAGCCTATCTCCCGCCCTTGTTTCTGGGTCTGAAGCGTGAAACACCCTGGCCTCCCTTAACCCCCAAGCCCAGCCCCCCCACCGGCAATCACGTCACCAGCAACGAACACACTTCTCAGAAGCCGTATTTCTATTACAGCAGGACAAGACAGCGAAGGTGGAACTGCGCCCGATGGGACTGAGTGTGACCGCTGCACAGTTAGCCACATGTGTCATCAAGAGATGTGAACTGGGGACAGTTCATGCTCGAAAACTCATTTCCAAGAGGACCTGACATCTCCCTCTCACAGACATCCAGACGGTGCTGACATCAGTGGCAAAGCCAGGAGGAGAGGTACACGGGCTTGTGTGAGGGGGAGACCTTGGCAGGCCACGCACCACTCGCACCCCTGCACACACACTCTCTCTGCAAAGCTCCTTCTCTGCTTTTCTGGAACTTCTATCCGACACCCTCTCTTCTCCCCTTTGATCACCTGCCAGATGCCTCGGGGCCACAAGCAGGAAAGTGTAGCCTAATATCTACCCTAAGCCCCGCGCGCGCTTCAGTTCAAAGCCTGCATGCCCTAGAGCCCGTGCTCCGCAACAAGAGAAGCCACTGCAATGAGAAGCCCGCTCACCGCAATGAAGAGTAGCCCCTGCTCTCTGCAACTCGAGAAAGCCCAGGCACAGCAACAAAGACCCAATGCAGCCAAAAATAAAAAAGTAAATTTATAAAATAAGAAAAAATAATAAATTGGACTTCATCAAAAAAAACCCCAAAACAAAAAAATCCCAACCGCTGCTCTAGTCCCCCCGCTCGGGGCAGCGCCGGCCACTTCTCCCGTCCCGTCTCCACCCGTGACCCCGGCCGCGCTGGGGACACACCCGCACGCCCACCCACCATCTGAGACACCCCTGGCTCTCGAGCCGTTCTCCATCACCCCGCTCTCTAGAGGGAGGGCCAAGGAGCCTTCTCAGCCCTGTTCCTGAACTCCCGTCCCAGCCTCCGGGCGAAGAACTATAGCTTGGCCTTTGAAAACCTTGAGTGTTTTCCTGGGGCTCTGAGAAGGGGGCGGCACGGTTTTCTAGCCAATCTCCTCCTTTCACAGGGGAAGGGACAGCTACAAGGGGGAAAGTGACCAGCTGGAGGCCACCGGACAGACTGAAGGCAGAGACCGCACCGCCCGCCCCTCTACAACCCAGGCCCTGCCCCCAGCTCAGAGCTCCTCCCACAGCCCCGCCCGCAGGCGCAGTGCTGCGCAGGCGCGCCCACACCCCCGCAGTCCCTGAGGGGCCTCCCGGCCCCGGAGAAGGCCCTCCGCAGCCCATGAGTCAGGCTGGGCCCCACCACTCCCAGCTGCTGGGCGCCCCCGGCACAAACCCTTGGGGCACTGGGCAGTTTTTACTTCCTACCAATGATCCCAATCGTAACTAAGTGCCCAACTTTTGTTTACTGTCCTGCCTCCTCAGACTGTAAGCGCCCCGAGGGCAGGGACCGGTCAGCTCCGCTCCAGCAGAGCGCCTGCTCGTGGGTGGAATGAAAGAGGGAGGGAGGGAGCGGGCGGCTGGAGGGACCGGGGGCCTGGCCAGGGACACACAGGGAGGGGCTGTGAGGCCGGGGGCCCTGCTCCTCCACCAGGAGCCCTGCTTGGCTGGGGCTGGGCCCGGCTCTCCCCAGGAAGCCTCAGACCTCAGGGCGGTTGCCGACCTGGGCTGGGCCCTGTCTCCTCCCTGACCCCAGCAGCGCCCAGCTCCCAGCATCAAAAAGCTAATCCAATTTCTTGGCTGTGCTCCCCTCTGCCCCCTGCAGTGCCAGGATGGCTCTGGAACCAGGGCAGCCTCATTAAAGGGATGCCTTTTCCTCCCCGTGGCAGAGTCACACCGGGAGAGCCAGCCCTGTCCCCTCCCGTCACTCAACCCAGTGCTTTTCTGCTCACAGAGACCCGGCCACACCTCCACCTTCCTCGGCTCCGGGCGGTGGGGCTGGGCCTCAGCGCCCAGGCCTCCTTCCTGGGATCCCGAGCGCTCGGCCCCCAGGCTCTTGTTTACCCTCCCTGCACCCCTCCCTCCAGGTGGGTACAGGGAACCCAAGGGCCTGGCTCCTGACCTCCGACCCCATCACTGGGCTTGAGATGGGCCCATGTCAGTGGGCACACGGGACCACAGCCGACAGTGAAGGGGGAGCCAGGCAGCCCCGGGAGGACAGAGATGCAAGATGGTGTGCTGGCTTTTGTGCACACACACACAGGAGGTCACAAAGGTCACAAAGGGCCTTTGTGCAGGAAAGTTGCTCCCTCCGTCACTTTCCAAAAGAAGGACACGCCCGGGACACGGGGCCATCAGGTCAGACCAGAGTCGAGGTCAGGAGGAGACGCTCCACGCACACCTTCCCGCCCTCGGGGAGGGTGCTTGCAGTCCAGGGCTGACCTGGGGATGTCACCTCTGCTCCGGGAGGGGACAGGCAGGCAGCCCCAGGGGCCCCAGGCCACACACGGTGCCGCCCCGGTGCTTCAGAGGAAACCGAACCTAGGAGTGGGCGTGAGGGAGGGGCTCCGGGGAGAGAGAGCCGGAAGCCGGGCCCAGAGATGAAGCTGCGAGGCAGCCCCTCTCGCTCACGCACCCACCGCCGTCGCCGATGAGTCCGCTCTTTCTCCACAGCCGGGCAGGAAGCTGGGTTCAGGGCCATCGCCCCCCGCCTCCCCAGCGACCAGCTGCCGCTGTCACCCCCCGCCCCTGCCGGGCAGCCTGCGCTAAAGGGCACGCGGGGGCCTGGGGTGAGCTTCCGCGATTTGGCCTCCGTCCCCCTGCCTCTGCTGGGCTGCGGGGAGGGTCAGGTGCCTCCCGGGCCCCCATCCTCAGCCTCAGAGCCCCCCCCACTCCTTCGTTCATCTCTCTGTTCCCATCTCCCTAGCGCCAGGCTCACAGTTACAGCCACTGCCCTCGATGCTAAGTGCATGGCATGGGTGAATTATGCTCTCATTGCAACATTCCCTAAATGCTAAATTCCAGGGCCACAGCATCAGCCCAACTGTGGGAAGCCCTGCTAGCGCGCTCCGTGGCCTGAGGACACCCCGTCCCACTCAGAGGCACCTGGTCCCCACAGAGACCTCAGGGGAGCCTCCCCTGCCCGGCCACGGTCCTACCCCGGTCCCGGGGTGCCCAGCGATGGGGCTCATGCTTCCCAGCCTCTCGGCAGAGGGGACAGAGGGCTCCACCGTCAGAGGAAACCTGGCTCTGCGGGGCAGCCGTCCTGGGCCAGGAGCACCTGGAGGCCCAGCCCCCCCGCGCCACGCCCTGCCCTGCGGGGGTGCTCCCAGGCTGCTCCCTTCTGCCCTGGCACCTCTTAGGAGCAGGTCTTGGTCCAGCTGCACTGGGAGTGGAAGGACGGGAGCAAAGCGGGAGCCTGTGGGTGCCTCTGCCGCCCTCGCCGGCCGGGGGGGGGCAGGGCTGGGAGTCCCACGAGGATCCTGCCTTCTCAAGGCCGGACATGAAGGGGGGCAGTCAGACACCGACTAGACCCCATTTCCCTCTGCTTTCCAAGGAGCCCCTCTCTCTCCAGCAGGTCCCCACGGCCCGCGGCACGCATGCGCGCGCACGCATGCGCACACACGCATGCGCACACACGCACGCGCACACACGCGTGTACACAGGCCTGTGTCCTGCTGCTGCTGGGAGGCAGAGGAAGCCTGTAACTAGAGAATTCGTACCTTGCGGAGGCTTCTGGTGCCAAGGCAGCGCCCCACTCAGACAAGGCTACTGAGGCCGGGGCCCCGCCGCCTCTCTGGCGCACCCACCACGGCTCCCCGGCCCCTCCGGGCAGGCGCCCCTGAGGCTGCGCAAAGCCCCGGGCGAGTCCCACGAAAACCCAGCACCAGCAAAGCAGGCCGACTCAGCTTTGCCAGGGGCCACCACCTCCCCTGGAAAACGTGTGCCTCCCGTGCTCCGAGTATGAATGGCCTCACCCCCGAGGCACCGTGAGCGCGTCTATCCGGGGCTCCACAGGCGGGGCTGGTGGCAAGGGGCAGGGAGGGGAGGAGAGCCCCCAGGTTGCCCCCCTCGGTGCTGTGAGGTTTTGAACAAGTCACATAGCTGCTCTGGGCCTTTGCCTCCTCACGGTGAGACGGCACAGGGGTGGCTGTTCTGAGGACCGCAGTGGCGAGAGGTGCAGAGGCTTCACCACGGGGGACGGACTGCGGGAGGGGAGGGCTTGACGAAGCAGCGGGCTGGCACCCAGCTCCGTGTCCCCCGGGCCACGCCGGCCACTGTGCCTCTGCCCACGGTGAACGCTGAGCTCCAAGGCCCCGGACGGGTAGCCAGAGATGAGCCTGCCCCGACTTCACAAGAGCAGCCGGCCTCCCCTTCGTCTTCTTTTGCCCGACCCCCAGTCTGGGGGCTGCCCGGTAGCGCCAAACCCTCTGAGGTTCAGTAACCATTATAATGGCCCCAGAAACTCGTACCCCACTTTCCTAAGTGGCCAGGTCTGGAAGGGGCATAGCCTCCAACCTCCAGACCCTGGTGTTCGGTCAGAAGGTGAGGAACTCTGGTGGAGAGTATCCGGGGAGGGGGCTTTCAGGACACCTCTGCGTCCCCTGCACTTGGGGATCCTTCTTGGTGTGGAACTTTGGACCACTGGCGGAAGTTCAGACGTCTTTCGGGGAGGGGCTGGTGGCCAGGGGTTCCCTGCAGTCCAGACTCGCAATGCCTGGCCAGGGTCCAGATTTACCCATCACTCTGGCCACTACCCTGCACTCTCAGTTGCAGGGATGAAAATGAAGAATTCTGGGACAAATCTTTGCCCCAAATTAAGCTTTGGTAAGACACGGCTGGGGAGGCCTAAATAGCTGCCTGAAAGTCATAGAGAGATGAAACGCTGCAAGAGCGCCCGAGGAAACTATAGCTGCTCCTTCCCTTGAGTTTTTAAGAAAAGCCAAGGGGGAAGTGCCCAGTCCAGCTGCGGAACCCAGAAGGAGCCATCTGTGCGCTAGGAGGCAGCACAATCATGATAAGAGCGCTTCCCCGGCGCTCCCGGCGCTGTGCGCTGCTCCAAGCACGTTCCTGGAATTAATTCATTTAATCCTCACCAAGAACCTGTGTCACACGTGCGAGTTTTATCTCCATTCTACTGATGGGGAGACTGAGAAACAGAGTCTGGTTAACTTGCCCACAGCCGGGGAGAGGGGCGGAGCCCGGGGAGCGCAGGCGACCTGGCTCCAGTCACCACCGGCCTCAAATACACATGCACGCTGTGACACACCTCCAGGAAGCCACGTAGTTCAGCGCGGGCTTCCTGCTCACTGGGAACGCAGGACTGGACCCCAGCTCCTCTGACCCAGCGGGTGACGGATATCAACCCGCTGTCTGTGCAGTGATTGTTCACGTAGGGAATTTAGAATTTTCTGTGTCCAGTGGGCTATGTTACCAGTTACCAGTTACTGAGTGCTTACTACCCTGCCGGGTGAGTGTCATCACCTCTGGTTTATAGATGAAGCTCACCAGACCTGGTCAGGTTAGCCCATCATATGCTCTCCAAGCATCCTGTACGCTCGCCTAACACCTGTCACAGTTGTGATTAATTACCTATGTAATTATCTGTTTAATGGTGTTACTCACCGGACCGTAAGTGCCATGAAGGCAGGAACCAGGTCTGTTTGGTTCCCACTGAATCGCCACTGCCTAGCATACGCCTGGCAGACATCAGACTCTCAAAAACTAACGGCTGAGTGATGCAGAACCTGACCCTCAGAGCAGCTAAGTAACTTGCCTCGGCCCCAAGGAATGCAAAATCCAAAATGCCAGGGATTCCGTCTGCTGTGCCTGGAACAGAGCCTGGCACATCGTAGGGCTCACCAACAAGCACTTGTCGAATTAATAAAGTCACACTCTGTAATGAGTGGTCAGGGGATTTGAACCCAGGCCTGCAGGGCTCCCAGCCTCTACGCTTCGCTGCTTCCTACGTCAACCGCACCTCCCCCACACCGAGTGAGCACCTGCTACTTTCCCTCGGGCTGCCATTCCGGTTCTGAAAGAGTGTCCCCATCACCCTGGACCCTGTGTTGTCTGGCTCAAGAAAAGCGAGAGCCCAGCTTCAGCTAGAACCTACATCAGGAAAGTCCAACTACCCAACCGCAGCGCCAGGTGAAACAGCTCCTCCTCATCCACAGCCTTGGACCACCCATGAGGACGCTCTGTCCAGGGAGGGGGTGGCGAGCCCCACTGCCCCAGCTCAGGGGCCCCAGCCCCCTCCCCCTCCATCCCCACCGTCCCCATACCTGCTCCCAGCCCGTACACCTGCCGCCCTCTGCCTGAGGAGACCCAGCTGAGCGCCCGGTGGGAGACAGAGGGGCCAGTAGAGGTCACACTTGCCTGGGACTGGGGAATATTGATTGGCTTGGAGAGGGCAGGGAAGAGGCTTCTGCAGGTCTCTGCTGTGCCAGGGACAGCCCTGTGGCATCTGCCTGGAAGCCGCCTGAGGGCGAAAGGGAGGCTGCCCTCCGGCTGCAGTGCAAAGTCAGGAGAGCCCAGCCCAGCTCCAGAAAGGGTCTCCCTGCCCCTGGCAGACCCTGCCAGGTCTGCAACTAGAGGCACGCTTTGCCCAGGGATAAAACCAACACCAGTTATGAGATGAAGCCAGTTGCAAGCTCTTCTGTAGGGAAAGGGCAACGTTTACAAACACTAACACCTCTCTCTTGCCCTGGTCCCGATTGGTGAGTAGCAGGTCCCAAAGCTGAAAAAATGAAAATTGTATTTGCGTAATATCCCCCCCCCAACCTAAAAACTGTCGCCTGGACTGCTGAACAAAACAGACTCTCAGTACAGTAGGCTGGGCTCTACTTCCTGGGGACGGAGGGCCAGGTCCACGTAGGGCTAGACGTGGAACGCTTACCTCTGCGTCAGCTCCTCCTTGGACAAGGCAGGGAGAGGAAGGGGCGAGTCTCAAGCCCTAGAGGTGCCCAGAAAAAGCCAGGCCCCCCAGGGTCATCTGTCCAAGAGCCAACAGGGCAGGGGAAGTTCACCCGCTACCTGGGGTGAGGACCCAGGTAGCACCGGTCATTCCCTGGGGACGTGGAGAGGAGAAGGGCTGGGGCCAGGCTCTCTGGGCCAGGCTGCAGCGTGCCTGGCCAGGACCCCTGGCGCTGACTCACCCCCAGAGCCCAGACACAGGCTGCAGCCTGCAGTGCCTCTGAGGCCGCTGCTCGCCAGGACGCCAGGCACGTCCCACTGCATCAGAGCTGCCCTGCCCCTCCCACCGGCCCCTGTGCCTGGGTTTCAGGGGCACTGGGAACGGCTCTTTGGCTTCTCTGGTGGTAACAGAGATGCTTCTAGCAGCCTGGAGACTGGACTTGTCGGACCTAAGCAGGGGGAGGTGGCTTGGGAGGATGAAGGCTGCCCTGTTCTTGCGGTCACACCCTCTGATGAAGCGCCCAGGTTACGGGGAGCTGGATGGGTGGGTCGAGGACCATCTATTATACATGGGAGCCTCCCCCAGGGCCAAAGCAGGGGTGGGGTGGGAGGAGGGGGGAGGGACCCCAGCTCTCCAGGTCAGACCCTAGCCCACCCTCCTGTCTTTCTGGGTACCCCAGATCCTGTGCCCACCCCACTCCAATCCGGGCAGCCCTCTCTCCCCACTGCGGTACCCCTCCTGGGCCACCACCTCCTCTGTCCTTGTGCCGCTTTCTCTGGGCCACCACAGGAGAAAGCGGCGGGCGAGTACTTAATCCTCTACCCTAACAGCGGAGGGGGGAGGATGCTGCAGAGGGGAGAGATGGGGCTTTGGTGGCCCCCCTCACACACACACACCATGGGCTGGGGGTGTCCTGGAGGCACCTGTGGAATGTGGGAATGAAAAGGGGGAAGGAGAAACGATAAATCACCTATCTTTTTAGTCAAAAAATAACCACCCGGTGTCCTGAGACGGGGAGGGAATAGAGGCAGGGGAAGGGGGAACCCCAAGCGGGAGAGTAAATGAGGGAGCCCAGGAAGCAGGTGGGTCTGGGCGCCCAGCGGGGGCGGAGGGCTGCCGCGGGACGGGACGTCCTAGGTCTGCTGAGTCATGAGATTTGGAGGAGGTGAGGGGCGCCTCCATCCCCCTCGCGGCCCTGTCCCAGCTCCTCCGGACCCTCACTTCCAGACAATCCCCGTACTTTGCCTCCTCACCTTCTCCCCATCCAGGGTCTCGGCCTCCCGGAGCTCTAGGACCCTCCCTGCCACCACCCCCCCACGACGGCGGCGCCGGCGGTTCCCGAAGCTTGAGGCGGGGGCAAGAGAACCTCCGTTGGAGACGGCTCAGGCGGCAGGGGTGGGCGAGACGCGAGTGGGGGGCGTCCCGGAGACGCGGCAAGGGCGGGGGGCGCAGAGGCCGGGGGTTCAGGGGTCGTCGGCCGCCCCTTCGCCCTGCGGCTCGCCCCGGGGTGCCCAGGGCAGAAAGCTGCCCCCTCCTCCCGCCCCAAACCGGCAGAGCAGCCGACTCCTCGCCGCTCGGGTCCAGCTCCCCAAATGAAGCTTCATCTGGACGCGTGCAAACTCCCCCCAAAGGACGGTGCGGGCGCCAGGCCCCCTTGGCCTCAAAGTTCCCCGACCCCACCCACCGCAGGGAGCAGACCCCACCCGAGGCCCCTCGGCTCAGTAGCAGAAACTTCGGAGGTGGAGGTAGGTGCCCCCCACGGCGCAGGGGTACGACTCACCGGGGTGGCCAGCCAGGAGAGCCCCGGGTCCCCGAAGTGTGGGTCGGCGGGCTGCAGACGACGGCCGAGGGGTCGTTCGCTCCCGGCCCGGAGTCGCGCTGCGCCCCGGCCCCAACTCGGCCCGAGTGTCTTTTGCCGCAAGACTTGCTGAGCTTGCAGCCTGCGCCGCGGCTGGGGAGGCGCGCGACCCGTGGTGCGCGCTGCAGTGCGGGGAGGAGGCTGGGGGCGGGGTCGGAGGAGGGGGCGGGGTCCGAGGAGGAGACGGAGATCTGCCGGGAGGGGGCGGGGTCCGGGAGGAGCGGCAGGGGACGAGGAGGGGCGGGGCGGGCTGGAGGAGGGGCGGGGGGAGGGCCTGCCCTGAGCAGAGCCGGGTCCCCCTTCGCGCAGCCCCTCCGGGCTCTCAGCGCCCCCCCCACTTCCTGCTCAAGGTCACGGCTGCTGCTCAGGGTCAGGAAGAGTCGAACCGGAACCGGGTCTCGTAGCCCCCGCCCGAGATGGGCTGTCTCTCTCGGGCCAGCTCCTGCTCCGCAGCCTCCCCAGCCCACTGCAGCTTGAGGCTCCATGGCTGGCCTCAGGAGCCCCGTGGCCATTTGGGATCTCTGAGCCCCTCTCCTCTCCGTCCTCCTCCTCCTCCTCCTAAGGCCACCTCTACCTGTAGTTGTCACCTGGAGGGAGGGGTTTCTGAGCCTAAAGGGCAGGTGAGAGGACAGGGCGGGAGGGGCGGAGGAGGACCTAGAAGGAGTGGAGATGAGCGATTCCACATGACAGGGCTTTCCACACGCGCTGGCCTCTCAGTGCTGAGGACAGCCCTCTAGGTGGGTATGAGGGCGGTTCGCAGGGAGGAAGCGGCCCCCCATGGTACTTTGGCCGAGGAGCCGCGGACTGTCCGTGGTGGAGAGAAGGGCAGGGCTGGCAGGCACCAAGTGGAGCTCTTCCTTCCGGGGCAGCGCGAGGAGGGACACAGCGCCAGGAGCTCCTGGCAGCACGGTGCGACTATCTGAATATTCACGAGCTCATTTCGGTCAACTTTACAGCAGGACTGCAGCACCTGCCTCTCCCAGGGATGCCCAGAGAGGTTCCCGCCAGAATGCGCCTGACCGGACGCCAGTCCTCAGGACACACTGAGTGCGGGCTGGAATATACCGCAGTAGGAGGGACGCAAGAGGAAGTAAGCTTTGTGGAGGGGGAGGGGAGAGGCGGGGAGAGAAGCGGCCTTTTCCAGATCACGTGGCCGATAAGACGAGGTAGAACATGGAGGCCATCCCAGCCAGCTCGCCTCAAGGGGATGGAAGGCCTGGGGGACCCTACATGAAACTGAAGTTGTGCCCGCCCAAGGCCTGGAGGTCACCCCCACTCACCGGGCAAGGGGCAGAGGACGAAGCCGGGAGTGGAGTCTGAACCCGCGACCACGAGGGAGGGTGTCATCAGGCTACCCACCTCAGCCAGCGCATCCCAGGACCCGCTGCTTCCCTAAAGGGCTCGGGTTACTCCTTCCTGCGCCCCCCAACTGACGGTGAATCTGCAGGACGCAAGCCAGAGGGAGGGCTGCAGTCTTCTGGCACAGAACCCGGCCAAGCCAACTGGGCCACCTGGCCACCCACCACCACTCCACTCAAAACCTGTGTCGCCTCCTGGCCCCGCATCTGTTAAATGAGCCCGGGGACCCTGGGGAGAGGGAGCCAGCCCGCCTCCCAGACTATTTAGAGTCAAGGCTGTGGTCAATCTAGTTAAACGAAAAAGGTGGTGTCCCTGGCCACGGCCTCCACATTCTTTTACTTCGTCAGGACCAGCGGTGTCGGCTACAAACCTGACTGGGAGCTCAGCACCCCTGGCGTCCATTCCCCCGGGGCTCAGGGGCTAGAAAAGGGTGGGAGGGACGTCCACCACCCACCGCCAGTTATTCGATACCTCCTTTCCAACTGTCTGTCCTTTGAAAGAAGAGTCCGTGGTCGTCCTAGACCACCGTCTCTGAACTGCCGCTCAGCTAGGCCACCAAGGCAATCCCTCTGTCTCCTTGCAGTACCATTTGAACCCACGAAGGTGGGGGAGGGCTGCCTAGCTCTCAGAGGACTTCTGAGAGTTCTCCAGGGAGAAAGAGTCCATAAGCCCCGGTTACGCGGCTTCTCCGCGTAAGCACTTGTTTCTACCGAACAAGTGCTTCCTGCTGTTTCATTTCTGCTTGTTCCCAGGTTGGAGACAGAGCACAGAGGGAACAGCAGCATCTCCCCCATCACAGCTCTCCCCGGGGACCCAGGCTCCCTGTCCCTCCACCCACCCGCCGGCCGCTGATCTGCTTAAATAACCCCTTTCGCCCGTCTTCTTCTCTTACAGGTCTGCTGGCACTTGGACTGCTCCCGCCCTCTGTTCTGGTGATGTCTTTGTCCTCACGAAGCTGTCAAAGCTCTGCTGTTGCCAGTAGAGCGGATAGCACAGAGCCAGAGCCGCCGTCACACCGCAGGCCGGGGGCAGCTCCTGGGCCCTGCTTTCTCTTGACACCTCTCCCAGCCCTGTCCTTCCCATCCTCCCGCAGCATGTCCCCCCCTCCCACCCATCCTGTCACTCGCTGGAGCAGTTTGCAGTTCCTGACAATTCGGCAGACCTTGGTGAAGCTCTCCACTGAGACACCTGCTTCCCTGCTTGTGAGAGAGTGAAGGCTTTTAAAGCTTCTGTGCAATTCCTACCACTCAGGTCTTGGTGACCTTCATCTAATCTGATTTCGCAGACAGACCAAGCTTAAATGTATTTTGAATTTAGTTACACCAATATATTTCACGCTAAAGTCCACTTAATTTTAGCTATTGCATAAAAATGCTTTTAATACAGAAAACATTCATTAGATGGGACCAAAAAATGAAACATGGATAAAGTTAAATATACAATTCACATAATATCTTACGTTTAAAAAAAAAAAAACAAAACAAAACCCCAAAACCGGTCTCTAAACAGCCAGTGAAGGTCAACTCCTCCAGGAAGCTGATTAAGTGAACTATAATTGTTTATTCCCCATGCAATGAACAAAATAAAAACAATTCTTAAAAGTGAGTCCAATAAAACTTTTAAACTACTACAGAATGGGGAGGGTGGAGGAGGACTTATCTCTAATTTCACACTGCCAGAGAGGGGGCATCTTAAGGTTTTCAGGACCATACCTGGCATAGAGAAGAAATTAACTAAGTCACAAAGATAATGATCTCAGATTTTCATCAGATCGAAGGACCCAGTGAACATCAAGGGGCCTTCCTCTTTTCACATTCTTCCATCCCCTAACTTGGCTGAAAGTGAACGTGATTTCTTTCTCAAAGGGAGTAGTTTTGAACACCGGATTTTATCACTGTATTTCCTCCTTCCTCCGTGAAGCTCCAGTCAGTCCTGTGTCCCAGGTAAATCCTCTGAGCCCGGGTTCTCACTCCCCCAGGAGAGGAGAGTTTCTCCTGGACTAGGCTGCCCCTTCCCCAGACCTCCCAGCGGCCCTCTTCCAAGGAATCCATAAATGCAGGAGGGGCTATGCAGGAGGGGCTCTGCGCAGAGAGGCGTGCCCCCCAGCGTGTGCAGGGTGCGTGCTGCGAGCTGGAAACCACAGCAGGCACGACGACTCTTCTTTCCCAGGGCAACCATGGCTCTCACGACACCGACCATCGGGGGGGTGAAAAGCAAATCAGTTGAGACACTTTCTGAATAATCCACCCGGGCCCTTTACCACGCCCACGCGCAGGAACCCTGTATGCATTGAGGTCGCGTCTCAGAGCGGCCTGGTGGGGCCCGGCGAGGTGAGCACCGGAAGCCAGAAGAGAGGACAGCAGGGGGAGAGGCCTTGATGGACACACGGCCGGCGTGGGTGTCCCAGGGCCACCAGCCACCCTTCTCCGGGCCTCGGGTGCAAATCTGGAGCCAAACCCCGACTTCAGCCTCATTTGCGTGCCTCACCTTGTCCAGAGCTCCCCCGTCACCGAGAGTGTTGTCTATCAGGCACCCGCTGGGGACTGGCGGCACGGAAGCCAACACTTGCACGCCGCCCAGGGCTCATGGCCTACTTAGGGAAGACGGCAGAAACCACGTGCACCAACTGGAACCCGAGAGAGACCCCCAGAGGACCCCCAAGGGTCCTGCAGTGACTGACCAAGTGACTCTCCAGTGCCTCCAGGCCAGATGGCAGCAGCAGGTCAAGGTGGACAGGAGAACTGGAGGGTCGGACAGGAAGCCGCGTGGCCAGGGGCGCGTCTCCTAACGCTCTGAAGCTCAGCCCCCCAGTCTGTCGGATGGAGACTCTAGCACCTACCGAGGCACTGCTGTCACCACTGAGAATGGACTTCAGAAACCCTGAGCAGGACCTCGACGGCAAGCAGCTACTGTTCCGACGCTTTAGGGACAGGAAATTAGCCCCGCTGGGGGCCACGTATGCTGGGACTGGAGGGTCGTGCAAGGTCAGACGCGAGGGCAAGGCCACGGTGGCCGGGCTCTAGACCAGGCTGCTAGGATTTTCTTCAGAAGCAAACGGAGACCACCGAAGGCGTCTACCCGTAGGAGGAACCTGGCCAAGTTTGTGGTTTAGAAAAGCCACACATCAGGTGCTCAGAGGCCCAGGCTTGTCCCCTCCCCTGCTGGCTTCTCAAAGGGGGCCGCATGCGTGGTGCCAGCCAGTTTGGGTTCTGAAGCCTAGCCGCCTGGGTTCAAATCTCAGCTTGCCTCTCACAGGCCTGGGTCCTTAGCAAGTGAGTTCACTTCATGGAATGAGGGGAGGATCGATGGAGGGGGTCCAAACACCCGGCCCAGAGGGGGCTCCATCGGAGCCGGGGGCTATGTCGTTAGTGTGCGTGTGTGTGCATGTAAGCTCACAAGCAGCACCGTCTGGTGGGTCCTTTACCTGGGCTGTGGGTTTCTGCCCAGATAAGGCCCCGCTACCACAGAGCCCTTGCTTCAGGCTGGGCCAGTCAGGCCCGTCACCCGGAAGCCATGGCCCTCCTATCACTAAAGGCCTTGTTTCCTCGCGCTGACTTGCTCTCGTTGCCAGGATCTCAATGGCTATTCCTGGCCTCTGTCCCGAGTGACGTGCCTTTGCCCACCCCAGGAGCCCCGAAGGGCAGGGTGCCGGCACACAGGCCTGCATCCTGAGGCAGCGGATACCCAGACCTTAACGAGGCAGCTGACATGCATTTCCAACTTGACTGAATTAACCAAACCAGTTTAAGGGGAAGAGAAAAAAAAAAAAGGTCACTCAGTTCTCTAAAAGGAAGGCTTCTGTAAGCTGCACCCTACTGGTGGTGGGAGAAAACCCACAGCCCTTAAGGGAATCAGAAACTTTGCTGTGGAGTTTTTAGGAATTCTTTATTGCTCTGGGGAGCCACACATCCCAAACGTTAGGCTCAAGGATACACAAAGACCTTCCACCTTGTTTGTACGGGTTCAGACTCTTGAACTAGACTGTCTGGGTTTGAATCCTGGCTCCTCTATACCAGCTGGATGGCCTTCAGCCTTAACCTCTCTGAAATCCAGAGGCCCACCTATGAAATGGGTACGAGAGTACCGACCTCACTGGGAGGCTGCGGAGATTGAGTCACTTTATGCAAGGCTTTCAGAGAGTGCCCAGCAGGTATTAAGGGTTGTGTCGGCTTTTACTATTTCTCATCGTTGTTCGCCCCACACATACATCTTGTTCTGGCCACACCGGGCATCCCTGAAGGTGTCTTCTCTACTCACATGAGCAGAGTTTGTACCCAAGGGTCCCACTTGGAGGCAAGGCCTGTCCCTTCCCCAGAACAACGTGTGGTCAACATCTCTGATTCCCTTAGGTGGAAACCGGGTGGGAACTGGGTTGGGGTGGGGGGAGAGGCAAGTGGGCCAGGCCTGCATCCTCAGCACGGCCACACAGCCGGTTTGTGGTGAGATAACCCAAGGGCAGCTCTTCTTTGACCCCGTCACAGTTGTGATGCCCATGAGAGCAAGAAGCCCCAAAAATCTGTTTCCTCAGGCCCCTCCCCCACTGGACTTCAGCTCCCGGGGACAGCGACCGCGTTCTGTGGGCCCCGAATCTGCAAGATTCGCGCGGGGCACCGAACTGGGACCAGCAGCAGCTCGGGTAGGAGGCCTGACTGCCCACCTGAAGTCCACGACTCAGTCTCCCCTAAACGGAGCGGAACCTCTAAAGAGCTCCACGGTGCAGGCGCGGGCGCAGGGGCAGGACGGAGAGGCCCAGGCAGGGTGCCAGCAGGGGCCGCAGAGGGCCGGCTCAGGGACCTGGCAGGAAAGCAGCCCGGCGCCGGCCCTCTGCTGCCCTCTGCCGCCTGCGAGACACTCCTGCAGGCTTGTCCTGAGGGCCACCCGACTGTGTCAGCGCACTCAGGGACTGCGGTCCGCTAAGGGCACAACTTGGCATCAAAATTCCAGCCGTGGCCGCACACCCAAGGGGGAACGTCAGCTCCGGAGTGGGGGCGATGCCTAAGAACGGCACCCGGCCGCCGTAAAGCGCTGTGCTGTGCTGCAGTCTCGGCACAGTGGGAAGGCCTGGCTGCGTTACTTCTAGGACCCGGGCTTGGGGTCCGGCTCGTGAGTGCCCCCGCGGTCCTGCTCAAGCCGCAGCCCGGTGACGCTTGCTGGGTCTCAGTCTCGAAGGCGCTCGGGTCCCGAGCCAGCAGGGAGGCTCCCAGTCCACATGGCTCAGTCCTCTGCCGGCCCAGCCTCTCCTGTGGTCATCCCGTAAACTGGGATCCCCGCAGCGGGGGCCTCTGTCCCCACTCCCTCCCTTCCCACTTTCCAAAGGCGGAAATTGGGGAAGACGGCATGCGAGGCAGGGCTGGAGCCTTGGTAACGTCGAAGGCGGCCAGAGACTGCCTGAGCCACTCTGCTCCTCTCCTGGCCGATCCGACCAGGGAAACCTCCGCCCGCGCCCACAAGCAGGGCTCCGGGGGCAGACAGAGCCTTGGGTGGCGGTAGGGCCTCGCGGAACCGAGAGCCCCGTTCCCAGGCCCGCTGCCTCATTCGCACCTCTGTCTGCCTTGCTTTCTGGGCACTGCTTGCCCTTAATGCGGCAGGAAGTGCCTGTAACTTGCTCACTCTTGCTCCTTGAGAAGTTTCTTGGAGGGCTGGGGGTGGGGGTGGGGGTGGGGGAATGAAGAGAGCAGGAAACGGGCCGGGCACCCACGTCCACTACGACCTCAGCTAGTCAATGTCCCGAGCACAAGGTTGGGAGGCCCCTGCCCAACAGACCCTGGCCTCACGGGGGACACGCAGAGGCACAGTAAGGCAAAGCACCGTCACGGACACACCGCTGTCCTTGATATCTGTGGGGAAAAGGAAACTTAGTGAGGAATTCGGGGGGCGGCTAGATTTCAAGGAATCTCTGTAACGTAAAAGGCCCTCACAACCAGGGCGCAAAGGCACAGATGACCCATCGATAGCAGTGACCTAGATCCCACACTCGCCCTTCTAGTCCCTGCTGTCGAGGAGCAGCAAACGGTGGGGCACGGGCAGAGGGGTGCAGCAGGCTCCCCGCCTCGGGCAGGGCACTCAGATCTTTGAGAGCCCGGAGGCTGGCTCTCACTTAAGAGCAGGCGTAGAGCCAGACCAGGTTCACCTGATTCCAAAGCCCTCGCTCCTAGGCCTGCCGCCCCTCAGCTCTCACAGCCGAGACAGGGATGCTCGCCACCTGCGCTGAGAACAGAAGCCCCGGTGGGCTGCACCCAGCTGGCAGGTCAGGACAGCCCCGACCAGAGGACCCCGAGCTGTCTCCCAGGAGCTTACGAAGTCTTGCAAGAGCTGGACCCGGCAGCTGTGAACACGGCAGACGCCCGACTGGCCGACGGCAGCTTCTCCCCGGCTCGGGTCTTCCTTGGCCCGAAGTCGGCCTCTTCCGGTCTCCCCTGTTCCTAGTTGCCCACGAGTCAGTCTGTTGTAGCCATTATGTTTTGATTATTACATAAACCTATGAGTGTGAAGACTTGTTTTTATAAAAACTAGACTGAGTTGCTTTAAAAAGTTGCTGTTAAATTAGGTACAGGTGAAAACTCTAACAAAAGATTGGAGAAGATAAGTATCTTGAATTCTAAAGTCAAATTCCTTCACAATGTCTAAATTCTTTATCCATTTTAAAGGAAGCAGAAACTGAAAATCATAGACAATGCATGTGATTACTGTGAAGAAAAGCCCTTGCCTCTCCAAACTAATTTTTCTCAGTTTTAGTTTCTTAAGTGGATGGACATACAACTTCGGTAAGCATGTCTTTTTTCATCCGTTAACTGACTTTTTTTTTTTTTTTTGGTACACGGGCCTCTCACCGCTGTGGCCTCTCCCGTTGCGGAGCACAGGCTCTGGACGTGCAGGCTCATCGACCATGGCTCACGGGCCCAGCCGCTTCGCGGCATGTGGGATCTTCCCGGACCGGGGCACGAACCCATGTCCCCTGCCTCAGCAGGCGGACTCTCCACCACTGCGCCACCAGGGAAGCCCCGTTAACTGACTTTCTGATGAACTGTCCAACGACCTGCTCCGGCCCTGTGCAGAAGGGGCCTCTTCTGTGTATGTTCCTACCAGGATCACGGGCAGACAGGAGCCAGTGCGTTTGAACCCGCCCTCCCCCCGACCCCAACATCCGGCTACGGGAGCTTGCAGGAGCCCCACATTTTCCTGCGAAGAGAGGTTGTCTTGGGCATTTCTTTTCAATAGAGCAAAAAACCTTGTCCCCTAAGAAAGGCCATTTTACGTTTCTCTGTGTCCCATTCAAGGGAAACAGAAAGAGGAGTCCTTTGGCCCCCACTCACCTGCAGCAGCTCCGATGACCTCGCAATCCCATTCCTCCATCCAGCGCAGCGGGTCCTCCTGAAAGTAAGAGCGCGTCGCTCGCAACCCTTCATCCTAGTCCAAGCAGCCCAGAACAGAAGAGGGGGCCGGGTCACATCTAAAGGCTCCACCCTAACTGATAAAAAGGTGAAGATGTATTCCTATGTAAGCAATTTTGAAACATGAAAATGTTTACAAAAATTTGGAACAAGTGAAAGGTACACTTTACAGATGGACTCATTATGCTTTGGAAGTGGATTTATGACGGTACAACTTCATACGAGGTCTTGTCCAGGAAGCTTCTCTGTCCCACAGAACCACCCAGAGAAGTCAAGGGCCTCAAAGGAGCCACGTGCTGGGCTGGAGAGGGCCGAAGATGGGCGCCATCACCCTGGTGCTCAAGGAAAGGCACTGGGCTCTTCATCTTTTTCCTCAGCTCTTCCTCCCAACAGGCGAAGTCCAGCAGAAAGGAACTGTGTTGTCTGCATCTTTACGCTGAGGAAGGACCATTCTAACAGGCCAACGCGCAGCACAGACTGGGCACAGGTACTGAACGCAACAGGCAACGACGGTTAAAATCCCTGCTGGGCCGTTCGTTCCGCCTCCTGTCCCAGGTACATGGCATTGACAGTCCACCCCAGTCTGCGTCACGTGGCAGGAACCCCAAGTGGGGCCGAGCCCAGAAAAACACCCCCAGGCGTGAAGGCCGAAAGCGGGTCTCCGTCAAGAGGGCGGTGAGACTAAAGGAGCGGCGGGGACCCGTGTTGAGAGCCCAACCAGAGGAACAGGGGAGCCGGGCTTCGGCCCTCTGGGAGACACCCACCCTGTCCACAGGCTTACCCCTGCCCAGGGACCCATGCTTCCGGCGAAGACCCCAAGTCTCACGAACACCTCTGCCTCTCGTTACTAGAGCGTGCAGGCAGAACAAAGCGGGTTTCTACCAACTGCCACGACCTCAGGTGGCATCTCTGGCTTCAGGTTCACTCTGAGAAGGGTAAACGAGCCCCCCTCCCAGGACGCTGAAATGAAGCGGTAAAGAAGCGGACCTTCCTTTTACAGTGCGTCCAGATCCCAGTCTTCCTCCAGGATAGAGACGACACACAGGCAAGCCCTTTGCGCTCGTGAGAAATCCTACGGCCTGATTTGGGAGGAAAAACAAACACAGCAGTCACGGCGCTGAGGCGGGGGCACCAGATTCTTTCTTCACCCACGTGCCCTCCTGGCTTAGGCTCCAATCTCACTCAGCCCTTTCTTCCTCACACCTCACGCAGCTGCAAGACCCGGGACGGAACGGTGTCAGCTTGCGCGTGTTACCGTCTCGCGCGTGTTACCGTCTCGCGCGTGTTACCGTCTCGCGCGAGTCGCCTCGCACGAGCACACTTTGTAGAAAACACACCCACTCCGGGGTCTCAGTGAGTCCCTCACAGAAGGCGTCCATCGGGGGGTCCAGGCTTCGCGTCGTGCTGGCATGCAGGCAGGATGGAGGCTCCAGGAGAGCCGTCGTCATTCACTAGCAAGATAACTGCTGGCACGTGACAGGCCTTTAACTTCAGTACCGTCGTGTGTGACAGACCGTGGCCCCACCTGGGGGGGAGGTGGTTTACATACACACTCCCGCCCACCCCCCCCACCCCCCACCCGGGGCAGAGACTCCTCAGCACAAGAGTGCTGCTGTCAGGGACTGCGAACAACCCTCCAGGTGAAGAAGAAAAGCTCGTGGGGCAGGGGAGGTGCACACCAGACGGGCAGAAGCTCCCTCCAGGAGCAAAGTTCCCTTTAAGCTTATGTTCTCCGTGGAACTGGGAGAGTCAGCACCGCGCCCCGATGTCGGGGAGTCCAAGAGCCGGGGTGCTTCAAAAGACCAGAAACCAGCAGAGATCGGCACGACACTGTCAATCAGCTACACGTCAGTGAGAAAGACAAAGGCCCAACCACTGCCGCTCCAGATGGGACTCTGGAGATCGTCCTTCTCCACCGGCCCCAGAAGCCCATCAGACAAGGAGAAATATGACAACTCTGGGAGAACTGCAGACGATTCGAAGTCATTCTTAAAGAGATTTAATTATCTGAATTGCATAAAAGGGGGCAGTACACATTTAAATCTCTGCTACATCACAAACTGCTGTTTTTGTTGTTTTATTAAAGACCCACTGTTTCTACCCATCTTCAGGTTTATGGCTATAGAATGGAGGGAAAACAGGTATTATTAGCAACAGGATAGCAAACAGCAAGCAAGAGTCTGTTCACCAGAATGTCTTCTCCACTGCAGAACAGAGTCCTTTAAAAAGAAAAGGCAGGGAAAGGCTGTGGGCCATCCATGACCAGTAACAACAGTGAGAGAGAGCGAGAGAGAGAGCAAGGAAAGCGAGAGGGCAAAGCCTGGGTGTTTCCAAGTGTTTCCTCGACCCACACCCTCCTAGCTCTCTGTGAGGGTGCACTCTCCTTACACCTCCCCTTCTGACACCTCAACCCTAAACCAAGTTTCCCTGTCAAGTCAAACATAATAAAGACATCGTTCCCACAAGGAGGGCCGATCTGAGCACGGGAACGATTTGCCAACATTCTGAGAAAGCTTGTTTAAAAAGAGCATGGCTTTAAAGACAGGTTCTATTCCTTGAAGACGGGAGGAAAGGGGGGTCTTTGTTAGTGGGGATTGGAGGCATATGGCCCACCGAACAGAGCAGGATACAAAAGAATCCCTTAATGTCTGCAGGCTACCGTCCGCCGCTACTGTAGCCTGGCTGGGCAGGGGCAAAAGCAGGCAACCCCTCCGCTCTTCAAAGCCCCAGCTGGAGGGGCAGAGGCAGATGTAAGCTGGTGGCTCTAAATAACCAGCATTTAGGGTTATATTAGGACCAAGGGTTTATTCCACAACATAAACTGCAACATTTGATACAAGCTACCAAAAAAAAAAAAAAAACAGGCGAGGAGGGAAGGAGCAAGGAGAAAGCCAAAATACAGCTGTGGCAGGTACTTACAGAGCAGCCTCTTTTCTATGTCACTAGGTCACCAGTGACACTAGAAACTAGACGTTTGCATTCTGACATCAACCAGATGCTAAAGCACCAACACACTGTTTGGAAGTTTGTTTTGTTTTAATTCCAGCCACTGAAACCAACATGGAAGTTATTGCTTAGATAAATAAACCTAGTCTACCAGGAAAAAAGAAAAGTGGATAAAAGAAACAAACAAAAACCCCAAAAGTGAAAAACTTAAGCTCCCCAATATGGTAACAGAGTAAACAAGAGAGAAATCCCTCAAATGAGGATTTACTGGAATTTCTGGTGCTCTTCTGGGCACTGAAACTGAGTTGGACTCTTAAGCCGGTAAATCCCAGAAAGAGGTAAGATTTTAATGCTGTACATGAAAAGGTGCAAGCTCCAATCCTTCCACATTGGTGGGAACCCCTGCAAAAAACAGTCAGCATTTCAAACCTCAACAATCACAAACAGCTCTTAAGGAAAAAAATACAAAAAGTGTCAAAAAATTTTTTTAGTCATTTTTTTCTTTTTTTCAAAGAGTTCTGGAAAAATGATCCCGTAAGGAATAGAAATAGCACCGTTCACAGGCTGGTCTGAACGCCAGTCCTGCAGCTTTGCTGCGACACTGGAGGAGTCCTCTGGCCGAGTCCTGAATTACAGTTAGGGTCTGTTTGTTTTATCTCCGGCCCGGCGCGTCCGTCGCCTCACAGCACGCGCACACGTAGTCCTCCTCCTCGGCCGTCTCGGGAGAGACACCAACACAGACCTGATGGAACCACCGATTGCAGCTGCCATCACACTGGACCCAGTCCACCTGGTTACAGAGAGCAGGGAGACGGGGTTTTCAGGGGAAGAACAGGCCCGACAGACACCGGGCAGGCCACTGCCCCAGCACTGGGACCTCGGGCACAGCAGCCCAAGTGACCGAGTCAAAGCCAGTCTTCAAGTGGTGACGGCTCGGGGGCTAAGACAGACAGCGCCGCCCTGTGACAAGGAAGCAAAGGGCGTGGCAGCAGCATCCCTCCCACCTTCTTAGCGCTGGGCGGTGAAAGCTGGAGGAGCAGGAAAAGGACAAAGGGCAGAGGAAGAGCTTCTTCAAGAAAAGGGAGAAGACCCAGGAACGCTGTGAGAGCAGAGATACCAGTGGGGGAGGGTGAGCAATCCACTCAGATGGGCTCAAGGCAGGTGAGCAGGAGACAGACCCGGCCAGGTGAGCTGTAGCTTACAGGGTTTCTGAGTTAAGGGAACGCACGTCCTCCGCGGCCCAAACCTCACTGACCTCGTCTCCTTCCGGCTGCAGGCAGCTCGCGGCCGGGCAGACGGCGTCCTCGTCCTCAGAGGCCTCCTGCTCCGAGCAGGACGTGTCTGAGGGCAGGGACTGAGTGTCCGCAGAAGGGACCAGCTCAGAGCCACGCGCCCTCTCTAACTTGAAACTGTTCGTGTCCTTGCGGCGGCTCAGTTTGATCCTCTTCTTTTTAGGCGTCCGCATTTTGGCGACTCGCTCCCACCGCTCGGTGGAGGAGAGGCCTTCTCTTTCCAGGCGTCTCTTCAGTTTGCTCTCGAGGCCGCTGACCCCGTCTCGCTTCGCACGGCAGCCGTCACTCTGGGTGGAAGACGGCAAACGCCATTTAGCCTCTCGCCCAAACCAGCGGTGCTGAGAACCGGCTGCACGAGACGCGGGTGCTCCCCACCGACACCGACACGTGCCGCACCCCACCCCACCCCCTTCACATCCTAAAGGACCGCCTAACTTCACTGTTTAGTCTACCAAAGCAACACTGGAAAACAGAAATGTCACAGACACAATTCGTTTCAAATGAGCCAACCAGCTCCGGGAGATGGGAGATGTCACATTCTTTTGGCCAAACCCACGAGGAAGTGCCTGGCGTCCACAGTTTCTATCTAGCTGTTAACCCACAGACAGCTAAGGAACCAAGGCAATACCTTGCTTCTTTATGGACATCTCCACCCCTTATAGGAGGAAGGTGCATGAATTTGAACACAGCTGGTAACGGTGCTACACTATTTGGTGTCATAATGAAAAACAAACCCTAAATCCCAGCGTCCGCCCTCATGCTGATGTCAGTGAGACTCCTCCCTATCTGACTGCATCCCCAGGGGCCTTAAACGTTACAGGTCAGCAAGTTCACTCACGGGAAGCGGCAGCAGCATCTTACGCTGCTAAGAAACAGGACATTATTAGTTATTCCCTTCAAGTCAGCCAGCACTCACAGCGGGCACCCTTGGGACTTCCCTGGCGGTCCAGTGGTTAAGACTCCTTGCTTCCACTGCAGGGGGCACGGGTTCAATCCCTAGTCGGAGAACTAAAGATCCCGTATGCCATGCGGTGTGGCCAAAAAATACCCCAAAAACAAACAAAAAAAGGGTCCCCTTGGTCTAGTCACCTGGTCCTCACACCAGCTGTTGGGGTTGGTTTAGAAGAGTTAAAGCATTTGTTACACGTTGAGTCCAAGGATGAAGGCTTTATCCCAAAGGCCTTTCCAGCTAGAATTACATTTTCATCTCTACAGTAATTCTCTTACTGAAGAAAAATAATCCTGCTTCTAGCTATTATCACAGGGAGATGATGAGAAGCACACCTTGCTAAAAAGAAAAAACCATTTCACATAGTGGCTTAAAAACCAGTATCAAAATCCAGGTTGTGAGCCCAAAGTGCTCAGTGACAGCCATCGGAACAGGGCTACGGGGCAGGTGGTCTGAGTCCTTCCCTGGACCAAAGCCAGCATCTCGGGCCCGAGCTACCGATGGACGATGATGCTCCAAAGCACGCTGCCACCCACACCCCGACGCCCACCTTCTCACTGCTGGGTCTCACTGGAGAGCTGCGGTCAGCTTGCTGCGCAGGGCTCGGCTTTGCGAGTAGCGTCTGGTAGAGCTCCTGAATTTCAGGAAGGGACACCTGGAGCAGCTGGGCCTCCATCAAGAGCTCACTCACTTCTGGGCTTAGACCTGTCGGAGACCAGACCAGATCACGGTGACCCCACCTGCAACATTGAGTGGAGGAAGACCACCACTCCCATTACCGCCCCTCCCTTCAAGTGAGGTTCACTCCACAGGCCCAGAGCCACAGCGTGCCAGCCCAAACTGGACTGTGTAAGGCTACCGATGACGAGGAGGACTCCTGCTGACGGAGGAGGGAGCTACCTCTGCTTTCACAGAAGCACAGAAGAGCCAGGGCCTGGGCACTCTGAGTGGGCCCAGGGTTCCAGGCAGAGCTCGTTGGGGAGAGTCGCCCTCAGGGGAGGACGAGGAAGGAGGCAGGGTCTCTAGAGCCCCCTCAAGTCTCCTAAGTAATGAAGCAACAAGGGAACCCATGACTTAGCATCCGATGGCCACAATGTTTGGTGTTTAATTATCAGTTGGCGTGGGACGAACCCTTTCATCCCTGAAAGCAATGGATATAAAGACTTCCTTTCTGTTTCTTTTGCATTTATGAGCCTTTAACTCTGATTCTTCTCCTACCTTGCAAATACATAGTAATCCATATCCTACATGAGGATAAAATACTTTTTAATGGTTCCTGGTTTATCTGCAACAAAAACCTACTGCACGATCACTTTTTACTATTCAGCCCTCAAAATCATAACAATAATAATGGTGATGATAATAATATATACAGACCATGGAGGGGGATACAGCTCCGTCCAGTAGAGAAGGGAGAGTGTAAATATGAGGTTCTGTTGTCCCAGTCATCGGGCAAGGAAAAGGACGTGGAGCCAGGAGGCTGAGATAGCTGACGGAAGGAAAACATTGCACAGTGAGGCTTCTCCAGGGTTAAAACTACCCCCACCAGCCCAAGGGAAGTAGCTTGGGCTATCAGGCAGCAACTAGCAAAGAGAAAGACTTGATTTTCCCAAACTGAAAGAAGTCTCCTGGCATCTCAGATCTGGCCAAACCAACTCATATCCACCAAGCCTCTGGTCTTCCTGGTTGTACCTGGACTGACTGCAGAGGTGAAGAGCACCACTGGGAAATAAGTCATTTTCTCTGCGTGGGAACAGATCACACAGGCTTTTAATGTCTAGGTAATTCTCCTTCTGAAGATTATAACCCGAATGACACAGACATGTACCCTCTCTGGGTAAACCAACTGAGGAACTGCCAGATAGCATTCACATCCCCGTCCCTACCTTCACCAGAGCTTATTAGAGGAGCTAGGAGAAACAGTCCTTTGACCACAAATTAGGAAGTAAATAACAGCTGTGTCTTTCCCTTTTATTAACATAGGTGAATTCCCAGCACATCGTGTGTAAGGAACACAAATGCCTCCAACGTAGGCTGCCCAAATACCCACAACTCAACTATGAGACAAAAACGTAACACATCATTTGCTAAGTGCCAGGCACTGTATTTCAGAAACCTGGGGAGAAATTAAAAAGACAAGGAAACAAATACGACAGAGACCAATCTTCTGTCCTCGTCTCTAATCTGTATGACCTTCAACTCCTACACTTCACACATCTCTGCTGGTGCAGCACAAGGGACGCGTAGTAACTGCAAGAGAATCTGCCAGACTTGGAAGTCACCAGGTTACCGTTATGAGAGGCCTGAGTACTGCCTGCCTGGCCGCACTCCTTGTCTCCCACGGAAGAAGACAGAAGCCCGGCCGTCCCAGTGATGCTCAGGGGAATCTGGCTTTGGCAGAAAGACCACAGATGGTATGAAACCCACCGCCTCTGCTCTGAAGCACCTTACTAACACTCAAGACACCTCAAAACCTCTTCTTCCTCAAAAGGCAACAAGAGACAGGAGGAGGCACTCGCCCTTTCTCCTCAGTGACTTACATGAGAGGAAGCAGGAAGAAAACAGCCAAGCAAAGAATTTTAAAACACATGTATATTAAAAGTACATCTGGTTCATACACATTAATGGAAGAATCACATGTGCATATGAAGAGGTGAGATCTGCTCCACAGGAAGCGTGCCCGGCTATCAGGAGCAGAGGAGGCAACACGGCAGGTACGCACAACCCTCGAAGGTAAAGCGGGTGCTGGTACCGGTGGCACCAGCAGAGCTACCCGCTCCGGAAGAAGGTACAGAGCTGAGTCCGGTAACGAGCGAAGGAGAGTTCCGGCTCACCTTGCTTGTCTCTGGCGCCTGTCCTGCTGCGGCCTGCCATCTGCCACATAACAGTCCTGAGCCCGCTCGCTCCTGCATGGACTGGAGGTTACCTGACGAGAGCAGCTGTCGGGCTCTGTGCTGCCAGTTCACGGTTCTTTCAATCATATACCGTAGTGCATCTCCCTCGGGAAGGCGAACTCGGATACGCTGGAGGGAGGCCAGCAGGGGCAGAATTTTCTCTAATGGAGGTTTCTCTGACCTCCGACAATGGGGACACAGCCAGATCCGGGGGCCCTGCGTAATACTGGGTACCGCCACACAGCCAGTGTGGAAAGCATCCCTGCAGAGTTCACACTGGATCATGGGGGCCGCTGGGGCCTTCTGACACAGGCAGACCTTCATCTCCACATCCTGGACTGGCGACAGCAATTTTCCCTCATTGGCTTGTCTGAGAGACTGCAGGGCCTCCATTTCTCGTAAGCGGGCTTCCCCAAGCGCTGCCATCTAGAAAGGAGGTAACAATCAGGGACAATGTCACAGAGAACTCAGCCTTCCCCTAAAACTGGGGTCCTGGTGACTAAGAACACCGGGCTCCAGAGTAGACTCTGCCTGCCTCACTAAGGCACGCGGGCAACAATATCCCACTGTGGCTAAATTTCCACACGTATAAAGTAGAGTCAGTAACAGTGCCCACCTCACAGGGCCGCCACGACGATGACATGGGCTGTGTGACAGATGCTCTGACCGGCACTCAGCAAACCCTCAGGGTGAGCAGCTACCTGACACACACCATTCTTTGCAGTCCAACTTCCTCACACACTTCTTAGAAAATGTACCTCGCTTCAAAGAGACAGGCTTTTCACAGTCTAGGTGTACTGATTTCTGAGGTTTTCGATTTGTTTTCAGTTCCACTAGCTTTTGAGTGCTTCCAGAAAGGCACTTTAGATGAGAAAGTCTGTTAAACAGCCGTAGTAACCTGTCTCTTACTACCTTTAACATTAGGCCTTACATGTGTGCTGGACACGGGCACCGTGCACAGTGAAGCTGGGGCCCTCATGAAAGACTCACACAGAACCACTTCACCAGACCCCCCTTACACACACGCACACATACACACAACACACACTGTACGATCCTGAGCGCAGAGACAAAAGCAAGCTGCTTTTCTGCAGAAAGTGGCAAGTATACTCATTATAAAGTCTCTTCTCTCTATTAAAACGAGAGCCATGTCTCAGCAAAGTTCTGAGTTCAGTTAATATGTATAAGCGACTTGAAAACACAAACATAATCAGCTTCACAACAAAAAGCTGAAGTGACACTGAGCATGTTTCTGACCAGTATGTACAAGCTGTTCACACGTGGGACTTCTACGTGAACAGACCAGGTACCCACTCCATAAACCAGCCCAGGCATTACAGATTTATTCACCTCGCACCATGAAGTAAAAGCTGCCTAAGGGTGACCAATTCAAATCACTAGCTATGTCAGAGTTGTCACCACCCCCTCGAACATAACACATCCGTCTTCCACAGCAGAAGGCTGGACCACAAAAATCCTAATACTTCACCGAGGGAGAAATATAGAGCAACAGGCGGTAAACACAGGCCTTTAAAACTGAGCCTTCCCCTCTAGAAATAAAAACTACAGGCTGCAGGAACCACTCCTTTCCCAAGTCTATTCCTATACGTCAGTCCTTAAAATGTTAATTCGTCATAGTTAAACCATTCTCGATGATCGGATCCAGCCACCACCAGATCCATCCCGATTCACCAGAAGAGGAAGCTGAGTCCTAAGGCCAGATTGACTCTTCTGGATGAGAGAAAAAAATGTATGAATGATGGATTAGGGAAGAAACAGATCTAGAAGTAAATCACCTAACAAACCTTTGGTATATTTAAGAAACCTACTTATTTCTCTAGCAACAAACAATGTATAGGCAGCATATACGGGTTATATGATCACAAAGTGATCAACAGGTATTGTACAGAGGTTCACAGACTAGATCAGCAAGACTAGACAAGCAAAGCTCAAGACAGTGTCTTTACAAAAACGAACCACATAACAGTGGAAAGTAGCACCTTGAAAACACCAGAATTATGCTCAGGCAGCCGCATATGATTAGAGCCTGAAGTAAGGGACAAACATGCCAAAGAAAGTCTGTGTCAAAATACACAAACACATCAGGGCAATTCCATGTCAATCACAAGAGAGGTCAGGCAGCTACGAAGGATCAGACCAGAAAGAAGGTGCCTGGACCAAGGATGAGCCCAGGCCCAGTAGCAGGTACGTTCCTGCTCTGGAATGGACAAGGCTTTGTGCCTTCAAAACCATCCTAAAAGTTTGACTTCATCAAACCAAAAAGCTTCTGCACAGGGAAGGAAATCATCAACAAATGAAAAGACAACTTACAGAATGGTAGAATATATTGGCAAATTATAATTTGATAGGGATTAATACCCCAAATCAATGAAGAACTCATACAACTCAATAGCACAAACAAACAAAAACACCAGCACCACTACCAAAAACAAAAATTCAATTAAAATGGGCAGAGGATCCAGCAGACATTTTTCCAAAGCAGATATACAGATGGACAACAGGTACGTGATAAGATGCTCAACACAACTAATCATCAAGGAAATGCAGGGCTTCCCTGGTGGCGCAGTGGTTGAGAATCCGCCTGCCGATGCAGGGGACACGGGTTCGTGCCCCGGTCCGGGAAGATCCCACATGCCGCGGAGCGGCTGGGCCCGTGAGCCATGGCCGCTGAGCCTGCGCGTCCGGAGCCTGTGCTCCGCAACGGGAGAGGCCACAACAGTGAGGCCCGCATACCACAAAAAAAAAAAAAAAAAGGAAATGCAAATCAAAACCACATTGAGATTATCACCTCATACCTGTTAAAATGACTGTCATCAAAAAGACAAGAAATAACAAGCGCTAGCCAGGATGTGGAAACAGGGGAACCCTCGTGCACTATTGGTGAGAATGTAAACTGGCACAGCCACTGTGGAAAACAGTACAGAGGGTCTTTCAAAACTAAAAACAGAACTACCATATGACCCAGCAATTCCACTTCTGGGTATACATCTAAAGGCAACGAAGGGCTTCCCTGGTGGTGCAGTGGTTGAGAGTCCGCCTGCCGATGCAGGGGACACGGGTTCATGCCCCGGTCCGGGAGGATCCCACGTGCCGCGGAGCGGCTGGGCCCGTGAGCCATGGCCGCTGAGCCTGTGCGTCCGGAGCCTGTGCTCCGCAACGGGAGAGGCCACAACAGTGAGAGGCCTGCGTACCGCAAAAATAAATAAATAAATAAATAAAGGCAACAAAAACACTAACTTGAAAAGATTATCTGTATCCCCATGTCCAGTGCAGCATTATTCACAATAGCCAAGATATGGAAACAACCTACATGTCCACTGATGGATGAATGGATAAAGAAAATGTGGTACGTATATACAATGGAATATTATCAGCCATAGAAAAGAAGAAAATCCTGCCATTTGCAAGAACATGGATGAACTTTGAGACCATCATGCTAAGTGAAACAAGTCAGAGAAAGACAAGTACTGCATGATCTCACTTATATGTGGAATCAACAAAAACAAAACAAAACAGAACAAAAACAACCCACAGATACAGAGAACAGACTGGCCGTTGCCAGAGGCAACTGGTGGGGGAGATGGGTGAAGAGGATCAAAAGGTCAACATAAGTCCCGAGTATGTGATGTACAGCATATGGTACGACTATAGTCATTAATACTACGTTACATATTTGAAAGTTGCCAAGAGAGTAGATCTTAAAAGTTCTCATCACAAGAAAAAAAAATTGTAACCATGTGTAGTCACGGATATTAACTAGATTTACAGTGCTCATTCTGCAATACATACATATACTGAACCATTGTACTATATACCTGGAACTAATATAATATTACAGATCACCTATAGCTCAATAAAAAAATTTTTTTTTAATTTTCAAAAAGCATCCAGATCACATAGCTATCTTCTTTTGTTCTGATACTCTGCTCACTAAACATTAGCTAGATACTGCTTCATCTTCCTGAAGATGATACAATCTTTGAATCAACAGGGCTTAGCTAAATGCAAGTCAGACTCAAAAAGTATCCAGTACCCTTTTAAGTGTATTTTGTGCTGTAAACTAGTAAGTTGGCATTGCAGTTCACACATCCGTTAGCCTGGGTGTCCTGGGTCTGCATCCCTGGACCAAGCCTCGGGCACTGGAAAGGCTGTTTCTGAATCTGGGAGGCCTTCCCTGAATCCTCTGCACCTCCACGCACCTTCCATTCAAAACTTTTACAAATGACAATTCTCCCAAAGTCGTTTTGGTAAAACAGAGTACTTTTAAAGTTATTCTTCTACTTGCCTTCCAATATGACCAGTTAGAGAAGAGTCAGAAATTATCCTCCCCCATGGAGAAAAGAGGAGGAAAAACCCCAGTACGTACAGCTGAAGCAGTCTCTCTGCTTTCAGTCAGAGCTCTCTCCAGGTCACTCAGACTCTCTACTCTGGGGCTTCTCTTCTTGCCACTTGGCAAGGGCTCCTTTAACTTTCTCTGCTTCCTCTTCAATCCCAAAAGGCCAATATCACATCGAGGACACAGCACCTAATGTGGAAAAAGCACAACCGCTGGTAAAATGGATTTCAGATGAAGCATTAGGAAGTCCCCAAATAAAAGCCTAAGGAGTGGCAAGGATGTGAGTTTCTTAGTATTTTCTGTGTAACATGCCTCCCTGAAGCCAGAAACTCTCTTCTACAAAGGAAGGGAGAGGGAGGAAAGAAAGAAGGAAATCTCACAAAACGACAGACTGTGATTCCAGATTCAGTCAAACAGTAAGTAAAAAAATGTGATATAAAACGATTCCAGTCATAATGTGTGACCAGCATCAGCTTACAAAAAAACACAAGTGCAACTATAGCACTTTGAGAAGTGGATGAGATCTTTACCGAGCTTCTTAAAAGCAACTGGTGAAGCATAGCCAAGGTTAAACGTCCAATTTCAACAAACTGAGGAACTTCAAGGAGGAAAATTTCTTCCTTAGACAGTGAATGCTCTCCCTAAACATATGCAGAAAACATTTCAAGAAAGTTTCTATTGAAACTTCCAGTAGAAACTTAGAAGAATCTCCCTGGCTCCACTGAGAACAATAACTCCTACAGCATTGATCAGTCAGTGACGCCACCTCTGTGTGTGAGGGACTACATGTTTTGCCAGGCTAGGGGACCCAAGGTCTTGTAGGTGGGCTAACTGCAAACTTACCTCCAAGAGAGTATAGGACGAATTATCAGTCAGGAATGTATTAGCAGCACATTCTTTCCAAACGTGAACCTCAGCTACTAGTGACTCCAGTCTCGGTAAAGAATTCAGATGCACCGGGATAGATCGGCCTCGTGTAACAAGTTCTATCAGTGTGTCTAACACTGGCACACGTCCTCCAGCCTAATTATAATCAAGGGGAAAAAAAATACTTCTATGTAAGTGGGAAAAGCACCATTCGGACCGGGCCTACCCCATGATTTCAACATATTAAATTCACAGACGGATGCTGACAGAACCTGCCGGCTGGCCGACGGTGGAGAAGGGGAGCAGTGTGGGCTCTTCCACGCGACAAGTAAGCACCTACTTTGTGCTGGGCCCATGGATACAACTTTGGACCCGGCATACACTGTGGTCCCTTTGTTCAGGCTGTTTACGCCCTTGTCAATTCACTTGTCATTTTGGTCCCATGGATGGTTTGAAAAAAATTCAGCAGAAATGTAAATTTGTAATAACTCAAAGGATTTCCATACTGCCTTAGAGAAATAAAAGCAACAAAACAAATATTTTACTCCAATTCACTCACCAATGATGAATTATAGTAACTCAGTATAGATTATTCAGGAAACCAAAATGAGTTGTGAAAGCCCACTGGCTCTCCGATTTTTTTATTCATTAAGAATCATCTGGGGGCCTTCTATTTATTCTCACAGGATTGAAACTGTAAGGGCATAGGTATTCTGCTGAATGCGTAAAAAAGGTGACTCACAAATTATATGCTATGCCTATGATACTCCATTTAGAAACACATGGAGCACTCCCTAAAGTTAACAGCAGAATACTGGATGACATTTTAAAAGGGAACAAACCCACCCAGACATGTGTCCTTGCTTCTGAGTTCATACGCTCACCTCTCCTCATTGTCATGACCTCACCTTCTGGCTGCCAGCAACCATGACTGAAAGGGGGGACCATGACTATAGCCACTACAGTTCCAACAATCAGAGACAAGAGCCTGCATCAAAAACCTCACTGGGTGGGCTTCCCTGGTGGCGCAGTGGTTCAGAGTCCGCCTGCCGATGCAGGGGACGCGGGTTCGTGCCCCAGTCCGGGAAGATCCCACATACTCTGGAGCGGCTGGGCCCATGAGCCATGGCCACTGAGCCTGTGTGTCCGGAGCCTGTGCTCCGCAACGGGAGAGGCCACAACAGTGAGTGGCCTGTGTACCGCTAAAAAAAAAAAAAAAAAAAAAAAAAAAAAACCTCACTGGGGAAGTTTATGTACACAGCAAACACTTTCTTTGGTTTTTTCTTTGGCGGGCTGGGGTCACCCCTTAATTATGTAATATTTATCAAACAATGTATCTTCTCTTCCCTATTAACAAGAATAGATGTCCAGATATTTTGTTGAAAACACGTGGCTAAAACTGTCCTGTTTGGCATTTCTCATTAGCAACTGGTTAATTAGCACCACTTAAAATTACATATTCAGAAGACCAGATGGTATTTTATTCCTAGAATCTGATGGCTTCAACAAAACAGAATTTGAGCCTCAAGAACAGTGTAAATTAAAATTTTAAAAACCTATCCCATTAAATAATTCAAAGATCTTTTTTCTCAACAGGCCCGTAAGACCCACACTGGTTTATGATCGTTGGAGAAAAAAAGGAAGACACTCTTACCAACCACTTTTCAAATGAAGTTATCCAGCTGAAAACTGGCAAAAACACAGAATATATATACCTTAATAATGTTACAAGTGAATTTAATTTTCTATTTTAACTTATAGGTAAGTCTTAGCAAGTATAACATCTAGCACAGGGACACAGACACTCAGTGCTGATTACTTTGGACAGTTACTTTAGAACGTGCTAATCTCACTGCTTTTGTAGGTATGGAGCACATTTAAGTCACTACTTGGTGAAAGTCCTGGGCCTGAGGACCTAGTTTGGCCATGTAATCACGTATCGAGACTCACTGAATCTGCTACTCTTCATTATGTAAACTCCAAGTAGTTGGCAAGCCAGCAAGAGACAGCCATACTTGTCAGACGTTAGAAACTGTGCTTCTCTCACAGCTTCATTTTTAGCTCTTTTTCTTCAACCCCAACCAAGTAATTAAGTCTGTTATGGGAGGGTCCCAAGCTCCCAGAAAAGGTTGGTTAAATTACCTAAGCTTTAAATACTGAGCCAACTAGTCAGGACAGTAGGTGGGGTGGGTAAGTGCATCTACACGAGGTTGAAGAGAATCAGTAATCTGGCCAACCCCAACAGTGAACCTGTGTCGTGAGATCCAACATGTTCCCCTTTGCAAGTGCTTACATTACTGCTCTTTATAGACGCATTTACACACACGGGACATTTTGTAAACCCACCTGCAGGGCCTCTACGTCCTGAAGCCAGTCTCTGGCTCTCTGCACAGAGTCTTTCAGAGCCGCACCATTGGGCAGGTACGCGGGGATCTCCTCGATCTCCTTAACCACCGTAGCAAGGCTGTTCAATGAATGCCGAGGCCTACAAGAGCAAAATGACACTACTCAGCTTTTACATTGTGGATCAGTTTTCTCGTGGTTTAGTTACCAGAGAAAATAGGAAAATCACTTCAGGGACTTCCCTGGTGGCACAGTGGTTAAGAATCCACCTGCCAATGCAGGGGACATGGGTTCGATCCCTGGTCTGGGAAGATCCCACATGCTGCAGAGCAACAAAGCCCCTGTGCCACAACTACTGAGCCTGTGCTCTAGCGCCCACAAGCCACAACTACTGAGCCTGCACGCCACAGCTACGGAAGCCCGTGTGCCTAGAGCCCATGCTTTGCAATAAGAGAAGCCACTGCATTGAGAAGCCCGCGCACCGCAACGAAGAATAGCCCCCGCTTGCCACAAAAAAGAAAAATCACTTCAAAGGAAATTCAGAATAGCAAATAACTTTTTTCAAATGGCAAATAACTACTAGATAGCAAATTATCTGTTTTCAAATGGTTGCATAAGACTTACGCAAATAACTCACTGAAACATTTAAGTTCTACTTATTTCTGATTTGACATTGGAATAACCATAAACTTCCACTTGCAAAAGATAACTTAGGGATAAGTTATGCTATGTTAAACTAGATACGCTATCAAGACTCATACAGCTTCACTAAGAAAATTAAAAATCTCCAGGATATCAACATACCAAAAGCACAGAACCCAAAACTTTTGTACTCTCTGCTCAATGACCACTATTTTAGGATTACAAAATGATGTCTGGAACCTAGGTATTTCTTGTACTTTATGTTGTCAATTGGAACAGTAAAGATTTGTCAGACAGAAAGCAAGATTAGGGAGGGAATCATCTTCTCCCCTCGGATGGTTAGCTTGAGTCCAACCTGTCTCTCGAGTACAGATAAGGTCACAAAGCAACAGCACGAATGTGGAGAATTACGGCACCATCTTCATCTTAAAGACAGTGCACACTGACTCTCAGATGTTTCTCTTTAAGACTCCTTGGGATCTTCTTCATTAACTGTGGGTTTAAACAGTTCCACTTATTTGTAAATGTTTTCTTCTCTCAAAGATGTTATCCTCGAGGTCCAGGGAAATTTCATTAAACCAACTCTAGAAAAAGGTTATTTCCATTTGAACCATTCATTTCACAATCGGTTAAGCAAGGAAAGAAATTAATATTTTTTTGCCCAAGCTCCAAAGCAGCTCCGAACATCTCAGCTATTTCCGCACACACAGCTCAGCGACTGTGCCCGCGTCCCACCCCACTCCCCACGCGCTGTGCTCCCGGACCGACGCAGTGCCAGCCTTGCCCGGGCAGAGGCATGGGTGTGCTTGTTTACCTGGCCTTGAGGAGACTCCTGGCTTTGTCATCCCAGTGCTCTGATACCGTAAGCAATTCCTGAAGCCGTGCCATAGCCTTCTCCACAGCTGAATACGGGGCCAGACCCACCCCCAGGTCTATGAGACGTCTCATATCATCTAAGGTGAGGGAGTTGGGGTCTAGGCAAGCCTGCTGCACCTCCTCCAGCCAATGGGCCTGCTCCAGCCGGACACGCATCTCAGCAAGCTGGGGAAGCTCGACATCAAATTCAAAGCTGACGTCTAGCAAGTCTTGCAGCTCAGCGGCACTGGGCATCTCCTCAGAGAGCAATTTCTGGCTATGCTGCTGGAAATCTTCTACACGATTCAAGAGATCCTTAAAAAACACAGGTTGTTGTATCAAAACAATATTTTCAGTAACTGGCTTCTTGAAAACTCAGAATCTTCAGTGCATATTCAATATGACCCTCTGCCATTTCACTTGATTCTAGCAACAATACGGGTAAACAAGGTAATACATAAGCCAACTGACAGTTTCACAAGTGACTCTAAGAGAGACTTATGCCAACTGTAGTAGCTGGTGGTCACTGTGAAAGGTAAAAATTTCCAACCTTCTCTCTCCTCTGCAGCCCTGTTACAATCTCTTTATATACGTGTACCACTCAACGGGTTACTAAAAGCATTTGCAAATAAAAGTACAAATTAACCACACGGGAAGACAACCTGATCATGTGAACTGGGCTTGTGTACAAAATACAGGAAGGTGGGCACCCCCACCTCCCCATCCAGGTACCTTCAGCAGTGGCGTCTGACTGAGGACACAGGGCAGGGCGTGCAGCTGGCTCACGAACTGTCGGAGCTCATTCACTGTCAACTGATTGTGGGATTTCCCTCCACCAGATCGATACCTAGACAGACAAAGGCCCAAGGAGACTGCATGAGAGCAGGTACCCCACCAGCCCCAGACTCCAACGTCATGGGGAAAACCAGCCACAACAGGCTGCTGAAGAGCCCAAGCCAGGGCGTGCACAGTGCCCACCTCGTCTGCCTCTTGCCGTTAAGCAGCTGCTGGGCGACAGAGGCACATTTCTCCGCGTCCTGTGTCACTAAGCGGAGATGACGTAAAAGATCGTTGTCCGGGAATTTCTTCATCTCAGATTCCTCAATCAAAGCTTTAAAGCTGACAAGGCCTAGGAATAAAGAAAAGATCACCTTTTCTGAGATCATTATTTATGAAATACAGAGGGGGAGGTCTGATTTGATCAGTTCTTACATTTGCAATGTTTTACCTCTTTAATAAATCTGTTCTTTTTTTTTTTTTTTTTTGGCTGAGAGTGAAATGCTTTAAAAAGTGTCTACAGCTGCCCGCTGCCCTTCAATGTGGAAATGTTTAAGAAACAAAGAACCCCTGCCCTGTCAAAACAGAGCAAATGCAGTTCTTCTTGTGGCTGGAACCACCTTTTCCTCCTTCATTTTACTCTGCACCTGGCAGGGAACTGGTGGGCTCAGAGACAGTGACCTGCCCCACCCCTAAATAGGAGAGGGCAGAGTCACCTGCTGAGCTACATAAAGGAAAGCAAATGAAAGCGCTTTGAAAGAAAAGATGTGAAGGAAAGCAGTGACTTTCAAATGTAATAACAAGGGACAGAGACTTTGACTAGAACTAAGAAGTAATAAACCAGCATTTCACAGACTCTTAATTTAATGATATGCTGTCTTTGTCCTGAGATCTAGTTCAAAAACAACAAGCAAAACAAAAACCTTTTCTAAAGGTCCATATAAAATGTGAAATACTTTTATTTCTGAAACAGAGGTGTAAAGATTATTTTAAAACAATACGATGTTTGTTAAATACACGATCCTGCACAACTCATATATCAAGACTTCACTTTGATGTGAGGACATCTGCCTCTTTCACTCTTGGCTTTAAAACCTCTGCTAAAGCTCCAAACCTGGCTGGACAGATGTGCTAAGTCAGACTGCTTCAAGTAATCCATTTGCTGATAACTTTAAGTTGGCTATGTTACAATCAGTCCCAATTTGCCAATCACCAAGTCACACTTTCTATATACCACGTACTTTTCTTCTTATTAATCTTCGCCTCCAAAGCTTCATTCACATTCAAGGCCCATTCGTTGTAAGATTCTGCTCGAAGCTTCAGTGCATTCATCATGGGGTAGAGATCATCCAGAGTGTATCTATACCTGGAAACAGAATAGCAGGCTTAGCTCTGAGATATGTGGGTTTGGAGGAAATCAGATGTTTTATACTAAGGATTTAGTGTTTCCCATAGAAAAAAATCATTCTTCCTACTCACCGCAGTTTATATTTATAAGGAGGACAGGAACATAATTCCTTTACATGATGCAGGCAAACAAGCAGGCCAGGTTTACAAGAACAGGAGATGGCAGACATGAAGCATGTGGTTTTGCATTTTACACACTGACGCTCATCATCTGGCAACAGCTCAAAATCCATTCTTTCTGAATCAATTACTCCCTAGAATAAAGTGTGTACTTTAGAGATCTCCAAAGGATAACACAATCCATCAGCCCCCAAGACAAACATGTAATAGTTGAGTTTAAATTAAAAAAAAAAAAAAAAAAAAAAAAAAAAAAGAGCCTTACCGAAGTAGAGAGTACGTGATTAAAAATGTGTGGGGGAATTCCCTGGTGGCACAGTGCTTAAAAATCCGCCTGCCAATGCAGGGGGACACCGACCGGTTCGTCCCTGGTCCAGGAAGATCCCATGTGTTGCAGAGCAACTAAGTCCAGGAGCCACAACTACTGAGCCTGCGAGCCACAACTACTGAAGCCCGCGTACCTAGAGCCCGTGCTCCGCAACAAGAGAAGCCACCGCAACAAGAAGTACACGCACTACAACGAAGAGTAGCCCCCACTCACTGCAACTAGAGAAAAGCCCGCGCGCAGCAACGAAGACTCAACGTAGCCAAAAATAAATAAATAAATTTTTAAAATGTGTGTGGACCTAGCAAATGTGGGCAAGTTAATCTATTTCACCCATCTAGGGAGAACCCCCCTTCTGGACACGGTAGGTCCTTATGTTTGGCCATTTTGATCTGAGTATGAGAACAGTTATTAACAGGCCCATAAAACTATGGAGATTAGCTGTTTATTCTACTCCAAATTGGCTTTGTCCATATTTTGGGTCTAGATAAGAGCAAAAAAATGCATATACTTTCTACTACAGAGGAAATGCTATACAGGGCTTCAGAGTAATGTTGCTGGAGGATCCACAAAAAGAACAAATATAAATGAAAGGAAAGAAGATGGGGCAGGTGAAAAAGACTATCGTGCAGGAATTGTCAATGTGAAGACGCTGAGTGGTCTATTAGCCTCTTACATGGAAAGTTCTTGGAAAAGGTTCGACAGTCTGTGCAACAGAGACTGTAATTGTAACAAGGCATTTCCCAATTGATACTGTCAAGATAAATGAGGTCTTGAACCAGGAAGTTCTAGCCCTTCTAGGATATACCTTTTGTTATGGAAAAATTAAACTTGTACCACTTTCTCTCCTTATCCAGAAATGGATCCAAATCTAACCTTGAGAATGCCAGAGTCTGATTAAGTCAGTTTATAAACCACCAAGGCTCTTTTTTTTTTTTTTTGCGGGATGCGGGCCTCTCACCCTTGTGGCCTCTCCCGTTGCGGAGCACAGGCTCCGGACGCGCAGGCTCAGAGGCCATGGGTCACGGGCCCAGCCGCTCCGCGGTATGTGGGATCTTCCCGGACCGGGGCACGAACCCGTGTCCCCTGCATCGGCAGGCGGACTCTCAACCACTGCGCCACCAGGGAAGCCCAAGGCTGCTTTGTTTTACTCTTTTATTCTGTATTTCAACCTTTTGACCATTTCACTTCCTGCTAATCAGGAAAGTAAGGAAAATCTAACAAAAGAATTTTGGTTTTAATCTGGAATTAATTGTTATAAAGGACTTTGTGATGGAGATGGCTAAAATTTTGTTTAAAGTAAGATTAAGGATCAACTCCATGGATTTTGGCTGAGAATGAATCATATTAGTTCACCCAACTTTAATCTGTAAATTTCTACAGCTGGAAAAAAATTATGTGTGCTCAAAGTTCCAAAGACCTCGGTGAGACGCTTAAACCCTCTGGGCATTGTTTTCCCAATTGTACAATATCAGAGGAAGGTGAGTAAACTGCTGCTCATTCACGGTGAGCTCCAGGGAGCCAACATTCTAAAGAGGCACATAAAAGAAAAATAAAAAAAATCAGTGTGACTATTTGTGGATATGACTGTCCCAAAAGAATCTACAAAAAGCTACTAGAACTACTGGGTTTAGCAAGGAGATAGGATACAGAGTCAATTTTGGAAAGTCAACTGTATTTTTAAATACTAGCAATAAACAATTGGAAATTGAAAAAAATTTTAAAGTACCATTCATAATAGTACCAAAAAATAAGAAATATCTAATTATAAACCCAAGAAAATATGTGTAAAATCTGTGTGCTACAGTCTACAAAATACTGAAAGAAATCAAGAACACCTAAATAAATGAGGGGATAGACTACGTCCATGCATTGGAAGACTCAGTATTGTTAAGATGTCAATTCTCCCCCAAACTATCCATAGGTTTAATGCAGTTCCAATCAAAATGCCAACAGGCTTTTTGGTAGAAATCAGTAAGTTGATTCTAAACTTTATACGGAAAAGCAAAGGAACTAAAATAGGCAAAACAATTTTTAAAAGGAACGAAGTTGGAGGACTCACACTACCTCATTTCAAGACTTATTAGAAAGTTACAGTAATCAAGACCATATGGTATTAGCAAGAGGATAAATGCATAGACTAACAGACTAGAACAGAGTCCAGAATTCACTCCACACATGTGTGGAATTAATTTTCAACAAAGGTACCAGGGCAATTCAATGGAAAAAAGTCTTTTCAAGAAATGGTGCTGGAACAGTTAGACAGCCATGTGCAAAAACAATTATCTCAACCCACACCTTGCCATAAACAAAAATTACTTAAGAGGATTAAAGACTTAAATGTAAAACCTAAAACTAGAAAATCTAGATGACTACACATGAGAAAACCTTTGAGACTTTGGTTAGACGAAGATTTCTTAAGAAGGACACACCAAAAAAGAAAAACCTGATTAACTGAACTTGATCAAAATGAAAAATGTCTGCTCTTTGAAAGACACTGCTAAGAGAATGAAAAGACAAGCTACTAGCTGGAAGAAAATACTTGCAGAACACTTATCTGATAAAGGACTGGTGTCTAGAATAAAGAGAAGTCTCCCAACAATCCAATGAAAAAGGGGTGGAGCAAGACATGTGAGCAGACACTTCACCAAAGAGATACATATGCAGGTAGCAAATAAATACATGATAAGATGTTCAATATATCATTAGCCATTAGAGAAATGAAAAGTAAAAGCAAAATGAGATGTCAATATACATCTATCAGAATGGTCTCAAAGGAAATTAGACTAAGGAAAAGTTTCCTTAAAATGGTATCAAAGTGCATAAGAACTTTACTAAGTAACACCCAATGACATGCAGTTGGGGTTCCAGAAACCTTACCAATTTACGAACAGTTTCCCTTAGAGCCTTCTCGTCCTCAATCATAATGGCCATGTCTTTCTGAACAGTTGATGCCACTACAACGTCTAGTACGTCCGCCTTGGAGGCCATCTTGCAAATCATCTCGTCATGGGAAAATACACAGTAGCGGTGCAGCAGGCGGTAATGCTCCACGCACTGTCGGCCTAAGGGCAGCTGCGCCAAAAGACAGGGAGGACACGTGACACTCATCTCTCCTTCCTGTTTCCAAAGACTCCTGACCTTTATTATCAATTACCAAATATCACATCTTGGGTCATATATTGATATCATATATCAATCCTAAAACTAGACTCTAAAAAGCCTTGGACCTTTTAAAATCTTTGCATCTCAAGGATCTGGCAAATTACCCAACGTATTAATAATGCAGTAATGTCTACAACAATGTAGAATCTAATTGGAAATATGAATTTACACATTTCCTGAAACAACTGTGTGGAACTGGTGTTGTTAATCTACTTCAGGGAACAATAATGCTCTAAAAACTATAGAACAGAAAATAATTATAGATGTAGGTATTACTACTGGGTACCATTTTATTGGGCCAACTATTTTGGGTTGGCCAAAAAGTTCACTTGGGTTTTTCCATGACATGTTACGGAAAAACCTGAAGGAACTTTTTGGCCAACCTGGTATTATTAAAAAAAAAAAAAAAAAAAAAAAAAAGCACTGAAGGTCATAATTGATTAGATTTAACACCACACCCACTTAAACTAGGTAGTTCTTCTTAGGCAAATGAAAAATATTAATACTAATATTAAAAACTCCACTTTACAACTACCTGAAATCAAATGTCATTAAAAATTACTGTGTTTGGATAATTTAAGCCAGTGCTGCATAAAGTACAGTCTTAAGACTGGAACTGTCTGTTATCAGTTTGCAATGAGATACTAAGCTTCAGCCAAAATGTCACTCAGCAAACTCTTCACCAGGTCTTGGCTGACACTGCAGGGCCAGGGCCTCTCCTGCTGGGAAGGTACACAGCTGGCCGACCTGCCATTTCAGCAGCAACTGGTTTAAGCAACTAGACACATGACAGTTTCTAAGCATTCTATACCATTTCTGCAGGAAAAACGGTAAATGTGAAAAGGCTTGCTAGGTCATAATTACACACCCAATCGACAGTGCAGAAGTTAACGGCCTCAGCGAAGTTAAAACCTTGATTGAAACCGCTGTGGTAGGCTCTTGGAAATGTGATCACAAACTCCCCAGCACACTGATTAGTTCGGTAAACCTAAGGAGACAGAAATTGGAGGTTTTCAGTGACATCCTCACAAAAGACAATCTAGACATAGACTATCAGATGATTCTCCAGAAAGGGTAGGGAAAAAAGTATGGCTGAATATTACCTAAAGATACTCATTTCTGCCACAAGATGGAGTAGTTCCCCAGACTGCCAGGTTGATAAGCATCGAGAAAACAGCTTACATCACAAAAATCTGGTTCCATCCAGGATCAGGACACATCTTCCCAAATATCATCATACCAAAATAGGATCTCCTACCACCAATTGAAGAAATTCCACTCTATTTCAAGGATCTCATTCCACACAGAGATCTTCTTGATTTGGGCCTCAAGCTCACCTCCCACCAACAATCCCCCTTTTCCCCTCTCCCCAAAAAACACCTGTTATTTTACTCTAGGCACAAAATCCTCAGACTGAACGAACTACGACGTAATAGTAATAATATTAGATGTCTTTTCAATACATATCTCTCCACCAGCGGTTCTCCGAAATGTAGTTCCCAGACCAAAAGCAGCAACAGCAACTGGGAACTTGTTGGAAATGCCAATTCTCAAGCAGCGCCCAGGCCACAAGGATGCGCAACTCGGGCTGAGGCCCAGCCCCATGCTGGAACACGCCCTTCCGGGCTCTGACGGGCCAAGTCTGCAGACAGCAACCACCGCAGGAGCACAGCCCTCCACTGGGACGGCCTCCTCCTCCCCAACTATCTGCCACACGCACTCCCCTTCAGAGCCCCACGCCTCGGTTTAAATGCCATTAGGAGCCCTTTCCAGCCCTTTCAGAGTTAATGGCTCAGCCCCCGAGTCAACACCACTGTCAAACCACACCACTCTTCCGTGATCTGTGTAAATGCTGTCTTTCCCTTACACTGTGAGTCCCCGAATGCACAAGTTCATTCACCTACCTCTCTAGGTCCAGAGTCTAGCCCCACGTGGTCTGCTCAACTATTAAAGAACAGCGCAAGAGGTCTCTTCTAAAGCCAGCGACTCATAACACATCAGAAAGACCCATCAACATGGGGCGGGGGGTGGGGGGGGTCAAGATGGAAAATGCCAACAACGAGGAGATGGTGGTATTTTGATGACTTTGGGTCCTTATTTTCTAAGCTTTGGCCCATGAATATTTTATGATCCCTCAAAGAAAATTCCTTTCCATCTGCCCCCATTTACTGGCCTGTGAACCCAAAAGCATAAAATGAAGGTCACAAGATCAAGAATTCCTCTAAACATTGTAAATGTATCATTTACATTTGGTTGAGCTAACTAAGATGGATTCTTCAACTTCATACATCTCAATCTGGCCTCCCAAAATGCCTTCAGAGTTTCCTCCAAAAGGAAGTCACTGGGCAAAAATAAGTGCCACTTCATAGAAAAACCTCAGAGGAAAAAGCACCAATAGCATCTTTCAGTCTAGAGTGGGAACCCTGAAATCCAAGCTCAAGACACTGAAATAAATTTTCTCTTAAGCTTAATTAGGGGCAGCGGGGAGAATGTAAGATCCACCAAGCGTGTCACCATGTAAATTCAGAGTTATTTTCTAAAGTAGGGATGGAGTATGAAGGATTCTGACACAAGAGTTTAGATCTAATTACATCAATAACAGAACCTACCCATTTTCAGAGTAAACTAATTTATACTAACAACACTTATTTTTTACGGTTTTTGTTGTGCTGTGTGGAAAGACTGAAGTTATAAACCAAAGTTATAGTTTAGAAAGCAGGGATGGTGATGGTGTACAACCTGTGAATGTACTCTGAACTGAACACCAGGAAGGAAAGGGAGAGACAGCCTCACAGTTACTACTGCAAAGTAGGGCTGCTCAGCAGTCTAGTCGTCAGCTGCAACAAATCAGCTTTTTATGGTGTCTGAGGATCCAGTCCCACTGGCTTAATGCAATATTGTACTAAATTACACCAAACAGCTGTTTCTACACAACCAAATCAGCTTCATAAAAACGTGAGCAACAGGAAAAAGAGAAGTGGGGAGTTAAGCCTGGGTGGCATGAGGATTGACCCAAAACATACAGGCACTTCGTGAGTCATCAGGGTATTGGGGTTCATGATGGTGACGAGCTGGTGGAGGAGGTCGGGCTGGGAGATGAAGAGCTCCGGGGCCAGCCTTTTCATCACGGTCTCCAGCTGCTCGGCGGCGTACCCTGGGACTCCATACCAGGTCTTTGGCTCACCCCTAAAATAGATTGTAAAAGCAGATCTTAAAATTTACATGAAATTTCAGTAGCTTCTTCAACTCATACACAAAATCAACCAGCAAACACCAATGCAAACAAGATGGTTAACCAGTTCCTATTTTTTAGATCCTGCTTTGTAAGGCAATGTTCAAAGTGAACAAATATCACCAGAAATATGATCCGAACATATGTAATGCATTTTCCCTCTTCAAGGATAAAGTTTAAACATGAGACTTCCCATCTGAGGTCCCTCTTTTCCCTCCCATTTTACCTGACCCATGACCCTTCAGAAAATGTAGATATCCAGCATTTCTAAGAATATAAGGTATTATGTTAGCTACAGGGTATGTGGTCACCACAATTTCCTACAGCAACTAGCAAGGGATGGCAACTCTCTGCCCTGACAGCGAGTGAAACCAAACTCTAAGTAAGGCAATTAGCATTTCTAAAGAGCTCTTCTTCAAAGCATGTTTAACTGTCAACCAATTAATCTGTAACATCCCTGTGAGGTATGGTAAACATCATTTCACAGCTGGGAGCAATTGCCTGGGGAAGCAGGACTGATGCTCTGCACGTAAAAGGCCAGCTCCCTCTTTCTTGTGGTACACATCCTCAATTCCTTGTGTGGGAATTTAAGTGAGTTACAGATCTTCAAATATTTTTGTACTCAGAAAGCAAGGGAAATGGAGGGAAGGGAAACAGATGTGAAATAGAAGTTAAAAAGCCCAAATATCCGCCCCAGCCCACCACGCACGCACGCACGCACGCACGCATGCACGCGGATGCGGCGCACTCTACCTACCGTACACAGTGATGCTAGAAATCGGCAGGCTGTCAGGAGCGGTCAGGCCCGAGGTCCTGGAGGACCCACACAACCCACGCCCCACTCCTCACCCGAAGGGCTATCTGGGCCGCCGGGCCCACAGAACAGGAAGGGTTTTCTACAGTAAAAGCAACTCGGTGCTTTCTAACCTTTCTGCGAGTAACGACTTCTTTGACAACTAGAGAAAAGCTGTCTATCTTCTCCCGAGACGCCTGTTATACTTGAAAACTCATGTGCAAGTGCAGGGTTTCATGCATTTCCTTTGGACTCTTAAGAACATTTGTCTTAAATTGTTAGGATGCCTGTCCAATAGTAGTAAAAACAAAACAAAACAAAAAAACTTAAAGCAAAAAACCTTCATCACTCTTCAGACTCAGTTAAGAGAAGTGTCACAACTAAGAGGGGGGTAAGTTTTCCAACTCAGCGTGCATACCATCGGTAGGTTCTCTGGGACCCCTTACCAGTGCAGGTAGTTAATGGAATAGCTCCAGTGGTCTTCAATATGCCAACAGAAGGAAGAAAAGCACATTCCCACGTACAACCAAGGAAGCTTCATGCCGCATATGTCAGCGGTGATGTGAGCGAGGACAGACTGCTCCATCACTGGCATGTTGTTCAAATTCCAGCCACTGTCAAGATATTCCTAAAAATAAGGAGAATATCTTGACATTATAAATAAAGTATAAATAAAGGTTTATACTTAATACTTAAATTCTCTATCATGCTAACATTTGGGGACTCTGCTGGTTTCAAAAAGCTGGCTGAAAAGTCTCCTTCAAAGTAAAAAGAATGGGGGGTGGTCACCATGCTTACCTCCTGGATGCCCACAGGTTACTTCTGCCCAGCTCTGCGCTTTATATAAATGGACTTGTGTGTGTGTGTCTATATTATGCGTGTGTATCTGGTTCCAATCCCTCAGATTTTCTTCAGAACGAGAAACCAAAGTTACAGAATCTGAAGTCAAAGGGAGGTAAGTGATTCTCCCATATCATCTAGTTGGGACTAGAATTCTTCTATGGGTTCTTTCAACTATTCTTGAAATCATTAAAAATCTGGTAATTAAGGATTTGCTGAAAGTATAATAAATTACTTCAAGCCAACCAACCAATTTCCATGACTATCTCAAGTTCCAAGTGACAAACGTGTTGCAGCACAGCCGCTACTAGCCCAGCATGACGACCTCTGGATCAATGGCGGGCTCGCTCTGAAGGCGCCCCCCGCCCGCCCCAGAAAGTCCAGTGCTCACAGCCACGCCCACCTCCTCCTCAGGTGAGAGCTTCACTTTCCCGTCTCGGACTGGGAAGCCACTGCCGAACTCCTTCGAGGCAATATCAGCCCCATATTCCACGGTAACATCCTCTTCAATAGTGCTCACCAGTCGCCAAAATTCTTTCTCAACCAGTTCTGTGGGAACCATCTGTATACAAAACAAGGAAGTAAAGAGAGCGACTCTCCTCAGACACTCACAAACTGCCTGTGGCCAATCTAACGAGACACGCTAAGTGACAGGCATCACAGGATGGCAGCCTGAGGAAAAACTGTGTCCATGACGTCCCAGATGTTCCTCAACTGGCCCCCGACAACTCAGACATGAACATCATTCTCTAAAAGGAATTTTATAACTAAGAGCTGACTAAGAATTCATGTTCCTCTATCAACAACCTGGCCACTACTGTAAAAGGAGTCAAGGAAAGCAAAGTGCTAAGATTTAAGAACTGGAGATGTTTTTCTGTTTTGAGAAATCTAATATACCACCTGGTTGACTTCTGTTTAGTAGCAGGAATTAGCTGTATTGAACGATGCTTTATCCTCTGAAATGCGCTCAAACACATCACCTGAGTCCACCCTCTCACTCTTTCCACTAGACATTGAGGAGAGGAATGTGGGCCGCCTCGAGGGGAAGGCAGGGCTGCAGCCCGAGGGTAAAGGGCTGGCCGGGCCGAGTGCTTGCATCTGCACTAACCTGATAGGAGGCCAGAGGCCTATCCCTCAAAGTGCAAAAAGCCAACCACAAATGCAAGAGGCACCAGGACTGGTTAAGCGAACATATGGGGAAATAATATGTAATGCAGGAGGGATCAAAAGAACTGAAAATTCAAAGGGAATATTACTTGAATTTATAAGCCTGTTAAATAAGGGGACATTTTAAGTAACTTAAGTTAATATTAGTGATGTGAGGCGAAGCAGGTTCACTCATACACTGCTATGGTCCCGTAAACGATACACCTATTAGATGGGAAAAAAATGGATAAATATTAAGAAAATAATCCAATAAAATAGACACATACAGGACTTCCCTGGTGGCGCAATGGTTAAGAATCCGCCTGCCAATGCATGGGACACAGGTGGGCTCAACAACCAGATCTCGACTGGTTCCCGGATCCCTGGTCCAGGAAGATCTCACATGCCGTGGAGCAACTAAGCCCGTGCGCCACAACTACTGAGCCTGCACTCTAGAGCCCGCGAGCCACAACTACTATAGCCCGTGTGCCCTAGGGCCTGCGTGCCGCAACTACCGAAGCCTAGAGCCCGTGCTCCTCAACAAGAGAAGCCACCACAATGCAAAGCCCATGCACTGTAATAAAGAATAGTGCCTGCTCGCTGCAACTACAGAAAGCTCACACACAGCAATGAAGAACCAACACAGCCCCGCCCCCCCCAAAAGAAGATGCACACCATGTTTGCTATAGTACTTTGTTGGCAGTGAGAAAAAACAGCTTAAATATCCAGAAGTATGGTAGGAAACCATTCATTTTGGTGTACTCACTTGATGGAATAGTAAATGCTGAATGAAGCATGCTTATGCTTCTAAGAGAATAAAGGAGAATTTAAAATACTAACATTTAGGGACTTCCCTGGTGGTCCAGCGGTTAAGAATCTGCCTTCCAATGCAGGGGACGTGGGTTCGATCCCTGGTCGGGGAAGTAAACTCCCACATGCTGCGGAGTAACTAAGCCCGCATGCCACAACTAAAGAGAGCCCCGTGTTCCAAAGAGCCCGTGCACCGCAACTAAGACCCGACGAAGCCAAAAAAATAAATAAATATAAAATCCTAAAGTTTACAGTGCTAACTTATGACAACATAACAAGAGGTGAACGTGCCCCCAGGGCACAGCACATGGATTGGCACACAGGAGTCATTCAATAAATTTTGCAAAGTTTTCTTTGAATTTTATTTGTTGAGCTGAAAGGGCTGCCGGTGATTTCCGGTGATTTGGTTTTGTTACTGTCGCTATATGATTTGTCTCAAAAAGCCTATCTTTAGAGAAATCACATGAAAAACTAGTAGGCATTTTGAAGTACTGTGGAATGTTAATACTACCAAACAAATTAAAGGTTTCATTGTGCAAGACAATGACTGACTATCAGAGATAAGGGCCATCTCAAACGTTTTCAGATATACCTTTCCCCAAAGTTATTAAAATCCTAAATCAAAGCAGTTACGTATGTACATACATGGACTGGCATGTTGAAGTAATCAGATTTGAACGCATCTGCCATTTCCCCGAAAGTACGGAGGGTGTAGTCCCTGGCTGCCTGTTCAAAGCCAAATGCTTCTTGTGGCTTACTGCACTCCTGTCAAAACACAAAGAAAGAAAAAGGAAAGATATTTATTTATATGTATATTAACTTATGGTTCACATATATATATATGTATATATATAAGAAATCATATATTTACGCTTACTAAAATTACTTGTGTAGTGTAATTCCATTTGTGCACTTTCCATTTGTTTGGATGGATATACATCGAAATATTAACAGTGATTATCTATGGACTATGAAATTATCTATTTTTTAAGTTGTTCAGTGCCTAAGAATTCTTGCAAAGAGCATGCAATGCTTTTTTTAAATGAAATTTTAAAAAGTGTAGTTATTAAAATGGTTTTCTGACTCTCAGCTTGCTGCACAACTGTGCAGCTCACTTCCAAGCCCTCTTTCCTATTCAGGCCCACCCCAATTTTTGTCACGAGACTTCTTATTATATCCATTGCCAAATCTAAAACCGGAAGGTGAAGAAAAAACCTTCTTAAGGAAATTTTCTAATGCCACCTCTGCTATTAATTCTGACCTGAGCCAAACACTTAGGACACCTCCAGTCTCCCTTGGGAACATCATGGAGCGGCGGGATCAGGCAGAAGGTGTGGTAACTGTCATCACACCCATCACACAAGAGAAGCCGGTCCTCATCGTTGCCACTGCCACACAAGAGGCAGACATACAGGTCAACCTGCAGTATGAAAACGGGCACAGAACATAGGGGCATGAGCTGCTGTCGGATCTGAGGCATAATCTAGTCTCTCCAACACGCTGCAAGTGAAAATGTTTCACCCTCTATAAGGGACATTTTAAATAAAAATGTTTCACCTTCTGTTATGAGATATTTCATAATATCTCATGCATTCCCAACTCTGAAGAGTAATCTCCAAGATTTCTCAATTGTGTGTTTTAATTAAAGTTTGTTACTTAAATATCCAGCTTTTAGTAGCTTACAAAAAGATAGTCTTCTAGAAGAATAACGTGTTAGGCAATGAATTATCCACCTAACCAAAAACAGAACTTATAAAGTTCAATTTTGCCATGTTAAAGGCAAAAGTTTTTACAGTTCTTGCAAAACTTTGTTTCCTTTTAACATGGCAAAAATGAAGTTAACTAACCACATTAAATTACCACTTTACATTCTTCCCCCAAACACACAGTAATAAAACTACACAGTCATTCCCTACTATGGGTTGTATCGTGTTTCCCCAAAATTCCTATGTTGAAGTCCTAACCTCTAGTACCTCAGAATGTGACTGTATTTGGAGATAGGGTCTGAAAGAGGTCGTTAAAAAGGTCATATGGGTGGGCCCTAATCCAGTATGACTGGTGTCCTTGTAGGAAGAGACTAGGACACAGACACACACAGAGGAAAACCATGAGGACACAGGGACATGACTGTCTACAAGCCAAGGACAGAGGCCTCAGGAAAAAACCAAGTCTGCAAACACCTTGATCTCAGACTTGTAGCCTCCAGAACCATGGGAAAAATAAACTTCCCTTGTTTGAGCCACTCGGTCTGTGATACTTCATTATGGCAGCCAGAGAGGACTTTTTTGTTGTAGCAAATAGAAACCTGGGCTCTGCTAGTTTTCTGACTGCTTTGTTTGTTTCTGTGCTGGGCCAGAGGGAGATGATATTTATGAACAGAACATTTAATTGGAATAACTTCCAATTCCAGGATCAAAAGCACTGTCATCAAGATGCTCCCAGGTGCTCAGAAGGGGGCTGAGGAAGAGAGCATGGCTTTTTGTTTCCACCTGAGTGAACAGCTCCCCACGCCTCTGACCCTGCTAGGCCTTAGCCTCCCTCCTATCTGTGCACTCCTTCCCTTATCCTTCCTTGCTGTAAAGTTGGAAAACATCATCTTGATTTCTGATCTACCTTCAGCTCGCTTGGAGGTGGGTTAGTCACTTATCGACAATTCTCCATAGGATCGAGCTCACCAGTACTCAGTGCTAAACTGAACATCCTCCAGAAAAATGGTTGTCAACGCCCCCAGCTGTTACTACTGATTTCATGATGCATCCGTGTTTGCCTGTTTATAAACTGATACCACAAACCACCTCTAAAGGTCTTTTCATTGTGAGACACTGCACCAGCAGGCCCAGGTAAGGCACTAAGTATAAGCTGGGCTGTAAAAGCGTTTAAAGAGGTCGACTCACAGCACTCGTGGTTTTTTTCGCTCGACTCCTGGGCTTCTCCTTCTCGCTCTCTGTAACGCACTCCTTCCTCTCAGCAGGCTCCGGCTTGAGGCTGCTTTTCCCGGCTTTCTCTGTAGGAGGCAGTCCAGGTCAGCACGCCCTCTGCTCTGCGCCCGTCAGCCCCCTCCCGCGCTCACCCCTCCAGCTGCTGAGGCACCCCCGGACACAGGTCTCTGCTCGCTTCAGCGCAGCAGCATCCAGAGTCACTCTGTCCGGGAGCTCCGTGCTGACTACTTTATGAGGACGTGCAACTCTTACACCATTCAAATTCCAAGATACAAGCACAAGATATGATACCAGATGTTGCTCAGGTCTGTATGCTTTCAAAATGGGAGCCGAAGGTATGCTCTTCTTAAGACTAAGGCATAACATATGCTGGTGAAAGCAAATTCCTCTTGATCTTGACCATAAGACAGTGACCGTTCACCAACAGCACCCCCTCCACGCTACAGATTATCCCTCCATGATCTAAGATTACTAGCCTCTTTAGCTTCCTGGTTTCAAAGACTGAGAATTTTCTAAAACACTACCTATAAATTAATGAGCTATTCTGCAGAAGGTATTGCGCTAAATGCTTTCCATCAATTGTTATTATATCAATCATATAATCCTTTGCAACCAGTCTGTTTCAAAGACAAGAAAACTGACGTTAAGTCAGGAAGTATCTCTAAGGTCATACAACTAGTGAGTGACTGAGCCAGGATTCAGATTCAGATCTGTATTTTTACAACTCCATCTACTTTCCATTACATTGTGCTGCCTTCTCCACTAACTCACCAGTCACTAAGAAAAGCCCATTTCAGTAACTACTTCTTCATTACTAAGTGCCTGCCTATATAGAATTTCTCTCAAGAGAGTGTCAAACCTACCTTTCAATGACTGACATCAAGCAATGGCCAGGCAAGCATCTGTGAATTAAAATGCAGATTAAGAAAGCCTGCCTGCCTGCCATGCCTGAAACAAACCTATCAGATATTCAGTCAAAGGCACCTATGCTTTTCACAAATCACTTCTTTACAATTAATGCTACTGAATCAAATTTCAAAGTATTGGATTGGCCAAAAAGTTTGTTTGGTTTTAAGTAAAAATAAGACACATTTTTCATTTTCACCGAGAACTGTATTGAACAACATATTCACTAACCAAATGAACTTTTTGGCCAATCCAATAGCAACTAGTTACAGTTCAGAAATTCAATCACATTTCTAATATGCATGTATTTATTCATTTGTTTATCTCTCCTTCCAGTCATCTACTTATGAAAACAAGGATAGTAATATAATAAGATTTTATTTCTCAAGGCACAACCCAGTGACTAGTAGGTAAAGTTGTTCCAGTATTTTCTTAACTACCAGATGAAAGATTGTTTTTACTTATTCACTCTTCCTTCCTATTCATGGATGAACTTCCTTACCATTTTCACACTTTGGAGCTGGACATCCCATTCGACGTCTCAGGTTATGAGTTCTGGCTTCTGCTGTCTCTTCTGGTTCTATTTTAATATTCATGGCCTTAAAAAAATTTGTCATATACATGAATATTTCCCTTAAAAAGACAGAAATCTTCTAAAATCCAACTGGAATCACAAAGTGCCTATAATCTTATAAATTCTATTAATAGGACATTCAAAACTCTCTCCCTTAGAGCAGAGATCCCACCCTTAATATTATTATTACTTAAGGAATGAATGAGGAAACTTAGAAGTTATGAGTATTCTCCACTTCAACAGGTCAAAAATTCAGGGAAAAGTAAAAGGATCAGGGATGACTTATGGGAAGTGTTACTACCCAGATTGGGAACAGTGTGTATTTCCTCCTAGAAGCTCCTCGGTTCTCATCTACTCACAGCTCACAGAACTTAGCCAAATCCTAAACAGTTACATAAATAACATAATTTCATCAGCCTAGAATAGTTTGCTGGCTCTTCCAAAGTATGACAGCATTGAAAACTCAGCTTCCACAACAAGTTTCTATTAATTCTTGTAGTGAACTGTCACTACAAACTGCTCCCCTAACACCACTGAGTCATGGCTCCACCATCAGTGAGAGCTTGTGAGCCAGTCTCAGTACCTGGTGTCCACGACGTGTTCATACTGGTTGATAAGCAAAGCCCTTGTCTGCTCCGGGACACAAGTGATGTTGTGGAACTGTGCCTGTGTTCATTCATATGCACAATCAGGATGTCTACTGCTAACACGATTTCTTCTAGGGCCATACCATCACCATGATGTGTCATCAAGACAGACCTCGGCATCCACAGCACTGGGCACATCTTACACATTTAAAGATCAAGATGTGCTCAAACAAGAACTGACTTTAAGACGAATAAACTTGCAGCCTGCTTGTGGGCTTCAAATAACCATATATGTTCCTATTCTGAGGGATTCTCACTTCAAAAAAGTGGAGTCGCTAAATTTTTTCATATCTCCAACTTACTTACCTAAGTGAAAATTAATTCTCTTATTTATCCATTTCCTCAGAAACCAAAATGGCTGATGTTTTTTTCATCCTCACCAATAATTATTAAATAACCCAACTATTGATTTAGAAACCTAACTAATGCCATGAGGCTTCCCAGTTCTAACTGTTCCTAATATATTAATCACTGACTCTTCATACTCATATGTCCACCAAGGAACCCAGAACCTTCCCACCTCTGTGTGGGAACAAGGTAACTGGGAGAATACTTTTCTCCCTTTCCAGGAGAAATGTCTCAGAGCAGAAAAACCTCAGAGCAACTTGTCTTTCTTAAGTCTTTCACTCCTCCTCTTCCCTCATGCTTCACTCTCATTTTATCTGTGTGTTATATCACCAGCCCCCCTTGCTGCCTGAATATTTATTTTCTGGCTTAGCATAAATGTTTTCCACAGATTCCATACTCCTCTTCAGAAAGTCTGAGGTAAATAGCTTTCACTATCTTCGAAACCTCTCAAAAACAGGACTTTTCAGCAAAAATCTCCAGCTTCACTCCCACTAACCTTAGTTCCCAATACGCCTTGCCCAACAACATGAGGGTCACAATGAACGCCTCGTCACCTGCTCTCCCCTAGGCTCTGACCGTTAACCATGCCGCAGCTGACTGTCCAGGCAGCAGAAACCTATAAAGCTTTCAGTTCCTCGCCCCTCTGACAGTAATATTCCCCCAAGTGTAAAAGCTAGAGTATACACAGCATCCCTCTGTGAGGTTAGTAAAGTTCAATCTATGAAGAGCACGTGCGTGCGAGAAATCCAGGGTCAGACGCACGTTAGCACCAGGACTTGAGGCCTGTCTGATCAACCTCATGAGGCTCTCACCTCCGCTCTCATGCGTTTTGCTCGTCGAGCTGGGGGACACGTTTCCAAGGGCTGCACAGACTGCCTCTGGGGAATATCATGGGGTTTGTACTCCTTGTCCTTTGTGTCTGTGGTCAGGTTTGGCTTCTGCAGACACTGGAAATAAAACACAACTGTACTGATGAATTCTCCCCCACCCCTTTTTAAAAAAAATAAATTTATTTATTTTTAATTTTGGCTGCGTTGGGTCTTCGCTGCTGCGCACGGGCTTTCTCTAGTTGCAGCGAGAGGGGGCTACTCTTCATTGTGGTGCATGGGCTTCTCATTGCAGTGGCTTCTCTTGTTGAGGAGCACAGGCTCTGGGCGGACGGGCTTCAGTAGTTGCGGCATGCGAGCTCAGTAGCTGTGGCATGCAGACTCAGTAGTTGTGGCTCATGGGCTCTAGAGCAAAGGCTCAGTAGTTGTGGCGCACGGGCTTACCTGCTCTGCACCATGTGGGATCTTCCCAGAGCAGGGCTCGAACCCGTGTCCTCTGCATTGGCAGGCGGATTCTTAACCACTGCGCCACCAAGGAAGTCCCTTCCCCCTTTTTTAATCTTAAGAGAATTTCACTGGATTTTTGCAGGGTATATTTTACAATGATTTATGGAAATACATAACAGGTGTGCAATTTTTAAAATCTAAATAAACACAAAGACAAGTCTGCAGTTACCAACCATATACACACACATATAGTTATAACAGCTTGACTTTTTTTCAGGAGGTGAATGGTGTTGCTTCAATTCATTTAATTGTTGATATCACCTCATCAGGTTACAACAGGCCACAGCAGGCTCAAGGCAGTCCCCATGAGCCAGCGACAATTATCCCTGCTTGCAACTGTAAATTAAGTGAAGGCCCAAACTGCTAGAAAGGCCCCCTGTATGTTCCCCAAATAGCTTTCCATAATCAGAATATCTCATTTTTAAAATGTTTACAGTAATAAAATACGGAATCCAATAAGTTTTCTAAATTTTACAATCCTGTAAGTTTAAACATAATTAGCAACCTTCTATTATCAAAAAGGTATCATTTGAATTGAGAAAACAGACCATGTGACTATTATCCCTTATTAAAGCTTTCCTTTTCTTCAATATATTCCTAAAAAGTCTAACTCACAAGGAAAAGGTTAATAGATAGCCCACAGCAATAACTCTGGTTCTGATCATACAAGAATCTCTTCTTGCTTTTTCTTTTTAGTTTGATTCTAAGCTCACTGAAAAAGAGTATTTAATGTCAATACAACAAAACACAGTGAAAACAAAATATTACCACTGAAACTAATATGAATTTCAAGTAAATACCACTCCTTTATAAGAGGTCCTACAAATGCCACAGGAAGCATTTTTAAAAGCAGGCTCCAAAATGTAACCACTGAAGGTCTACTGTATCATCCATAATTGTAATAATATACAGTGAAATTATAAACTTCTACAACTCTTGGCTTTGTGTGCACCATTACAACCATGCAGTGTCACTAACATGATTGGCTCCTTCCTCCTGACATTTGCAGAAAGAATCCAGAGAATGGGGAGAAGGACAAAAGAAAATACAGAGCAACCATCTAACACCATCTATTTCTGACATTTAAGTAATATGTACTATTAAAAAAATACTAGAATAGATTTCTTGATACTCTAAACAAGTAACGTATCTACCACTGGGAGTACAACCTATAATATTAAATATTCTGCTTCTTCTAATTAAACCTACACACTGATCTGATCTAGAAACATTAACTCAACTAGTATGGAATATCACTGCCCATTCCATAACAAGTCCTCAATTGAGCGTTTAGAGATGTTCAATGAAAACATTCAGATGCGAATAAAACCTGTCCCCCATCTAAATTAACCTCCTTTATGTATTATATAAACTTTCTATTGAGACCTGAAAGTATGTGTGATTATGTGTGATTGTGGAGATATGAACTGATCTGAATCACAGACATTTTATTAAGTGGATGGTAAGAAATTCAGATGTTATATATGTGGTTCTCATCTCCCACTAGTCTAAATGGTTCTGTAATCCATGGCCTGCTTGGCTGTATAAGGACTTTGAAGAACTAAGATAAAATCAAGCTCAGAAGCTCTTTAAAATATATACGAAGAGATTATTTTGTTTCAAACCAGGATTCAAAACATACACTTGATGTGTTTGTTTTATATTTAACGCTATCGCATGCCAATTCTCAAACCTTTGTTTGAGAAACTGGGATTCAGAGATGATTTATATCATCACACCGTAATGACATCATCCTACAGGGACAGAGCAATCCCTTAAGACATTTAGAAAACACAGGGATACAAGACTGAGGCCTCTGTCCCATTATCCAGCACATCACCACTCAACTTCTCTCAAGTTTCCCGAAACTTACTTTAGGCTTGAGTTTACCCTTTTGCAACAGTTCCTTCATTGTGCACTCTATCCCTGCCCCCTTTATTATGGGTTTATTTTTTAACAGCAGTTTTAGGTTTACAGCCTAGTTGAGAGGAAGGTACTTAGATTTACCGCACACCAGCTGCCCCCACACATGCACAGCCTCTCCCATCATCAACATCCTCCGCCAGAGCAGTAGAACATTTGCTACAACTGACGAACCTACATTCACACATCACCCGAAGTCCATAGTTCAAACACGAGGGTTCACTCTTGGTGCTGTACATTCTATGAGTTTGGACAAAGGTAAAGGGGATCACCCAGAGTACTTTCACTGCCCTAACAATCCTCTGTGCTCTGCCTATTCATCTTACACTCCTGCCCCCAGCCCCTTGCAACCACTGATCTTTATACTGAAAAAACCATAGTTTTTTCTTTTCCAGAATACCACTGAGTTGGAATCATATAGTGATGCAGTCCTTTCATACTGGGTTCTTCAACTTTCATAAAAATATGCACTTGGGACTTCCCTGGTGGTCCAGTGGTAAAGAATCCACCTTATAATGCACGGAACGCGGGCTCGATCAGTGGTCAGGGAACCAAGATCCCACATGCTGCAGGGCAACCGAGCCCATGCGCTTCAACTCCTGAGCTGACACACCTCAACTAGAGCCTGCGGGCCACAAACTACAGAGCCCACGGGCCACAACTAGAGAAGAAAAATAACCTGCACACCACAACTAGAGGGAAGCCCACGCACCACAACGAAGGATCCTGCATGCCACAACTAAGACCCAACGCAGCCGAAAATAAAACAAACAAATAAATAATAAATAAATCCTAAAAAGAAAAAAATGCACTTAAGATTCCTTCTTGTCCTCTCATGACTTGAGAGCTCTTTTTTTTTAGCCTCCATCGTCTGGCTGTACCACAATTTGTTTATCCATTCGCCTACGAAAGGACATCTTGGTTACTTCCAACTTTTGGCAATTATGAGTAACAAACCTGCTACAAATATCCATATGCAGGTTTCTGTGTGGATATAAGTTTGCAACTCCTTTGGGTAAATACCAAGGAATGTGATTGCTGCACTGTATGATAAAAGCATGTTTATTAGTTTTCTAAGACATTGGCCAACTGTCTTCCAAAGTGGCAGTTCCATTGTGTGTTCCCACCAGCAATGGCAAAAAGTTCCTGTTGCTCCACACCCTCGCCAGCATTTGGTGCTGTCATGTTCTGAATGGTGGTCATTGTAATGGTGCGTAGTAGTGTCTCTTTGCTGTTTTCCCATTCTTTTTTAAAAATACGTATTTTAATTCTCCTTTCCTCTAAGGACTATTTTCAAAAATCAGAAATGGGCATAAAAATTTATGCACAAAAAATTCAGCAAGAGGAGACATTCACAGAAAGATGGACAAAATGAAAAGGCAGAGGACTTTCTACCAGATGAAGGAACTAATAAAACCCCAGAAAAACAATTAAATGAAGTAGAGATAGGCAACCTTCCAGAAAAAGAATTCAGAATAACGATAGTGATGATGATCCAGGACCTTGGAAAAAGAATGGAGGCAAAGATCAAGAAGATGCAAGAAATGTTTAACAAAGACCTAGAAGAATTAAAGAACAAACACCTAGAAGAATTAAAAAACAGAGATGAACAATACAATAACTGAAATAAAAAATACACTAGAAGGAATCAACATCAGAATAACTGAGGCAGAAGAACTGATAAATTACCTGGAAAACAGAATGGTGGAATTTACTGCTGTGGAACAGAAGAAAAAAGAATGAAAAGAAATGAAGACAGCCTAAGAGACCTCTGGGACAACATTAAATGCACCAACATTTGCATTATAGGGGTCCCAGAAGGAGAAGAGAGAGAGAAGGGACCCGAGAAAATATCTGAAGAGATTATAGTCAAAAAATTCCCTGACATGGGAAATGAAAAAGCCACCCAAGTCCAGGAAGCACAGAGAGTCCCAGGCAGGATAAACTCAAGGAGAAACATGCCAAGGTGCATAGTAATCAAATTGACAAAAATTAAAGGCAAAGAAAAATTATTGAAAACAACAAGGAAAAAATGACAAATAACATACAAGGGAACTCCCATTAAGTTAACAGCTGATGCCTCAGCAGAAACTCTACAAGCCAGAAGGGAGTGGCATGGTATATTTAAAGTGATGAAAGGGAAGAACATACAACCAAGATTACTTTACCTGGCAAGGATCTCATTCAGATTTGACGGAGAAATCAAAAGTTTTACAGACAAGCAAAAGTTAAGAGAATTCAGCACCACCAAACCAGCTCTACAACAAATGCTAAAAGAAGTTCTCTAAGTGGGAAACACAAGAGAAGAAAAGGACCTACAAAAACAAACCCATAACAATTAAAAAAATGGTAACAGGAACATACATATCGATAATTACCTTAAATGTTAATGGATTAAATGCTCCAACCAAAATACACAGGCTTGCTGAATGGATACAAAAACAAGACCCGTATACATGCTGTCTGCAAGAGACCCACTTCAGACCTAGGGATACATAGACTGAAAGTGAGCGGATGGAAAAAAATATTCCATGCAAATGGAAATCAAAAGAAAGCTGGAGTAGCAATACTCGTATCAGATAAAAGAGATTTTAGGGCTTCCCTGGTGGCGCAGTGGTTGAGAATCCGCCTGCCGATGCAGGAGACACGGGTTCGTGCCCTGGTCCGGGAAGATCCCACATGCCGCGGAGCAACTAAGCCCGTGAGCCATGGCCGCTAGGCCTGCGCGTCCGGAGCCTGTGCTCCGCAACGGGAGAGGCCACAACAGTGAGAGGCCCGCGTACCGCAAAAAAAAAAAAAAAAAAAAAAAAAAGAGAGATTTTAAAATAAAGAATGTTAACAAGAGACAAGGAGGGACACGACATAATGATCAAGGGATCAATCCAAGAAGAAGATATAACAATTATAAATATATATGCACCCAGCATAGGAGCACCTCAATGCATAAGATAACTGCTAACAGCTATAAAAGAGGAAATGGAGGGACTTCCCCTGTGGCACAGTGGTTAAGAATCCACCTACCAATGCAGGGGACCCAGGTTCGAGCCGTGTTCTGGAAGATCCCACATGTTGCGGAGCAACTAAGCCCATGCACCACAACTACTGAGCCTGCACTCTAGAGCCTGTGAGCCACAACTACCGAGCCCACATGCCACAACTACTGGCTTGCACGCCTAGAGCTTGTGCTCTGTGACAAGAGAAGCCACTGCAATGAGAAGCATGCACACCTCAACAAAGAGCAGCCCCTGCTCACCACAACTAGAAAAAGCCTGCGCACAGCAACAAAGACCCAACACAGCCCAAAATAAATAAAAAAATAAATTTATTAAACAAATAATAAAAAAGAGGACATCAACAGTAACACAATAATAGTGGGGGACTTTTAACACCTTACTTACACCAATGGACAGATAATCCAGAATGAAAGTTAATAAGGAAACACAGGCTTTAAATGACACAATAGACCAGATAGATTTAATTGATATTTATAGGACATTCCATCCAAAAACAGCAGATTTTACACTTTCTTCTCAGGTGCACACAGAACATTCTCCAGGATAGATCACATCTTAGGTCACAAATCAAGCCTCAGTAAATTTAAGAAAATTGAAATCATATCAAGCATGTTTTCCAACCACAATGCTATGAGACTAGAAATCAATTAGAAGGGGATTTCCCTGGTAGCACAGTGGTTAAGAATCCGCCTGCCAATGCAGGGGACATGGGTTCGAGCCCTGGTCCAGAAAGATCCCACATGCCGCAGAGCAACTAATCCCGTGTGCCACAACTACTGAGCCTGCACTCTAGATCCCACGAGCCACAACTACTGAGCCTGCGAGCCACAACTACTTAAGCCCACGCCTAGAGCATGTGCTCTGCAACAAGAGAAGCCACCACAATGAGAAGCCCACGCACCACAATGAAGAGTAGCCCCAGCTCTCTGCAACTAGAGAAAGCCCGTGCCCAGCAACGAAGACGCAATGCAGCCAGAATTAAATAAATAAAATAAATTTATTTTTAAAAAAAATCTACAGGGGGAAAAAACGTAAAAAACACAACCACATGGAGGCTAAACAATACATTACTAAGTAACCAAGAGATCACTGAAGAAATCAATGAGGCCATCAAAAAATACCTAGAGACAAATGACAATGAAAACATGAGGATCCAAAACCTATGGGACGCAGCAAAAACAGTCCTAAGAGGGAAGTTTACAGCAATACAAGACTACCTCAAGAAACAAGAAAAATCTCAAATAAACAATCTAAGCTTACACCTAAAGAACCAGAGAAAGAGGATCAAACAAAACCCAAAGTTAGCAGAAAAAAAGAAATCATAAAGATCAGAGCAGAAATAAATGAAATAGAAATAAAGACAACAATAGCAAAGATCAATAAAACTAAATGCTTGTTCTTTGAGAAGATAAAATTGATAAACCATTAGCCAGACTCATCAAGAAAAAGAGGGAAAGGACTCAAATCAATAAAATTAAAAATGAAAAAGGAGAAGTTACAACAGACACCACAGAAATACAAAGCATCCTAAGAGACTACTACAAGCAACTCTATGCCAATAAAATGGACAACCTGGAAGAAATGGACGAATGCTTAGAAAGGTATAACCTTCCAAGACTGAACCAGGAAGAAACAGAAAATATGAACAGACCAATCCCAAGTAATGAAATTGAAACTGTGATTAAAAATCTTCCAACAAACAAAAGTCCAGGACCAGATGGCTTCACAGGTAAATTCTATCAAACATTTAGAGAAGAGCTAACATTCAGCCTTCTTGAACTCTTCCAAAAAATAGCAGCGGAAGAAATACTCCCAAACTCATTCTGTGAGGCCACCATCACCCTGATACCAAAACCAGACAAAGATACTACAAAAAAAGAAAGTTAACAGAAATATCACTTATGAATATAGATGCAAAAATCCTCAACAAAATACTAGCAAACAGAATCCAACAACACATTAAAAGGATCATACACCATGATCAAGTGGGATTTATCCCAGGGATGCAAGGATTCTTCAGTATACGCAAATCAATCAATGTGATACACCATATTAACAAACTGAAGAATAAAAACCATATGATCATCTCAATAGATGCAGAAAAGGCTTCTGACAAAATTCAACACCCATATACGATAAAAACTCCAGAAAGTGGGCAAAGAGGGAACCTACCTCAACAAAATAAAGGCCATATATGACAAACCCACAGCAAACATCATTCTCAATGGTGAAAAACTGAAAGCATTTCCTCTAAGATCAGGAACGAGACAAGGATGTCCACTCTCATCACTGTTATTCAACATAGTTTTGGAAGTCCTAGCCACGGCAATCAGAGAAGAAAAAGAAATAAAAGGAATACAAATTGGAAAAGAAGAAGTAAAACTGTCACTGTTTGCAGATGACATGATACTATACATAGAGAATCCTAAAAATGCCACCAGAAAACTACTAGAGCTAATCAATGAATTTGGTAAAGTTGCAGGATACAAAATTAACGCACAGAAATCTCTTGCATTCCTATACACTAATGATGAAAAACCTGAAAAAAGAAATTATGGAAACACTCCCATTTACCATTGCAACAAAAAGAATAAAATACCTAGGAATAAACCTACCTAAGGAGGTAAAAGACCTGTACTCAGAAAACTGTAAGACACTGATGAAAGAAATCAAAGATGACACAAACAGATGGAGAGATATACCATGTTCTTGGATTTGAAGAAACGATATTGTGAACATGACTATACTACCCAAAGCAATCTACAGATTCAATGCAATCCCTATCAAATGGCCAATGGCATTTCTTACGCAACTAGAACAAAAAATCTTAAAATCTGTATGTAAGCACAAAGGACCCAAAATAGCCAAAGCAGTCTTGAGGGAAAAAAACGGAGCTGGAGGAATCAGACTCCCCGATTTCAGACTACACTACAAAGCTACAGTAATCAAGACAATATGGTACTGGCATAAAAACAGAAATATAGATCAATGGAATAGGACAGAAAGCCCAGAGATAAAGACACGCACCTTTGGTTAACTAATCTATGACAAAGGAGGCAAGGATATACAATGGTAGAAAAGAAAGTCTCTTCAATAAGTGGTGCTGGGAAAACTGGACAACTACATGTAAAAGAATGAAATTAGAAGAGAAAACGGAACCCTCTTGCACTGTCGTGAAAATGTAAATTGATACAGCCACTATGGAGAACAGCATGGAGGTTCCTTAAAAAACTACAAATAGAATTACCATACGACCCCGCAATCCCACTACTAGGCATATACCATGAGAAAACCATAATTCAAAAAGAGTCATGTACCAAAATGTTCATTGCAGCTCTATTTACAATAGCCAGGACATGGAAGCAACCTAAGTGTCCATCGACAGATGAATGGATAAAGAAGATGTGGCACATACATACAATGGAATATTACTCAGCCATAAAAAGAAATGAAACTGAGTTATTTGTCATGAGGTGGATAGACCTGGAGTCTGTCATACAGAGTGAAGTAAGTCAGAAGGAGAAAAACAAATACCGTATGCTAACACATATATATGGAATCTAAGAAAAAAAAATGTCATGAAGAGACTAGGGGTAGGATGTGAATAAAATACAGACCTACTAGAGTATGGACTTGAGGACATGGGGAGGGGGAAGGGTAAGCTGTGATGAAGTGAGAGAGTGGCATGGACTTATATACACTACCAAATGTAAACTAGATAGCTAGTGGGAAGCAGCCGCATAGCACAGGGAGATCAGCTCGGTGCTTTGTGACCACCTAGAGGGGTGGGATAGGGAGGGTGGGAGGGAGCGAGATGCAAGAGGGAAGAGATATGGAAACATATGTATATGTATAACTGATTCACTTTGTTGTAAAGGAGAAACTAACACACTATTGTAAAACAGTTATACTCAAATAAAGATCTTTAAAAAAATAATAATAATAATAATAAATAAAATAATAAAAATTCTCACCTAGAAGACTGAAACTTAGGGGGATCGATCAACGGTCTTTTTTAAAAAACTTGAAAATTTCACAAGGATTGTAATATCCCATCAGACCATATACTTTTTTCCTTAGGTCTGATGAAATAGACTATGTAGCATTGACAAATATACACTACCAAATGTAAAATAGACAGCTAGTGGGAAGAAGCTGCATAGCACAGATCAGCTCGGTGCTTTGTAACCACCTGGAGGGGTGGGATAGGGAGAGTGGGAGGGAGACTCAAGAGGAAGGGTTTATGGGGATATATGTACACATATAGCTGATTCACTTTGTTATATAGCAGAAACTAACACAACACTGTAAAGCAATTATACTCCAATAAAGATGTAAAACAAACAAAAATAAATAAATAAATAAACTAAATGTGTAAAAATTGAAAAAGCAACATTATTTTTATTAAAAAAAAAAAAAAGAAGAATGAAATTAGAACACTCCCTAACACCATACACAAAAATAAACTCAAAATGGATTAGAGACCTAAATGTAAGACTGGACACTATAAAACTCCTAGAGGAAAACATAGGAGGAACACTCTTTGACATAAATCACAGCAAGATCTTTTGTGGTCCACCTCCTATAGTAATGGAAATAAAAACAAAAATGAACAAATGGGACCTAATGAAACTTCAAAGCTTTTGCACAGCAAAGGAAACCATAAATAACACGAAAAGAGAACCCTCAGAATGGGAGAAAATATTTGCAAATGAATCAATGGACAAAGGATTAATCTTCAAAATACATAAACAGCTCAGGCAGCTCAATATTAAAAAAACAAACAACCCAATCCCAAAATGGGCAGAAGACCTAAATAGACATTTCCCCAAAGAAGACATACAGATGGCCAAGAAGCACATGAAAAACTGCTCAACATCACTAATTATTAGAGAAATGCAAATCAAAATTACAATGAGGTTATCACCTCACACCAGTTAGAATGGGCATCATCAGAAAATCTACAATCAACAACAAATGCTGGAGAGGGTGTGGAGGAAAGGGAACCCTCTTGCACTGTTATGAGAATGTCAATGGATACAGCCACTATGGAGAACAGTACGGAGGTTCCTTAAAAAACTAAAAATAGAATTACCATATGACCCAGCAATCCCACTACTGGGCATATACCCAGAGAAAACCATAATTCAAAAAGACCCCAATGTTCATTACACCCCAGTGTTCATTGCAGCACTATTTACAATAGCCAGGACATGGAAGCAAACTAAATGCCCATCAACAGATGAACGGATAAAGAAGATGTTGTACATATATACAATGGAGTATTACTTAGCCATAAAAGGAACGAAATTGGGTCATTTGTAGAGACGTACATGGATCTAGAGACTGTCGTACAGAGTAAAGTGAGTCAGAAAGAGAAAAACAAATATCATATATCAACGCATATATGTGGAACCTAGAAAAATGGTACGGATGAACCGGTTTGCAGGGCAGAAATTGAGACACAGATGTAGAGAACAAACGTGTGGACACCAAGGGGGGGGAAGTGGCCGGACAGGTTGATGGTGGTGGGATGAATTGGGAGATTAGGATTGACATATATACATTAATATGTATAAAATAGATAACTAATGAGAAACTGCTGTAAAAAAAATAAAATAAAATTCAAAAATTCCAAAAAAAAAAAAAAAAAATTCAGCAACAGGAGAAATCAAATCAAGTTCTGGGTATAAAAATGGAATGACACAGAGTCATTAAAACCTGTATCTTCAGGCTTCCCTGGTGGCACAGTGGTTAAGAATCCGCCTGCCAATGCAGGGGACACGGGTTCAAGCCCTGGTCTGGGAAGATCCCACATGCTATGGAGCAACTAAGCTCGTGCGCCACACTACTGAGCCTGCGCTCTAGAGCCCGCGCGCTACAACTACTGAGCCCATGTGCTGCCACTACTGAAGCCCGCATGCCTAGAGCCCGTGCTCCACAAAAGAGAAGCCACCGCAATGAGAAGCCTGAGTACCGCAACAAAGAGTAGCCCCAGCTCGCCACAACTAGAGAAAGCCCGCGCACAGCAACGCAGACTCAACGCAGCCAAAAATAAATAAATTTTAAAAAAACAAAACCTGTATCTTCAAAAATATAGTGACATATTAAACAGGAAAAATACTGTATATGTAAAGAATACACTTCCAATTTGTGTATATGTGCATTAAAATAGCCTTGAAAGAAAAGCAGATGAGAGGATTAGGAGGGATTTATTTTCATCATACTTTCCTTTGTTTTTATACTTTCCACAGTGAACATGTATCAGCAGGCCCGCCCCTCAACAGATATTTATCTGTGTTGTAGATGTAATGTTTGTAAAGGCTATCTTTAAATACCTGTTCCTTTCAGAGTGTGATTGTATAAATGCTTACCCACTTTTCAACTATGAAACTTAGGGCCTCTCTAAGTATACAGACAAGCTGTTTCTAAACCCATAAAGCAGGGAGAACTCTCTCTCTCCCTTTATTCATCTAACTTCTGCACTGAGATAAGAGGGTTCAAAGGAGAAAATCTATTGTGGGTGACTGTATGTAGATCTGACTATAAAACAGAGACATAAATGCTCCATTTTAAACAATTTCATTTTAAACAATTTTAAACAATTTCATCCATGGGTTCACTAAACATTCACACAGTGCACATTTCTTTAAACAACTTTCTGAGTATTAGATTAGTCACATTTTCTAGGCTAAAAAGAAAGCCCATCTGGAATCAAGGGAGAGAGAAAAGAAAAACACAACGCTACGAAAACCTATAGGATTTAAGCATTCCAGATGACATGTCTGTATCAAAACAGAGTTTTGATTAGCAGGTTTACCCTTGGAAACTATGTTGGGATCTTCCTCCCTCTCTATAGCACAGTAACAATTCCTAAAATTATAGGGCTCACTGCTCTAGTGTAGAATATCTCAAAGGGTGTAAACAATTATGACATTCTGCTTTCTACCAGGGCCTAAAATAAGTGGGAAGTTTTTATAATATTGTTTTGCTTTTAATTAGAACAAAAGTTTTTATCTGAATAATTTGGCAAATACCTCCTTTGTAAGGAAACAAACACGGTTACATAGGAAGTATTAGCAGAGGGCTCCATGAGCTGTCCAGCATTACTGAGTCCCCTACTCTCTACCGATGTCAACATTCTATGAAAATCTCCTTGGAGACCTCAGCTGGCAAAAGAGAGCAGGCAGGCAAGTTATTTCACATGTTGTATTTTCATGTGACAACCAGAAATACACTTTAAACAGTTAGTGAATGCAAAAGCATAAGCTGTAACTAGTAGGTAATAACCAAATGCTGTAAGAAAGGAACATCTATAGCGAAGTTAATACAGATTTCAGTTTTTGATAACAAAAGAATATTTCCTCTGTAACCTTATTCATTCCAAAAACAACCTTCTTAGTATGGTTGCTCTCAAAACAGAACTAAAACATTGGAGGAAAAATCCATAAAACAAGTCTTCCAAGCAAGTCTTCCACACATAATCAAGGCCTTTTCATTCCTCCCAAAGACCATGTGCCAATAAGCAGTGAAATAAAACAGGTTAAGGCTAGCCCCACTCACCCTCAAACTGTCTCCAGAAAGGAATAAGTTGTAGGGGTTGAGAATTCGCTCATAATGCCCTCTGATATGGGAGCCCACAGCTTTGCCAGGAGCAAACCCCATCTTGGTGGCAATTTTGGTCCATTTTCTATCCTTGCAAACAACTGCAAATCCACCTTCCTCTGCAACTAACTGTTAAATAAAACAGCAAAAGAAATTAGTTCTTGGCTGTCATCATCTTTTAAAAATACATTTTCCAAGTAAAAAAAAAAAAAATATATATATATATATATATATATATATGCACTATTAATTTTAAACTAGAAACACTGCTTTTAACAGCATATTCCATAAACTTTTTGTACCCCTCCCAAAGCTACTTCTCAGTTCCCCAAAGCAGCCAAGATTTCCCATGAGGAAGAATTAAGTCAGCAATGAATCTCCGATAAGGAAAAGGCTCTAGTAAACTGAGGAGTAGCAAGAACGGCAGCACGTCTGGTGGAAATAATGCGGCTTTAGACTGGGATGAACCTTAAGATACAGAATTATAACTCAGCTTTTTCAGTTGGTCAACTTGGACACTGAAAGCCTTTGTTGTCTTATCTGCAATAAAACAGACAGGAATATCTAAGAGGACCATTACGAAGTTTAAAAATTACCAAAAAACAGGTGGCAGCAAAATATTTCACAAGATAAGGCTTTCAGACCTGACAAGCAGAGACCAATTAATCACAAAACTAAATGAAGAATTTTATTTTACATATTTCAAGCAGTAAGTTTCTTATTTTAAGGCAAAGAAGATCAAATTCATGCTGTCAGAAAAATTATTCAATGAGAAAGATGGTCATTAGGCTTTTACCTTATTAAGCTGAAACAAGTCCAAGATCTTCCTCTCTACATGTGGAATTTTCAGAGTACTTCCCTGTAATTCCCAGTACTTTGCAATTTGGTCCAGGAAATTTAATTTTACACGAGTTTGAGCCTAAATGACAAAGAACTGAGTTTTACTTTTACCTAGCTTATTATAAAGCTCCTGTCTATTACCTGTGCATGTGATATTTTTATTCTTAGAATATTTAAGTGTAATACCACTTACGAATTCAATAGGGGAAACTTCCCCAAAACATACAGAATAAAACTGGTTAAATAATTATACGTTAACTCAACAAAAATTTAATTCAGCCCCTACCATGTGCCAGGTAAGTAGTAGTTACACACTCAGTAAGTCCTCCCGTAACATAAATAGGTGATCTGAGAGGTGCTTTATTTAAGGAGTATCATAAGTAAGCTGCTTCTATATGCCCCTTTCGTCCTTTTACAGTTTGAGTATTTTGAAGTCCTGTTCTCTCCAAGTACAAATTTTCTGATTTGCTCAAACACAAATCTAAAAGCAGATTTACAACAGAACCACTTATCTTAGATAAAGTCCTGATAACTTAAAGATAAAAGAAAACCAGAAACTTTCTTAAATGTTATTCCCTTAACAGATTATTACTGTCGCCTACAAGTCATTTTTAAAAATTCTGTCATTTTTCTTTCCGCTCATTGTGAAATTAAGTCAGACAGTTTTAAGACTTTTATCTTGCACAAGACCAAAATTGAGATCAATATTCAGATATTCCGGGCTTCCCTGGTGGCGCAGTGGTTGGGAGTCCGCCTGCCGGTGCAGCGGACACGGGTTCGTGCCCTGGTCCGGGAGGATCCCACATGCCGCGGAGCGGCTGGGCCCGTGAGCCATGGCCGCTGGGCCTGTGCGTCCGGAGCCTGTGCTCCGCAGCGGGAGAGGCCACAACAGTGAGAGGCCCACATACCGAAAAAAAAAAAAAAAAAAAAAAAAAAAATATTCAGATATTCCCAACCACGTCAAAGTGAATACCCACCTCCCTATCTTTCAAGCTCGACATGAAAATACATTGAAATACTTGAAAATACATACACTAGATGCTACTACTGGCAATGCCCACAGAATTCCAGTGGACATATGTGCCATTTAAGTTAAGAATACCTCGTTTAGTATAGAAAAATAAAACATGGTTCATTATGAAAATCAGATTAGCAAAACATTCATATAAACAATGAACTTCTATGCTATCAATACCCAAGCCTTATTCACCCAGCACTTTAGGGCTTAAGTCGCCTACAGACTAAAGAAGAACTACTACCTCTTCTCTAGAGAATCCCCTGTGCTATTCACTCCTCCTAGGGAAAGTAAAGTGTGTTATTAAATCTAACTGAAGACATATATTTTGGAAGAATAGCAGAGCTAGAGAATCTCTTCCATTAAATGGTTCTGAAAGCACATGGCTTTCAAAACCTAAACTCTATTGGTTGTCACCTAGATTGAGAAGGATTTAAATGCATTTATTAATAGGCTGGCAATTATTGACAAAAATCAGTGTTTTTAATGAAACTGGGTTAGCTGCAAAGGCTTATTGCCATTTGTTTTACCATGATTATCAGTTACTAGCCATGTTTTAGCTTCACTGAAACCAACAGATTTGTGACACAGCCTCTTTCAAAGAAGCCCCCGCTGGAATACAGGCAACCAGTATAGTAGTTAAGACATTACCTCCAATTCATTCAGCCTCTGGATACGTGGGGTAAAATGAAGTTTGTCAACATCACATGCAAATGGTGGCTGCCAATCCTAGTGGAGAAGCAAAGGTTTTCATTAGAAAAATTTATAATTCTGACATTTAAAAAATGGTTTTACAGTTAAAACCCTGGTTAAATAAAGCATGTTATCTCTAATGAGGCAAACAGAACACAGGGCAGTAGTTTCTTAACTCTTTTTCCACCAGAACAGCAGAATATGTATGATGACCCTTCTCCAAATGATACATTCTGCACACACCCCGCCTAGCACCCCTCCAACCAGCAACGTCACTGAGCCTCAACTGCCGTTGAAAAATCATCAATTCAGGCAAAAAAAGACTTTGACTCCTCTATTCCATAAGTATCTCTCCTCCTACAAAATAGCTATATTAATGTCAAATTATCTACAGACTGTATTTTAATATATGTAACCCAGTTACATTAACTTTTATTATAAAATTGAGGATAAGTTCTTCTTTGGGGGGAAAAGAAAAAAAACTGATATCCAAAACCAATTTTAAGGATCACCCTTAACATATCTACTGATACAGGTTCTTGGAAGAACTGCTATCAGGAGAAAATAGACAGGAAGGAGAGTGTGCATGGACTGTTGTCTATAAGTGGAGAAAACTGGAAACAACTTAAATGTTCACGATAAGAGAATAGTTTAAAGGCATAAAAATTATGCTGTGTTAATAGGTACAGAGTTTCAGTTTGGAATAATGAAAAGGTTCTGGAGATGGACAGTGGTGATGGTTGTACAACACTGTGAATGTACTTAATGTTACTGAATTGCATGCACCCTTAAAATGGTTACAATGGTATATTTTATATTATTCAGTATTTTAATATTTCCACATAATTTTTTAAGACAAAAAAGTTCATGCTGTTGTATAGCTCTATTTATTGACATTGAAATTCTTCCTTATATATATTTTATGAAAGAAAGAAAAATAGGCTGTGCAATAGAAAAATAAAACACTGGAAAGAGACAGCAAAATGGTTAACAGTGGTTTGTCTTTGGTAGGATTACAGGTGATTTTTCTTTTGCTTCCTTACCCATTTTAAATAGAATCGGAAATATAATAAATACATTAAGTCATACCTATTAAATAAATTATTTTTGAGTAAGAGAACAAGTTAATACAAATGTTGGTACATCTGTAATTAACAATAAAATACTCTGCAGTGGTAATAAAGAATATCTAGATGTTCTAAACATGGAAAGATAGCCAAGAGTGGATGAGTAAAAAAATGAAAACATGCAAATTTGTGTTAACATATGTAAATTTTAAAGACTATTGTAATAGTAAGGGTCAAAGAGATTATTTTTACTTCAAATTTAACTGCTGGAGTTTATCACTGTTTTTAGTTTAAAAGTAAAACAGGGGCTTCCCTGGTGGCTCAGTGGTTGAGAGTCCGCCTGCTGATGCAGGGGACACGGGTTCGTGCCCCGGTCAGGGAAGATCCCACATGCCACGGAGCGGCCAGGCCCGTGAGCTATGGCCTCTGAGCCTGCCCGTCTGGAGCCTGCGCTCTGCAACAAACGGGGGGGGAGGGGCACAACTGTGAGAGGCCCGCGTACCGCAAAAAAAAAGTAAAACAGGTTTTGTTTTTGTGATACAAACACTTAAGTAAAAATGCCCACCACCAGTGCCTGATTAAATATTATGTTAAAAAGTAAATTTTACAATTTTTTTCCAAAGGAAAAAAGCAGATTACAAATTAGTACAAAGCTATTTACTACCACCCCAAAAAAGAACAGGAAGAAAAAAGAGAAAAGAAAAAAGAAAAAATGGCAATACTGTTTAAGAAGTCAATGACAGATCAGGACTTCAAGTGTCTAATGCTGTCATACAGCCTCTTCAACAAAGACTATGGCTAATGTTTAAATGCCAGTTAAAGATATACTGTACTGCTAATAAACTTAAAAAAATACTACCTACTCCCATCCTAGGTCAAAAAGATTACAGTGATTTTTGTTTGCCTGGATAACTAAAGATAAAGAAAGCACTGTGTTTAATTATACATAATACAATGTAGCAGAAGGTAATCCCATTGCTTCTTAATATTCTGTGGCAGGCTAACGGAAGACTTGATATTGCTCAGAGCTTTGTTCTCTAATACTTTATAAAAGCTGTAGGCTTTCTGAAATGAATTGACCTGGGTTGAAGGTTAGACCAAAAATATATCAAAGACAATGTGTCAGAATATACAAGTATATGATTAACATACTGTCCAAATGACCTGCAATTTTTATAGATTAAGATTTATGAGTAATGTATAATGATATCCTCTAATGAATCAAATATGCCTTCTACTCCCAAAACACGATACAAAAATTAATTCCACCTTAAGTCTACATATTAAAGTTTTATAAATTGAGGTGAGCTGTGTCTTTGTATGTATGTTATTTAATTTATACTTGTTTTAGTCTGAACCCTTTTTCAAATAAAATAAATCCTAAAAATCAAACATCAAAGGGAAGGCGGCGGCAGCGGCCGCGCGGGTGTCGGTAGCATCTGCGGCAGCCCGAGCCGCCCCCCCACCCCCGCGAGCCCGAGTCCGAGCGCCCCCGGGTAAGTTCCCGGCGCGAGCGCCGAGATGCCGGGCAGCAACACGGCACTCACCGTGGACCGAACCTACTCCGACCCGGGCCGGCACCACCGCTGCAAGAGCCGGGGACTTCCCTGATGGCGCAGTGGTTAAGAATCCACCTGCCAATGCAGGGGACACGGGTTCGAGCCCTGGTCTGGGATCCCACATGCTGCGGAGCAACTAAGCCTGTGTGCCACAACTACTGAGCCTGCGGTCTAGAGCCCGTGAGCCACAACTACTGAGCTCATGTGCCACAACTCCTGAAACCCACGTGCCTAGGGCCCGTGCTCCGCATCAGAAGCCACCACAACGAGAAGCACACACACCGCAACAAAGAGTAGCCCCCTCTCGCGGCAACTAGAGAAAGCCCGTGCACAGCAGCGAAGACCCAGCGCAGCCAAAAATAAATAAATAAATAAGTTTATTAAAAAACAAAAAAAACAAAACAACATCAAAGGGAAAACACTATGTATCTGTCACTAAGGAAGTTCACACAGTGGGTATAATATGTTTAAAACTAAAACTGTGTCAGTAGATCATTCCTTCATTAAACACAGATCACTGCAAATTTTGTCTCCTCTGGTAACAAAGAATGAGAGAAAATGGGATAAACGTCATTCAGTTTTGAGACTTTGTCAGCTGTAAAGCTCTACTCCAATAAAAGGATTACATATTATTTGCAACGCTTACTGTCATATTAAAACAAAGATATCCTTGGCAAAGTCTGGCCTCATTGGGCCATGACTTTTACATGCGGAAAAAAGCCATTTACACAACATTGTAAATCAACTAATTTCAATAAAAAGATTTTTAATTTTAAAAAAGCCATCAGAGAAAGAAAGAGACCTTATTAAAGCTTCTAAGAAGTGAAAAATTTCAAACAGGAATATAATCCTCAAATTAAGTAGTCAAATAAATAATGAAAATCTCCATTTAGAAACGTGATAATTTTTGGTTTGACACTTAAGTATCTAAAAGGCATATCATGTAATCTAACCAAAACTTCTAGCCTCTACCAAGAAAATGGTTCATAAAATCATCTTTTTTCTAACATAAAAACAGCATTTCCAGGGCTTCCCTGGTGGCGCACAAGAATCCGCCTGCCAATGCAGGGGACATGCGTTCGAGCCCTGGTCCAGGAAGATCCCACGTACTGTGGAGCAACTAAGCCCGTGCGCCACAACTACTGAGCCTGCGCGCTAGAGCCCACGAGCCACAACTACTGAGCCCGCATGCCACAACTCCTGAAGCCCACACACCTAGAGCCCATGCTCCACAACAAGAGAAGCCACCGCGGTGAGAGCCCACACACCTCAACGAAGAGTAGCCCCTGCTCACTGCAACTAGAGAAAGCCCACGTTCAGCAACGAAGACCCAATGCAGCCAAAAATTAATTACTAAAAAACAAAAACACAAAAACAGCATTTCCATACAAACAAGATAATAGATTGCAAGGAGTTCCATGTAAATTCCCTGCTGAAATTCATCTTAATTTTCTTTAAAAACTTTAAAATGGTTTTATTTTAACCCTTTCAAAATAAAAGTACAACTATATTATTCAAAAGCTCAATTATTTTCCCGAGCATTAAAAAATATATTCCTGGGCTTCCCTGGTGGCGCAGTGGTTGAGAGTCCGCCTGCCGATGCAGGAGACACGGGTTCGTGCCCTGGTCCGGGAGGATCCCACATGCCGCGGAGCAGCTGGGCCCGTGAGCCATGGCCGCTGGGCCTGCGCGTCCGGAGCCTGTGCTCCGCAACGGGAGAGGCCACAACAGTGAGAGGCCCGCATACGGCAAAAAATATATATATATATATATTCCTTGGGAAAGCAGTTAAGTAGGCCACTGACGCTTAAAAACCCTCAGAGAGGCCTGAGACACACCAGGTAAACATTTTCTTAGTCCTAGCAAGCAAAAATAACTTACCGCACATTTAACTGAGAGAAATGTTTGAAATTATAAAATTGACCAGTATGAAAACAACTTTCATCGAATGCTAAAGATTTTTCAAAAACACCATGAAAATTCACTCTGTAAATGATCCACTGTTAGCATCCACATACTTAACATACTGGAATACTGTTTTTAATCTTTCTAGAGGCTGACATCATTTTTAAGATCTAACTATCGGCAAAACAAGAAAGTATACCCTCTCCAGCGCTTACTACAAGTTAGTTCTCTGATTCCCTGCAGACAAAACCAATTAAAAATCAGCGTCAAAATATAGATCAATGGAACAGGATAGAAAGCCCAGAGATAAACCCACACACATATGGTCACCTTATCTTTGATAAAGGAGGCAAGAATATACAGTGGAGAAAAGACAGCCTCTTCAACAAGTGGTGCTGGGAAAATTGGACAGGTACATGTAAAAGTATGAAATTAGAACACTCCCTAACACCATACACAAAAATAAACTCAAAATGGGTTAAAGACCTACATGTAAGGCCAGACACTATCAAACTCTTAGAGGAAAACATAGGCAGAACACTCTATGACATAAATCACAGCAAGATCCTTTTTGACCCACCTCCTAGAGAAATGGAAATAAAAACAAAAATAAACAAATGGGACCTAATGAAACTTAAAAGCTTTTGCACAGCAAAGGATACCATAAATGAGACCAAAAGACAACCCTCAGAATGGGAGAAAATATTTGCAAATGAAGCAACTGACAAAGGATTAATCTCCAAAATTTATAAGCAGCTCATGCAGCTCAATAACAACAAAACAAACAACCCAATCCACAAATGGGCAGAAGACCTAAATAGACGTTTCTCCAGAGAAGATATACAGATTGCCAACAAACACATGAAAGAATGCTCAACATCATTAATCATTAGAGAAATGCAAATCAAAACTACAATGAGATATCATCTCACATGGGTCAGAATGGCCATCATCAAAAAATCTAGAAACAATAAATGCTGGAGAGGGTGGGGAGAAAAGGGACTCTTGCACTGCTGGTGGGAATGTAAATTGATACAGCCACTATGGAGAACAGCATGGAGGTTCCTTAAAAAACTACAAATAGAACTACCATACGACCCCGCAATCCCACTACTGAGCATATACCCAACCCAGAGAAAACCATAATTCAAAAAGAGTCATGTACCAAAATGTTCATTGCAGCTCTATTTACAATAGCCAGGACATGGAAGCAACCTAAGTGTCCATTGACAGATGAATGGATAAAGAAGATGTGGCACATATATACAATGGAATATTACTCAGCCATAAAAAGAAATGAAACTGAGTTATTTGTCATGAGGTGGATAGACCTGGAGTCTGTCATACAGAGTGAAGTAAGTCAGAAGGAGAAAAACAAATACCGTATGCTAACACATATATATGGAATCTAAGAAAAAAAAATGTCATGAAGAGACTAGGGGTAGGATGTGAATAAAATACAGACCTACTAGAGTATGGACTTGAGGACATGGGGAGGGGGAAGGGTAAGCTGTGATGAAGTGAGAGAGTGGCATGGACTTATATACACGACCAAATGTAAACTAGATAGCTAGTGGGAAGCAGCCGCATAGCACAGGGAGATCAGCTCGGTGCTTTGTGACCACCTAGAGGGGTGGGATAGGGAGGGTGGGAGGGAGCGAGATGCAAGAGGGAAGAGATATGGGAACATATGTATATGTATAATTGATTCACTGTGTTGTAAAGCCGAAACGAACACACCATTGTAAAACAGTTATACTCCAATAAAGATGTTAAAAAAAATCAGCGTCAAAAGCACATTCTGGTTAGTTTACAAATAACAACATGAATTAAGAACCAAAGGATTTTTCTAATTGTGTATATTCTATCAAACCCAGTCATCACTGAATAAATGCACTCACAGGATTTCAATCCAATGCCAGCAGAGGTAAACTCAGTGTTGTTAATAGATTCTTATAGTTTCTATGTTATCAACATTACCACAGAACTTCAGTGAAACTTTTAAGGATCCAAACAAAGAATTTATCTTAGTATTTTAAGGCAAGTTAGAAAAGCTTTCTGCTGAGCCTAAGATTTATCAACATTAGTAAAGATTTCAGTAACACATATATGAAATACAATTTAAAAGACTTTCTCATCAATTAAATGGTTTACCATTAGGATATCCTTAAGACACCTGCACAAATGGAAGAGGTAGTACAAGGCACAGCATAAGCATGATCAATTCCCACTTATAAACTGTAAGAACAGACTTACTATTTATGAACCCCTCGGGCATTCTATGCCACTCACAACAACCCTGACAGGTGTCTATGGGGAAAGCTTTGTAATACAAAAGGCCTCCTTCAAAGTCTCCCCAAGGTAAATAAGACATGAGTGCTGCTGGTTCTCCCTTGCTTCTTACTTCCCTCTGGGCCGACTTGGCCCCAGGCAGCTTTAATTAGCCACCAATTTGTTCAAAGCCTGTTTAAGATCTCGGTCCTTAGTGACCCACTAGTAAAAACACTTTATTTTGAGGATTTCCTTTTTAGGCTATGGAACCACACTTTTATACCCTAAAGCCTAGGCATTTAAATTGTAAATAGAATTGAGTGTATGTGGATTTTTCTGGGAAGGCTCACAGCTTTCACCAGGGTCTCAGGGGTCTGTAACCAAACAAAGGTCCTGAGAATATGTCTGGCTTTCCTTTAAAAATTTTGCACCTTCAAGTTCTTATCTCACTATCTCAACCCACTTTCTTTCAATCCCTTCTCTTTTTACTTAACCAAGCATAATAATAATAATGGATAAGACACTTGTTCCTCAGAATGTAAGCAGGCGATTAGTATAGGACCAAAAAAAAAAAAAAAAAAAAAAGGAGCAACGCACTGGAAGTCAAAAGACCAGAATTTGGGATTTGGATCTCTACCACCACTTCAGGAATCTCAACTTTTCCATCTGGAAAGTACGAACAATAGCTACTTTCAGGACTATGGTAAGAATTTAAATTACAAATGTAAAGTTTGTTTTATTATAAAGCAAAATAACAAGTATTACATGACATTAAGTTCTGACCACTGAAATGTAATTTTCCTCTGGCAAGAAGTGAATGCAACCTCAACTTGCAAGGAGCAACTGACCTCTGAAATTTACCTTTAAGGACCCCATCCTTTCAGCCTAACTCTAGTTAGCATCTAGTGGCCAAGCAGCACTTTTCATCATAGCAATTTCAACACAGGTTGAAGAGTTCCCCTAAATAAAGCAAATATTTTATAATAACTATAAATGGAGTATAACCTTTAAAAATGAAGAGGGCTTCCCTGGTAGCGCAGTGGTTAAGAATCAGCCTGCCAATGCAGGGGACACGGGTTCAAGCCCTGGTCTGGGAAGATCCCACATGCCGGGGAGCAACTAAGCCCGTGCGCCACAACTACTGAGCCTGTGCTGAAGAGCCTGCAAGCCCGCACGGCACAACTACCAAAGCCTGCATGCCAGAACTACTGAAGCCCACGCGCCTAGAGCCCATGCTCCGCAACGAGAAGCCACCGCAATGAGAAGCCCACACACTGCAAGGAAGAGTAGCCCCCACTCGTCGCAATTAGAGAAAGGCTGCACACAGCAACAAAGACCCAACGCAGCCAAAAATAAATAAATTTATAATAAAGTTCCCTTTAAAAAAAAAAAGAAGAAAGCAACATTTTTAAAATTAAATATATTTATTTATTTATTTTTGGCTGCGTTGGGTCTTCGTTTCTGTGTGAGGGCTTTCTCTAGTTGCGGCGAGCGGGGGCCACTCTTCATCACGGTGCGTGGGTCTCTCACTGTCACGGCCTCTCTTGTTGCGGAACACAGGCTCCAGACACGCAGGCTCAGTAGTTGTGGCTCACGGGTGTAGTTGCTCTGCGGCATGTGGGATCCTCCCAGACCAGGGCTTGAACCCGTGTCCCCTGCATTGGCAGGCAGATTCTCAACCACTGTGCCACCAGAGAAGCCCAAAAGCAACATTTTTTAAAAAAGAAATAGAACAGTATATTTGGGAGAGAAAAGAACTTTTTGTTTTAACTTGCATCCTGACTTTTTAAAGATAATTATATATATTATGTATTAAATCCCTCTGTGTATACATTGCTATTTTATACACTTAACTCAATAAAGTCAGAATAAGCTTATATAAAATTAAAAGCAAAAACAAAAACGGGCTCCCCCGTATCATCCTCACCTGTCATTTCTTCAGTGCTGAGTTTTAAGGCACAGTAGTGCTCTTTACCACCTCCTGTACAGTAGAACAGATGTTAAAGAGGGTAGGCTCTCAGTCACACTGCCTGGGTTCAAATCCTAACTCTACTGTGTGGGTTTGAACTAGGTTCATCTCCCTGTGCCTTAGGTACACGTAAAAAGGGGAAACCAGGAGGCTTAAATAAAATAATAGTGGCAAAGCCTTTAGACAGGTGCCTGGCATTTACAAAGTAAATGGTAAAAAAAAAAAAAAAAAAAAAAAAGATAATGATTAGGGAATGATCATGTTGCAAAGCTTTGTAGTTTCCAGGAAGCCTACTGCAACCTTGTTTTTGTTTTTGATTGGTTATGTTTAACACAGTGGTTTTGATTCCCTAATCTTCATTATAAATTTGTGTAAGATAGAATTCATTAATATATACTACTCAAGGTCCATTAATCTATTTTTTTGTTGTACTCTTTTTCCAGCATTGAGATACATGCATCTTGCTTTTTAAGTCAGAGAATGTACTGTCAGATTTCCATGCTTAAAGAGCTTCCTAGGGAATTCCCTGGCAGTCCAGTGGTTAGGACTCTACGCCCAGGTTCAATCCCTGGTCAGGGAAATAAGATCCCACATGCTGCGTGGTGTGGCCAAAAAAAAAAAAAAAAAGAGAGAGAGTTTCCTGTAAGATTGTCTTAGGTTTATTAATCCAAGGGTAGAGGCAGTTAACAATGGATCTGCCAAGAGAGGAGTTACTAGGGTGGCAATGGAATTCAGCTTCTGTAATACAAAAAAACAACACTCTAGTGGGCAAGCCTACATACGGTACCATGTCAGTATTTTATACTGACCAAGCCATTTCCTGTATGTCCACTACATAAAACTTCCTGACTGCATATGCTCTTATGGGACAAAGACTAAGCGATAAAATGGGTCTAAAATACTTTTTTCTAATACAAAAGTAATGTGTATTGCTGAAATTTCAGAAAAAACATATAAAGAAGAAAAAATGAGCCAAAATCTCAGAGAAAAACCTGTTACATTTTGTTACACGTCCTTCCAGTATTTTTTCCAAAATGCTTATCTTCATAATTTCAAACCAAGAAAAATTATATTGCCTTTTACTTATTACTATACTGGGAACATTACATTGTATTGATACTTTAAAAATTTCTTAGTATTGGACTTTTAAGTTATTTCCTTTACTTTCCAGTGTTTTTCATTATAAACAAAACATCTATACCTTCTAGGAAGCTTGTTTCAGCTCCATTCAGGGTCACATTTTACATACTGCAGTTACAGGAAAATAGAAATCAACATGATCACAGTGATTGCAGGTGATGCCTGAAACTGCCTTTTATGAATGATGGCATGTTCTGCCTCTATGGAGAAGTGTAAAAATGGTTAAGGAAGAATTTAAAATGAAAACTACCTTCATAGAACAGTGCTATGGATGTTCAATAAATGTTACTGAACAAGTAAAAAGTCTAATTAGGAAAATTAATTTTAAATGTCTCTATAAAGCTCAAGATTAAAAAATATAAAATCAAAAAAGCTCTGCTAAAAATTTGCCAATGAAGAAAACCTGGTGACAATAATTTGGAAACAAAGAGAACAATGTTTTAGTAAAAACACATCATGCTCCTATTTAGATACAGGCAACTGTATCTTCAAGCAAGGTTCACATTGTAGCACAGGGTTTACTTCAGTTAAGTGTAATACAAAAACTCCCACAGCTTTAGTGTTTAAATCATTCCACAGCCAACAGAAAAGACTGCAAGAATAAATGTCCCTTTAAAAAAAAATTTGCCCATATACCCAGTCAGTCCTCCTCAAAACAGTCAAGGTCATCAAAACCAAGAAATCTGAGAAACTGCCACAGCTAAGAAGAGCCTAAAGAGACCTGACAACCAAACGCAGTGTGGTGTCCTGAATGAGATCCTGGAACAGAAGAGGACGTTAGGTAAAACCTGAGTTCATCTGTGTAAGTTGGGTTAATAACAACAGTGGTTCACTGATTATAATAAATGTGTCATACTGATAATGCAGAATGGTAAGAAAAGGGGAAACTAGGTCAGGAGTATATGGAACTCAACTATCTTCTCAATTTTTCTGTAAATCTAAAACAGTTCAAAAAAAAATCAATTAAAAAAATCATTTGGATCAATTTTTATCTTTTGTGTTCCGAACTCTTCTGATTCCAATAGAGAGCTCTCAAAAAATAAAACACAATCATATCTTTGATATAAAAAATTTTAAACTTGACAAAATGAGACCAAAAAGGCCCACTACGACAGTTTAGTTGTTACTGGCTATGTGGAAAAATTTATTGTTTGCCTTCTTGAAAACACTTTAGAATTTTCACTTCACAGAAGCAATAGATGGGTGAATAGGGACATTTTTACCAACCCCTCTACTGGTGTTATGATATCCTCCCTCTACAAAGGTTGAGCACAAAGAGAAACTGCTTATACATAGGTCCTAGATTTATTTCTATTGAGTCAAGCCTTTGCAGAAGTAAGTTCCTTTTTTAGTACTGCAACTCTCACATTTTTGGCCTTAGGTCCCCTTTAAACTCTTAAAAACTGACGACCTCAAAGAGTTTTACTTCAGATGGGTGCTAGCCACTCATTTTTATTGCATTAGAAATTTTTTTAAAAATTCATTTAACAATAAGCAAAGAATTGGTGAGAAGAGTTTTATTTTGCAAATCTCTTTAATGTCTGGCTTAACAGAAATAAGCTGGATTTTCATATCTTCTGTTGTCAATCAGTTGTTGTATATATGTTGTTTTGGTTAAGAATATATGAAGAAAAGCTGGTCACAGATAAACATTTAGCTGAAAAGAGGAAGTTCCCGTGGACCTGCTGAAAAGGTCCTGTGAACTCTCCCAAGAGTCCTCAGCCCAAACCTTGGAAACAACTGCCCTAACAGACCCCTACAGGGTTCCCCATCCAATCTGCCCCTCCAAAGAACTCTGTCCACACAGATTTTTTTTTTTTTTTTTTTTGGCGATACGCGGACCTCTCACTGCTGTGGCCTCTCCCGTTGCGGAGCACAGGCTCCGGACACACAGGCTCAGCGGCCATGGCTCACGGGCCCAGCCGCTCAGCGGCATGTGGGATCTTCCTGGACCGGGGCACAAACCTGTATCCCCTGCATCGGCAGGCGGACTCTCAACCACTACGCCACCAGGGAAGCCCCTGTCCACACAGATTTTAAAAGCAGCCCCTTCAAGTGTTTTCTCCATTCACTAACAATGATTTCTTGAACTGTCTGTAATGCCAACGTTTTTAGAAAAGCTATATGGCAACCCAGTCTTCCCTAAAGTCCTACCACCAAAAAGAACCTGAAAATGCCAATGCAATCATTTGCAAACATATACGGACTTTTGACAGTTGTACTAAGATAATAAGCACCGGGCTTCTCTGGTGGCACAGTGGGTGCCGATGCAGGGGACACGGGTTCGTGCCCCAATCTGGGAAGATCCCACATGCCGCAGAGCGGCTGGGCCCGTGAGCCATGGCTGCTGAGCCTGTGCATCCAGAGCCTGTGCTCCACAATGGGAGAGGCCACAACAGTGAGAGGCCCGCGTACCGAAAAAAAAAAAAAAAAAAAAAAAAAAAAAAAGATAATAAGCACCAAGGAATAAGAACATTTGTTAAAGTTTTAACTCCTATAGATGGGGCTTGGTAAAAGCCAGTTTTCAGTTTTACACAACTTCTCGTTTAAAAGAATGTTTTAATTTCTGAATATTAAGTATTTGGGAAGGCAAAGCACAGACCATCTATTAGTAAATGAAAATATACCAGTAAAAAAGAGACATGTCGGGACTTCCCTGGTGGTCCAGTGGTTAAGAATCTGTCTTTCAATGCAAAGGATGTGGGTTCGATCCTTGGTTGGGGAACTAAGACCCCACATGCCGTGGGGCAATTAAACCCGCATGCTGCAATGTAAGATCCCATGTGCCGCAACTATGACCCAGCACAGCCAAAAATAAACAAATAAATACATACATAGAGGCATGTCATGGTGTTTACTTATTAAGGATTAGTCCCAATAAGTTCCTTTTCCACCACTTTTAATAAAGCTTGGAAATGATCATCTGTATTTACACGGCCTCTAAATGACTCAATTTATTACTGTTAGAGCCATATGAAAATACTGATATATAAAACAGTCCTCCCACTGATACTGCTTCTCAAACCTCAAAGAAAGTTTCCTCCCAGGGCCGCCTGTAGGAACAAGGTAAGTACAATGTGGTTTATAAACAGTAAGAGGGAATAACTAGATCACATGGAGGCCATCTTACTCTTCCAAAATGTCCTTAATAGATAACTACCAAAGTTACCTGGAGTGATTCACACAGATTTTTGGCATATCCCCAAAGTCTCATCAAGCCTATCATGGAAGTATCCTTTAAAATTCACAGAGGGGGCTTCCCTAGTGGCGCAGTGGTTAAAAATCCACCTGCCAATGCAGGGGACACGGGTTCAAGCCCTGGGCCAGGAAGACCCCACATGCCACGGAGCAACTAAGCCCGTGCGCCACAACTACTGAGCCTGCACTCTAGAGCCTGTGAGTCACAACTACTGAGCCCTCGTGCCACAACTACTGAAGACCACGCACCTAGAGTCCGTGCTCTGCAACAAGAGAAGCCACCGCAATGAGAAGCCCACACACCACAACAAAGAGTAGCCCCTGCTCGCCACAACAAGAGAAAGCCTGCGAGCAGCAACGAAGACCCAATGCAGCCAAATAAATAAATAAATAAATTTATTTTTTAAAAAAATTATAAAATTCACAAGGAAGGACCCTAAGAAAGCTAAATCCCTAGAACAAATCATCTTCCACTTAAATGGGCTGACAACATGATGGTCAATCATGAAAAGTTAACAGGAAAGCATTATTCATTTCAGGTCATTCACAGACATCTTATGGTCACTGAATGAGTCCAGAAGAAATTTCAGATCCTTCTCCCTTACAGCAATTATAACTGGTGCAAACGTTACTTCAATATGCCTACACCAAACCATATTATGGTCAAGTAGCTACAGTGCCGCGGTTCCCCTTGCAAGGAAATTATTTAGTAAGTAGTTTTGATTGTTTTCTTTCATACCTAGGATCCCAGTGAGGAAAAGGCAGTTTTCTGGCAGAAAACTGAGACTGCTAAAGTTAAGAAAAGATTACATACTTCAGAAAGGTTCAAAAAATGATTTGTCAGGCTTCCCTGGTGGCGCAGTGGTTAAGAATCCACCTGCCAATGCAGAGGACATGGGTTTGAACCCTGGTCCAGGAAGATCCCACATGCCATGAAGCAACTAAGCCCATACGCCACAACTACTGAACCTGCACTCTAGAGCCCACAAGCCACAACTACTCAGCCTGTATGCCACAGCTACTGAAGGCCACATGCCTAGAGCCCATGCTCCACAACAAGAGAAGCCACCGCAACGAGAAGCCTGCATACTGCAACGAAGAGTAGCCCCTGCTTGCCACAACTAGAGAAAGCCTGTGTGCAGCAACGAAGACCCAATGCAACCAAAAATAAATACATATTTTTTTAATGATTTGTCAAAAAAAAAAAAAAAAAAAAAAGATTTGTCGGGGAAGGGGTTTAGGAACGAGGTTGACCTCTGCCGCCTCAACCTTCACTCAGCAACATCCAAACCTACCTGGGCACCAAGGGCAGGGAAAGTTAAACATCCCACACCTTAACTTTAAGACCTCATCAGATCTGTAAACACTTGCTGCTCTACAGCTTTAGTACTTTACAAACTGGTAGTCACTCCTGGAGATTCAAAATCAAAGTCAGGAAAGGGACAGTAGTGACACTAAAAATCAGCCTGAGCCTCAGAAAAGATACTAAATTTTTGTTTTCTTTGATGTTCCATCTCAAGACACATTTGCAACTGCACTAAAAAAACAAACAAAAGAAACAAATAGTAAGCCATACATTTCACTAAAAGCAAATATTTAACAGCTCTTCAGTCCTGCTGCAATTAAGATACATTAGCTATATGTCTAGCAATAAAAGTGGAAGTAAGTTTAGAACACATATGATCCCTAATAGCCACACCTGAAGTAAAAGACTGAAGCCTGAGCCTGAACTGGAATTGCTAGGAAGCTGCTCTGCTTACCCCACTACCAGTCATCTCTCATTTACACAGGGGCAACCTGACAGTCTATTCAGCATACTTTAATTCTGACCATGCCTCAAGGCTTGATCTCCTGTATGAAAGATAAAAGGGTGTACTATTACACAGGCAAGCTCAATTTAGGATGGTAGATAAATAAATCTCATGTCCAAAACTCTTAAATTTATAATGTATCTCAGTGTTATTGTTTTAGAGAGAGCACTACCTTATTTCTTTCACATTTATTACCACATTTAATAATCAGTTTGGGGAATCCCCTGGAGGTCCAGTGGTTAGGACTCAGCACTTTCATTGCCAGGGCCCAGGTTCGATCCCTGGTGGGGGAACTAAGATCCTGCAAGCCATGCGGCATGGCCAAAAATAATAATTATCAATTTGATTTAAAAGATGACCAATTTTAACCTAAAATATGAGGAAGTTCCAGCCTGATAAAACTGGTGGTCCTCATTTGAATGGCTGCCTGGTATCAATGGGACACACTATAAAAACTCTTCTATTACCTACTTTCCCAGATTTTAAATAGAGGATTTTACAGCTGTGTCTACAGTTGAGACTTAAGAAAATCGTCACCAAGAAGTCATGCAAGTCTGAAATACAGGCTCAACAAACCGGCTGTTTTCTCTCCTTGGCTTCCCAGCACATTTCCTGCGGCCTCCAACTAGATCCTCTTTATTCCTTAGATGTTCGTGTTTCTGAGAGTTCGCATGATCCGCCTTCCTCACTCTACACTCCTATTTCCTTCCTCCCTAACCTTTCCTCCCTAACCCTGCCCTAACCTGATGCGTTCCCAGATACTCCTAGGCAGCCCCCTCTCCTCACGTTCCACCCACCTCCATATCCCCCTAACCCTAATATCTTCAACCATTCTGTATACAATTTCCATTACCTGCACACATCCTACTATATAATCTAAATACTGATCTTTCTCACCAGCAGACTATGAGTTCCTTTAAGTCAAAGTTGTAAACTGCAGAACCTTAACACAATTCCTGGCACTTACTGACATATCAATAAATGTACTGAATTGAACCCATAACCAACTCCAAGGACCCAACTCATTTCTTCATTCACCGGAGCTGACAGAAAGGATTCCTTAGTTTCTTGTAGTAGAGCTGAGAATTTCTATTAATTCAAAGTCAACAGGTAAGAAAATTCCTTATATTAACAACTGCCTAAACCTCATCAGGGAATAACCTAAACTAGTAGTTCTCAAACCTAGCTGAGCTTTCCAATGGCCAGAGGAGCTTCTTCCATAGTCTTCCAATTGAAGCTAAGTGGTCACTGAAATTGACAAGCCAGGAGTTTCCACACAAATGAGCCAACCAACCAAAAGTTTATGGAATGGCCAAGCTCATACATATTGATAAGTTAAAAAATAAGGGCACATGGTTTACTTAAAATTTTATAATTACATTTTACAGACAACTATAACAGACAAAACAAAATGGTACTGTACTTTGGTATCACATAAGGGCAGCTTTCTAGTTCTGATTTTCCTGCAGTGCATTAGGATAACCAGAAAGAAGCAAAGAAAGATCACACTCTCCTTCCCAAAAAGCCCAGCTAATTTCTGGGATCTATGAAAGGAGCCACTGGCCACCACATACTAGAAAGAAGAACACTGAACTTGGAAGTAAAAAGCCAGTTTGGAATTCCCCAATTTGTCCTTTAAAAGCTGTGTCACCTTCGACAAGTCATTTAACATCTCTCAGCACAGCTTCCTTATCTATAAAATTGTCCTTGAAATTTGTTGGCAGTCCAGTGGTTAGGACTTGGCGCTTTCAGTGCCGTGGGCCCGGGTTCAGTTCACTCCCTGGTCAGCAAACTAAGATCCCGCAAGCCGCACAGCACAGGGGGAAAAAAAAATCCTACCTCCGCAGCAAGAACTAAGTTAACAAAAGGGAAAAGGGAACCCTCCTACACTGTTGGTGGGAATGTAAATTGGTGCAGCCACTATGGAGAACAGTATGGAGGTTCCTAAAAAACTAAAAACAGAGTTACCATAGGATCCAGCAATCCCACTCCTGGGCCTGTATCTGGAGAAAACCACACTTTGAAAAGCTACATGCACCCCAATGTTCATAGCAGCACTATTAACAACAGCCAAGACATGGAAGCAAACCTAAGTGTCCATCAACAGATGAATGGATAAAGATGTGGTACATATATACAATGGATTATTACGCAGCATAAAAAAGAATGAAATGATGCCATTTGCAGCAACATGGATGGACCTAAAAATTATCATACTGAGTGAGGTAAATCAAAGACAAATATATGATATCACTTATATGTGGAATCTAAAAGATAACAGCAATAAATCTATGTACAACACAGAAACAGACTCACAGACATAGAAAACAAACTTAGGGGTACCAAGGGGGAAAGGGAGGGTCAGGGAGGGACAAATTAGGAGTATGGGATCAACAGATACAAACTACTATATATAGAATGGATAAGCAACAAGGATTTACTGCATAACACAGGGAGCAATATTCAATAGCTTGTAATAACCTATAATGGAAAATTATCTGAACAAGTATATATATAACTGAACTACCTTGCTGTACACCTGAAACTAACACAATATTGTAAATCAACTACACTTCAAAATAAAAAAAGAAGAATTAAAAGATTCATAATTTTCCATCTGCTGTCTCATGTAATCCCAATTTCATGTGGATACAGGCAATATAAATAACACTTAAGAGTACTGTGTGGGCTCATATCAGGCTCCTCCACTTCGTAGTCAGGTGACCTTGAGCATGTTTACTTACCTCTTTATGCCTCATCATGTAAAGCAGGGCCAGAATCATCCTCATTTTATTTATTTATTATTATTTTTTTTTTTGCGATATGCGGGCCCCTCACTGTTGTGGCCTCTCCCGCTGCGGAGCACAGGCTCTGGACGCGCAGGCCCAGTGGCCACGGCTCACGGGCCCAGCCGCTCCGCGGCACGCGGGATCCTCCCGGACCGGGGCACGAACCCGCGTCCCCTGCATCGGCAGGCGGACTCCCAACCACTGCGCCACCAGGGAAGCCCCATCCTCATTTTAAAAGGCAGGTTAGGGCTTCCCTGGTGGCGCAGTGGTTAAGAATCCACCTGCCAATGCAGTGGGCACAGGTTCGAGCCCTGCTCTGGGAAGAATACCACATGCCATGGAGCAACTAAGCCCGTGCGCCACAACTACTGAGCCTGCACTCTAGAGCCCGTGAGCCACAACTACTGAGCCCACATGCCACAGCTACTGAAGCCCATGCGCCTAGAGCCTGTGGCTCCGCAACAAGAGAAGCCACCAAAATGAGAAGCCCGCACATGTAAGTGAAGAGTAGCCCCACTCGCGGCAACCAGAGAAAGCCCGCGCACAGCACAAGGCAGCCAAAAATAAATAAATAAATAAATGTATTAAAACAAACAAAAAAAGGCAGGTTAATGGAATAAAACCTTGAAAATCCAACCTCAAGGCTGGAAGCTCAAGGATAACATGAAGATAATGGAACACACACCAGAAGCCAAATGTTTGGATTCCTGTTCCAAGATTATTCCATGAAATCCCTATTCTCTGCAAGTTTTCATGTCCTAGCTAGCTAATACCAACCACCAGAAACAAACTACCTTGGATCCTAAGTCAAATTTTAAACCCTGTTCCCCCCCCAAAAAAAAAAAAAAAAACAACCCTGTTCCCCTCAAAAAAAATATGATGAGCAATTATCTATTAACATAAGTCAAGGATGTATTTATAGAAAGGCACCCAGAAGAATGGGCTGCCATTAAGTACAATCTTTAAAAACCCCAAACTCGGGCTTCCCTGGTGGCGCAGTGGTTGAGAGTCCGCCTGCCGATGCAGGGGATGTGGGTTCGTGCCCCGGTCCGGGAAGATCCCACATGCCGCGGAGCGGCCATGGCCGCTGAGCCTGCACGTTCGGAGCCTGTGCTCTGCAACGGGAGAGGCTGCAGCGGTGAGAAGCCCGCGTACCGCAAAAAAAAAAAACAAAAAAAACTTCACACCCTACACAAATCCCCGAAGCCAGCCTTCCTTCCGCTGGAAAATCTGGTGGCTGTTCTCACTTTGTCCAAAATGTTGGATAAGAGCCTCTCTGGGAGAGGAAAAAGCTTGGAATATCTGGAATTTCACAAAATGGAGGTTATAGTCCCCAAATTCTCTTTCTAGACCATGCTCATCTCCATGGCCTCACCCCCTGTCCCACAAATAAAAAGACACCAGAGTACAAATCCTAAGAGATCTCACTCTCCCTGTCCAAGTTAAAGCCTGGCAAGGATGACATGTTCCCATCTGGTTTAAATATCACCAAATGATGAGTTGGTACAACCGCAGAGAAAATTGGGAGGATCTTGCCTTAAAGACCTTGAAATTATGTGGTTTTGACAGGATTTGTTCTTTGTCTCTGGAGTTAGCAGTGGAGTAGACGGCCATGTTCAGGTATCTGTACGCCTCATAGGAACACACGCTTAACAAAAGCTCCAGCCAACTGCTGAAAACACACTCGGGTTTAAACTTAGTTCTCTAACACTACAATTTGATCAAGCTGTGAGGTGGCAAGAATTAATGTAGGAATGCACAAAAGTCTGCCTAGGGCCACACAAGGAACATAGCTGGGAAGAGAAGCTCAGCCTAGCTAAGTCCTTGCAACTAAACTAAAACACTTTCAACATTTAAAGATTTTAAAACTTTGTATGTACACCACTAGACAGTGTTTTAACACATGTAGAAAACCGTATTGAATCAATTGCTTGATTCAAGACAACAAAAAAGCCACACTAGTAGAAATACAATATATACAGGTCCACCTAAGAAGCAATGTTATGAGATCCCATAACATATTTGAACAAAAAAACGCGGTGAATCCAAATTTGTATGATCATATAGAAACTCTAATTAGCTTTATTTTTTAAAAAAAGTCTACCTACTTCTTAGTAAAAGAATAAAATATAATTGGGCTCTGTCCTGAAGACCAAAAAAACCTTTTCCCTGACACCTCTTCCACTTTTCTCCCCACTTTACAAGTAACTTATTAAAGACACAATCTACTAACCCTTCAGGCAAGAATTGGGACTATTTAAATTATGTTAGACAAAATATAATGCTCTCCATCTGCAGGGCTTCCACAGCATCACAGCCCTCCCACACTAGGGGAAATTAAATAATTTTAAACACTTCTTAACACAAAGCTTACCAAATACAAACTCCTGCCTGTATAACACACATATACTGCAAATTTTCTGAAATAATTTATAACAGCCCTTCCTGAAAAAAATTTATTTCAACTAATTTTAAAAACATCCAGGTACAGAAAAGCTTCATCTAAACCAACAGAAGAATTTACATTTTGTATATTCTAGTTTTGATGTTGGGCTTTTCACTTTTCAAGTTTCACTTTTAAAAATCCCTTCACTGTAGGAGAAATGAGGGATATGTATTTGGCACTAACCCTCGTCTCTCTAAATCTGTCCCCAGACCCTTCTTAGCAGCGAGCAAGTAAAAGCTTTGGAATTTAAGCTCCTTGCAATCCATCAATTAATCTGGACAACAGCTCTAAGTCAGTGTCAGATCTCCTTATAGCAGATAAGAAGGCATACATTGGAAAACAATGACTTTGTCCAAGGTCGTGATGGTATTAGATTCAAGATTCTACCCACTCATTTAAAAAAATTTAGAAACACTGACTCCTTTTACGTAATAGAAAGAATAAAAATCCACACACTCCCCTTGATAAAGTTTATTTTTATCCCTGCAAAATATTTCTTAAAATTTACATCAGTTGTAAAATAACATTTCCAAGTGAAATGGAATCAACAAGTTTAGAAAAAGCCGTTTATTATGTCACCTTCTACCTAGTGACATTTAACTTAGTTCCTGAAAAACGAAGTTATTTATTATTTTGGGAAGGAGAGTGCTTAGACTTTAAGGGGTTATTTACAGAAAATATTTTTCAATGGCCTGACTTTTAAATCACTTCTTTTGAACATTTGAGGGCACTTAAATGTTCATGAGCAATTCTGCTGAAACAGGAACTGCATCATGGAGGCTGGAAGTGGAACCACCATCTTCACAGGAAAGTGAACCTAAAAACATCCTGACCAGCCACTCATTAGACCCTTTGACTCTCATTTCCTTCAAACTCCTTTTCCACGAGGGACTTCGTTCTACTTCTTGGTCACTCCCGACTCCCGGCTCTATGCTGCTGAGGTGATGTCAGACAGGAAAATGGACCAAGAGCAGGAAAGGGAGCGATGGGCGCCACGTCCGACCACCACGCCTCTGCATCCAGGAGCTGGCCTCACAGCCGTCAGGTTCCCACACAGGCTCCAACAGACGTGTCACAAAGCAACAAAGGCCCTGGAAAGACTGAGAAATCCAATCCCCACCCTGATTAGGCAAAGAGTGGCCATCTCTCACTAAAGGCTAGAAACCTCATTCCTAATTGCCCAAATCTCACTCACCCTGAATAAGATAAAAGCTAAGCCAAGTTGTTCTCTACACCTGAGGTCACTAGTTTGCTCTCAATTCCAACACTGCTGCTCTGCTCTCCGCCCTCTTACACCCGGAAAATACGTAAAGGGACTATATTCTCTACCCTTTTGTGTATGCTTGAATTATTTTCATAACTTTAAAAATGTCATTTATTCCCTGGAAATGAAGGCTCTAGCAGAGCAAAGTAACTGGTCCTAAGTCCAGAAAGAAAACTTAAATAATTAAAAGAAATAAAACAGAGGAACAGACGGGATGACTCTAGGCCACGTCTAAAAGCATATGGCAATGATGCTTTCAGAGGAATGGTCTACAATTAAAATTCTGAATGTTTAAAAAAATTTTTTTAAAGACAAGAATACATTTAGTCAAATTCTTCCATCTCACAGTTATGAAACAGAAATGTCCTACTGCCCTAGAGGTGGCTTCTCCCCATTAGTCTTCATAAATTTGGAGGATGAAAAAGCAAAATCACCACTGAACTCATCTAATAGTTAATGACAGAAAAAGCATTTTTAGAAGAATTTTTTTTTAGGTATACAAAGGTAATATCTCAAAAAAAAAAAAAAAGGTAATATCTCATTTTTCTCTTTAATCCCATGCTAGGACACAGCATTTGATAAATACTTAAGATATCCTTGTTAAGCTGCATACAATTCTCATGTCTTAGACAAGTTTCTCACAACTCAGATTTTAAAATCCAGTTATTAGTTTCTCAAACCTTAAGTAACCTAAAGTAAATGAGAGTGGCCCAGTGATATGGCACGGACCCACTCACCCCAAAGGGACTTACTGGTGTGCTTCTGATGATTCCTCTTCAAGGGACCCAAACTTAGAAATTTCTGAAAGTATAGTCAGTCCTTCAGTTCCCAACATTTATTCCACATTATTAAAAAAAATTTTTTTTGAGACTGCAGTGATCTTCTACACATAAAACAGGTATATTAGCATAATCTGCGCAAGAATATCTAATTCTCTTAGAAAGGAAAAATCACACCACCAGCTCAATGCAAGGACTGTACAATGAGGAAAGCAAGATCTTTCCAGGTACTGGTTTTTAAACCCATAGATGGCCTTTGCCAAGAGATACACAAGTAGGCTTCGTGGAACTGAATTAATCAGCACTTTCATTTGGGGGTGTGAGGTCTCCCTCTATCCTTTTCTACAACCAAACTTTAATGTGGCCCAATTAAAACAACGAGAGGTTACCAAAGCCTGCAAAAAGCTCTCATTTACAGCACATAAACCAGATTCCTTTTTTTTTTTTTTAATTGAATAGTTCACAACGATATTTTTGCCTTTCTAAAAGAAAATTCTCTCACTGGCAGATTTCTGTCTGCCTATATTAAAGTATTGTAAACATCCTGGACTTTGTTATTGTCTCCCAAACTAAACAAATAAGTAAATGAGTTTCTACTGATCTATCAATCAGAAATAAAGAAAATTAAGGACCTTAGAGACAAAGAATGAAACTGAGGGTTGATCATTTTCTCTAATTTTTCTTATCAGTGTCTCTCAATAATGAACTCAACACCCCAGCTTTAAATCAGAACATTTATTAAGACTTTTCAAAGGCAATTCTCTAGTCATTTTGCTCTTTAGAAAAGGTTTAGACTGCATGTTTTACAACAAATCCTACAACCACAGGAAAGGAAACTTTTCCAGTGGGGGTGGGGATGTAAACCTTAAGCTGTCACATATATTTGCAATATCACTCACATTCCATTCTAAGAGTCTATTATTAACTTGTTGATTAGTTCACTAACAGTTACAGCTAGATGGATGTCTGTGGGTGTGACCAATCTACCACTGGCTAAGTCAAATTTAGCTAATCACCCATTCAAAGACTACAACGAATGAAGTTTGTTTTTACTTCGAGGCAGACACATTCAAACTAAAACTGTAGGGCTTAATCCAGCCTCCTACCAAGTGAGAAAAAAAAGTTCTTCTTTTGAGAGGTATAGTTGTAAATTTCTCTTTAAAAACTAGTTACAATGGGGTACAGGGTTTCTTTTGCGAGTGGTAAACATGTTCTAACACTGATTGTGATGATGGTTGTAAAACTCCATGAAAATACTAAAAACTACTGAATTGCACACTTTAAATTGATGAATTGTATGGTAAATATATTATGTCTAAACAAAACTGTTATTTTTAAAAAGTAATTAAAAGTTCTTCCTTTGCTCAAGGATATTTCTATTGATAAGCTTTTCCCCCAAATATTAAAAGGTTTAAGGTGGCAAGGAATCACAACTAGAGAAAAATTTCATGACACCAAAGAAACTGGAAAAACAACAGAGAGGGTTAGGCCACAGTCAAGCAAACCTAACCTTAGGGAGACTGATGGGCTGGAATGAGAGTACAAGAGTTCTGTATCACTCACACCTCCCCCCATACAAACAGAAGTATATTTAAGTTCCTTCATGTTCTAAGGGCGGAACCAACAGGCTCAATCAACGACACTGACTGGATTAAGACACTGACTGTATCACAACATTTGAAAGTTTTACACGTTGGCTATGAAGCCTAAGGGATCAAACTAACGACCACAGGAAGTTAAAGTTGAAAAACGTGCCTATTGTGCCATCTGGGGTTTGACTTAAATCTCTAATGTCTGGACACCTCCAGAGAAGAAATTTGTGAAATCTGCCTATCTATGGCCAAATGTTACATGTTTGAGAGCAACAGAGTAAATTACTGAAGCCAACAAATGTATTCCTATCAAACTGGAGAGACTGAGAAACGTATTTACTGAGCAGTCCACTATTTTTTGCCTAATAGTTACACCCCTAAAATTAATCATCTCCAAATACCACAAAGTGACATGGAAAATATAATTTGTACTTAAAAAGAAATCTAAGTACATCAAGAAAAAAATGAAAATTTGCATTCTAAAGGTAACAAACCAGAAGTCAGATTAATTGTAAATTGGAAAAAAAAAAAAAAAAGTCCAGGAAACAAGCCCAGTTATCCTACATACATGATGTTATTTGAAAATAGATTTGTTTACTACCCTCTTTAAACTTGTAACTCAGGATCTGAATAACACTTTCTTGATTTTATTACCTTTCATCATATTTATCTTACTATATTTTCACAAACAAATTTCTGTGAACCTCAAGTTTTCAACAGCAAAGCAGTTTAGGACCATCACCAAGAAGCAGCTATAAATTGAAGCTACATTAAGTACCATTAATTAAAGATGCAAAAGTAAGGACAAAAGGAAATAGAAATTCTTTATAATTCTTCCCCTTATCTCCGAGAAATAAAATACCAATAAACCCAATCCTCATTTTAATACAGTCACTTGTATTCCAAAAACTGAGTGGTCACAAATCATCTAGAAACACGGGCATTATATAGCTATCGCCGTGGAAAATGTTTCTTATCTCTTGGTTTGTTGTTGCTTTATTTCAACTATATGAAACCACTTGTTCACAGTTAGCTTTCTAAAAGAAAACGGTTTCTAAAACAAAGACTATTTACATCTCCATCTCTTAAGATCCCTTTGTTCCAACAAGACCCTACTTCAAGAGCTAAAACTTCTGGAAAGGTTTCCCTTTTTGCAGTTATATCAACTAGAAATACTCCCAAACTCTTTCCAATTGGCACAGGAGTTTGTTAAACAAAGGAGGAAGCAAGCCTCCTCCACACAAAGGAGGTCTCCAAAACAGAGCACTGGTTATGTTTGTGGATTATTTATTTGTGCCTCTTTAATACCCTTCCTCGGCTGTAGTAAGTACCACTCTCAATACAAAATGGTGGCCATCACGTCTGTCTGACATTCAGAATGGGGAAAGGCAGTAAGCTCACACATTTTGCAGGGCTTGCCATTAATATTCTGGCCAAGATGCGGAAATGAGTAGCCAAACCTAACCAGAGCAACACTATCTTTTTAGAAAAAGAACCCGACAAAAGGAATAGGAAAAGAAAGTAGATAAAGGGTTTACCCCAGCCCTAGTGCACCACAATACCAACATGGAGGACGACTCACCCCCAGGAACCGACTGCACACATTTGGGCTCCCGAAAACTTACTCAAGTTGCCTAGTTTCAGAAGAGACGCCCATGGATGCAAACGCCGACTATTCATAGTCCCCGTGCCTAACGCCGGACACAAAGCTCCGCTGCTACCTGTCCATGCCCTATTCTTCCACAACTAAAACCCTGGCCCCAATCACCGCACAACTTCTGCAGGCCTCTGCGCTCCAACCGACACGCACTTCCCTTCAGCAACGACAATCAACCTTGTCTACTTCTTCAGAGAAAGGCGTCTATTCTCAATCATCTCCCCCATCCTAACTGACCAGTTATTCCCGGAGACGGGTATTTCATCTCCATTTCAAACTAATCCAAGAAAAACTCCAATATAGAGTCCGCGTTTCAATTCGGGGGGAGGGGGGACTTGGGATCAGACAGACTCAGTCGGGATCTCCCTCCACACAGCTCTCCAGGCTGAGCGGTTACGCACAGAACCCCTCAACTCCAACGTCATTACAAAGAGCAAGCCTAAGAAAGAAAGGGGCGGGAGGGGGGCTTCCTCCAAGGGAGCGGGGGCGGAGCGGGGAGAAGCTTCTCAAACTGTCGGAAAGGCACTTAAACCTCCGGCCAGCGGTCCCGGCCCATCCAACTGCTCAGGCCGCCTCGGCCGGTCCGAAAGGTGGGCACAGCCCAGGGGTCCGGAGTTTGCGGCCGGGGGAAGGGGAGGGGAAATGACGGGAGAGGAGGGGGAGGGAACGGGGAGGGAAGGGGGAGGGGAGGGGAGGGGAGGGGGCAGCGGCCGGCCGGGCTTCTCCGCCGACGTTGCAGCCGTTGGTGACCGTTTCGGGAACACCCACTCTCACCCCCACCCGGGCAGGGGGCGCGCGGGGGCCTCCGCTCCGGGTCGGGACGCGGGACGGCCTCTGCCTTCGGGGCTGACACCGCCCGCCACGGGCAGCTCTCGGGGCGGGGGCCGGGGAACCTCTGGGAGGCCGCCCCCCAAACCCCACGCTCACGCCCCCTCTGCACGTCCGCTCGGCCCAGCCCGCGGTGCCCCCGTCTGGCGCCGTCGCCCCGCCTAGTCCCCGGCCCGGGGGGCCCGTCAGGAGTCCGGGCCGGGGCGGGGGGCCCAGGGCCGGAGGGTGGGGCGCCAGGTGAAGCCGCCCGGGCCGCCGCCGCCTCCACACAAAGGACCTGGGGCTCCGCCGCCATATTGAAAACTTTCCTCCTCGCGACAACTCGCGGGGCGCGCACCCCGCACCCCCGGCGCCCCGCACCCGCCGTACCCGCACCCGCGGGCCTCCACGCCAACCCGCCCTCCGCCCCGCGGGCTCCGGCGCACAGCCGCGACCCCGGTGCTGGCGGTGCCGCCGTCTCTCCGCCGAGATCCGAACCCCTGCCGCGCTCCGTCCGCTGTCCCCGCGCCCCGCGCAGAGGCCCAGCCACCCGCCGGCCGGCCGCGAGCCCCGCTCGAGACTCACCGGCGGCGGCCGCACCTTGCAGATCCCGGTCTGCTCGGCTATGGGCCGAATCTTGTGGATGAAGGCGAAAGGGTCGGCGAACTCCTCCCAGCTGGGCTCGAAGACCGGGCACTCGGGCGGCGGCAGGAACTCGCCCAGTGGGCCGGGGCCTCCGAGGGCCGGCGCGGGGCGCGGGCCAGGGGCCTCCATCCTCGCGGCGCCGCGGACGCGGCTGAGCGACGGTTCTCGGCCTCTTTCGGTTCCTTGGCCTTCCTCCTAAACCTTCTCCTTCTTTTTCTCTTTCTCCTCCACCTCTTCTTCCTTCTCCTCCTCCTCCTCCTCAGCCTCGGATCCGGCTCCTCAGACTCCGACTCCGACACCGACCGACGACGCCGCGCCGCGCCAGCCACGCCGTGCGCCTCCGCCGCCACGGCGAGGAAAAGGAGTCCCACCCCACCCCCACCCCCACCCAGCCCGTGCTGAGCGCCCGCCCCCAGGCCGGGTGGGGCGGCCCCCGGGGGACGGAGCTCGTCCTCACGGTCCAGCCCAGCCGGCACCCACTGACCACTGACTACGTGCCAGAGCCCCTTCCCTCCGTCGGGAAGTTACGGGTCTGGGGGAGAAGCCGGGCCCACGGGTGCAGGCTCCGTCCCGTCCCGCCCCGTGGGAAGCGCCGTGGTGTAAGTGCAAGGACACCTGGTCAGACCCCGAGGGGCGCAGGGTGTCGGGGAAGAGGCGGCTTTTCCAGGTAGAGGGAAGAGCTTGAACGTGACAACAGCCTGTAGGTGAGAAAACAACAGTTAAGAAGATAATAAGCTAACACTCTGAGCACTTCATCTCCTAGGCACTGTGCCACGTGCTTTCATGATTAACCTTTAATATACACAGCAACCCTACGAGGCAGGAACTCGTTTCCATTTTACAAATAAGGACATTGAGGCATAGGTTGATCAAGAAATCTGCCCAAATTCCTAGGCTAACAAGTGGTGGAGACTCCACTTATTGGAATGTAGGGTGTTGCAGGAAAGTGTGATCCGCTAGCAATACACTGCGAAGCTGGATGTGAGAAGAGTGGGAGCCTTGATATACTCCAGATGAGGAATGATGGGGCCTGAATTAAGGCAGTGGTGCTATTCATTAGGAGGGAGGGATGCAAATGGCATAAAAGTGACAAATTGGGGAGGCGCGATTCACGGGTGTAGGTACATGCCTGAGTGGGTGCGGCCGCTGGCATCGCTGGGGAACAAGAAGTCAGTCTGGGGAGGGAGCTTGTGGGTCCACTTCTGGCCATGTTGAGTCTGAGGTGTCTGGTACAGTTGGAGATACCCAACAGGCTCAGCGTATAAATCAGAAGGGGAGAGATCAGAAGTGGAGATGTAAATCTGGGAGTGATTAGCCTGAATGAGAGCCCTTCTTTATCTGATGCTTACTGTGTGTAAGGCATCCTTGTAAATGCCTTGTGTGTAATGGTATATTTGCTTCTTGAAGCTTCACTCCCGTCCCGCTTGGGAGGCACTGCTATTACCCCCATTTTGCAGAGCAGATCATGAAGGCACAGAGAGGTTCAGTCACTTTAAGAGGTAAGAACAATTTTGACACATGGTGGTGGGGGGGGGTCAGGTAATGTCCTGCCCCAGAAAATGGGAGAGAACTCAGAAAGTAGGACTTCAACATTAAAAAAGATCTCTTTTATCCAGAAAGCAGCCAAACCCATGGAAGGACTGTTTGCCAGGGCCTCCTTCGTAGGTAGGTGTCAACAGAGTCCTAGCCCTGCTTTTAGATTTACCTGGAGTAAAGAAGTCTCATCCTTGAGGATTCTTCGACTAAAAGGCCGGCGAGGGGAGAAGGCTCCTCTTCAGTAAACTCTAAAGTAAACCGAAGGGTCCTTGTTCTCGAGAAGGCAGGCCTTATCTGTCTAGGGCTTTGGGACCTAGCTAAGCCACAATGGAGACTGAGGCCAAGGGCAGCTGGCATCCTAGTAGAGAAAAAGTCATCGGTGTAAGTATATGAGATAACGAGTTATAATCTAGGTGCGGGGGATAGAGGAGTCGGCTGCAAAAAATTCTTTTAACTTTGCTGAATCTTTCAAGTTTTTTCACAGTAAAATGTTGGGGAGAAAAAAATCCTCGTTGTTGCTTTTTGCCATGGGCAGTCTGTGCTCTAGAGGGTCTCGCTGGACTTGATTTCCTGTCATGTGCTCTTTCCTAGGAGCGATGATAAGACTATTTTCACATTTAGCATTGGCATCCGCCAAGCCAGGTAGGCATAACTTTGAGGAAAACTCTAGACACGTACGGATTACGACCGAGATGCAGGACAGCGAACCCACGGAAAACTCTCCAGTGCCCAGCTGCCCCCGGGCCGCCCCCGTTCCTCCCCGCCTCGCGTCCCCAACTTCCGGTAGCGACCCCAGCCACGGGATTTCGTGGCTCCAGACGGCGCAGCGGATGTCGGCTCCCCGCGGACGCGTCGTGAGGCTAAGAGAGGGTCGACCGCCGGCCGGCGAGGGACCATAGAGATGCTCTGGGAAAGAGTGCTCCTTCCGCGGGAATGCGGAGGCGCTCCCGGCCCTTTATGATGTGTGTTTACATGCGCGGAGGGATCCAGCCAGCTGACAGCGGCGCCGCGCCGGTCCTTCTTTTTTTAAAGAGCCCGGCCGCGGGCGCTGATTGGCCGGCCGGCGTGGGCGCTGATTGGCCGGCCGGCGCGGCGCTCGGGGGCGGGGCACGCGCCTCATTGTCTGCTCCGCGGCCGCCGGGCTCCCTAAGTGGCTGGGGTGCGCTCTCGGCCGGAGGTCCGAGTCTCAGGGCCTCTGGCAGTGAGGCAGGGGCGGGTCGGCGTCGCGGCCGGGGCCGGTGGGTGGCAGTGCTGGCGGCCGGAGGGTAACCGAGCCCAGTCCGGGTGCCACGTCTCCAGGAACCCCTCCTCACCCGGGACGACACCCCGCCCCGCCGGGCTCCGTCTCCAGCCGCCGCCTGTGTGCGGCCCCGGAGCCTCGCACACGTCTCTGGGGTCTCTATCCTCCTCCTGCCCGCTCAGCCCCCAGGCCTCCCGAACAGCCTGCTCGACCCCACCCAGGCTCGCGCCCCCGGCTCTGCATGCATCCTGCACCGCGGGCCGGCCGCCCAGTGATGGGGCGCCCCCGCGTTCCTTCCGGGCGCCGCAGACTCGCAAACCGGGGGGCGACCTGGTCCCGCGCCCACCTCCGGACTGGGCTCCGGGAGCGGGGAGGCCGGCTCCCCGGAGGCCGCGAAGGGGGCGGTCCGCGCGGCACGTAGCGCACGTGGAGGGCAGCTCTCGCCGCGAGGTCGCCGCCGCCTCCGGCCGCTTTCCTGGCGCGCGGGGTGGGCGTGCGCCTGCCCTCTGCGCGGCCCCCGTACTCTGCGCGGCGTCACTTCCACAGAGCCCATCCCTCCCCAACGCTGTTGGACCTCCTCTCTCCTCTCCTTTCCCCTAATTTCACCGACGCACAGGCCTTTCCTTGGCCTTCTCACGACCCAGCTCGCTCGGCTCCTCCCTCTAGTCCACTGTCGTCCTCTCCCACGCCTTTGGGGGCCCTGGAATGCTTGGTGTCAGATGTCTCCTGTGGAGACAGACCCACAGACCTTGAGATCTCAGGATGAGCTGCCGCCTTGGTGGCCTCCGTGTTTTGCTTTATTTATTTTGTGCACTCCCACGAGGTCTCTCTATTCCTGTGCCTTTAACCAGGCGCTTGTCTTTTTCCACTGTCGTCCCTGCCCTCTTGCCCTACACAGGCAGGGGTCTCCACCGGATTGTAAACCGCTGGAGGGAGAGAGTCACGGTTTCCAGCCCGGGACCAGGCACGTGGTAGGAGCTCCACATGTTTGTTGAAGGGGAAGGGAAGTGGCCTTTCGTGTCTGTGGCTCTGTCTGGCCGAGGATGGAGTTTTGGACCGGACAAGGAGAAGAATCTGGTTGCCCAGCGGAAGCAGGAAGAGGTCTCACAACAGATCAGTGAGAGGCGGCGGGAGCCCACGCACTGGGATGCGCCCCTGACATTCCACAGCTCCCCTGCCCTGCTTATTTCCCTGGAACTACCAACCCCTTCTGCTCTGCTGGACGTCACTTGGGTGGGACTTCTGTGCTTCTGGTTCTGCCCCAGCCACAGCTATGGGGGCTGCCCTTGCAGATCAACCCCCGCGGAGACAAGGGTCTCATGCCTGGGCGTCTGTCCCTGGGAAGCTGGGCCTGGGGAGGCACCTGGTAATACCTCTTCCTCCTCCCCATCTGCTCTTTCTCTCCAGTCCTGGGACCCCTTCTCTCTGACTCAGGCCAAAGGGATCCAGGATCAGGACTTTGGTTTACCTGGGTGTGTGGGTCCCTCCCCAGGGAGCCTCAGTCCTGGTGCCGCCAGCCCTGCCCATAGGGGTGGGGCGGGCAGCAGCGTTACCCACACTCCCTTCGGGGTGTTTCCTCCCATTCAGGTTGGGCCAGTTTGGAGGTTCTGGACTCTGCTGGGGAAAGCTGAGAGGCAGAGAGAAGAACTCAAGTTCCCTGTTCACACTGCAGCCGCCACCGTCACCCTTAAGGAAGGTCTCTGGACTGAGGACCCCTCTCAGCATGCTCTAGGGCCTTGGATGGTTGGAATGTTTGAAATTCTCTGCATCCGGGATGAAAGTCTTGCAACAGGAATAAAAGGACTTCTACGCTAATTATATCTGAACTTCCCAGAGCGCTCCCGAACCCACCGTGCTCATTTGAAATCCAGTGTTCAACCAAATCCTGTCACGTGTCCGGCACAGGGTCTGACACAAAATCCTAACGCCGAGTCCGTTTCTTCTCTCCCCTGGCAGGAAGGGATGCTATCGGAGCACCTAGAGATACTGTGCAACCGGGAATGAGACCACGCCAGCGGCCGGAAGTAATTCACAGGCTCTCGGACATACCAACCCTGTGAAGTAGATGGGTGATACTGTCACCATCTTTCAAGTGGAGAAACTGAGACTCAGAAGAGTTTATTGGGCAAAATCACACAGGTGACAACAGAGCTAGGACTGGAATGAGAACACTGGAGCCTGTGATCTTCCCTGAACGCCAAGCTGAGGAAAGAGGACATGGAACCTCCATCCCAAATCTGACCACCAGCTGGCCCTGCAGCTGCCAACATGTGTCCATTCTCTCTCCTCTAAGCCACGATGGTTTCACACTTTCTGGACTGTCATCTGTAGTACCTTCGCTTACATTCTAACGGTTTCACAAAACAATACTTGCCCTTATACAGTGATGCCCATGCCGGGTGAAACCCATGAGGTTGTTTTTCTAACCTGTTATGGATTCTGACCCTCAGTTGGAAAAATGCTGCTTGGAGGTTAGTTTTTCCTGTTGTTCGGTGGCTTTCAAGAAGACGTAGCTGCAGTAGTTTCTTCACACCCACCTCACCTCAAGGTTTGGCCATTGCTCCTTGCCATGTTTTCCCTACATCCTCCAGAATGCTGTCCACGTCACATGCAAGATCAATCGCTATTGCTTATCTCTTCGGGCTGCTTTGTACTGTTTATTATTATTCACTTGGCTGCAATCCTATTCATTTCCCTCCTACCTCTGCCCACAGCCCTTCAACTCAAGGGGTCACTTTGTGCCCCATCTTTTCAGGCGCTCAGTATAAGACCAGGACCTAGCATAGTCTTCAAGTCTTCCAAGACCTGACTTAGAGCAGAGGCCAAAAACTCAGATGCCTTCAGGGGACAGAAAGAAATGAGAGAAACCAGCCAGGTGGACTCCGAGGAAGAGAATGCACGTCCGGCTACCGGGGCCATCACTGCTCAGGCCAGGGTGGCAGCAAGTGGCAATTTTTCAAGAGAAGCCAGAAGTCTAATTATTTATACAATCTCTCCTAATTTTTAGATGTTCAGTCTTCAATCAAATTTCTGAAAAACAGTGTGTGGGCCAACCAGACGTGCTCGTGGTCCGAGTGTGTTTTGGGTGGAGCCACCTCCCTGGAGAGGCTGGTGGGGTGGTGTGTTTGCTGACCTTCAGGGAGAGCAGTGGTTACCAAGGGAGCACCAGAGAGAGATGCTGGAGGGACAGGTGAGCTCCTGCCCATTACCTACCTCCCCGCCGGGGGCCAAGCTCATGCTTCTAGGCTGGAAGGGGAGCTCTAACTTCCAGCGAAGTCTGGAGCCCACATCTGGGACACACCATGGCCACAGGCCCAGCATCTCAGGCGGCTCACCCAGATCTGCGCTGCTGCCGTGGGGCCTGCCAGGGCTTGCTTAGTATTTCTTTTCATCTTATGTCCACTGTGCTTCAGTTAAAAACTACGTATTTTCCGCTCTTCCTCCACTGCTTGCCCCCTCTAAAGCCCTCAGAGGAGTGCGAATCAGGTGCTAAGCTGCGGAAGCGTTCTCAAAGTGCTGTGCGTCTGTTTAAGAGTCTAAAAGTAAGAATTCGGGTGGGGATTTAGGAATAAAGGGAGATGGGCCTCTCAATTATGACAGAAAGAAAGAAAAAAAAAATGACAGAAAGGAAGGCCGTGCTGGTCTCCGTGTTTGAAAAACAGTCATTGTTGGCACAAAAGTGCTGACATTTATTGAGTACTTGCTGTATGCTAGGCATTCTCCTGTGGATGATTTCTCCTCATCCTCATAAGAACACCCGAGAGTAGCCATCGTTATCTTTAGTTTCTAGGTGAGGAACTGGGGCTCAGAGAGACTGAGTCATTTGGCCAAGATCACATGGCCAGTAAGTTTAGCAGAACCACATTCTGGCCCGAGTCTGAGTCGAGAATCTGAGCTCGTAACCATTACCCATGTCTTGCCCTCCTCTGTTGTACTGCCCGGCCCTCCTGGCACTGCTGTGTCTCTGGCCCCTAGCACATGTTTGTGGAAGAGATAGATGACCACTCACCAGATCGCATAATCCTGATAACTAGTGACTTAATACATACTTGTTGAGCTCGCTCTCTGGGCCAGGTACTGCGCGAGGTGCTGTGGATGTGGCATTGAATAAAACAAAGGTCGGGCCATCAGCCTAGTGGATAGAGACAGACAGCGACACATACAAGGAGGATAGTTTCTGGTAGAAAGAAATGCTAAGGAAAATAGAATACATGGTAGCGCAACGGGAGGACGGGAGAGGTGGCGAGAGGGGACTTTAGCCACAATGACTGGAGGCCAGAGAAAGATCGTCTCTGGAGGAAAGTTCTCAGAAGAAGACCAAATGCAGAGGCCTGAGTTGAGAAAGAGCTTGGTTTGTCCCAGGGATGCTCCCTCCCCCAAATAGCCGGGGGAGGAGGGGTGGGGAGGGGGCGCCGGGAGATGGAGTCAAAGAGACAGATGGCCAGTCAGGCAGGACCTAGGAGGCTGTGGTCTGGAGTTCGCGAAGGGATATCACTTGGTCTACAATGTAAAAGACCTCTTTGCCGCGTGGAGGGAAGGTGGCAGGAGATCAAGTGTGGAGGGGAGGGGCCCGTTAGGTGGTGGCAGTGGTCCAGGCAGGAGATGGTGGTGTGGACTTGGGTTGTAGCAGCAGAGATGGAGAGGAAGGGTCATATTCCAGATGCACTTTGGAGGAAAATATAACAGGACTGAGGAGATTGAACATGGAGTGTTAAGGAGAGAGAGGCATTGAGGATTTTTTCCATGAGTAGCTGTAAAAATGGTGCTGCTACTCACTGAGATGGGGAAAACTTGGGGAGGAAAAGATTTGGGAAATAGGAAGAGTCTATAATTCTATTTGGCTCTGTTAAAATTAAGATACCTGTTATCCAAAAGGAGGTGGTGAAGAGTCAGGTAATTTGGAGCTCAGGACAGAGGCCAAAGCTGGAGGTAAGATCAGCCCTAGGAGTTCTCAGTGTTTGCATGTGTGTGTGTGTCTGTGTGTGTGCGCGTGCGCGTATATATGAAACGTACGTATATATGAAAGGATGTATGTAGATGTACACACACCTTATGTGTGTATGCATGTACCCCCGTGTACGCACACGCCTGTAATGTACACAGCACTTAAAGCCACGGGACTGGGTCAGAACCCTGGAGCGCTCCGACAGTCACTGCTGGGAAGAGGAGGAGCCGGGGAAAGAGCCGGACAGAGAAGGAGGGCCCGGCTGGTGAGCGCTGCACAGGAAGGGTGGCTCGGGGAGGAGATGGCAGCCAAGTGAGACTGATGAGCACGACACAGCTTTCCAGGGCTGTTGCTCTTGAGGGCTGCAGAGGGACGGGGCAGGATTTGGAGAGAACGTGAATTCAGGGAGGGATTTGCTTTCTGCTTTTTTTTACCCACCGGAAGAGAGTAGATGTCCTTTTTACAGTGACGGGAACGGTCCAGTAGGGTAGGGCGGGAGAAGCGGCAACTTGCAGAAGTGCAAAAGGGTAATTGCAGGGGTGACGAAGTCAGAAGGTGAAAGGGAATGCAAGTCGGGAGCCAACCCCGGAGGGCAGGAGGGATGGGGTAGAGGGAGGGCGTGCTGGGGGGCAGTTCCGTGCTTCTCAGGTAAGTCCTGGCCTGGTGCAGCGCTGACGATGGGACAGGTGGCAGGACACAGAGCAACATCACAGAGGGAGCTTAGCTCAAGGCTGGTCCTCAGCACCCCAGCTCCTCCTCTCTGTCTCTGCTGGTCTCCCAGGAGCCTGTCACACTCAGGGCTGAGCGAGGGCAGTGCGGCCCGTGCGACAGGTAAACCGCACAGGAGGGGCAGGGAACAGGGCTGGTCCCCTGAGGGCGAATTTCTCCGGCTATAGTTGTAGAGCCTTTTATTCAGTCAGTATATGTGTCCATGTATTTATGTTCTAGAAAAAAGCCTATTTCTGTTACATGTAGTGGTTTGTATCTGAATGACCTATCTGACTTAAGGAAACCAGGTAAGGAAGGTTTAAGCCATCCTACTGTATATTAGTACTGTTTTTGCAACTCTTATCAAAAAGCTAAATGGTTAAGGGAGGGAAGCAGGGTAACCTCTACCAAAATACTAAACTGGCAGGGAACCGTGAAAATGGGGACATTAGAAGATAGTATAGCCTTGGGAGCACAGAAATTACTACGGTTACTTTTCTTTTGTGACCTGACTAGGCAGACAAATGACCAAGAGTGGGAGACAAGGTGTGTCAGAGCCTTTCCTCTGATCATTTAGAAACAATCAGAAAAACACATTCTCTCTGGAGAAAAGACACTACCAGGGAAAGAGCAGCCTCTGAGCCAGCCCGAATTCCAGCAGCCCAACACTCAAAAAAGGATTTTTTTTTTTTTACTCTGAGTTAACAGAAGCATGTTCTTTTTTTGTTGCGGAGCATGGGCTCTAGAGCGCGGGCTCAGTAGTTGCGGCGCACGGGCTTAGTTGCTCCGTGGCATGTGGCATCTTCCCGGACCAGGGATCGAACCCGTGTCCCCTGCATTGGCAGGCGGATTCTTAACCACTGCGCCACCAGGGAAGTCCCAGAATCATTTCCAATCAAGGTCTGTGAATGAGATTAAGGATGGGGATAAATTAAGGACGCCCTTTACGAGAAGTAAGAAAGGCACCAAATTGCTTAGCACTTAGCAACACTTCAAGTTCAGCTATTTTAATAAATTGACTTTTGTTTAAAAAAGTAGGGGTGGGTGGTGACCATCTTTGTAAGATAAACGGCCCTCATCACTGAAGGCCCAGCAGACTGTTAACCATTTGAGCAGGGAGAGCCCTGGGGAAGTGGAATCTCCAGACAAACCTATAAAGAGAAGGCAGCAAACGTCCCGGGACAGGTGGCCTCCCCTCTCGAGGCCAGGAAGAAGGCTCAGGTTCCCAGGTCAGACGGAAAGGCGGGCGTGGGAAGTGAGTTCACCACGGTGAGAGGAAGGCTGGAATAGGGCTGTCGGGAGGGCCAGGCTCCCAGGAGTCGGGGAGGTGGAGGCGTGGACCAGGGAGCGCCCCCTGCCATCCTGGCGCCCTCCTGCCCTCTTGCTGTAGGAGCTGCCACGCAGGGTTCCGTCCGGCGCTGCTGCGTTACCTTGGTGGGCGCCGGGTTCCTGTGGCTCTTGTTCACTCTGAAAGTCCCCAGGGAAATGGAAGCTGAGCAGAACAGGATGGCCAATGAAGGCCCAGGAGCAAGCTTGCTCTCAGTGCGGGCATTAAGGGTGTGTGGTGGGCGTGGACAGGTAGAGCTCGGAAATGCCCTGTACCTCTCTCGCTGGAGAGCAGGAGGCTCCGAGGGGGTTGGGGTGCGGACCTGGCTGGACCCACTGGTCCACAGAGAAGCTGCATTGTCCCCCATATTTGTTAAGGTAAGGAAGACAGCAGATACTGCTGGAGCCCTGGATACTCTGGCTGGTGGTCAGACATCCTGAGAATGTGCTGGGCTTGCTCTGGGGAGACTGAGCCTCTCTTTTCCTGGAAAGGCTCATGGGAAAGCACTAGAGGCCAAACCCTGTTCTTTTTATGAGAGGAGGACCAGGCGTTGCCTCTGCCAAGGCCACAGTTATAGAAGGAAGGATCTGGAGCCACTAGAAGACTGGCAGAGTCTCACCTTCAAATATTTGGAAAAACTCCAGCAGAGAAAGAAGAGTGAGTTCCACGGAGGGGAGTGGGTTCCCCAGGGGGGCGGGAGCATCCAGAGAAGAAGGGACCCGGCGGGGGGTGGGGCGGGAGGGCAGGGGGCCTGGCAGACAGTCCTCTCCCTGCGAAGGCCTTTGTGTGGAGAGGGAAGAAGGGAAGCGGTAGCGTGGCCGCTCCAGGAGGGTGGATCACTGCGTGAGAGAACCCCGGGGGCGGGGGGCCTTCGGGCCACGTGTCCAGTTCACCCAGTGTTACGCTCAGGGGCACGGGGACCCACCGGAGGCCACATAGTCGGTGGCAGAGCTGAGACCATAGTCTCGGGCTCCTGACTCCCAGGAGAAGGGCTTTATCTGTAGGTCTTCTTTAAAGGAGAGCTTTGGGAAGATGAGCTGGGTAAAATCAAAGGAATGATAATGACTATAAAAACGGCTAATATTAGGACTTCCCTGACGGTCCAGTGGTCAGGACTCGGCACTTTCACTGCCCAGGGCACGGATTTGATCCCTGGTCGCGGAACGAAGGTCCCACAAGTCGAGTGGCACAGCCAAACTTTTTTTTTTTAATCTAATATCTATTGAACACTTAAACCATGTGCCACAGAATTCCAGCTCAAAGAAGCCTCGGGGGCCCGTGGGAACGCAGCACCCCAGCTCAGGCACCTGGTGACCTTGTTAGAATGCAGGCTCTGCTTCACTAGATTCTGCATTTCTCATAAGCGTCCAAACGGGGCGATGTTGCCAGACTAAGGCCCACACCTCGCTAGCGAGGACCTGAGCCTCGACGCCCGCTGGGGTGGGCAGCGGCCGGGCAGCGAGGGCGGGAAGAGAGCCGGTCCCGCAGAGCCCCCCGCCTGCCTGCACGCTGACCGCGCCGCACCTCCTCGCGGCCCCGGCCGCTCCCGCGTTCCGCGCCTCCTCGGAGGTGCCGGGCCGCCTGGCGGGCGCGGGCCTGGCCTGGCTCAGGGAGACCGGCCTCCACGTTGCCAGCCTCTCCGGCCCACAGACCCCGCGGCCCGCCGGAGGCCTGTCCCCCCGAGGGCGGCGTCGGGCCGGGGGCCTCTAGGCGGGAGCTGGACCCCCAGCGGACCGCGGGCCACGCCTTCCCCATGAGCTTCGCCACGAAGCGCTCGGACTGCTTCCCGCTGCCGGAGGACGAAGCCTTGTGCGCCCCCAGCTTCATCAGCCACGCTCGGTGGGCAGTGGACACCCTGGGGTCCCAGCCCCGGGCGCTGCTGGAGTTCCCCAACCTGGGCTTCCTGGACAAGCTCTTCTGCAGCGGGGACCCCCGGCGCTGGCCCACTTCCTCCTCCTCTTCTCCAGGCCAGGCTCCCCCCTCACTCCCGCAGCCTCCTGGCCCAGAGGGACCCGATCCTCTGCAGACCGTTCCTGTTCTACCACCCGCTCTCCTACCATGCACCGAACGACAGCCGCAAGGCCTCGGGCGCGCGGAAAACGAGCCCCTACGCCGCCGACAACCCACCAGGAGCCGCTTTCACCGACAGGAAGGTTTTTGAGGTCCATTTCCCCCGGGAGGCCTGCCGTCTGGACGAGTCCTTCTTTTGGGCCCACGGTGTTGGCGCAGGGAACCACCCAGGGGACCTGAGGAGGGTGCGGGTGCTGACGGGTACCATGCTGGGTGGCGAGTGCGCCCTGCGGGGGCAGGGAGAGAGGGCTGCGAGCCCGAGGGGATGCCGCAGCCCGCACCCGCCTCGCCTGGCTGCGCCAGCTCCCGGAAGGGCACCTGGATCCGGAGGTGGTAACAAAGAGCGGGGGGCACGAGGAGAGCTGTGCGAGGCTGGTGGCGCGCGCTCACCAGGTGGGTGGGCCCAGCATCGGGCACATCTGCCTCCGGGAGGAACAGGCCAGGGACCGTGGGGGCAGCTCAGGAGGAAGAAAACTCAATAAGTTGATGAAAGATTAAAATCTTGCAGCTGTGTCATTCTAGCCTCTCTGCGTGACCCGGGGGTGGGGTGGGGATGCCAGGGAATGAGGGGCAGAGAGGGAAGACGTGGGCATTCTTCTGGCGCCGCCCAGACGTTAGACCTGTCCCTTCCTTTTTCTACCCAAACACACAAGCGACTCTTTTTTTTTTTTTTGTGGTACGCGGGCCTCTCACTGTTGTGGCCTCTCCCATTGCGGAGCATAGGCTCCGGACGCACAGGCTCAGCGGCCATGGCTCACGGGCCCAGCCACTACGCGGCATGTGGGATCTTCCCGGACCGGGGCACGAACCCGTGTCCCCTGCATCGGCAGGCGGATTCTCAACCACTGCGCCACCAGGGAAGCCCACAAGCGACTCTTATAGGCTGTCTTTTCCTGGGCTGGACATAGCTTAGCCCAGCTTGGGACAAGGACCTGGTCATTCGCAGAATCTATCCCTGGGATGCTGAGATCAGCACAAATACAGGGTGTTGGTGTGTGTGTTCGCACACAGTTAGAGGCCAGGGGTGAGGGGTAGCAGGAGGGGACACCATGGCCAGGCCCTGGGATTTACATCATAAGACGCCAAGGAAGGGCCTCTCATCAGAAGTCGAACTCTCTGAGGCTCTGGAATGCAACAGATGGACGCGTACCAATAAAACTAAGCCCCTGACTCGGTCCTTTTAAGACGTTCTGTGGCGCCAATCTAGTTCCCTTCTTCCCTCACAAACGAACTCGGGCACAAATAGCTTGTAACCAAAGCTTCCCTTTCTCCTCCGCGTTCACTTCTCACCCCGTGCTGGCTTCTGCATCCCAGCACTGCTGAAACTCCCCCCTATCTGTAATGACAAAAATAGTCACAACCTAGTGGCATTTTTTTTTTTTCAGATCTCACTCTCCTTAACTCCCTGCAGCAGCACACAGTACGACTTAGTCTTCTTCCTTGACTCTGGGCTTCATCCATTCATCAGAATTACTGAAGCCCCACTATGTGCCAGGGACAAAAAAAAGCTCCTCTTGGGGTTAAGAAGTACAGGGTCCTTGGGGGGTACAGACCGGTGTTAAAACTTTATTGGGAGCTTAGGAAAGGCTTTTTGGAAGACATGTAAGCCTAGACCTGCCAGATAATTGGAGAAGATAGCCAGGTGTGAGGAAAGAAGGTCAGGGAAATTTTCCAGTAAAAGAAACAGCATATAGAGAAGTGGGCCAGAGGTGAGAAGAAACCTGGCTCATTTGGGAAAAAAAAAATCATTTAGTGGGGCTGGCAATGGAGGGCAAGTTGGTGTAGTGGTGGGACAGAAGATGAGGCCACAGGACTAAGAAAAGACCTGCTTACAAAGGGTCATGGACAGTTCAGTGTGGGAAAGAATAGTCTTTTCAACAAGTGGTGGTGGAACAGCTGAATACCCATGTGCAAAAGAGTGAAGTGTGACTCCTACCTCACACTGTATAAAAAGTGAACTCAGAATGGATCACAGACCTACTTGTAAGAGCTAAAAGCTCTAAAACTCTTAGAAGAAAACACAGATGTAAATCGTTGTGACCTTGGATCAGGCAATAGATTATTAGGTATGACACCAGACGCACAAGTCATCAAAGAATAGATAAATTGGACTTCATCAAAATTTAAAACTTTTGTGGTTCATAGGACACTATCAATAAAGTGAAAAGACAACCCACAGAATAGAAGAAAATATTTGCAAATCATATGTCTGATGAGAGATGGGTGTCCAGAATATATAAAGAAAGCTTACACACAATAATAAAAAGACAAATAACCCAATTAAAAATGGGCAAAGGATCTGAATAGACACTTCTCCAAAGAAGATACACAAATGGCCAATAAGCACGTGAAAAGACACTCATCATTAGTCATTAGGGAAATGCAAATCAAAACCACAGTGAAATACCACTTCACACCCACTAGGACTGCTATTTAAAAAACAGAAAATAAGGGCTTCCCTGGTGGCACAGTGATTAAGAATCCATCTGCCAATGCAGGGGACACGGGTTCAAGCCCTGGTCCAGGAAGATCCCACATGCTGCGGAGCAACTAAGCCCATGCGCCACAACTACTGAGCCTGTGAGCCACAACTACTGAGCCCACGTGCCACAACTACTGAAACCCACACGCCTAGAGCCCATGCTCCGCAACAAGAGAAGCCACCGCAATGAGAAACTCGTGCACCGCAACGAAGAGTAGCCCCAGCTCGCCGCAACTAGAGAAAGCCCACGCGCAGCAACGAAGACCCAACGCGGCCATAAATAAATAAATAAATATTTTAAATAAATAAATAACAGAAAATAAGTGTTGGTGAGGTGTGGAGAAATTGGAGCCTCATACATGCTGCTGGGGTTGTAAAATGGGGCAGCCACTTTGGAAAACCACTGAACAATCCTCAAAATGTTAGAGTTACCACATGATCCAGCAATTCCACTCCTAGGTCTGTGTGTAGGAGTGAAAATGAATGAAAAAATGAAAACATATATCCACACAAAGACTTACACATGAATGGTCATAGCAGCATTATAATAACCAACATGTGGAAACAATCCACATGTCCAGCAACTGATGGATGAAATAAACAAAATGTGGTATATCAGACGATGAAAATGAAATACTGCTCAGCCACAAAAAGGGATGGAATATTGATACGCGCTACAACATGCACAAACCTTCAAAACATTGGGCTACGTGAAAGAGATCAGTCACAAAAGGTCACATAGTATATGATTCCACTTGTATGAAGCGTCCACAATAAGCAAGTCCAAAGGGACTCATACGGGGGTGATGAAAATGTTCTAAAATCGATTGTGGTAATGGTTGCACTCTGTGAATACACTAAAAACTATTGAATTGTATCCTTCAAAAAGAGTGAATTTTAGGGTATGTGAATTATATCTCAATAAGGCAGTTATTTGTTTAAAAGCTGTAGAAGCAAATGAAAGGGTTGAGAATAACCTGGGGGCAACGGAGACTCACGGAGCAGTTCTGAGCAGAAGAGCAAAGTGCCTGTTCGTGCTCTGGGGGGTCGCCCCAGGCATCCCGGCGGGGTAGCCAGTGGGTCAGGAGTGGGAGCCCAGGAGAACTAGCAAGATAACGAGAGGTCTTGGCCCGGGACAGGCACCCCTCCCCTTCTCCCTTCTAGCCCTCCGCTGTCCTCTCACCAGTCAATCATAAACTAGCCTGTTTTCCCACATACCTCTCGGACCGCCATCCCTAAATGTGGGAAAATTCCGAGGCCTTGCACTCTGTCTGTATCTTCTTTCTCTGATGACTTTCGATCTCGGTCAGAGCCTTACCTGAACGCACTCTGAGGCACCGCCCAAGTCGACATCACCCTCTGAGGCCTCCAGTCTGTGCCTCCGAGTGCCGTGCCCGGCTGATGACGACACTCTCCACTTGGGTTTAACTGTCACCTCAGCCCAGCACGTCTGACACCAAGTTCTTTAGCTTGTATGTGTTTCTGGCAATGGTTACCTTACACACATAAACTCAAACTCCTAAAACAGTGCTTTGAAAAGATGGTCTATGAGCCACTTGCATCAGAATCCCCTGGAATTGCTTATTTAAAATGCTTTTACCCAGCCTTGCTCATTCCCCCATCAAAGTCCTTCAGCCGCTGTAAGCCCCTACTTTCCCACCCACCCCGGTCTAGGCCTGCCGCTTAGGCTCACGTCCGGACTTTTCCCGACTGACCACGACATGTCAGGCCCCGGGCACAGGGACAGAGTAACAGCTTGTGGACTCTGGCCTTGAAGAGCTTCTAGTCCAGAGAGAGAGAGAGACAAGTGAAATACCGCATTAAAGGGGCAGAGAAGGGACTTCCCTGGTGGCGCAGTAGTTAAGAATCCGCCTGCCAATGCAGGGGACACGGGTTCGAGCCCTGGTCCGGGAAGATCCCACATGCCGCGGAGCAACTAAGCCCGTGCACCTCAACTACTGAGCCCGCGCTCTAGAGCTCGTGAGCCACAACTACTGAGCCCGTGCGCCACAACTACTGACACCCTCGCACCTAGAGCCCGTGCTCCGCAACAAGAGAAGCCACGGCAATGAGAAGCTCGTGCACCGCAACAAACAGTAGGTCCCGCTCGCCGCAGCTAGAGAAAGCCCACGCGCGGCAACGAAGACCCAACGCAGCCAACAATAAATAAATTAATAAATTAATTAAAGGGGGCAGAGAAGAGGGAGCAGGGGAGGCTTCCCAGAGGAGGTGACAGCCAACAGGTGCGGTGTCCTCAGACAGGGAAGTGGAAGGAAGCATGTGAGCAAGTGGCCTGAGGTCCCACCGGGGCCTCCCCTCCCCACCGCGTCTCTGGGGCCCGAGGGTCTGCCGCCTCGGCGAGCCCCGTGCGGACCTCACGCCAGGGAGAGAGCTCTGTCCCGGGGCAGGGAGGTTGCGAAGGCCGGAGGCCTCTCGCTGGCTGAGCTCCTGCCAGAAGGGAAGAGGGGTCTCTCTTCTTCTCTTAGGCTTTGCAATCTCCCGATGGCCTCCTGACTCTCTTTTAATTGAGGTTTCTGTTGATCTTCACAGCAAGCTCCCCGCTTCTTGGGGATCTTGGTCGTTAGGTGGGGCTCCGGAGCGGGTGGGGAGGAATCGAGGTTCCCGCCGGCCCCCCACGGCCTCCGAGTGGCCCCTCAGCAGCCTGTCAGGCTCCCCTCAGGTCAGGCCTCGCTGGCCTCTTTCCCTCCCTCCACGCCTGCCGCATCCTCTGCTTTGCGTCCTCCTGGATCACCTCTGTGTCTTGGGAGCTGGGTTCCTGCCCCCGAGTGCTGGCCCGGCAGGACAGGACCTGGCTTCCCGGTGAGACCGGGGAGGCCTGGACACCCATCGCCAGGGAGCTGGGGAGAGACCACTGCCTCCACTCCCCTACGCCGGCCCCAGTCCGGGACCCAGCAGCAACCCTTTCCTTCCAGCTTTTCCTTCATCCGAACCTTTACTGAGCACCCAGCCGGTGCCAGGCACCTGTGCAAACTTCCCCTGAAGCCTTGGGCTCTAGCCACGGGTTAACCGGCCTCAGTGGAAAACCCAGGCGGAGGTTTGTTGTCACCAAACCTGCGTTTTAGTCCCAGCTCCACTTCCGAGCTGAGAGATCTTAAAACGTTATTAACCCCGCGGAGCCGTCTCCCCGCTCTAACCGAGGATCCCACCCGCCACGCAGCGCTGGCACGAGGGTTAAAGGGAATCAAGCCTGTGAGGCGGGGGCCAGACCCCCAGGTGCGTCAGCTCGTCTGCCCGTTCACTCCGGGTGCCAAGGCTCAGCGTGTAGAGCAGCCAGCCCTCCCCCCACCCCGAGCTCCCCCCGCGGAGGAGGACTCCAGGCCTCCACTCACTCCCAGGCAGCATCTGGGGGGCTCCCTGCTGGCGCATCCGGGGCTCCTACTACGGGTCTGAGCTCCACCCCTCTCCCCCGGGAGCCCCCGCAGGCCCGGGCAGGTAGGAGTCTCCACTGTGTTGCCCGCCTGACCCCAGGTGGGTGGGGAGGGGCAGACTTCCCACCAAAAGGCCTCAGGGCGCGCGTCTCCTCTTTCTGGTTGGGCCGCTTTAGGATCTGCTTGGATCCCCGGAAGCGGTATCATCACGCAGAGTGCCAACAGACGGGCCGCCGGGGCTCCCTGCTCCTCGGGCACTGGGGCGGCTCCCTTGCAGGGCAGGAGCATGGCGTGGGGTCTGGCCCCCTGTGATCCCAAGCGGTCTCACCTGTAGGACGCAGACATTCAGGGCTGCTGAGGGAGCAAATGAAGGCTGCACGTGTGAGGGGCCAGAGCCTCGAGGGCCACGCTAGCCGGTTAGCCCCATCTGCCAACGTGCAGGCTTATCCCCGCCCTCCCTGCCAACCGAGGAGCAGGGCCTGTCCTGGCTGGAAGTCAGTTTCCGCACCTGAGGAACAGGAATGCCACTTCCCCAAAGAGCTGAAACCTCGAGGCACGCAGTCACTGCCTATGTGTCAGGCCGTCCGGCACCTTTGCAGCGCGTCAGCACGATGGACTCCGTTTCCCTTGGAGTCCATCGGGGTCCTCGGGGCTCCTTCCCACCCACGCGCTGGCCCTGTCAGGTCAGGGTCGGTTCAGGTGACTCTGATTCCGGTCCACAAGGCGCTGTCGCAGTGGGAAGGGCGCGGCCCCCCGCGAGGCTGCGTCCGAGGCAGGGACCCTTTTCTCGGCTTCGAGGAGTGAGCCCCGCCCTTTCTTGGCCTGTAACTGTTGGTGGCCACAGTGACGCTGGGACGGGAGGCAGGTCCAGAGCGCTTGGAGAACGCAGGGACGTGCGGGGCAGTCAGCTTTGTAACCTCGGGGAGTCAGGAACACGTGCCACGCCGCCTGCAGGATCTTAGTTCCCCGACCAGGGATCAAACCTGGGCCCTCGGCAGTGAGAGCACCGAGTCCTAACCGCTGGACCGCCAGGGAATTCCCAGGAACGCTTTTCTCTTCGTGTTATTAAAGCTCTATCTTGCTTGGGCTGTGTGTGTCATTGAGGAAAGTTTTTCTAAAAAGTGTGCCCTGACCTGGTTCCTTCGCGCTGGTTCCTCGTGGTCTGGGGCCCCAGGAGCAGGCCTTGTTACCCCTGCTCAGACTCTTTCAACGCCAGAGCCTGGACGCTACCCTAGAGGAGCCCCAGAAGCCCCGGGGTGGTTGGTAAAGCTCCGGGGACCCTGACGCCAGGCCCGCCCGGCCGCTCCCCGTGTGCTCCTGAGAGAACCTGGTAGAAGGGCAGGGTGTCAGGTCCCCACTTGCTGGGTCGGACAATTATTGGGGGGTGTGGACAAGCCCTCCAGGAGATTCTGATCCAGGAGAAAGAACCCTCAGGGCGGCACAAAGTTTTAAAGCTGGACAATCCAGAAGGACGTCTTCTCTAAGACGGGAAAGGAGGGACGGCTTCCCCAAGGCCACCGGCAAGCCCTTGGCAGCAGGGGGTCTGCAAACGCAGCCACCACAACGCCCCCCCCCCCAGCCTGGACGCGGAGGGCACCCCTCCCATCAAGGGTGGACGTCATTCCCCTTCTGTGTTAGCTTGCTGGGCTGTGGTCACGAAGCGCCACAAACCGGGTGGCTTACACGACAGAAACTCATTGTCTGACAGTTCTGGGGGCTGGAGTTCCAAGGTCGAGGGGTTGTCAGGCCTCTCTCCTGGGATCTGGTAACGGTGGGCGCCTAACTCCAATCTTCACGGACCTTCTCCTTTGTACGTGTCTGTGTCCAAACTCCCCCTTATATATGGACACCAGTCAGGTCGGATTCGGGGTCCACCCTCCTCCAGTTACGTCTGCAGAGACCCTACTTCCAGTGACGTTCAGGTCCTGCGGGTTAGGACCTCAGCATGTGGTTTGGCCGCGGGGAGGGGGGATGGTGCCCGGCGTGTGACACGTCCGCTGAACCTGGGCCTTGGGCCTGGGTCCCTCGAGTCCCCCTGGTTTCCGCGCACCCTCTGGAAGCGGCCGTCCGTGAACAAAGTGGTCCCCCGCTCGAGGGAGGAGGCCCAGGCCGCGCCTCGGGTCGGCCGCCTTAGTGGAGGTGGCCCCGCCCACCCTACCCAGGGGGCCTGGGGGGAGGCCACGCCCACCAGCCCTGCCCGCTCACAGAGTCCTGAGCTAATACGCGGTGGTGGTTGCCCGGCCCCGGATTTGGGGTGGCTCATCACAAAGCGTGAGACGAGGGCCACGAGCCGCAGGCCCGGAGCCTGCTCACTAGCGCGCATTCCTTCTGCCAGAGGCCCTTCTGCCGGGACCCGGCGCCGGCCCAGCACTCCGAGAAAGTACTAGGGTCCCACTGCTGCCGGGGTGGCTGGGAAAGAGGACAGAGCTCTGCGTGTGCCTGACGAATGGCCCCTCTGACCTGCCTCCAAGCTGCTGCGAGCTCGGGGGCGGGCGGGGCGTCTGGCAGCGAGAGCGCGAGAGGGCGGGGCCCGGAGCCACTTTGTGCCAGGAGCGCGGACGCGGGGCCAGTCGTGCGGCCCCGGACACTGAGCGCGACTGGTGGGAGGCCTCGGCTGCAGAAATCGGGATAATTGACCAGAGAGCAAGGGTCTTCAAAAGCGCCTAACTGGGGGGAAAGGAAGAGCTAGAGGGAAAGCACCAAGAAGGGAATCCTTCCAATCAGAGCAGAGGCTCCTTTTGTGTGCAGAGCACCGGTGGAAGGTGACGGCTCAGATCAGCCCTGGGGGCTGGGGACGGGCTTCTGCTGACGGCCACGCTGGCAGCAGCCAACACCGGGGACCCTCGAGGTGCCCCAGGTGCTGTCCTAGGCAGTGAATCCTCCTCACAGCCCGCGGCCGAGGGTCCTACTGTTTTGGTTTATAGATGGGAAACTGAGGCCCAGCGACTGGACAGGGGCCACACACAGCTCTTGAGCAGCAAAGCTGGGACTCACGTCTGGCCGGTCCGGCTTCAGAGTCTGTGCTCTCAGCATGAGTAACGCTGCTGGATTCCCACGGGCCCCTCACACCTCTGCAGAGCCTTAAACGCAGCACGTAGATGTGACATGTGCTCAGAGCTAATAAAATTCACACCGAGGGGCCCGGCCACCAGGGATGGGGCCTCTTGCCCCCGAGCTGCTGTCTAGAAGAAGATGGCCAGACGGGCCAGGGTGTGCTGCCTCCCGGCTAGTTGCTGCTGCATGAAATCCTGCGTGGGGCTCACCTGCTGCCCTTCCAACGGCAGGAAAGCCGCCCCTCCCGGGAGAGGCCGGCAGTGACCTGGACTTGCTGGGAAGAACCGCAGACGAGCCCTCCTTCAACTTCTCCCCCGTTGCCTGGGTTCTGCATCCTCGTCCAGAGAGACACGGGGGTGTCCTCAGCTGCAGATCTAGTCCACACGCCTCAGTTTACAGAGAAGCAGTGACCGGAGGAAAGAATTCCTCCTCCCAGCGGCACACTCACCAGGCTTTCTTCCCGAGGACGGGGGTGCAGAGGGGAGGAAGCCCCAGGGGGGCCCACGACGCCCCTCGGCTGGGTCCTGCCGGGCCCTTCTGAGCAGGGGTTAGGTGACCAGCTACATCTCCCCGGGCGATGAGCTGGCCTCCCGGTGAGGTGGGGCTGAGGTGTCAGGGACACGGGGAGGACCAGCCTTTATGACCGCCCCTTGAACCTTAACCCCTGCACTTCTGAGGTCTCAGGTGGTCACCGCCCTTCTCTGCCCATAGCCGGGCACCACAGCTCCCCCTCACCTCACCCCGGGACCTTTAACCTGGCTCCGAGCTGGGCACGTGCCTCGTGGGATGCACCCACACAGGGACCCTGGTGGCGCAGTGGTTAAGAATCCGCCTGCCGATGCAGGAGACAAGGGTTCGAGCCCTGGTCCGGGAAGATCCCACGTGCCGCGGAGCAACTAAGCCCGTGCGCCACAACTACTGAGCCTGCGCTCTAGAGCCCGCGAGCCACAGCTACCGAGCCCACGAGCCACAACTACTGAGCCCGCGTGCCACAACTACTGAAGGCTGTGCTCCGCAACAAGAGAAGCCACCGCAATGAGAAGCCCGTGCACCGCAACGAAGAGTAGCCCCCGCTCGCTGCAACTAGGCCCCGCCTCTGGGGCCCTCATTCCTCACCAGGGGGCTCCTGTCTGGGCAGGGGTCCCTCTCCCGTGAACGGCCTGCTCCGTAGTTTTCACCTTTTCCCACCACTCTGCCCTGCTCCTCCAGGGAAAGCTGGGTGTAGTTCTGAGATGTTAGGCTGTGCCCTCTGCCTCATTCCTTCCAATCGGCCTGGTCAACTCCTATGCAGCCTTGAAAACCCATTCAGTCAACCCCATGGGGACTGTCTGCCCAGGTTCACAGTCACATTGTACTGTGGCCTGTTCACAGAGCTTCCTCCCCTTACTTAGTTTCTTCCCTCCTAAGCTTAGACTCCAACGGCAGGTGTCGCGGCTCCTGTGCCAGAGACCCCGTGGTAGTGGCTGTGTTGAGGCCCCAGGGTTCGGGGGGTGGGGCCACGTGTACTGCTTGAGGAGCTGACGTCATGGGCCCCGAGGGTGCCAGGGGCTCCAGGTGCTTCTTCCCCTCCCCGCAGAAGATCAAAAGTCTTGAAGACGGTCTAACTCGTGTCTTGCATTCATGTGAATAAATAAAATGAATTCTTCGCCCAGGAAGTCCAACTCCCCACCTTCAGACGCACCTGTCCAAGCACCCACCTGTCACCACATCTCTGAGCCTTGTACTCTGCACCAGAACACATCCTGTTCCCTAGCCGTCCGTGGCTCTGCTCTCATGGCTGGGCGTCTCTCCCGCTGTGGACAGCTGCACCCCGACCGTCCCCTCTATCCTTCCACACTCCCCACAGCTGACCTCGCCCTGACCTCAGGCTCCACAGCAGCCGCTGGGCACCTCAAGCTGAACAATCTACTAGGGGCTGAACTGTGCCCCTGAAGTCCTGGCCCCAGCACCTCGGAATGTGACTGCTTGGAGACTGGACCTTTAAAGAGGTGATGAGGATAAACTAAGGTCATTGGGTGAGTCCTGTACAACTGGTGTCCTTACAAGAAGAGAGAATTAGGACGTAGGCACAGAGGGAAGACGCGGGAGGAAGACGGCCGTCTGTGAAGCGAGGAGAAAGGCCTCGGAAGAGTCCAACCCTGCTGACACCTTGATGGTGGACGTCCGGCCCCCAGAACGGTGAGAAAATTAACTTCTGTGGTTGAAGGCTCCCAGCCTGTGGGACTCTGTTACGGCAGCCTCAGGGGAGTGTCATACAACGTCCAGAGCTGAATCCGCCTCCAAATCCAGATGGAACCACATGGCAGGGACAGCATCGCATGAGGGCCGAGGCAGGAATCCAAAGTCAACCACGCTCCGCTCCATGTGCCACGTCATCTGGCCACCAAGTGCCGTGACCCCAGCCCCTCCCTCCCCCACCTCACTGCTCCGAGTGAAGCCTGTTCGCCACCTTGGTCACTACAGCTGCCTCTGTCCCTTCACCGCCCGTGCGTGGAGACCTGTCCACCCCAAAAACTCCCCTCCTGCAAACACCAAGCCATCATTTGAGGCTAGGTCTTCCCAGCTCAGCACTATGGACGTTTGGGGGAGGGATCATTCTTGTGGTGGGGACCTGTCCCGTGCTTTGTAGGGTGTAGAGCAGCGCCCCTGGTCTCTACCTACCACGGGCCCCAGCGCGACAACCTAAAACATCTCGCGGCTTCACAGGCTGAGAACCACTGCCCTGAGGACAGGTTCTTCCCAAGGGCAGCACCTGAAGATTTCATACAGGAGGAAGTTAAACTCCTTTGTTCCCCACTGGTTCCCTATAACGTCTAGAAAAATCCATGGCACGTAGAAATGCTCGGTAAATACTTGAGAAAGAAATGCAAAGCCAAGGTCATCCAGCTCTGTAAGCTTTTCTCTAGCTGCCTCTTCCTCCACCTCGAGTTTCAGCTACAAACGACTCAGCATCACCTGAGAATAAGCGTGCCCGCGTTTCCCACACCTTTTCCTACACCTGCCTCTGCCGCCTTCAGTGCCCGGCTCCTGGCAGCCTCCCCTGGGCCGGGCTGGGGCCCCCCGGGCCCTCCAGGCTCACCCACAGGGTTCTCATCCAGTTCGCCGGAGCTCTAAGGAGGGCAGAGCCAGCAGGTTCTCAAATCGCAGCTGTCCCCGGGGAGGAGGCAGGGAACACAGGAGGCTAGGAAGACTGTTAAAAGCTTCACAAAGGAACAGTTCGACCCGGGAGCCCGTCTTTCACCTTATACGCGCGGAAACTTGTTAACGCGTCCGACAGAAGACAGACTTACCCCTGACAGTGGTCAGATCTAGAGGCTCTGGTCTCAGCCACCCGGGCACAGCTCAGGTGCGGAGCCGGCCTGAACCCGGGCACCACGGAGAGGAACAGCCTCCCGCCCCATCCAGAGGGTCTCCGAGCGCAGGAGTTTTCTCTTTTGCCTGGGGTACGGGCCAGGTGCTCTTGCCTTCCTGCCCATATCGGGGCTAATTAACTCCCTGTCGTCTGCTGCCCTGCACCATGAGCAGCAGGGCCCCCAACTTCCCCCAGGGGCCCCGGGGGCCGGGTCAGGGGAGGTGGTGGTACCTGCAGGAAGCCACTTGGGTTCGGACCTCTGCTGTGGCCAGGACCGCAGTCCTACAGCGCCAACTGCAGCCCAGTAACAGCAGCTTTGAGAAAACCCCAGCCCCGCCGGGGAAGCGGTCACGTCACACTCACGCGTTAGGCAGGGCACCGACTGACTTCAGGTGTCTCCAATTCAGGCCACAGCTCCGAAGGCAATGCTTTCTCCTTCCATCCTCACCCTACCAAGGGCTCCCTACTTTGAAAGGAACCCGGGCAAGGCTCTCCCTGGGGACCGAGGGACTTGGCTCCAGCTGGGTCTTGGAGGTGGGGTCCAGCACAGATTTAACAAAGATCCTCCCTGCTTATTTAAAAAATTCAAAAAGGATCAGAGGTGGGAAAAGAGCATGACTCACATCTATTCCAGTTTAGGGCCAAGAGAGAAGGAGCCGGCAGCTGGACTTTGTCCAGGTGAATCACGCAGCTTGCTCTGCCCACTAGGGACTGACTCACTACCTGGTACGGGACCATGGCGGGGGCTGCGGGGGGGCGGCTCGGCTCAGGGTGATGCGTCCGACCCTCCCTCCCGTTGCCTGGGCTCCTGTGTGATGAGGGGTGGTCGCTCTCCTTGGTGCTTTGAACAAACAGAAGGACTGCTAATATTGATATGTATGAATTCATGTGCCCAGCAAGGGAAAAAGCAGAGAAAGGAAGAGAGGAAAGAGAATGTCTGCAGTTGGTGTCCAGGTAAGATCCCAGCAGAGCAGGCTGGATGGACCCACCCAACATAGACCCAGATCCTTGACGCGGCCCCGGGGAAGGTTTCTCTGACCACCTCCCTTTCCTCTTGTTGCTTAACTGCCCCTCCAATCCCAGTCCCCAGAGTCCTAGAGGAACCAGGAGGTTAAAAGGTTCTTAAGTAGAAAGTTAACAGCTCTAGGGCCTTCCCTGGTGGCGCAATGGTTAAGAATCCGCCTGCCAATACGGGGGACACAGGTTCAAGCCCTGGTCTGGGAAGATCCCACGTGCCGTGGAGCAACTAAGCCCGTGCGCCACAACTACTGAGCCCTTGTGCCACAACTACTGAGCCTGCGCTCTAGAGCCTGTGCTCCGCAACAAGAGAAACCACCGCGATGAGAAGCCTCTGCACAGCAGAGTAGCCCCCGCTCGCCGCAACAAGAGAAAGCTTGCGCGCAGCAACGAAGACCCATCGTCAGCCAAAGATTAAAAAAAAAAAAAGTTAACGCCTCTAGCAAGGGAGACTCTGTTCCCTAAAATGGAAGAAAGGGGTGTAGGTAACGAAGACCCAGGCCAGGGCCAGAGCTGGGCTTTTTAAGATGAAGACAAACCAGTAAAATAGGCTGAGGGCCTTGTCGAGCAGGGACTGTCAGACCGCTGCCCTCAGACCTGTGGGGACAGAGGAAGCTGGGGGGCCAGAGCCACAGCCTGGGACTGACAGCCCCCGTGACATGCACGTGCGGGCCCCGTGGGGGTCACGGGGTGGGGCTGGGCACCATCCTCAGCAAACCCCTCCCAGGGGTCCATCAGGCAGGGCTCACAGGCGCTGGGGTCAATTCCTAGGTTAACGCTAGTATCTCGTCCCCTGAACCCAAGGCAAGGCCTCCAGTGACATTCCCAGGCAGCCCCAGGGCTCACTGGCGCAGACACACATCCTGAGTTACAGGCCGGAAGTGAGCGTCCGAAAGTCACAGCAGGGAGCCCCAGGCCGAGAGCACGGCCCCCCCCCGCGCCCCTCGCCGAAGGGGCCTCTCAAGCCGCCTGGACCCCGGGCTGCGCTGGCGGGGCGTCCGCCCAGCCCTCGGCTCCTGCGGCGCCCTTGCACTGACAACACACTGATCTCTCAGACCACAGACGTTAGAAAAGTAGCTCCTTTCTCTTTGGGGACCCCCGTTGAGAATAAAAGCTATAGACCTCATCGCCTAAGAGGCTCATGGGCGCTTTGTAAGTTATTTCAGGGGCTCGTCTTTTGGAGTCCCGGTTCTTGGACGCCGTGCCTTAACAAGGTGTCGGGTGGAGCCGTTGTAAGACGCTCGTGGACCGGGCCTCGGCCTCCACTGCCCTCGCGGGGACAATGTCCTGGGCCCAGGGACTACACGCTGTCCCTAGGCTCCCGGCAGGCGCAGCTGCAGCAGCTCCGGTCGCAGCCCCTAGGCGGCGCGCACATGTATCCAGCCTCCTGGGCCAGAGAGGAGGCTCCAGACATGCTGATCTCCTGCAGGTGCCCAGGGCACATGGTCCACTCACCAATGTCCAGTTGGTCCAGCACCGGCTGGAGCATCTCCTTCCCTGTGTGCAGTGGCCTCGGGCAGAGTTGCTGGCTGCATCTTCCTCACAAGATGCCAGCAGCTCAGGGTGGGTGCCTGTAAATGCCAATTCTTACCCCATCCAGAGGCGAAGCGAGGTCCATCCCCCACGAGGACACAGTGCACAGGGACTGTGCGGCTGAGCCCCCAGGTGGAGCCCACCACAGGGCGTGAGGGACCCGAGGCCCACTTCTCAGCCAGTCCTGCCTCCTGCCTGGGCAGGGAAAGGGACTCAGGGGTCCCGTACCAGCCATCCCTCAGATCACAGACACCTCACCCTGCTTGGTGAGGAATCGGGGTGTTTAGGGGGATCTCACTTGACTTTTGATTGGGATAAGAACACAGGCTAACGTAGAAAGCCCAGGCCACAGCTTGACACCTACAACATGTCTTTAGAAAGACGGGGAGGGTTTTCCAGGAACAGGAAACTGAGGAGGATCCAGATGCAGAAGGGAGACGGCCAGGACCCCGGGAGCTGGCGACACATCCTACCAGGGCCACCTCAGTTCAGGCCGAGCAGGGGCCCCTGGTAATGTCCTCCTTCGGCCATACTATGCTCAAGAGTCTGAGGGTAGGAGAGGGAGTTTCCAGGCTCTGCTTTTATATCCGATCTTTGCTGCAGTCTCCGTTCTGGACTGAACCCCGACTCAAGCACCTGGCAGTTTCCAGGCAGAGCTGTTTTCCAGGACCGCAGTGTTACAGGAGCTCGGCCTCGGTGCTGTTCTTGACAGGGGACCCCGAGTCCCAAGAGCTTCTCCCCAAAACAGAGCTCCCCTGACTCTGGGTTGGAGGAGGGGACCCCCAAGCACCGAGTCACTCACCCAGGACCGAAGGCACCAGGTCCACAGAGGCAGCTTTGTGCAGGGCTGGTCAGGGTGGTGAGGGGCCTCTCGGGTCCCCAGGCCGTGTGCCTGGGCGTGGCGCCCTCGGGCTGGCACTGCCCGCCTGGCCCCGCCCCCGGGGGGAGGTAGGGGCGGGGGTGGGGATCCGAGCAGGGCGTGGGGAGAGGAGGGGGGCCTGAGAGTCTCCAGGAGTCTGACGCCTCTTAGTGCGTTACCTGGTCTGAAACCCAGAGACTGGGCTCCCTTTCCAGGCCCCCCTCCCTGCTTTAAGGCCCTCGTTTTCTCTTCATGCGCCCAGGGCTTGAGGTCTCCAGGGGCAGGAACTAGAGAAAACCGACCCAAGCAGCCCCCCCGCCCCGCTCCTGTCTGCTGGGTCGGAGCGGCTGGGGAGGCTCCGGGCCCCGCGCACCTCTGGCCCCGGGCCCCTGGGGGAGGGGCCTCCACGCCGGCACCCTGTGACCCCTACACCCCGAGGGTAGAGGGCTGAGTTCAGGGCTGTTAAAGCTCGTCGCCCACACGGTCCTCTCTGGGGGCTGTGCCCCTGCTCTGAACACCCCTGTCGCGGTCCCCTGCAGTGCAGAAGAGTTAGCCCAGGTGAGGACTGCCCGGGGGTCACCGCGGAGGCAGAAGATCTCCCGCCCCCGTCAGCTCTCCTCACTCCAGCGAGTCCGGAGCCGGGCGGACTCCCGCTTCTGGCCCTGCGCGCAGCCCGCTGGAGCTGGTCGGGTCGTCTACGCCCGCAGCCGTTCAACAGTTTAGTTAGGAGCTCCGTCAGGACGGCCTCAGGGCCCTGGCAGGGGCTCGGCACGGGGTGGGACCACAGGTTCCCGAGAGGCGCCGGAACCCGGGGAGGCAGCCGGGCTCTCCGTTCCACCGACGGCGGAGACAGGGCCGCCGGGAACACCCAGGCCAGCTGGGCCGACGCTCGGGCGCCTCTGACCTCGGGCCGGAGTGCAGAAGGGCCGGCTCCGAACTGGACAGCCCGCGGGAGTCCCGGCCACCCGGGGGCGGAAAGTACCCGCGAACTCCCGCCGCGGCGCCCGGGCTCCTCCGGCGCGTGCGTCCCACGCCACCCGCCTTTCCGCGCAGCGCGCAGTCGCTGCGGACGCCCGACGGCTCCCAGCCCCGCACCGCGTACTACGAGAACCCCAGAGCGCACGCGCTACCCCCAGCGGCGCCCCCTTCCGGGCGCCGGCTGCCGGCTGCCGAGAGGGCTCTACCTCCGCCCGCGGCCGCCGCGCGCTGCCCGCCCACACGGGCCTCGCCCCGCCACTGGGCGGCCGCTTATGAGGGAGCCCCGCCCGCCGCTCGTTGGGCAGGCGGTAGCCCGGGGAGGGAAAGCCGCGAGCGAGCGCCCAGTCCCCCTGGCCGGCTCGACCCCCCCCCCACCCCCCGTGGCCTGTGTGCCGGGCTGAGAGCGTGAAGCGCTGGGCAGAGCCTTCGTTCCGTTTTTAATCTTAGGGTAACGTCGCAGACCTGTCGGAAAAGTGCGTAACCGGAGGCTGGCGCAGACTTGAGGTGCGAGACAGAATGCGGCTGCGGGAGGGGTGGCAGACAGGTGTGGGGAGGGCATCGCAGGTGCAGGTGACTGAAACTTACCTGCCCTTGGGGGCTTCCCTGGTGGTTAAGAATCCGCCTGCCAATGCAGGGGACACGGGTTCGAGCCCTGGTCCCGGAAGATCCCACATGCCGCGGAGCAACTAAGCCCCTGTGCCAGAACTACTGAGCCTGCGCTCTAGAGCCCGCGAGCCACAGCTACTGAAGACTGCGTGCCACAACTACTGAGCCTGCGTGCCACAACTACTGAAGCCCGGGCTCCTAGAGCCCTGCTGGCAACATGAGAAGCCACCACAATGAGAAGCCCCTGCGCAGCAACGAAGGGTAGCCCCGCTCGTCACAGCTAGAGAAAGCCCCTGCACAGCCACGAAGACCCAACGCAGCCAAAAATAAATTAAATAAGTAAATAAACCTACCTGCCCTTTGACTGGGGCCCCTACTCCAGTTCAGGTGACTTCAGTCCCTCAAAGAGCGAGGGGTCCAGGCTGCCCAAAGCATATGAAAGAGGACTTGTGGCTGAAGATGGAAAGGGCCTTGGATGCTAGTCGCAAGAGTATGCACATCATTGCACTGGCGATGGGGCGCCATTGAGGTTTTTTGGTTTTTTTTTTTTTTCTGGCTGAGGCCGTGCTGCATGTGGGATCATAGTCTCCTGACCAGGGATCGAACCCTCGCCCTCTGCATTAGAAGCGCGGTGTCTTAACTGCTGGATCGCCAGGGAAGTCCCCAATGAGGGGTTTTGATCAGAGGAGTGATGTGATCAGAGAAGCATTTTAGACAATACATAGAAGTACTTCCCCGCCCCCCAGTCGTGGTTTTGTATTTTTCCATGATGAAGGGCATACACACATTTTCCCTCTCCCCAAGCTGTCAGCTGAGGGACCTCTGAGGTGAGGTTTTACTTCTAAACACCTAAGTGTAACTCGCTGGTCCATCTTCTAGTGTGAGAGGCTGGCTGTCGTCTGGTATGGCGAGCTGCGTCTGACCAGCAGAATAACAGTCGCCACACGCTAGATTCTTCTCGTATCACACTTTATTGGAGTACAGCTTGGTTAAGGAAAGATGGAAGGAAGACCCCGCAGCCGTAACGGCAGCTGCCTATATAAGATTCGGGATACTGTGCAAGTCTCTGATTGGTTCATATCGAAGGCATAATTACACGTCGCCTTCGGACTGGTTACTGCTCTAAAACCTTGTTAGCATATCTCAACGCATGCGCACTGGCTACAGGATGGATGACTCAGCTTTTTCTACCCTGCTTTGCGGCAACGCCTTGCCGCGCCCCACATCTCCCCCTTATTTATTTACTATAGCACAGTGAAGTTTTGCCGGTACACATGCTCACACCATGGTGTGCTCACGGTTCAACGGCAGTTTTCCACTGGCACATCCATGACACCCTCCTGCGTGCAATGCCATCATAGGGCGGCAGGGTGCAAGGGCTGTCGATGGCACATCTACGACACCCTCCTGCGTGCAATGCCATCATAGGGCGGCAGGGTGCAAGGGCTGTCGAGACCTAAAACAGAGCTCCCTATGGAGGTGCAATGGCAGCAAGGCCTCTCCGTGCAAGGGCAGTCATCTGGGATTATTCAGGGCAGAGAGCCAGGCAGCAGGGGAATCACCTTCACCGATAGCCAAAAGCGCCTGAGTGAGCAGAACCTTATCTCGACGCGCTCGGATACGAATTCGACAGACCAACCAGAGACATAGCACAATCCCAAACAGGCAGCAGGCTGCAAACGTAGCTACTCCCACCCACTCTTTGAAAAAGGAGAAAGCAGAGGAGAGCCAAGAGGTAAAGTCCCCGAAAGTAACTGGCTCCAGTTTGGTAGCATTAAGCCGCAATATTTGAATCTTCCGTTTCAGTATCATCCGTTCCGCCTCTCGGGACCAATTTCCCGCTAGGAATCTTCCGATCACTCTGCTTTTATTGAGTGCATGATCATCCATTGTTGCATCATCCATGCGACACTCGGCATCCCTTTCGAGTTTCTCTTCCACGCTCCGTGTCAATCTTGACGGCACCCAAATCGGGTCCTGATCCTGTGGAGAAACACAAAGAGATCCCCTGGATCGAGCAATGACGCGATCCGGGCCTTTCCATTGGTTGGATAATACATCTTTCCACATCACTGTACTATATTCTTTATGAGTCAATGCCACATGACGCTCTGCAGCAGTTTTATCATCATCATGCACATTCAAAAAATTTATAGTAAATAAGGCAAGTGATACAAGCGCGGAAGCTCGTGCCGCAGCGGGGGCATATAATGGCGGACGAGCACACGGGGAACTCCCATACTGTCCCCGTTCATACTCTGCAGCTGCCTCTTCTAAAGCTGCCTCTTCTTTGGGATTCAATTCTTCCTGAGATCAATGTAAAGCTTTAAACTCATCTAAGAGCGGATACAATCTTGGCGCCGGCCCTTGTTTTTCTGCTTGTTTTTCTTTTCTTCTTCTTGGATTTTTAGGCCTATTTACAGTAGTCCCTACATTTTCGCCTTCTGACGCACTATCTTGACACATACTAAGAGCCTTGCGTCCCCTTTGAATTATATCCTCACATCCTCCCCCTTTGAGACACGAGTGTATCAACCTCCACAACGGGAGGGTGCACCGAGAAAGCTCTCCCAGCTTACTGTGCTCAGTTAGATCTCTTCCGAGTTTTTCCCATGATGGAACAGTCAAGCTGCCAGACACTGCAAACCAGGGTGCAGCGCCATCAATATCTTGTAATAACTTGTTTATGGCTTTCTGTGACAGCTTAAGTCCCCGATCTCTCAATAAGGCTTGAATGGGTTCATGAAACTCAATGGCAGTTTCGGCAGATGAGCTATTCCCCATACCGCCGATTCCTACTGAAAGCAGCTGGAGAACACTCGAACTGTTTACCGACCAGGGGTGCGCACTCGGCCACGCCGACAACACACGAAGGAAGAACGCGAGGACAACAAAAGGAACAAAAGTGAAAGCGAAAATTTACCTGACTGGACTACTCACCGACGGTTCACTCCGACGGTTCACTCCGTGTGTCGAGTTCTGAATCGGTCCTCCATGCGAGGTGCAACGATTCCCGGGTTTCGGCACCACTTATGGCGAGCTGCGTCTGACCAGCAGAATAACAGTCGCCACACGCTAGATTCTTCTCGTATCACACTTTATTGGAGTACAGCTTGGTTAAGGAAAGATGGAAGGAAGACCCCGCAGCCGTAACGGCAGCTGCCTATATAAGATTCGGGATACTGTGCAAGTCTCTGATTGGTTCATATCGAAGGCATAATTACACGTCGCCTTCGGACTGGTTACTGCTCTAAAACCTTGTTAGCATATCTCAACGCATGCGCACTGGCTACAGGATGGATGACTCAGCTTTTTCTACCCTGCTTTGCGGCAACGCCTTGCCGCGCCCCACAGTCTGGTTTTATAAGATGATTGGGGTCCCCGCAATGATACCCTCACCATTGTGCAGTGCCGTCCAAAGAACCTCACGCACCTGTCATCTCCTGTGGACAGGTGACTGTACCCAGTGTATGCGGGTCGGGCTTGGAGGCTTGGATTCTTGCCTTGGAAAAACCTGCAGCGGTAACGACTTCCTGCTGGTAGAGCTCAGGAAGACAAAGTTAGGGTCACCCAACAGTGCCCCTGAATTCCTGCACCTGTTTACCCACGAGACACTAGCCATATCATCTGAAAGTATCCTGAAATATTTTAAAACGAAATGCCCAGGCTTCCCTGGTGGCACAGTGGTTAAGAATCCGCCTGCCAATGCAGGGGACACGGGTTCGAGCCCTGGCCTGGGAAGATCCCACGTGCCACGGAGCAACTAAGCCTGCGCGTGTGCCACAACTACTGAGCCTGAGCTCTAGAGCCCTCAAGCCACGACTACTGAGCCCACGTGCCACAACTCACGCCCAGAGCCCGTGCTCTGCAACAAGAGAAGCCACCGCAATGAGAAGCCCACGTACCGCAACGAAGAGTAGCCCCCGCTCGCCACAACTAGAGAAAGCCCCCGTGTAGCAACGAAGACCCAATGCAGGCAAAAATACATAAATTAATTAATTAAAAAAAACACAACTAAAAACTAAATGCCCAAGTGTCTCAGGTGGCTTAACTCCAGGGTGCCCAGCTGAACCTGGAACTCTGAAAAGTGTCCTTTGGTCTCAACTGTGGGGTTTTCTGAGGCTGCCAACTCTAAAGTGGATGTTCTGGTCAAGGGATAAGGGGAGAATGCGTGGCTGGACATTCAAGTGAGTGCTTTGAAACCTCGTGTGTACAAAGCTCGGATGTGTAACCTATTGCCCCCGTCATTGCCTTGAACAAAACGATTTGCACGGGGTGTCCTGCTGAAGGTGGGCACTTCAGTGACCCGAGTGAAGCTGCCTGGCCATGAACTCGACACCATCGCCTCTCCCTTTGCCTCTCTGGCATTCATACCCCGCCCGCTGGCAGAGTCACCCAGTTAGAGTCCTTCCGTCCCCCTACTGCAGAGCCCCTCTGACCCAGGGATTATAAATACATTGGAAACAGTGACACCCTCAGTGTTACTTGTGGAAACGACCCCGCCCCCTTGACACTATGCTTCTTTACATCACACCAATTAAAATTAGTCCTTTTTACAAGGTATCTGGATTTACTTCTACGATCTAGACTATTCCCGAGTTTAGATTTTTATTTCTGACTTTTCCTCCTCCTTTTATCTATCTCTCCTGTTAACCTCAAAAATAAAAGAGGCAGTTATTTTACCAGGAAAATGGGTTTATTCAGGAATGGCAGAGAGTTTCGAGTCGGGGCGGGCAAGCTGTGGCGAATCACAGGTAAGCTGGGAGAGCGTACGGACCTGCTTTCACCAGGTTTAGGCGGAGCCTGGGGACATGCGTTCTGAACAGGGCAGAGCGGAAGAACAGGAGCCCAAGGTCGTGAGGGCTTCTCACTGGCTGCCAGGGGTGGTCACAGTGGGACCACCCCTGGGCAGGGAGGGCTTTTCCTTCCCCTTTTTTCTTAAGCAGGAGATAAACTGCCTATGTGAAAAATGCCCTCCCTTGTACCAGAGGGAAAAAAGCAACATCTCATCTTCCCTATTCCTGCTGGTGATGCAGCCACAGGCGTGGAAGGCCCCCCTTCCGGCCTCCCCACTCCAGGTAAGATGAGGTTCCTTGATTTCTTCTCACCGCCCCCCGCCGCCCACCACCCACTCATCTCAGCTCCAGGAATTTAAAATACTCCCAAGTCCCTGGTGGCGCAGTGGTCGAGAGTCCGCCTGCCGATGCAGGGGACGCGGGTTCGTGCCCCGGTCCGGGAAGATCCCACGTGCCGCGGAGCCGCTGGGCCCGTGAGCCGTGGCCGCTGGGCCTGCGCGTCCGGAGCCTGCGCTCCGCAACGGGAGAGGCCACAACGGTGAGAGGCCCGCGTACCAGAAGAAAAAATAAATAAAATAAAATAAAATAAAATAAAATACTCCCAAGGCTGGAGGGGAAGGCCCACGGTCAACTCTAGTTTTCAAGCCATCTGAAGAGTCCTGACGAGTCTGCCTCCTTTTCCTGTCGGCACCCCGTCCCCATGCTCTCCCATCACGTGGCAACAAAATGACATGTAACTGAAACAACAAACACGGTGAGCCCGGGCAGGGGAGGGGCAAAGGAAGAGGGAGAGTCTTTGTGGGAACAAGATTATCCTCTTGGTGAGCAATCAAGGTGCCAGGGAGACACCAGGGCCATGCCAGGCTCATCATTCTTGAGCCAGTGACAAGGCTTTCAAATGACTGAACTGCTTACAAAAGTGGGCTCTGTACAGGACCATTAGTTACTTTCTTTTAAAAACCTTTTTATTATGAAAATATAACATGTGTTCAGAAAAGTGCACAAAAGATGTACAGCTTAATTTATGACATAACCACTATGCAGATATTTAAAAACTAGAACATTACCAACCTTGCAGAAGCCCTCCTGACGCTGCCCTTCCAGATCATGTCCCCCACGCCTTTGTCATAAATCAAGTATCCATATGCATGCTGCTGTTTCTGAGAGATTTTGTTTTACCCTTGTGACAAACTGTGATGTCTCTCCAAAAGAGAAATTCTCCCATCTGGTTTTTCTCCATGACCGTCTTGGCTAGTCTTAGTCCTCTGCACTTACATATAACTTTTATTTTATTTTATTACTTTATTGAAAAAATATTTATCTATTTATTTGGCTCTGCCAGGTCTTAGTTGCAGCACTCGGGGTCTCCACTGCTGAGTGCGGGATCTTTAGTTGCGGCATGCATGTGGGATCTAGTTCCCTGACCCGGGATCGAACCTGGGTCCCCTGCGTTGGGAGCTCGGAGTCTTAGCCACTGGATCACCAGGGAAGTCCCCTTACATATAACCTTTAGAATCAGTTTGTTGAATTTCACACACACAAAACCTGTTGGGTTTTTGATTGGGATTTTATTAAATTTATTACATCAGTTTGGGGAAAAGTCAACATCTTTACAATTAGTCATGAGTTGGCAAAATTTTTCTTTAAGGACCAGATAAATATTTTAGGCTTTGTGGGCTAAGAGGGAAAACAGAGAATTTTATGTAGGCAAAAGCCATCCTTAACTCACAGGCTCCTGAATCTCAATAAATCAGATATCAGCCTGAATGGATCTGGGCTGTGGTTTTCTGGCCCCGTGAATTTGCTTGTTTTCCTTTAACGTCTCTCTGTGACGCTGTATGAGGTTTTGCGTTGCGGGCTTGCGAATCTACTGCCAGCTCCCAGTTTCCTAGTTCTCTCTCCAGCTGTGTCTAATCTTCTATTAAAACCTTCCAGTGAATTCTCACTTTTGGTTTTGGATTTTTTTAGATTCTAGAGTTCACTTTTTTTTCTCACATGTCTGGTATCTCCTCTACAGAGTAAGCAGTTATTTTACCGTCTACATCTGAAAGCCCCTGTTTCCCCAGCCTCAGTGGGCCTATTCCCATGGTCTTTTGTTTTACTGGTTTTATCATCTTGTCTCATATGCTTGGTTACATTTTATTATATTCAGGATATTGTATTAGCAAAATTGTTTGCAGAAAGAATTTGAAGTTTAGGGTGGTGACACTTTCCTCTAGAGAGGGTTCTGGTTTGCTCATGCCAAAGGCCTGTGGCAACGACCACTTGGGATCACCTTAATCCAATTTCAAGGGATGAGATTTCGAGGCTGAGCTGCAATCCGTCTTAGAAACTTTCTACTCCCCACCCTGCTTCGCCCTGCTTCCGGGGGCAAAGGACCGAGGGCCCCAACCCGAAGTGAGGGCCGGCCGCCTGGTCCACACCCTGTGACAGGCCCTGTCCCTGCCTTCTGCAAGGCCATCAGGACCACCCATCACCCTCCGGACTGCCTCCTCTAAGTTGGGAAACACCCCCAGGAGGAGAGCGTCCATCACACTAGGCCCACGGCCCGGGGCTTCCATCGTCTCCGTGGTCCCGATCCAGTAATTCTCCAAACTCGTGTTAGCGCCCTGACGCCACCAGACTTTTAAAGTACGTATGCGGCCTTTCGAGCTGCTCTCGCTGGGATGGTCAGTCCACCAGTACTGGGAGAAGCCCTCACAGCCACGTGGCGGAGTCGGGAGGAGCCTCACACGGTGCGCTAATAGCAGTGAAGTGCCAGTGCACCGCTGTCCGTCTTCAATTCTGTGTCAAAACAGGAAAAGGCCCTGGAAAAATCAACTGCTCCCCCACGGCAGCTGCAGCCTCGATGCTCACAGCCGCGGTCGGGTCGTGGGCTCCGCCTTCTGCCCCGGCGCACGCAGCAACCTGACCCACAAGGGTTTCCCCAGAGCCCACCGTGTGTGGGGGGCAGGGGGACAAGCTTCATTCCACGACAGACACCGAGGGGCTGATTCCTCAGCCGACAGACCCCAGGGTAAATCCTAAGGTGCAGGTTTCAACCCTCCTCTCTGTTTCCAATTATACGTTCTTCGCAAGGACGTGCAAGGATCTAATTGTCACTGTTTAAATAAATGCCTTTCTTTCTTTCAAATCAAGCTGAAAAGGCAGAATAACAACTCGATATTTTGGCTATTGGAGGAACGAAGTTTGGGAATTCTCAAGACACAAAACACAAATGACCAGTAAATATATAAAAATTTCATTAGAAATAAATGCAAATTAAAACAATGAGACACTATTTTTCCTCCTATTAAAGCATCAACAGATTCATTTAAGATAATAAATACCCAGTGTTAGGAACTGCTGGGGAGGAGGGTAAAGCCGCACAGCTGTTCTGAGGTGTGCACGTCAGTCAGCAGAGCCGTGAGGACGGACACACCCTGCAAGCCCGCTGCTGCCGGCGCAGCCGGGGAACCAGTACAAAAGCCTGGACAGATTCAGCTACAAGGTTGCACCTTATATCACATGGCTTAGGAGAGGCTGGAGACAATCTAACAGTGGACTGTAAAGTAAATTACAGTACAGAAATACAACGGCGGAGATGGACATCACCTATGTGGGAAGTCAGTATTTTGTTAAATGGAAAAAGCAAGTTATGAGAGTACCACATGATCTCATATTTGTTTTAAAAACCCTACATCTATTTATACAGTACATACAGAAAAACTGAGAAGAACGTAACACCACATTACCATCGGCAATCTCTGCATGGTGAAAATATGAATGATTAAAAACATTTTTATACCTACTTATTTTTTTAACATCTTTGTTGGAGGATAATTGCTTTACAATGGTGTGTTCGTTTCTGCCCTACAACAAGGTGAATCAGCTCTACATATACACATATCCCCATATACCTACTTTTGTATTTATCTGCAATGAATGTGTACTATTTCCGTGATTAAAAAAGGAAAGAAAAGTAAAAGTCTAATTTAAAAAACGCTTTGCCCAGGTTTTGGCTCATGATACAAGGGGCCACATGTCCCCAGAGGCATCTACGTGGTTTTGTTCCTTCTGACCTGAGTGGATATTCTCACAGTTTTTCTGCAAATGCCATAATCATGGACATCTGACCATCCGTCTAGAAAACATTTCTCTCATTTTCTACCAGAGCTTGTGAGGCTACGGCTGGGGACGGAAGCCACCTTTCTAGGGGAGGAGGTTGGTGGCAAAACCGTGCCCAAGGCCCGCCCTTTAGTTGGGGGGGCCCTTAGACCAAGTTCTGGGGAGGAGGGAGGAAGCAACTGGAAAACAGCTCCAAAGGAATGTCTGTAAGGTCTCCACTTAGTCCTCATTTCCATTCTAGGTCTCCTGAGCCACAGAGGCACGGAAGATGGGAGGATACCCGGAACCTGGTTTCACAGATTCCTTCTGAGATGGTGAGTCGTTTCAGAAGAGAAATGACAGAACTGAGAATCGTACTGAACATCAAACTGTCAGAGCAACCCCACAGCTACAGAGAGAGGCATCTGGATGGAGAGTCTGTACTCTGTCTGGGTCAGTCTAGAGATTCCAAGTGAATCAGAAATCTGTGAGGACCACGCCCAGTGCATACAGTAATGATGACACCATCCACTTAAGAGGTCTGTCCTAGGAGCAAAGAGAGAGTTATATGAGTCCACGTGAGACAAACCAATGAACTCATGCACGATGTGGCAAAGGCCCGCCCCCTACGTCCCACACTCCCCGCTGACTCCGGGAGGTCTTGGGAACACAGCCAGGGCTGAGCTTCCCTTGGGGTAGCTGACAGATGGGGCTGGAAATCTGACTTTCAGCTCACAGGCTGAACGCAGTGCGGAGCTAATACAAAGGGAACTACACCGCGATTTGAAGGGAGGAGCGGCCACACCCACCTCGACAACAAAGTCACTGTCAGCCTAGAGGAGAGGCCCCGAAGTGCGGCCTGAGAGGCATGTCCAAAGGAATGCATCTCTGATTAGTGGCTTAAATACTGAAGTTTGGAAATGCTTTACTTTTAGAAAGAATAAATTACTGTACATAAAGTGAGCCACACAGCAGACGTCCGAGCACTCTCCCGAATGCGAAAAAGGCGGGTTTCAACCGTCAGCACCGTCACGAGCGCCCTCTGTCACGTGTCATCGGGGCTAAAAGGCTGCGTGACTGCTCTCTGAGGGTTACGGACAGGGAGCCCCAGGGCACAGGAGCGCAGGAGGCCGGGAGGGGGGCAGGCGTGTGGAAGCACCCCGTGTCCTAAGCCCGGGGGGAAGGGAGCTGAGGAAGGCGGTAATGCGCGTGCACTAGGCAGGAGGCCGGCGCCGGGGCCGTGGGGAAGCCCGCGGACGCGTGGTGGGCGGGCCGGGCCGACACGCGTGCCTGCCGGTAGCGCAGAGAAGGCGACTCGGCCGTCCCTGTGGGGGTGGAGCCGAGTACCCCCCTCAGTCACTCATGGGAGACCCGTTCCAAGGCCACATAGAAACTGTTCTTGTCGTCCAGGCAGTGCCAGCCGATGGGGCCGATCTCACAGTCTGCGCAGACCAGGAACTTGATGTTGCCCACGTCCTTGGTGAAGCCCACGTTCTCGAAAGTGAACATGTCCTCCACCAGCCAGTGCTCCTGCAGAAGGTCGCCCTCAGAACCGCCGCCCTCGGCCAGCGCCGGCTTCTTCCTCATGGGGGGGAGGCAGAGCTGCGTGGAGAGAACACAGCAGAGCCCTGCTCACTCCGCACGGCCCCCGAAGCTCCCCCGGTCCAGGCGCCCGGCGGTGGCCACCCCGTCCTCGCCCGCCTCTCAGGAGAAGGCGGAGGGGCGCTGCCTGGTTGCCGCGGTGACCGGGACGCCCTGGGGCCTCAGGGCCAGCCTGTTCTCCTATCGCCCTCCGCGGGCTCCTCCTCCCCACCTCCTAGTGGGGCGGGTCTGCTCCGCCCCCGGACCCCACGGGGCCCGCTCCTCCCCGACGCTCCGCTCCCGCGTGGCCTCCTCGGGGTCTCCCCCAACCGGACAACCTGGCCGAGCTGCCCACGCTGCCCGGTGCATTTGTATTTTCAAAAGGGGCTCAGCTGAGGCGTAACTGACGCACGCGCACAGATCCCAAGCGGACAGTCTGGCACATTCTGGCGCACGTATACTGCACACCCACAAAGCTCTACCATGATCAAGATAAGGAGCGTATTCATCACCCCCAAAGTTCCTTATGCGGCTCCATTGCCTACTTATCATTTCCGAAATCATCTTATCAGTTTACTGGCTCAGTTACTTACCGGGGGGCTTCCTCCACCGGCTCACTTCTCCTGTTCACTACCGCATCCCCACTGCACGGAACGGCAAGCGACAGAGCAGAACGCAAATAGGTGGGACAAGAGTAAACACAGGATGTCTGACTTCACGCTATTCCATCACTGTTGTTACGAAGATACTGGGTTTATCTCATGAAAGGAACATTAAAAAGGAAAATCTGGTTCTAGAATTCGGCATATTATCTCTAGGACCCTGGCACCTCCCGTTCACGAGGAGAAAGCGCGCGCCCGCTCGCACGCAATCCCTCTGGCTTCCCGCACGTGGTTAGCTGGCGCCTCAGCGGCCCCGCCGACTGCAGAACACGCCAGCCAAGCTCCTTCCCTGCTCCTCACTACGGCTGCCGCCAGGGCACGGAGTATGAGTAGTTCCCACCCCATGACCCACTTCGAATGCACCCCCAAACTCTAATAAAATAGGATGGCCTTAGTGTGCTAGCCTGGCATCGGCAATCGGGACAAAAGCAAACAATTGTAAACGTTTTTTAAAAATTAGACTGACATCAATCCCAAACAGGTAAATGCTCTGGTGGGGATGAGAATGTCAGGAAGTCCACAAGAGCTGCCAGTGTGTGAAAAACCCTGGAGCCTGCACTCCTGGACTCCAGGCCCGCTGACGCTGGTAGGGTATCCCTGGCAGGGAGGAGGGAGCGCTGATCCAGAACATTTCCCCTCCTTGTCCTCCAAGCACTCGGCTTGGCTTATTAAAACACATCTGTGCATCTCCCTCTGCTGTGTCACCTGAGGCTTCATCTGAGGACATCACAAAACACGCCAGTCCCCCTTCCTGTTATATTGTCATTCCAGCCACTCTTTTTGCCTCATCTGATGGTTAAATGAGTCCCTCATGCTTTGTTTTACCCTGAGTGAAAATGGGAACAGGCAGAGGCAAAGAGAGGTAGGAATCAAAACTCAGGAACCAGAAAACCTGAATTCCAGTCCTAAGCGTAATTTTCTGCGGGCCTAAACGTCCCTAGGTACATTTCCAGCCTACCTCCTATACTGTCGCTGTGAAATCACATCTTACCTAAATGCAAGAGGAGTGAAATGTGAGGGGAGAACATCGAAGACTATATGAGCATTAGCCCTCAGAACATGTCTAGCAAAGGAGCGCTCCCCCTTCGCAGTGCATAAGGCCACCTCTGCTGTCACCCATTTGATTAGTGACTAAAGGGCAAGACTATTACTAGCCATCCATTCAAGGGGTCAGTCACACTGGGTCCTGCTCCCTTTCTTCCTCAACATTCCCATTTTTGCTGAAATCCTGTTAAGTCAGACCCATGTATGTGTACTTGTCTGTGTACCTGTGCCTGGATCTCAACAAAGTAGAGGACAACGCCAGGGTCACGCTGTGTGATGTACCATGTGGGACACAATGAGGCTTTCTGGACAGACTACTGGGGTGGAATCTAGAAATTAACACCTAATTTGAGGCGGCCAACTCGGCTCTCTGGGGGCCAAAGCCACCAGACCCCTGACGAGGTGGGTTAGCTATGCGGCCAGGGCCCCGGCCGGCACCCCTGATCCCGGACAGGTCTCTGAGACGCATCGAACACCACGATGCTGACATTCTGCTGATGTCTCAATGAAACCTCTTTTGCTTTCTTCAAGAACTATTAACAGTACCCGTTAAAAAGTAAAATATTTTCTTTCTCTTCGTAAAAATACACTCTCATTATAGAGAACTTGGCAAGCATGCTGCACTACAGATGGGAATAAAAACTTACAGTACAAAGTAAACTTCTGTTAACCTTTTTTGTAATTTTTCCCCCTTCAGTGAGTACAGGTGGTGGTTTTATTATTTATTATTATTTTAAAGATACTGACATGAGAAAAGAACCCGCCATACATATGTGTGTGTATATATATATATATATATATATATATATATATGGCTGCGTTGGGTCTTCGTTGCCGCGCGTGGTTTTCTCTAGTTGCAGCGAGCGGGGGCTATTCTTCATTGTGGTGCGCGGGCTTGTCATTACAGTGGCTTCTCTTGTTGTGGAGCACGGGCTCTATGCGCACGGGCTTTAGTAGTTGCAGTGTGCGGGCTCAGTAGCTGTGGCTCACGGGCTCTAGAGCGCAGGCTCAGTAGTTGTGGCGCATGGGCTTAGCTGCTCTGCGGCACGTGAGATCCTCCCGGACCAGGGCTCAAACCCGTGTTCTCCTGCATTAGCAGGCGGATTCTTAACCACTGCGCCACCAGGGAAGTCCCTTGTGGTGGTTTTAAAACCACACAAATGTCCACAAATTCTCTGACAACCTTTCCAAGATGTGGAGACTGTGTCTCTCCCCTTGAGCCTGGGCAGGCCAAGGTGGGAGTGACAGGCTAGGCTAGGGAAGGCTGGGCCACTTTTGTAGGTTGACCATTTCTAAAATTCAAAAATGTCATATAAACGGAATGATACAATAGTAATCTTTGGGGACCAGCTTTCTTCACTCAGCATAATTCCCTGGAGATTCATCCTCCTCCAAGCTGTGGTGCCCGTGTTGTGGCATCATTCACCAGCAGAAGGCCCGCTAGGCTGTTTCTGGTTTTCGGCTCTTAGGAATAAAGGTGCAGTGAACATCTGTGCACAGTTTTGCGTGAACATGTTTTCATCCCGCCGGGGATAAAGGCCTGGAGAACACTTGCTGAGCCCTATGTTAGGTGCATGCTTAGTTTGAGAATAATGTCTCGGTTTGCTCTCATTCTCATCCAAACAATGCTCTATCCTTTCTCTCCCACAAGCTCATCTTCCACCCTCCTCTCCTGCCCCAACTGCCTTCTCCCTCAAAAGGTAACAAAGCAACTATTCCCTTCTCTAACTCATCACCCTTTCCCTACATTATCAAGCTCTCTGCTGTTTATTTCCTCTGTGACTGTAATTTCCTCTGCCCCAGACTGCCAGGTGAGATTTCACAAAGGACCGAGCCGGGGGTCTGAACATTTTATAAAGAAACTGCTCACAGGACTTAAAAAAAAACAACACGTCGGGTGATCGATGGCGCCTGCGACACACGGATCCGCTCCGCCTGCTCTAACCCTCAGTCTCACGGACTGAGAACTTCACTCCCTCATTTACTTAAATCCCAATGTCTGTGTCCTCCCTCACGCGCAGTCTCGGGGCAGCGGGCGCGGGACACGGGATCTGTGCAGCGGTGTGAACGACACTCCTAGTGATTCACGACGTCGGCGGGGATCACAGACCCGGGAGCGAGCGAGCGCTCTGCGGGTTCGGGCCTCGCCCGCACGACGGCCCCCGCGTCCCGTCCCTCCCCTCCCGTGCCCACCCGCTCAGTCCCTGCGAACCGCCCCACAGTTTCCCCGCCCACTCCCCGCCCCCCCGGGACCCGCGCCCACTCCCGGGGCGGGGCGTGGCGGCGCAGTGGGAAGGAGGCTGCGGAACGTGACAGCGGGACGACGAGCACCGACACCTGAGCCTGAGGAAGTAACGCTCAGGCTCCCTAGGTCGGTCTGCAGCGGCCCGGCGTCGGGACCCCGCGGTCGGCAGGCGCGGCCCCGGGGCGCCAGTGTCCGGTCGTGTGTCCGGGTCCAAGCCGAACGGGACCCGGTGTCGCCGCCCCTTACCCCCCCCGCCCGCGTCTCCTCACCTGCCGGCGGGAGAAGAGCGCCGTGCCCGGCTGCAGCACGCGGGAGCCGCAGCGCTGGCACAGCACCGCCTTCCGGTTCCGGCCGTCCGCCGACACCAGCTCGCTCGGCGGCGCCGCTGGCTCCATGGCCTCCACCCGGGCCCTTGGCGGCGACGCGCAGGCGCGGTCTCAGGGCGACCTCTTCGCACTGCGCAGGCGCGGTCTCGGCGGCGGCTCCGCTTCCCGGCCCTGGACGCCACTGCGCAGGCGCGGCCGTTCGCCGCCGCACAGGCGGCCGGGTAGCGGCGTGGTCTTGTGACAGGTTCCCCCTGGGACGTGACACAGCTTCTGCCCAGGCTCACCTGGGCGCTGGGCTTCCCTTACACTGAGTGAAACCTGAGCCAGTCCAGGTGTGCGTTTGGTCCCGTGAACGACGGGGACGTCCTGGGGTCAGAGCCCCATCCGCAAATCTCAGCCGCAGTGGCTCACACGGGACGCGACCTACAGGGACACCTGCCTGTGGGCGGAGACAGGCGCCTGGAAGCTTCAGTTGCTGCTGTTCTGATTATACTGACCACTAACTACGTGGCAAGACCTGGTGTTGACGCGCTTCCAGAAACGTCTCGAGTCCCAGTTTCTCTATGGGTCGGTCATAGTGCAGTGAGGCGGTAAAAGTCGGAAAGGCTGCCTTCCAGGGCCCACCGGTCCAGGCATGGCCCTAGAGCCACTGCTGGGTCGTTACACTGTATCTCACTCTGTCCGGTTGTCTTCAGATGTCTAGCTTACTAGTTGTGGTGCGGCAGGCGTGGCCTTCCTGAGACGGCAGGGGAAGGCGGGTAGAAGGGGAGCCAAGCCGCCTGAGAAACGTCTCATCTACCCACCAGCCCCCCGTCGGCGGCACGTTTTTCTTCTTCCTCTTTGTCCTTCATTAATTCAACGTTTGCTGAGCAATTACAGAATATGCTACACCCTGAGGATACTACGACGATAGGCACTTTGTACTGGAGAACACAGTTTAAACAGGAAGACAGACCCAAACCCAAGGACATGTGATAAAGACAATCCAGGGAACAAAGTAAATGGAAGCACAGATGAGGAGTAATGCCATATGGGGAGTCAGAAAAGGCTTTACCTAGGTGATACTTGAATTGGGCATTAAACGGTGACTAGGATTTTGTCGGGAGAGCAAGATTATTTCAGATAGAAGGAACAGTGTAATATATCCACAAGGGTGAGAACAAATTTAGGAATGGTTAAGACCACTGTGGACGAAGCGCGTGATACCTGGGGGAAGTGAGGGTGGTAGAGGGGGCAAGATCAGGAAGGTGCCGTGAGTCCAGATCACCATGGGTCTAATGTCATGCTAAGGAAGTCAAACCTTGTAACATGGACAATGGGAATCTATGGACTTTTAGGCCAGAAATAACTTTGATATTTACTGAAAATGTGCTGTATGTTCGGTATTGTAACGGCCCTGTCCGTGCTTTAGAAAGATAACTGATGACAAAATGGAAGGGCTAGACTGGAAAGCAAGAGAAGAGTAGACGTAAGGGTATCAGGAGACTATGCTCCAGGAGTCTGGGCAAAAGATAAAGTCTGAACTAAGTGGTGGCAGAGGGAAAAAAAATACAGGAATGGATTTGGAACAATTAAAGTAAACTCATGTACAACCTAAAAACTAATCGGATGCCTGTAATTGTGGTGGTGGTGACAGGTGACACAAGATGAAAGCAGCTTTCAGAGGTTGCATAACTTAGTGGCTGCCTGCCAGTTACGGGAGCTAGAAAAACAGGAGGAACCGCCAAATAAGGGGTAGCTGTGTGTAGGTCCACGAACAGGGGAAAGCACAGAAGATTGGGGAAGGAGTGGAAAGGGCTATGCAGCTGTGGCTTCTATCTAAGAACTATTTGGGAATTTGGTCTGAAACTCAGAAGCCAGCCATGAAGACAGCCCAGAGCCACGGGTTCTTCACCCCCTCCCCTCCTCTGCCTCCCCTGGTCTCTTCCTGAGTCTCACAGTTGGGTTTAACCAGCAGGCACAATCCCTCTGCTAGAGAAAGGCTGGCCGGCCTTTTTCCTGAACCTCCTTGGCTCCCCCTTCCCTTTGCTCTGGGAGTATCAAGATTTTTGCAGTTCTGCAAGCCTTCCGCGTAGCTGTGTGTATCACAAACAGCTGTTTGTGGCACAAATCGAGGCAAATGGAAAAAGGACTGGGGCGACTAAAACCCTAAAATTCAAGTGGTTACAAAACGAGCCCAAGGTTGCCTCTTCTTTATCCCCTGTGGTTTCTAAGTCAAGTTCAACTGTGAGAGCCCATGAATATGCAATTCAGATAACCTTGTACTGATGGGAGTCTCCAGAGATCTCTTACCTGTCTAACAGAGACACAGCAGAGCTAGTTGGCAAACACACAGGTGAATGGGCTGAAGAGACAGGACCTGCAGCTGATCCCTACGCCTGGTGCCCCCAAATGTCTGCAAGACAGGCACTTGAGACCATTGATTTTCAATATTTTCTTAAAAAAAATACAAACAAAGTGAACTTGAGGTCAGTACAACTCAGGGAAAGAGGAAAAAACGGAATTTCAGAGCAAAGGGAAAATGCCTCCTTCTTTAGGTGATCACGTCCCCACAAGCCCAATATCACAGAGCAGGAATGTCACTGCACAGCACAGGGGAGCCTTGGAGGGACAGCGGGTACCGAAACTAACAAAAGGATTTTACTTGTCGTTGATTATTCTGTCCTGGGATGAGTAAAATCCACTTTAAAGAGAGGGGAGGGGCGTTCTAATAGCAAAGAACTACATGTACAAAACAGCAGTAAAAACCACACCGTAGCAGAAGTATGCCCTTAAAAGAACGAGGGAGTAATCAGGCAGCTGAACTGCTAGGTGGCGGCCATCCCCGCCCCCTCTAAACAGTATGGATGCATAACAGTGGAGTGAGTAGTATTTGATTCAGCAGAGGAGGACCTTCCCGTATAGATGAGTCACGGCAGGGAGGACTACTGTGAAATCACAGGAACTTCTGGTTTATCCCTGGCCCACTGAAGGCCCACTTCTCCTCCACCTCTGCTCACCTAACACATGCTGATTCTGTCACTCTCTCAGTCCCCAGGGCTCAGAAATACCAGGGGGCCACGGAAAGACCCTCAAACAACACTCCCTCCTCAGCCTTCCAGCTGTTGCAAGTTCACTCGCATTCTACCACGTCCAGCTCCCTTCCCACACTACACCCAGCCTTGACGCCAACCCTGTACCCCTCTCTCCCCAGGCCCCCAAAGGTTTTGTTTTGTTTTTGGGGTTTTTTTTTTTGCGGTACACGGGCCTCTCACTTATCTCACTGCTGCGGCCTCTCCCGTTGCGGAGCGCAGGCTCCGGACACGCAGGCGCAGCGGCCACGGCTCACGGGCCCAGCCGCTCCGCGGCACGTGGGATCTTCCCGGACCGGGGCACGAACCCGCATCCCCTGCATCAGCAGGCGGACTCCCAACCACTGCGCCACCAGGGAAGCACCCCCCAAAGTTTTGACAGGGCTCTTCCCTCTGTTTTCCTCCAGAACGGAACTGTGTTGCCCCTGCTGCCTATAGACTAGGAAAGATATTTATTGTTGTAAAACAAGAGTTGGTACCCTTCCAATCATCGAGGCTGGATACTGCCCACAGCCCGGCGCTCATACTCACCTTAATTCTCTGCAACACGCGAGGCACAACTTCAATGTATATCCTCCCCAGTGCACACGCTGAGTCACAAACGAGGAGAAAGTGCCCCCGCGGCCCGGAGGAGAGGTGCTCTGGCCTCTCCCACCCACTCAGCGTGCAGTCCCCTCCCTTGACGGTCTGCTGCCCACCCTCCTCGGGGACAACCGCCAGCGCGAGGGGTCCAATAAGCACAATCATCGCGGCACTGGTGCCTGTAATCACCCTGTGCACACAGTGGGAAACAGGCATTCTGCAAAGCATCCTTGGTTCCCTGCAAACTGTCTCTCAGACCGGTCACTTCTCACGGAGAACACACACTCCAGCGTCGCAGCGCTGGGTTCCCATGGAGGTCACGACCTCCCAGCTGTCGATGATGGGGTCGTAGCACTCGATGCTGCTCAGCAGGGAGTTCCCGTCGTAGCTGAGGGGGAAGAGGCGGGACTGAGCTCTGCAGCCACATGGCCCCCTCCCACACGAGCCTCTCCCTCCCGAACTAAACCCCATCTCCACCCCGGATGCGGCTCGGATCACACCGCCCTGGATGCCTGGTTTAAGCCTCACCCGGCGATCGCATAAAGTCTCCCCCGGAGCACCGTGGCCCCGACGTAACACCGCGGGGTGGTCATGCTAGTGACCGCTGTCCAGGAATCGGTGCGAATGTTGTACGCTTCGACAGAAGACAGGTGGGCCGTGCCATCGAATCCCCCTACCACATAAATATGGTCATTCAGCAGGGCTACTCCCGCACCTGGGGAAGAAAAGGTACAGCAAATGAATACTGCTGAACTCAGGATCTGAATTCTACAAATAAAACACTGTCCCTGACGGCTAGCTGAATTCCAGAATGGCCGAGGGATGGGGACGGGGCCAGACAGGCCTGGAAGAATCTAGTCCAGCACAGGTTGCCCGCCTGTAAAAACCTCTTGAACTGGCCGTCATCTTCACCTTTGTTAATTCACAGCCCAACCCTTATCAGGAGAAAAGAAGGAAGTGGAAAAAAGGAGGCAATAAAGGGAGGAAAGGGGTTGTGACTGGCTCTGGAGCACATCTTGCCCAGAGGAAGCGTGCTCTCCTTACTGTACCCCAGCCTGGGGGCTCAGGAAGCCCCTCTGCTGCACACGCACATTCCCTCAGGCAGTGCACACCACGTGCACAGAGCTGGACTGGCTGCTAGGATGCAGGGAGGGGCCCAGATACAAAAAACGAGTAAGACAGGAAGCCTTCGCCCTCAAATTGTACCCTAGTCGAAGTTTAGGCTGCCTTTAGTCTCACTGTATTGAGAGACAACAGGCTGGGGGAGAGTGGACCTGGCTCACGTGTCCCTCTGTCTCCAGCGAAGCCGGGGCTGCAGCCTGGTCCGATGCCTGGCCTGGGGCTGCCCCCTCCCGCACGTACAAGGTTTGGACAGCTCTGTCTGCTGCCCCCCCCCCCCCCCCCCCCCGATCTGACTGGTCTTACCAGAGCGCTTGGTGGCCATCGGTGTGACATTAGTCCAGTGTCCTGTATGGGGATCATATTTCTCAACTGAATTTAAGATATTCAAGCCATCATACCCTCCTGAAAGACAAAGCAGAGGCCACTCCAGAAAGAGCCATAAGTCCATATGCCCATATTCCCACTCTGCCTTTCTCCAGTGTTTCCACTAAGTCTTTTGGTTCCAGTTCTCCCTCAAGGGTTCCAATAATCCCAGGAGAAATCTGCCAGTACCCTGTTTCCTGCTTCCATGAAAAGGAGAATCCCAGTTAATGAAAAATATAGTGCGACAGCCCGGGGTTTTAGTGGAAGGAAGTCTGCGAACTTCATTCTGGTAAAGGATCCCACCCCGAGGCTACCGCCCATCAGTCTCCCCGCGTCCCAGCCCGCACACCTAGGCAGTAGATGACCCCGCTGGCCACCACGAGGCCGGCGCCTTCCCGGGCCGTCTGCATGTCTCCCAGCATGCTCCACTGGTCGATGTTGGGGTCATACCGCTCCATACTGGTGTGACGCCTGCTTCCGTCAAAGCCCCCAGAGACATAGATCATATCTGCTCAGAATGAACAAGTCACAGCTATTAGGGAACGAGAGCCTGCTAATAACTCTTTTCTCTACAAATCTCCCACAACTCTTTCCAATGTTTAGGGGCAAAAACAAGTGTTTTTTAAGGGATAAGTCAATTAAGTCCTTTTTAAAGAGGACAGCACAATCGAGACATGTAAAAAGAACGGGGTAAAATGGAATCTTCAGAAACATTCCAAGATTAGATGGGAATTTGCAAAAATACAACTAGTGCCAACTCCCCACTCGGCACACTGGAACTTGATTTACCAACTCTGCTGTCAGCGTTGAAACACCCATGAGTATTTCCGAAAGCAGAAAGGCGTATCCGATGTTACCAGTAGCCTCCACATTTCTTAGAGAGGTATGAAACCCGATCCGGCCACCCCCAAATGCAAACACTGCCCTGTGCACCAGCCTACCTCCTAAGGTGGTGGCTCCAGCCAGGCCTCGTCGGACATTCATAGGGGCCACGGAATACCAGACCCCATCTTCGTCTGCTGTGTAGTCTAGACACTCCACTGAGCTGAGGCGGGAACGGCCATCGTAGCCGCCAATCACGTAGATCCGGTCGTGAAGGGACACGGAGGCTACGTAGCGTCTCTTCCGAGTGATGCTCTAGGGTTCGGGAGAGAAGAAGTGCCTCTGTCATTTCAGTCATGCCAGTCTCAGGCCTCACCTTTTGCTGTCCTTGCTGTTTTTGTCTGTGCACCTCTGCGTCTTCACCTGTCACTGTGGAGCCTTCTGAGCAGAGGCTCATCTGCCGTCTGGATGAAAACCTCCTGCTTGTTGTGATGCTCTTAAAGGTTAAGGCCTTCTGTACATTTGCCTCCTTCTAAGGCTTCCAAAGGACCTAATGTCCTTCTGCTATCCAGTATCCAATTCCTTTCTATTCCATAAGGCAGGCACTGGGCTAAACACCGATATCCTTCCATAAAGTAGAAAGCTATTACCACAGTGCCATCTAAAGGCCAGGACGCAAAGACCCGAAAAGTTACGAGAAACGATCAAAAGATTTAAAAGTTTTCTCAGAATTACTATTGTTCATTCAGCACTGAAACAGAGACACGCCGAAGGAGAGAGATACAAACTTCCAAGTTCCACTGTACGCCAGTTCAGCTTAGCACGGTTTAACACAGTGTTCAGGTTAACAGGGCACGAGGGGAGCACCCCGGGAGTTGCAGAGGCAGCTCGGGAAGGCGCGGGAATGGTAGCGGCCAGCTGAGTGTAACTTGACACAGGGCCATTAATATTTCTGATGTCTAATTAGCCAGTAACTAACTACTGTAACTAGCTGTTGAAGGGACATGATGCTGTTGCCGGGCTTTTCTACTCTGAGGGCTGGACGAGTTACGATCTGGAGTCAGGGACTGCATTTACGCTCTCTCCCCAGGCTTGGTTCCACCGCTACTTACTGGCAGAAAGCTCCACTCCTGAGTCTTGGGGTCGTACTTCTCTACCACATCGATGGGAGACTGCTGGCTTCCGAAGCCCCCGACCACCAGAAGCACTTCGTTGGCTCCTGAGGACAAGGGAGAAGGAGAGAGGTCACTCCCCCATCGCTGCTGGGTAACTCCTCACGGCGAAGGAGAAGGAGAAACAGGGCTACGGTCCCTTGTTCTCTGCAGCCCAGAGAAGCCATCTGAAATAGGAGAGTCATCATAAGGCTGCCTGATAGGGAATTATTTCTTCCTGAGAACCTGAGTCTCTGAAATTTAAATTTCTGAACAACATTAAAACTCTGGAAGGCAAGCTTGAACACACCCTACACCATTTCAACCCATCTAGACAACTGTGGCTGATGTCACAACAGGCTCCGAGTGCAGGTTGGAGGCTGGAGGAGCTCCCTCTGCCCTCCTCACCCGGTAAAACTCAAAAGGGGAGTTTTTTTGTGATGGCAAAGAATGCTCTCCTAACCTTGTCCCCAAAAAGTTGAGAGTTGTGGCTTAGGAACCAAATGATAGATTAAAAAAATCTTTTCCATGACTTTTATATTTCCAAATTAGCCAACTATACGACCCCATTCCCTGCTAATTCATCAAAACTGCCAGGTAATCATAAGAGTAGCCTTTTAAAGGGAGTCTTTTTCTCTCCTATTTTCCCAAACAAGACATTTTGACAGCTCTTATACTGTCCCCTTCCCCAAAGGACTTGTTTGGATAACATGACTCTGACAATGTTTCTTCGGAGGAAATCCCCCGTGTCTTGTGCTACTGGAGAGAGCACTTCGCCGGAGCATTTAGGGAAATTCAGTCACCAGGAGGGCATTCTGTTGGCCTGGACTTGAAAGAGCAAATGTAGTACCTTTAAACCGACAAGAAATACAGACAAGCCCCTAATGAAGTCACGGCTGTGACGATCACCCGCAGCTGCTATGACCGTCAGGGGAAAGCTCAGTACCGCTGCATAACACTCAGCGGGAAGCCTGCCTCCATCACTCACGGAGTATTCCCGCCGGAAAACTGAGGCTGAATCTTGACTCTTATCAAGCGTCTAGTCTAACCACCAGTTTACAGGAAATACAGGAAATGAGACTACCTGGATGCAGCCAACAAAATCTAGACTGTGGGAAATTCTACAGGTTTCTCCAACAGATAAATCGCAGAGGAAAACCAAAGCAGGAGGGAAAGAACTATGGATTAAAAGAGACTAAAGAGGACTTCCCTGGTGGCACAGTGGTTAAGAATCCGCCTGCCGATGCAGGGGACACGGGTTCGATCCCTGGTCCAAGAAGATCCCACATGCCGCGGAGCAACTAAGCCCGTGCGCCACCACTACTGAGCCTGCGCGCCACAACTACTGAAGGCCTCATACCTAGAGCCCGTGCTCCGCAACGAGAAGCCACCGCAATGAGAAGCCCACACACCGCAACGAAGACTAGCCCCGGCTCGCCGCAACTAGAGAAAGCCCACGCGCAGCAACGAAGACCCAACGCAGCCACAAGTAAATAAATAAATTAAAGCCCAGCAAAAAATATGTGGAAAAAAATAAAGTTTCAAAATAAAATAAAAGAGACGAAAGAGTGCTATGAACTCAGTGTAATGTGTGGGCCTTGTCTGGATCCTGATTGGAGCAACTGAAGTGTCAAAAACAAAGAAAAAATCAATTACTCGAAAACTGAGGAAGTGTGTATGTGTACTTGATATCTGATGAAAAGAAATACTTGGTTGTGTGTTTCTTATCTTTTAGATACACACACAAGCATAATATATGGATGGAATTTTATCCTTTCTGGGACTTGCTTCAAAATACGCAGGCTATGAGTTGATAATTGTTGAAAGTGGACAATAGGTATGGGGGAAATCCTTATATTATTCTGTCTTTATACATGTTTGAAATTTTTCTTAAGCCCACACATAAAGCACGGACTTTAACCTCCCCCTCTGAGAGGGCGCCTGTCTGTGAACTCGCCAATCGAACTACGTGGCCCCTCCTCCAAGGTGAGCAGCCAACTCCTTTTAGAAAACAAGGCACTTGAACAAGGGGCCCTCTTTTATGATGCAGATTTTATTTCTGAAACCCCCACAAGCCGGGGGAGGCCAGCGCCTGCGTTGGCAGCACTTCCCCACCGTCTGCCCCTTTCTCCCCCGACTTGAGCAGAGGAGGTGAGACAGCGATGACTCCCGAAAGCACCCACAACAACCGAGGGATTTTCTACGCTTCGCACCTTTAAAAAAATACCATTGATTTTCAGCTTTAATTTCAAAATCTGGAGGACCAATAGCACTCCTGTTGGCTGCAAGTTTCTCGGTAAACGTCCTGGTAACCCTGCATCCACAGAGGAACGTGGACAGGGTGTCAGCGTGAGTCGCTCAGCGATTTATGGCTCTGAACCCTGGGGCTCCCAGACCCCTAGAGGCTGGGGTATCCGAACCTCTCTGCAAGGAAGGCCTCTTTTCATTACTTTCCCTGAAAGATCCTGTGTTTTGAAAGACTGCCTGCCATGTTAGTTTAAGTGGTTAACTTCCCCACTGCGGCTGGAGGAGTTCATGTCAGTGCCAACAGAGCTTTTGATAAGGATGAGAGGGCCAGTGTTTTAACACTGAAAACATGTAATTTTAGTCAATTCTGATGTCTGTTTAGCCTGGGTAGCTTTTTCTAGCACAAAAATGATTTTCTTTTAAAAAGTTTAAAAAATAACTCAAGGGCTAGTATGACTGTCATCCTCACTCACGTGTTACCCACCCTTCGGTTAAAAAGATTTAAGAATTTTATGTCTTGTGATTATAAAACATATAATATATAAAATACATTTTCACTGTTAAAAAGCTTAAAAAGAAAGTGTTATGAAAAAAATTTAGCTATAATTCCACAATACAAAGACACACCAAAACATAAGATTATTTCCTTCCAGTTTTGTTTCTAAATATAAAACATAAATGGGACCATATTGTAGTGCATCCTGTTTTTATTTCATTTTCTCAAGATATTAACAAAATCCTTTAATATATGATTTTAAAATTCTTAGGCATTTCAGGAGTTCATGATTTGGGGTTATAAATAATCACATATAATCCTATGATAAACATCCTTGAATATGAAACTTTTCCCAGTCATTTTCTTAACACAGTAATGGGAGGGCTGCCTAGTGAAGAACATGAACCTTAAAGAAATCTTCTGATCTATATTATAAGATACTGAGGTTGAAACAAATTCCATTCCCACCAACACTCTAAAGGTGCCATTCCATTCTACTCTCTGTAGCACTGGTATTGTTTTTTTATTCTTTGATACTTTGGTAGGCAAAAAATTGTATTTATTGTTTTAATTCTTGCCTCATCACTACTAAGACTTTATAACTACTCCGGCTGAATCTCGCCCCGTATATTTAGCAGGACTCCCCTTCTATGAGCCGTACACTCAAGTCTCTAGTGTTTCTTTCTTGCATGCATTTTTATGAGCTCTCTGCATGCAAATGACTTTAACCTTTTGCTGTGGCTGCAGCAGATTTATTTTCCTGATTTGTCTTACAATGTTGTACATGATTTTTATTTAGTCAAGTACACTGGCCTTTTCTTTTGCAACTTCTTCTATTGCTTTGTGCCTAGAAAGTCTTCCTCCCTCAGAGGAACTCCTAGGGTTTCACTGTCTTTGGACCCTCAGCTGGGACCACTACTCCAGCAGACTTACTAATGTGAGAAAGAGCCAGGGAAAGGGCTGACCAGAAGGAAGCCTGTTTGTTCTCTGCCAAGGAATGGGGGCACTTGTCAAGTTAGATTTTTATCTTTATGATGAGGAAAATGTGTCTGAAACACCTGGTAAGAGCAGTGTGAAAAGGCCCAGTACTCACACGAGGCCTCCCCACTGTGCCACCTCACTATTGTTTTGTGGGGGAGGAGGGGAACGTGTGTGCGCTGGGGTGCTTTGTTGGAGGAAAGTGCAGACAGGCTGCAGGACTGCTAAGAACAGGTTCAGGGACCGACATTTCCATGTGCTCAGAAAAGAAGCCAGTGACAAAGCAGGAACCACAATTTCTATTACATCTTTTATGAGAGAGTAATGGGTAAGATTAACAGTTAAAACAAAATCCCCACACATTATCTGGCATGCTATTTTTCCTCAGCTGCATATTTAAGTTGCTTCTGCTGTATGCAAAGAGCCATCATCCTGGTAACTGACTCAGCAACTCTATGGATAGAGGCAGGCAGAGGACAGGCCGGCTGGAACAATTTGCTTCTAAGGTACTAACGTGGAGACGCTAAATTAAGACTCTAGTAGGGAACAGTTTCATTATTTCCTTCCTAGAACTTTTGAAAAAACGACCTCAAGACTATGAGGGCATGTAGAAGCATATTCTAATCCCTCAAGGTCAGGACAATAAGCAAGTTCTCTGAGCAAGCAGGAGCTTTCTGCTGCCTGTTCAAAGAAAAGCAGGATATGCACTCTAAAGAACCTTCCGCGTTTAGTGGTTCACACAAATTTTCATTGGACTTAGTTCGATTTAACAAGCAATTATGTACTGGCTGGGACACTTCTGGCTCTACAACAAAGAAACACATCTTCTGTACTGGAAAGAACTCTAGTGGCTGAACTGAACTCCTTTCATATGCAGAAGAAGAAATGGTAATCCAGAGAAGCTGCAGGACTTTTCCAAGTTCAAACAGCACGTTAGTAGACTAACAGAACTGGGAGTAAAAAATTAAAGTAAGCGAAATGTCTTATCTCCTAGTGCCAGGTTCTTTCCACTACATCACTGGCTCACCTGCTACTTACAGAATATATATTTGTTGTTTTCTCTGTAAGCTTATGGTAATAGCATAGAGGTAAATAAACAAAACACTAGTAGTTAATATTCCCCCGCAATCTCACTTTACTAAAGGTTTAGTGTTTATCCTGTATACATACCGTTTGTTTATGCTCAGGCAAACACACATATATAGGAGTTGTTGCCTCTTTCTTTTCCCCCACTCAGTGTACACAATTAATCTTACGTGTATCTGACTCAATGCTTTTAACAGTTTCGTGACATTCCATGGTACAGCTGTGCTATAATTCCGTCAACCATGAATCCCCCTTTACTTGGCATTCAGGTTGTATTCATTTTTTTCTGGATAGCAGCAATTTATAGTAAACGTTCTTATGCATATATCTTTCCTCGTATGTGCTTATTGCTATACTGACACACTGTTTCTACAGTACAGATTCCCGGAGGTGGGACACACAGGGTGTGCCCGTTTTAAACTCTACTGACTACCTTGTTCTAATCTGCAGTTCCAGACCTCCTAGTGGAGCATCTTATAAGCGCACGGTGTTCCGTCACCCATCCTCCTCTGTGTGCTACCTGTGTGCCTCCCATGCCGCCTTCTGTGGGGTCACTGCTCTTTTTCTTGTTGATACATATGGGTTCTTTTTACAGTAGAAATGTTAACCTTTTGTCATACATATTGAGTATATTTTCTCCCAGTCCCCGTCTATTGACTTTACGTCTTTTGCCATCAATTAAAAAAAACAAAAAAACCCCCAAAACTGATGCAGTCAAGTAACCTTGAAGAGTTGTAGGTTTTTCTATTTTAGTTAAAAAGGGGAGTAGAGGGAAGGGAGGTTGCTCTCTCATGGATACAGAATCTCAGTTTTGTAAGATGAGAAGAGTTCTGGACACGGGTTGTACAACCGTGTGAACGTGTTTAACACTGCTGATCTTTACACTTAAAATGGAGAAGATGGTAAATTTTATGTTATGTATATTTTACCACAATTAAAAATAGAAAAAAAAGGCTCCCACCCAGAAGTTATACAAGTAATTTTCGTATAATTTCTTCTAATATTTTCATGATTTTTCACTTAGTCCTTCAATTTTTTTAAAAAAATTTCCTTTTGTATTTTTTCAATTTATCTTGTGTTGATTACATATCTCTGTATATAACAAGCGATACAGATCACATTTTGTCATCTCCCAGGAATTAACAGAACAGTATCCCTTTAAAAACAACAATAACAGGGCTTCCCTGGTGGCGCAGTGGTTGAGAATCCGCCTGCCGATGCAGGGGATACGGGTTCATGCCCCGGTCCGGGAAGATCCCACATGCCGCGGAGCAGCTGGGCCCGTGAGCCATGGCCGCTGAGCCTGCGCGTCCGGAGCCTGTGCCCCGCAACGGGAGAGGCCACAACAGTGAGAGGCCCACGTACCACACACACAAAAAAATAAATAAAATAAAAAAAAATAAAAAAAAATAAAAAATAAAAAATAAAAACAACAATAACAAAAAGTAGTATCTCTGGGTGGTGGAATTATGGATGACTCATTTATCTATTTTTCGCTTCTCTGTATTTCTAAAACTTCTACAGATATGTACTACTTATGCCATTAAAAAATGAGATAAATCATCATTCTACTTAAATCTATCAATGAAAGGCTTAATGATCAATTAACACCTTAGCACACATGACTCCAGTCTGATAAGAGCAAAAATAGGAAGTGATAAAAACAAGATAGCACCCCATATACACAGAATAATTTATAACCTATGAAATGCTATTACATACAGTATCTAGGATCCTGGGAGAGTGAAATGGAAGCGACGTAAGATTTGAGCACAGATTACGTGCCAGCTGCAACGTCAGGCATCTTACACGCGTGATGTCATTGAGCCTCCACAACAACCAGTGTGATAAGACGTTAGTGTCCTCATTTCAGAGGCGAAAGCGTTGGCTCAGACAAGTGGACGCCCTGCCCGGGCTCACAACCAGCCAGTCACCGGCTGGGCTGGGACCCGAACCCAGGTCTGTCTGCTGACATGACAGCCTCCGTGCACAGCACTCACGTGTGCCGCGAGCCGTTCTCAGCCTTTCACTTGCTCTTCACGGCAACCTTCAAGGGAGGAGCTATGATGACCCCCATTTTACAGATGAGGTGACTGACACAGAGAGGCTGAGTTTCCTGCTGAACACCCGGCAAGCGGTAAATGGGGACCCGCACCCAAGCCTCAGTCTGGCTCAAGTCCAGGCCCTTGGCCACCGCATGCCATTGCCTCTGGCCACCCTGGACTCCTCTACACTTCACCACGCTGCTGCTTCCCCTTCCTCGTTTCTCTGCACGTGAAGAAGGGCGGAGGTGGGGGAAGCAGACCACTTACTCACTGCATGGCACTTGAGATCTTTCTAATTCACAGGCTCCAAATATACTGAAATACAGTGATAACTTATGTTGTGTAATACTTGACAATTTATGAAGTGCTTTCACACACTTTATCTCATGTAATCCAAAGAGTTATGTGAAATAGAAGGAAAGATATCCTTGGTTTATAGGAAAGAAAGCTCAGGGTGGTAAAGGAACTTCTACAAGTTGACACAATTAATACAAGATGCCAGCTTACCTAGACGCGCCCTTGTCCTGGGTCCCTGCATCTGACTGCGCAGCTCAGGCCTGAGATGAAACTTCTTTGCTTCATCAACGAGGTCCCTGCACTGTAAACTACAGCGGATGAAAGGCTGAAATACAGCAGGTAGGAGAGTGAGCTGCAGGCCACCTCTAATAAAAGCATAAATGGCACATATAAAGAATTAAATTCTTAACACAGAAAACCAGTTTCCAAAGCCCTGTGGTTCCAGGAGGGCTGCTGGTAATAATTATGCTGCGGGTTTCTGGAATGATTAAAAAAAGATTTTTTGAATAGACGTTACATGATTCAAAGGTATGTGAGAGGAACCTGAGTGGACGATAAGGAAGAAATACAAACAGGAGGCAAAGAGTTTGAGATGTGACACTAACCACTGGCATCTTTTCTAATGCGAACGACTGCAAAGCTGTGTCTGTAATTAACTTCCAAAGAGACCAGGGTTGGGCCAGAAGCAGGAGTGCATGCGCCGCCCGTCCAGTCCGGGCCTCACCTACACATTACAGATCAGCGGCCCGCAGGGCGCTGTCCAGTAATGCGCATGGTGAAGGTCAGAAAACGCACCACCGAGATCTCACGCTGGACAAACACTTAAAAACAAACACGATATGATCCAAGTTGATATTATTGGGTTGACCAAAAAGTTCGGTTTTCTTGTAAGCTGGCTCTAGTAGCCCTTAGCTGTCTTTAACTTCATTCGAAACAATTTTGTTAGATTGTATTGTGACAGCTGTCATATCAGTGTGCATTAAAAAAATACTTATCAAAATTGGTGAATTTTTGTGTAGCCATTTTAATACTGAAGATGGAAGAAAAAAAGCAACATTCTTGGCATATTATGCTTTATTATTTCAAGAAAGGTTAAAAACGCAACTGAAACGCAGAAAAAGATTTGTGTAGTGTATGGAGAAGGTGCTGTGACTAATAAAATGGGTCAAAGGTGGTTTGCGAAGTTTCGTGCTGCAGATTTCTCACTGGACGATGCTCCACGGTCTGGCAGACCAGTTGATAGTGATCAAATCGAGACATTCATTGAGAAAATCAACGTTATACCACACGGGAGACAGCCAATATACTCAAACTATCGAAATCAAGCAATGAAAATCATTTGCACCAACTTTGTTATGTGAATTGCTTTGATGTCTGGGTTCAGTATTAAATGGAAAAAAACCTTCTTGACCGTATTACCGCAAGCGATTCTCTACTGAAAGGTAACAAAAACGTTCCGTTTTTCAATTGTGACGGATGATGAGAAGTGGATAGTGTACAACAATATGGAACGGAAGAGATCGTGGGGCAAGCGAAATGAACCACCAGCCAACGACACCAAAGGCCGGTCTTCATCCAAAGAAGGTGATGTTGTGTATATGGTGGGATTGGAAGGGAGTCCTCTATGATGAACTCCTTCCGGAAAACGAAATGATTAATTTCAACAAGTACTGCTCCCAATTAGACCAACTGAAAGCAGCACTCGACAAAAAGCGTCCAGAATTAGTCAAGAGAAAACACATAATCTTCCATCAGGATAACTCAAGGCTGCATTTTTCTTTGATGACCAGGCAAAAACTGTTACAGCTTGGCTGGGAAGTTCTGATTCACCTGCCAGACATTTTACCTTCAGATCTCCACTTATTTTGGTCTTTACAAAATTCTCTTAATGCAAAAAATTCCAATTCCCTGGAATAATGTAAAATGCACCTGGAACAGTTCTTTGCTCAAAAAGATAAAAAGTTTTGGGAAGATGGAATTATGCAGTTGCCTGAAAAACGGCAGAAGGTAGTGGAACAAAACGGTGAATACATTGTTCAAGAAAGTTCCTGGTGAAAATGAAAAATGTGTCTTTTATTTTTACTTAAAAACTGAAGGAAACTTTTGGCCAACCCAATAAATGCATCAAACTCCTTTCACGCTGGCCTCAGCAGAAGGCAAAAATAGAGACTAGGTAAGCAAAGTATCTTTTCCAAGGCAGTTCAGAACACTTTCTGTTTAACAGAGAAGGGGACAAAATTTATCATCCAATGTTGCTTATGCAAAACACTGAGGAGCGTGTAAAATGAAAAGACAACAAAGCACAAAATTAAATTCAGCCATAGACTTTCATTTCTGCCAGGAGACTGACGGGCCAAGCGACCGCCTGCAGACTCCCTGCCCCAGGCCCCCCGGGACGGGCTCCCCAGGACGGCCCCCTCCGAGGTGACCAGTTCTGAGTTCAGGACACGAAGCTGCGAGAGACGCCCACAGTCCTGGGCCCTGTGTGGCTCACCTCGGCGTCGATGACGTCCGTGATGTACCTGGGGGTCAGCAGGGGCATGCGGACGTACTGCAGCAGGTCCGGCAAAGACTCTTCGCGCTCCTTCTTGGCGTGCTTCACCCAGTTGATGACGGCCTCGAAGACCGGCTCTTCAGAATCCACCTGCGAGTGCGTGACCACATCGTGGGGCTGCTCTGCAACCTCCCTTCCCGCCCCATTCCCGCCACCATTATTTCCCATCTCCCAGAAATAAGCAGGCTCTTGGGAGAACAATCGTTTCAGACACAACTTGCTGAGATCATGAAGAGAGTTATAGTCAGATTGGGTGAGAAAAAAATCTGAGAGAGAGAGTACCTAATAGACCATCAGTCACAAATCGGCTTTTAATTCAGAATTTTCCCCATTCCTGAATTTTTTTCTGGTCATTTCTGAAACTTCAGCAGGGGAAGGGGGAATCTGCTGCCCTATTCGAAACGGGCTCTTTTTTAAAAAAAATTTGTTTATTTTATTTTTATTTTTGGCTGTGTTGAGTCTTCGTTGCTGTATGCGGGCTTTCTCTAGTTGCAGCGAGCAGGGGCTAGGCTTCGTGGTGGTGCGTGGGCTTCTCATCGCAGTGGCTTCTCATGTTGCAGAGCACGGGCTCTAGGCACATGGGCTTCAGTTGTTGTGGCACGTGGGCTCAGTTGTTGTGGCTCGTGGGATCTAGAGCGCAGGCTCAGTAGTCGTGGCGCACGGGATTAGCTGCTCCGCGGCATGTGGGATCTTCCCGGACCAGGGCTCGAACCCGTGTCCCCTGCATCGGCAGCCGGATTCTTAACCACTATGCCACCAGGGAAGACCCTGAAACAGGCTCCTAAAATAACTTATATTCATAGGTGTTGTCTAAGGACCTCCACGCTCACTCTCGGACCCCTCAGCCAAGGCTGTGAGCAGGAACTTCCCTTACGGCATCGTAAAGAGTGCAGGGTCTTCAAAGCACCATCAATTAGTATTTGAGCAACTACTCTGTCTTAGGCACCGTGCTATTTGAGATGACACATATAATTAATCATTTGGGGAACTTAGGTCTAAGCTACATATGACAGACTGGATAAGACACACCCTAGAAAACCTACATTACATCCCTGGACAAGCACAAGGTACAGTAACACCTAGTACCTCCCCAAGACTGACACCTGAGGACTAGGCCCGTGTCCCTCCATCAGCCCCTAGAGTGTGTCTGTTCTGAGATAACTTTCAGAGTGTGACAGTGCCCAGACAAGGACGTCACTCTGTGCCCTTCTCTCAAGAACTGAAAATACAGAGAATGTTTCAGAATGTTCATTCATTTGATGGATTTACCAAACACCTACTAGTGCCAGGAACTGTGGAGGGTAATTATACAATGGTGAACAAATCAGACATGAACCTTCCTCTTAAGTGGGGAGATAATTGTTAAATCAGAAAAACAAACAATCCCATTCTGTCATTAGGTACCACATAGGAAAAGTACAGGGGCTATGAGACAGAATAACACGAGATTTCTTCATTTAGGCTGACGGGACAGGGAATGCCTCCCTGTAGGAGCAATAGGTTTAAACCTGATGGAAGAGTAGCAGTTAGCCTCGGGGCAGACAGAAAGCACTTGGAAAAGCCCTACAACTGCGCTGTCCAACACGGTGGCCATGAGCCACGTGTGCTATTTACATCTACATTAATTAAAAGGAAGTTAAGTTAAAAATTCAGCTTCGGGAATTCCCTGGAGGTCCAGTGGTTACGACTCCACACTTCCATTGCAGGGAGCACAGGTTCGATCCCTGGTCAGGGAACTAAGATCCCGAAAGCCGTGTGGTGCGGCTAAAAAAAACCCCCCAAACCCCAAAAGTCTGTCCTTAATAAAAATGAACGTGGCCAAAAAAAAAAAAATTCAGCTTCTCAGTCACACTGGCCACATTTCAAGTGCTCAACAGCCACCTGTAGCTAGTGGCCAGTGAACTGGACAGCACAGACACAGGTCCTTGCCATCTTCACAGAACTTTCTATTGGACAGCTTGGGAAACAACAGAGGCTGGTGTGGCAGAATGAATGAGGGAGGGGACAAAAAAGAGCAAAAGCTGGAGAAGTACACAGAGCACCAGGAGACCGGATTTCACTCTAAACCGTTAACAGGCTTCAAGTAGGCCAGTGCTGGGCCACACGGATGTCTGGTAAAGATTATTCCGAGAGCCACGGAAGGGCAGTTTAGAAGGGCTAAGAGCCGGGAGGCCAGTTAGAGGCTACTCTGGTGCATCAGGCAAAAGGTGATGATGCTTAGACTACGGCAGTGATGACAGAATCTGTGTAAGCAAATTTGTAGGAGGTCAAACTAACCCAGCCTACTCTCAGATTACATGCAGGTGAGGGTGCAGAAGGGTGGTCATGATTTTTTAAATAAACTTTGGTTAAAGGCAAGGATGACAGGCTAACAGTTCTGAACAGCTGCGCGCTAGACTCCGACACATTCTAGGTTTAAATTAGATATATCCATTTAAAATGGGGTTTTTCAATCATGATCAGAGATCCTTGATCTTACTGAGGACAGAATAAACTAGAATTGCAGAGAAACAGCTAAACTGGGAAGAAAAACCCCCAACACTAATGCTTCACTATGGAGAAAATATTCTCCATAATGAATTTTCCCAGAGACTTCGTTTATGTATCAGGCACTGACATTCTTATTTAATGCTCACAACAGCCCTACGTACTAAGTAGGACTATTATTCACATTTTACAGGAGAGGGATCTGAAGGTCAGGGGTTAGGGGACACGTGTCACACAGCCAAGCCCAAATCCCAGTGTGACCCTGAAGCCCGTGTTGTTTTAAACAACGTGACACACTGCGTCCATTGTTTCAAGTACTATTGTTTTACATGGTCCAGAGGAAGTGTTAGCCCCGGGGCCAGACATCTGGTTCCTGTTTCTGGCTGGTATATGAAAGAGAAAAAATGTCATTTGCTGAAGAAAAGCAAAGGCCAGTCTCGCTGGACACTAAGGCAGACTGTACCGAAGAGTTCATCGCAACTTCTGCAGAGGTCAGTTGTTTGCTCTCCCTGTTCCATCCCGTTTTATCCCCCAGTCTCCACTGTTCTAAAATAAATGGTTGCTGTGACTACTTCCAGATCTGGTCAAACAGAGACACAGCTCCCAGCTCCGTGGTGAGGAGAGCAGACTGTGGGCGCAGACGGGCGGCCACGCGAGGGTGAACTCTAATCACAGCGCCCGTTTCCTCCCCTGAAAACTGGACGCAGTTCGGAGAATTAAACAAGATTCACAAATGCCGTCCTTCCCCAGCGGTCCGGCGGTCAAGACTCTGTGCTCCCGACGCAGGGGCCCGGGGTCCATCCCTGCTCAGGGAACTAGAGCCCGTGTGCTGCAACTAAGACCTGGCGCAGCCAAATAAATAAATAAACGTTTAAAGTGGTTTCTCATTATTATCTCAGGAGAGTGAGAGAGGAAAAAAAAAAATAAGAGAACTCTTAGCCTCCTTAGAGAATCGAATGTCTCCTCTCTGGGGAAAACAAACCCAACAGGTGGACTCCTCCCCAGCACTTGGCTCTGCGGGGTGTCTTCCAGAAGCTCCTAACCAGAGGGCTGGAGCACTGGAGAGGAATGCCTGGCTGCGGCGACACGCACAGCCGCCGCCGCGCTCACTCCAGCTCCCAGCCTAACTACAGATCCACAGGCAACCGCCGCTCCGTGGAGGATGAAGCCTCGCTCCCTGCTGGGCCGCGTCCCTGGGCGCTCTGGCACACAGAGGCGGGACCCGACCGCTTCAACGCCCGGTCCGCAGGGCCCTCTACTCCCACCGGCGCTGATGAGCTGCCTCCGGCTCACCATCTCCAACCTGCTGCCCCATCCTTTCTGATGCACTTCCTTTACGATCCTGTTTAAATCCAGAAGGTTTTCTCCTTTCCTCTATGGAATTTCCTCCCCTTGAATAGGCTCATTATTCTCCTGACACTCAGTCATCATTTTTGTCTTCCTGATTGTCGCCACTACTACTCCGTGAATTCTCTGGAAACAAGACTGTCTCTTTTGCACTCCTGTCTCCCCAGCACCTGGCATGGCGACAGCTATATAGGAAGACATTCTTGGTACATGTTTTAAAATGCTTATTCCAGGGCTTCCCTGGTGGCGCAGTGGTTGAGGGTCCGCCTGCGGATGCAGGGGACGCGGGTTCGTGCCCCGGTCCGGGAGGATCCCACGTGCCGCGGAGCGGCTGGGCCCGTGAGCCGTGGCCGCTGAGCCTGCGCGTCCGGAGCCTGTGCTCCGCAACGGGAGAGGCCACAGCAGTGAGAGGCCCGCGTACCGCAAAAAAATAAAAATTAAAAAAATAAAATAAAATAAAATGCTTATTCCATACTGTTTAATAGTGATTCTTAACTGCTGGGATGACGAATTTCATGGAGGGAGGTAGCGAACTCCCTGCCATAAACAGGCAAATACGTTTGGCATGTAATTTCCGGGACATTTAATGAAACCTTAGAGCTGAATATGGACCCTGCTAGAAGCACAACCACTCCGCCTTGCCTTCTGCTCTTCTGGCCCAGTCCTGAAGAGAGCTAGTGCCAAGCCAAGTCTGTACCTGGATCTCATCACACTTGATGAGCTTCTCCACCTCCCCTTGACTGAGAAGGATGAATTCTTCATGCTGCACCACTTCAGGAAAATGCTTCTGGCTAAAAACCTCCGCCGCTTGCATCAGATCAACACAGTTGTGAGTTTCCGCAAAGTCCCTGATACCCAGGCAGTTAGAAGGGTCCAGCTGGCTTTCCAAGAACTCACAGCAGGCTTGCTTCACGCCTAGGACGGACAAAGACAGTGAGTCCTTGAGGACACTCGGCCAGGTGGATGGGCCTATATTCTTGGATCACAACATCTCCATGTCGTATCAGAGGAACCCTGGCTCAAGGCCTAAGAATCAGTTTAGAAATTTTATGCTTTGGGAATTCAAATCCTATTTTTGTCTTATGTGCTGTGTGGTCTTCTGCAAGGACTTTACAAATGTCTGCTGCTGCATTAGAACAAGTACGGCAAGACAAACTGCTTCTATGGACACCGCCACAATTAAACAAACATGCCTATAAAGCTCTTGGGAATCAAGCTATAAAACCACCTTAATTTAGCATAGTGTACCTAATTTCTACTCCACATGAAAACTTACTGAAAGACTCCAGTGAAGGAAAAATAGGAGATACTGATAACAATCTCATATTTGTCTAACTGAAAAGCTCAGAGTATAAAATTAATGTTAGAGCTGTGCACTAATGCAAAAACTTCACACTGCTTCAATGATGTATCAAAAACTGAAAATAACAGAAACAGAACTGGAGGTTAGGACAGACGGGCTGGGAACTGCAAGGGGATCATCTCCAACCCTGTGAAAACTTTACACTTTCATTTTTGTGTGTCAGTTTAAACTTTTAATAGATAATTTATATGATTCAACAAATTAAAGGTACAGAAGGGTTTATGTGAAGAGTCCCCCTAGCCTCCCTACCCACCTGGCTATCTAGTTCCCTTCCACAGAGGCAATGACGCGTATCAGTTTTCTGTGTTTCCCTGCAGGACTGTTGTGCACATACATGGAAGGAAAGGCATCTATTATCCCCTCCTCCACTTTTTAAAAAACACACAGTAAATGCTCTCTTCCAAAGAGCCAAACACTCACATTTGGAGGCTACTCTATACCACAATTGAAATCTCAACTTTTGTGCTATGGGCAGTAAACATGAGGCCCACAGTCTGTCTCCTTAATTTTCACAATTAAGTTTACATCACGAATTTTAAACATCTCCAGGGTCACTGTGGCACAAACGACTTTAGCATCTGTACCTTTCAGCTGAAGCAGGCAGGCTGCAGGGAGCAGTTCCTGGACATTCTCCACCGTCACATGCACGGTCTCCGTGTACACAAAGTCCAACAGGATCTCCATGGTCGAGGCAGTTAAACCCTGGATATCTACATACGGTTTCCCCTTCTCTGAAAGCTGAAAGTTCAAAGGGTATGAAATCATGGTGGTTATAATTCCACAAGATTAAGGCAGAGTCTCATATACAAGAGCTTGAAGGGACGTTAACAATATTAACTGAATATTGGAGGAACCCTGGCTCAACGCCTAAGAATCAGATTAGAAATTTTATGCTTTGGGAATTCAAATCCTATTTTTGTCTTATGTGCTGAAAGATCTAAAAAAAAAGATCAACTATTCTGTTTCATTTGTACAAAGCAAACACGGCATATATTTGTAGCTTTTCAAATAGGGGGGAGCTATGTGTAACCCAAGAAGATACAGAGGTGACACCTTCCTGGAATATTGATTTTATTTGTGAATAATTTAAAATGCTGCTTTTATATTAAAACAAATACAGACGTAACACCAAATAGAACCAAAAGTTGCCGTGAGCATGCCACTAGTGTCCATGAGCTTTTAAGATGAAACACAAACTTCACTGAGGTTTCATGCTTGTAGATGCCCCAGGAGTTCCAGCTCCAGACCCTCCAGGATGAGCCAGCACTGTCCTATCTGTCCCCAGACTACACACAGGTCATCTTGACAGGGCTTCTGCTGTACCACTGAAGACAACAGGATTGTTTGATACTTTTTCAAATACTGGGTTGACTCTCTTTTGGGATTACCGAATTACTGGCAGTACATTTAGTCTAGACTATATCCTTGGAGTTATGAGTATAGTTGAGGCCAGATAATCATAGAAAATGGTTTAGCTAAGGGTAGAAATCTTCAGTTTTCCAGGATAGTAAACTATCTGAAAACTGATTACCTTACAAAAATTTTACGAGATTGTAACCTTAGTTTAGAAATTCCAATTACTTACAAAATTCCAGTGCATGTCCATTATGAACTAAATGTCTTTATCATCAGCCCAGAATAATAATCAGAAAGTATTCTCTACCAAAGCCAAAGCCAAAATAAATCCCTAACAATAGGAAAAGTCACCAGTACATTATTTTGGAAAAACATTTTACTAACATTTAACACGGTATAAGTATTTACAGACAGAAACATATAAGTACATTTATGTCAGGAATTTCTTAGTCAATAAACTATATTCCCATTAGCCAAATAGCTTAAATATGTAAATGAGGTCACTATGTAATAACTTAGAGCAACTGTAATATTTCACATTAATATTTGCTTTACAATATTTCAGGTTGCCTCTCATTTACTATTATTTCATCGGATTCTCACAGCAACCTGGTAAGGCAGTTAGGTCCTATATTACTGCCCTTTAAGACATAAAGGATCTAAGGTTCAGAGAAGTTATGTGACTTAACCAAGGCCTCAACTAAGAAGCAACAGATCAAAGCCAGGCCTCCTGCCTCACCCTGTGCTCTTTCAGTTGCACCACATTTAAGGAGCAATTTAGGGATGGAAGAGAACGAACAAGCCATCAAGTTCAATCACTCTGTTCTACAGACAACCTAGTGAGGTTAGATGGTCACCAGGGTTCACACAGAATTACTAAGAGAACTGAACCTAAAATCCAGGTCTCTCCCACCTCCTAGAGAAATGAAAATAAAAATAAACAAATGGGACCTAATGAAACTTAAAAGCTTTTGCACAGCAAAGGAAACCATAAACAAGACGAAAAGACAACCCTCAGAATGGGAGAAAATATTTGCAAATGAAGCAACTGACAAAGGATTAAGCTCCAAAATTTACAAGCAGCTCATGCAGCTCAATATCAAAAAAACAAACAACCCAATCCAAAAATAGGCAGAAGACCTAAACAGACATTTCTCCAAAGAAGATATACAGATTGCCAACAAACACGTGAAAGGATGCTCAACATCACTAATCATTAGAGAAATGTAAATCAAAACTACAATGAGGTATCATCACCTCACACTGGTCAGTATGGCCATCATCAAAAACTCTACAAACAATAAATGCTGGAGAGGGTGTGGAGAACAGGGAACCCTCCGGCACTGTTGGTGGGAATGTAAATGGATACAGCCACTATGGAGAACAGTATGGAGGTTCCTTAAAAAACTAAAAATAGAATTACCATATGACCCAGCAATCCCACTACTGGGCATATACCCTGAGAAAACCATAATTCAAAAATAGTCATGTACCACAATGTTCACTGCAGCTCTATTTACAATAGCCAGGACATGGAAGCAACCTAAGTGTCCATCAACAGATGAATGCATAAAGAAGATGTGGCACATATATACAATGGAATACTACTCAGCCATAAAAAGAAACAAAATTGAGTTATTTGTAGAGAGGTGGATGGACCTAGAGTCTGTCATACAGAGTAAAGTAAGTCAGAAAGAGAAAAACAAATACCATATGCTAACACATATATATGGAATCAAAAAAAAAAAAAAAACAACGATTCTAAAGAACCTAGGGGCAGGACAGGAATAAAGACGCAGACGTAGGGAATGGACTTGAGGACACGGGGAGGGGGAAGGGTAAGCTGGTACGAAGTGAGAGAGTAGCATGGACATATATACACGACCAAATGTAAAACAGATAGCTAGTGGGAAGCAGCCACATAGCACAGGGAGATCAGCTCGGTGCTTTGTGACCACCTAGAGGGGTGGGGTAGGGAGGGTGGGAGAGAGAGGCAAGAGGGAGGGGATATGGGGATATATGTATATGTATAGCTGTTATTCAGCTATACATACATATAGCTGTGATTCACTTTGTTATACAGCAGAAACTAACACACCATTGTAAAGCAATTACACTCCAATAAAGATGTTAAATAAAAGAAAAAAAATCCAGGTCTCTGGAACCACTCCTTTAAATAACTTAAATGCAAGGGTATGCAGAACAGTATGGAGGTTCTTAAAATACTAAAAATAGCGTTATCATACTCCTGGGCATATATCTGGAAAATATGAAAACTTTAATTTGAAAAGATACATGCACCCCAATGTTCATAGCAGCACTATTTGCAATAACCAAGACATGTAAGAAACCTAAGTGTCCATCAACAGATGAAAGGATAAAGAAGATGTGGTGTGTATACATATACGTGTGTGTATATGTACACACACACACACAATGGAATATTACTCAGCCATAAAATAGTAATAAAAACAATTGTGCCATTTGCAGCAACATGGATGGGCCTAGAGATTATCATAGTAAGTGAGGTAAATCAGACAGAGAAAGACAAATACCATATGACATTACTTCTGTATGGAGTCTTAAAAAATGATACAAATGAGCTTATTTACAAAACAGAAATAGACTCACAGACACAGGAAACAAACTTATGGTTACCAAAGTGGGGGAGAGGGAAAATTAGCAGTTTGGGATGAAGAGATACACACGACTATATACAAAATAGGTAAACAACAAGGAACTACTGTGTAGCACAGGGAACTATATTCAATATCTTGCAATAACCTATAATGCAAAAGAATCTGAAAAGAATATACAACACACACGTGTAACTGAGTCACTTTGCCGTACACGTGAAACTAACACCATGTTGTAAATCAACTATACTCCAATAAATAAAAAAACAACCTCAAGGGGATAGGAGGATGAGTGAAATAGATGAGGGGGGTTAAGAGGTGCAAACTTCCTGGCTTCCCTGGTGGCGCAGCGGTTGAGAGTCCGCCTGCCGATGCAGGGGTCACGGGCTCGTGCCCCGGTCCGGGAAGATCCCACATGGGCCCGTGAGCCACGGCCGCTGAGCCTTCCGTCCAGAGCCTGCGCTCCGCAACGGGAGAGGCCAGCGTACCGCACAAAAAAAAAAAAAAAAAAAAAAAGAAAAATTGTCTCCAGGCTTCCCTGGTGGCGCAGTGGTTGAGAGTCCGCCTGCCGATGCAGGGGACACGGGTTCGTGCCCCGGTCCGGGAAGATCCCACGTGCCACGGAGCAACTAAGCCCGTGAGCCAGAACTGCTAAGCCTGTGCTCTAGAGCCCGCAAGCCACAACTACTGAGCCCAAGTGCTGCAATTATTGAAGCTCGTGCACCCAGAGCCCGTGCTCCATGACAAGAGAAGTCACTGCAATGAGAAGCCTGCACACTGCAACGAAGAGTAGCCCCCACTAGCCGCAACTAGAGAAAAGCCCACGACCAGCAACGAAGACCCAACTCAGTCAAAAAAGAAAAAAAATAGCCTGAATCTGCTGGGGCGACATGTCAGGCTTCCGCTTTCTCCCTGCCAGCCATGTGACTGAGCACTGGTTCAGCATCACACACGACTCTGGCTTTACAATTAGAACATCAGAATTAGAATCAAGCTAAGTTAATTTAGGATTAAATCCCCTCTACCATTTAGAAGCTATAAGGCACTTAGCACCTGAGACCTTATTTCCTCATTTGTAAAATGAGACGGAAACAACTACCCGTGGGGTGAGTGGGACGCAACAACCACCTAACACATCTGCCCACAAAAGGCACTTACTGACATTTTCACGACACGACCTCTCCCGCTCAGGTCACCAGCAACACCCGCACTGATAAAACACTGGTGGCTGAGAGGATTTTTTAAAAAGTGTTACTGCAATGAAATATGTCAGCCATACATATAAGTAGAGATAAACGATATAATCAACAGTGGTGTACTCACCATTCAAGCTTAAAAAGAAATCAAGGCAATTTATTTAAAATTTAAAAATCAGACTTGAGACCTCAGGGAGCTGAGGTTGGCAGTGCTCCTCTCTACTCAGCTGAGTCCCTCACGATTCACCCAGCAGCCTCCTTCACATCTTAGCTGTCTTGCCAGGCAATTACTAAGGCAGTCTTTTTCCTAATACTTTGTGAGCACTACCTCTTTTCTTGCTAAGCCAACCTGTTTCTAATTCCCTTGTTAAAGGCTTGTGCTCCAGAGCCAGCATCTTTTTCTAGGTGATACTTCACACACCCACACAGTCAGGCACTAAGCCCTCTCCCTCTCATTTGCACTTACTCTAAAGCCTTCACTGGTAGGATAAAGACTGATTTGCTCCACATACTGTTAGAAGGAATGCGATGAGGACTGAGGCTCACTCCTCTTTCCTTCCCCCCTCCCTCTTCCCCAGTATTCACTTTAAAATATTAAACTTTACAAGAAGGAAAACAAATTAAAAATACAGTAAGTAAAATCCAATAGCTAGTATTTGTTTTACTACATGCTAGACATTGTTCTAAGCACGTCATATGTAATTTTCTCAAGTAATTGTAACAGTAACCGTATGCTACTGTGTGTTACTATCATCCCTCATTCAGAGGTGAGAAAACTAAGGCACAGTCAAGTGGCAGAACTCATCCAGAGTCGGCCCACTTAACATCATACTACAGAAATTCACTATTACATCAAACTTCTACTATTTTATTCAGTGAAGTGAGACAACTGTGGAGTGACATGTGTGAGGTTCCACTTGTGAGGAGATAACTCACCACTTACCTCACTGGTGAACATGGCACAGAAGTAGTCGCTGCAGGCAGCCAGCACAATCCGATGGGCAGGGAAGTCCTTCTGTTCCACTCTCAGTGTCACATCACAAAGGGTATTGCTCTTCCTGAGGGAGTTCATGGAATTGAGGATGGATTTAGCGTGAGTGTTTGTCATTATGTCTTTGGGGGCCATAATGCCTCCCATCAGGCAATATGGAGAGAGAATGAAAGGGATCCTTGGATTCTGCAGGTACGAGAGACAAAAAAACCCCACAACAATGAGCATATTTGAACGACTGGAGAAACTAAATATATTCGGTTAGCTTTACAAATTAAGGAGGCTCCATCAGACTCAAACATCTACAAGTAGGAAGCACTCCTATTCCTGGTATTACCAACACAATCTAGCCACTAACTATCCCGAGTAAAAATGATCTCTTCTTCCTCTGAATTCCATTATCATCGAGTGCCCAAACCACTTGACATTTATTGTAATCAATACGCAACTGTACTGTAAGTAGAAAGAGGCTATACATTTCCTGCCAATCTTCACAAGGCTGCTGTCTCACATGATAAAACGAGAAGATAAAATGTCTTAATGGTGTGACATCGCTATTTTTAATATAACCCTAACCCTTAAGTAGACTAAGTAGGTAAATATTTAGAGGGTGGGGACCCTGTTTTATATATTTTTTTCTCTCCTAGCAAGTGTATAATAAATGGTTAGTAATAGAACACAAGAAAAGAAAAACTGCATATTCAACCTAGAGCAATAAAGGCCAGTATCTGTAAAATAAACTTTTTTTCTAAGAAAGCACACAAATAATTATTTATGATGACTTCCAACTATATCTGGATTTCTTTTTTCTTTTTTTGTGGTACGCGGGCCTCTCACTGCTGTGGCCTCTCCCGTTGCGGAGCACAGGCTCCGGACACACAGGCTCAGCGGCCATGGCTCACAGGCCCAGCCGCTCAGCGGCATGTGGGATCTTCCCAGACCGGGGCACGAACCCGTGTCTCCTGCATAGGCAGGCGGACTCTCAACCACCGCGCCACCAGGGAAGCCCTGGACTTTTTCTTAAAGTGAAACTTCAAATGAGAACCCAATACCTATACTGAATAATGGAATCCATGCAAGCCGATATATGAACTTTCTCTTAAGCTACTGAAGCTCTTTATAGAAAGGTCTCCCTACTCTATTAGTAAACATCAATCAGCATTAACAAATCAATGTTGCAGCAATTCTTCTATACTGAGAGAGAGAGACTTACTAGGATAGAAACCTATCAAAACTCTACTACTAATTTTATGGCCATAGCCAGTCACTTGTAAAGTTCACCTGTATGCATTAATTAAATGAACTCAGTAATATCAATAGGTTACATATAAAAAAGAATCAATGTAAGAGGTACTTTCGTGGTTGTTGACAGGCTTTAGTCACACTATTTTTGTTTATTTGCTTCCAGGACAATTTCTGGAGAATGAAATGGGGTGGTTATTAAGAGAGTCTGTCTTATGTGGAATCCAAAACTTTCTGAAAGAATCCAAGAAAATAAAATCAATCTATGGTTTTCAGGAGTCCACAACTCACAACCATAATTTCATACGAATAGGAAAAACGAGATCCTAAATTCTCATCTACTCCTGTTTAGTTAGCGTATTACTGTATGAGCGCTCCAACCACTCCGCAAGACTCATTTTACAGAAAAGGTGATTCATCAAAGCATAAGATGATTTTCAAAAAGATTTTCCTTAAGTCAACTTAGTTTCAACTCTGGAGATGTGAGAAAGGTCTGCACAGACCCCCCCCCCCCTTTACGGTGAAGACCTTCTCGGGGGTTTACGACCTGACTCGGCCTGTCAAACCAACGCGACACCAACGTGGCTCGGTCTCCTCCCGGGGTTCTCGACCTCCGCCCTCCGCACCGAGGTGACCTGGCCCAGGGCTCCCGCGAGCCTCCCGGTGGAGCGGCTGCGCCACGGAAGCCTTGGGCGGCGTCGAATTGAGGAGGGGACGCCTTCCCGGCGGGCGAGGAGCGAAGCGGTCCTACCCAACAGCCTGCAGGTGGAGGTCGGGGCGCTGGACGCCAGGAGACTCCTCCTAGCCCAGAGGGGACGACAGTGGGAGGGGCGGGAGGGAAGGGCGTCGGCCGCCGCCCCCGGGCCACTCACCTGCGCTCCGGCCCGTTGGCTGGGCGCGGGGCGAGCGGACGGCCCGGGAAGAACCCAAGCGCGGCCGCCCGGACCCGGAGGCTCCGGCGCGGTCCCGGCGCCCGCGCGCGGTGATGACATCACGCCCGACCTGTCACGTGAGTGACCACATCACGTGACCCGCGGGTGCGCATTGCCGGCTTCTGCGAGCCTGGAGAAAACAGCGAGGAGGGTTTGGGTGAGTGGGGGCGGGGAACTGGGGGCAGAGCGGGGTTCGGGCGCGAGGGCCGGGGTGCAGCCCCAGCCAGGTGACCGGCTGAGACGATGTTCCCCAGGGCCGCGAGGCGCGGCGGGCTGAGAGGATTCCAAAGATTTCTAAGCTAAGGAGCTGACTGCAGGGCGTGTTTTACCTGACAGGTATTCAGGAGCCCTCTCGCATCGATAAAACCCACGGAGGCTTCCAATTTCTTCACTTCCATTGTCCCCAACGGCCTTTTCGGGCCGACCATCGCTGTGGTGAGAATCCTCTGAGTCCTGCGACCACGGACTTCAGCGTTCTCTGCATCACAATCAGGCCTGTCACCACCGCTGGGTGGTTCTCCTCTGCTTCTGCACTCCGAGACAGTTAAGTGGAAGGAACTTGAGGCCTCTGGACACTGCGAGGAAGATTGCGAAGGATCTTCTTAGAAGTCCCAGGAGTCCTCATCTCCCCTATTCCGCTTCTGCTGCCTCTCACAGCTCTTGGATGCTGAGCTTCTGATTGATTTCGGCGCACTTATCTCAGTGGCTCAGAAGGGAATGAGGTTCCTTGATTCAATTCAAGTGAAGGTCCAAACCAGTTGTGTTTGTACTGTTTTCCTCTGTGGGGCCTTTGATTCTTTAGGGATAATAAAACTATAGCCAAGTGGGTAGCAGTCTAATTTTACGTAGTGTTTCCATCTCTCATATCGTATCTCTGATGTAAAATTCTCTGATTTACATATTGTGAGTGCAGGATTGGTACAAGTTTTATGGGGGGCATTTTGGAAAAGCTCACCAAAATGATGAATGCAGATATCCTTTAACAGCGATTTTAATAAATCTATCCTGTGTATACATTCACACACATGTAAAATGATGTGTGTGCAAGGTTGTTTGTAGATTGTATTGAAAACAAGTTTAACGCCCATCAGTAGGGGACTGGTTCAGTAACGTATAGTACATCCATACCATGAAGTTGAGAAAAGTGTGCATACTTTGCTATTAGTTACGTAAAAAGGTTGGGGGAATATAAATAGTCGTATTTGCCTGTATATGTATAAAAATTGCATTTGGAATAATACAAAATAGAGTAGTAACATTAGTTTCTCTGGAGAGAGGAACTGGTTGGTTGGGAGACAGGGTGGGAGGGAGATTTTTTCCTCTATATATTTTTATGCCTTTTGAATTCTGCATCATGTGAATTAAAAATATGTATAATTTAAATATGAATAATCCCTTGTTTTCTGGTTGCAGAATAGCACCCAGATGCTTTAATGAGATTGCCTGATTCCTGGCTGCTAAACTGAGAGTTTTTCCAAATATGAGAGGGAACTTAATAAAAGGGGCTTTGTTTAGAATATGTGCACTCCTTTTCCAGAGAGTAAAAGATGGAGAAACTGCTAGCAAGAAAGCCAGCACACTGTGGGAACTAGTTCAGGCTTCTGTTTTCTTCAAGGGTACAGCCCTAGCATGTCTTGAGTGCTTAAGTTGTGGGAACACAGTCCTCAAGTGAGAATATTTCTAGTCGTTTGGACATCTGACTCAGTATGCTACAGCTCAGACTGATTCTGAGTTTCTTAAGTCCATTGTTGGAGGGCTGTGTCTGGATGAGGTGAGTCAGTCAGCCAGGTTCCACACATTGCCCTGCCTTTTTGTCTGGACTCCAGGGATGACTCTGGGTGTTTACAGCTACTGAAGGGTTTCAGTAAGGGAAAACGGGGATATGCTGTGGAGCTCTAGATCAAGTACGTAGAATATAGGTCGAATCTCTAAACCAGCTAGGCAGAGTGCATTGCATTTTCGTGCCACCAGAGTATGGCAGAAATGAGAATGCGCCTCTTAATTACTGAATGTAATCACAGCAGGGCCCCAGCTGATGCTTTGAAATTCATCGTGAATTTGCACCCAGGCCTACCTCATGCCTCCCAAGGGCTGGTTCCTGCCCCTGACCAGTGATAACACAGATACTAAGAAAGGCAATTTCTGGGGGAGATGGGACTCCTCTGTGAGCCGCTTTTACATCAAGGACTTCTCCCAAACATAGGGCTGTGCTGAACCTTTCTTAGATTGCAAGACAATAGATGTTCTATAGCTAGAGATTAGTCTCTTCCCTAATTGTTTACTTGTTGATAGGAAGAGGATAGAGTCAGATTCTTAGCTTTTATTCTTGGCCTTTCTTTAATCAAAACTTATCAGTCTGGGGCTTCCCTGGTGGCACAGTGGTTGAGAGTCTGCCTGCCGATGCAGGGGACACGGGTTCGTGCCCCGGTCTGGGAAGATCCCACATGCCGCGGAGCGGCTGGGCCCGTGAGCCATGGCCGCTGAGCCTGTGCGTCCGGAGCCTGTGCTCCGCAACGGGAGAGGCCACAACAGTGAGAGGTCCGTGTACCAAAAACCAAAAAAAAAAAAAAAAAAACTTATCAGTGTTTCTGTCATCACTTACTTTTCTCCTATATTGCCTAGCACACTGCAGGTCCTCAACAAGTATTTAGGAAGTGTATGAACCATAGCGTGCAGTTAGAGAAAGAAGGTAATATTCACCTGCTGCTAGTTAGCAGTTTTGGTAAAGGTAAGGGATAGTGAAATCAGGATTTTTAAATGATCTGAGGCTTTAGAACCTGGGGTTTAAGTCAGAATGATCTGGATTCAGATACTGCAATCCTGTCATCTTGTGAAAAAGTTTTGGTCTTTGGGGGCCTTAATTTCTCCATCTGTGGAGTGGGATAATACCATCTACTTAACAGGGTTAAAAATAAAGACATAAAATAACATGAAAAGTACAAAGAAGATGCTCAAGACACCAAAGATGCCTCGCTCAGACTGTTTCCCTGGTCCTGTCTACCGGAAGATGAGGAAGCACATACACATGGGGTCTCACCAGTTGCTGTGGGTCTCGTATTTCCTCAAGTACAACATGGATGGAGTTGGACCAGATGTGGTCCGTTTCCTTCCAGTTCTTTCTATACTAGTGGTTGCAAACTCAGATGCCTCCAGGGGCCAGGCAGGTGACCACACTGCTGGGTGGGGCCGAGGAGGACCCTGAGAGTGCAGCCCTCTGTAAAGACACAGCCGCTATTGGGCCGAGGTTGATTGTTTCCAAACAGGTCACGTTTGTGAATGTTTGCAGCCTGCAGGTCAGCAGTTTGAGACTTCTGCTATCAGCTCCCTAAGTACTTTTTTAAACATGTTTTGCATTAAAGATATACTTATTATATATGTAAGAAAAAGTGATCACAGTATAAAGAACACCCAGATATGCACCTCCAATTTAATAAATATAAGCTTTACTTTAGAAATAGCCAGGTATGTTACCCTGTCCTTTCCCCTTCGGAGGTAACCATTTTTCTGAATTAACACTTCCTGTTTTAAAAGTATTTACCGTGTTTATACCCGTAAGCTATCATTAACTTTGCACACTTCTGAACAGTACATCAGTGCAATCACACGAGATGTATTACTCCCAGCAGCCCCACTCCCTCCTCTGAATCTTGAGATTCAACCATGTTGTCATCACTGTAACTAGCTTTCACTGCTAAATAGTGTTTCATCAGAAGAATAAACCAAGATTTATTTTTTTCACTCAAAGTTCTGGACAGTTGGCTCGTCTGCAGTATGTTGCTACTATGCAAAGCTACAATGAATGTTAGTACAAGCTAAGTTTCTCAAGGGTAATGTTTTTCAAAATGTGAGTTGTGACCCATTGATGAGTTATGAAACAACTTACTGGGTCAGAAGCAGCATTTTAAAAAAATTATTTATTTTTGGCCGCGTCGCTGTGCGCGGGCTTTCTCTAGTTGCGGCGAGCGGGGGCTACTCTTCGCTGTGGTGCACGGGCTTCTCACTGCGGTGGCCTCTCTTGCTGCGGAGCATGGGCTCTATGTGTGTGGGCTTCAGTAGTTGTGGCTCTCGGGCTCAGTAGCTGTGGCTTGCGGGCTCTAGAGCGCAGGCTCAGTAGTTGTGGTGCACGGGCTTAGTTGCTCTGCGACATGTGGGATCTTCCCAGATCAGGGCTCGAACCCGTGTCCCCTGCATTGGCAGGCGGGTTCTCAACCACTGTGCCACCAGGGAAACCCCAGAACCAGCATTTTTTAAATGAAGTAACCTAGGATAGATATCAGATGCATCTCACATTGTATTGTTAAATGTAATGTCCGAATGTTGTAACATGTCTACTCCACCATATCCAAAGTGGTCCTACTATGTACGGTTCCAACAGCAGCATCTGGTCTGCTCCACATCCACACCAACACTCAGTCTTAGGACTTTTAATTTGTGCCAGTCTGGTAGGAGTGAAATGGTTTATCAGTTTGGTTTCAATTGACATTTCCCTGATCACCACCGGAGGTAGAGATTTGTTGGCCTAGTTGGATTATTTTTTAAAAGGATCACTTGTTCTCCTAGTTGTACAGACTTGACCCTTAAAGTGAACCCAACTCTGTAACTCAAGAAGATTCCCATCTGGGGACTTTCCTGGTGGTCCAGTGGGTAAGACTCCACGCTCTCAATGCAAGGGGCCCGGGTTTGATCCCTAGTCAGGGAACTAGATCCCGCATACATGCCGCAATGATGAGTCCACATGCTGCAACTAAGACCTGGCGTAGCGAGAAATTAAATTAAAAAAAAAAAAAAAAAGATTCCCGTCCAATGCCTACACTAGCTCAGAAGTGACTACTGCAGGCCTTTTGCATCCAATGAACAGAACTCGTTGTCAGGCTGAGGACAATTTGCAAAGGCACGAAAAGGCATGAAATAACCTCTTGACGAGACAACCTTAATCAGGGCAGTTTTAAAGGAACTGAAGTCTAAAGTATTAATATTATGTAGTAGGCCTTCGATGTTCGCAAGGCAGATATCTTCTAATTATTGAATACTACTACAGCATACTTACTTCTCCGGGAAACGTCTGTGCGCTAAGTAGAGACACATAAAGCGGTCTGGAGGAGCAGATGCTGGAATTCAGTTAGGCCCCTTCGCTGGCCCGCAAACGCCAAACCTGTGATTCCGATTTGTGCCTCAGCTGAATCTGAAATGATTTTACTGGTTTTAATCCTTCGGACTTACGTGCAAATAGCTGAGGCCACACATGTTAAATCTCTGAATGCCAAGTGTCTTCTGTATTCTTTTATTATCATCATAGTCTTTGCATCAAGATACATAGCAATGATAGCAGGTTTCTTTTTAAAGCTTAGTATTAAATATTAAATATCTTTCCCCACTTTAATTTTACATTACTCTGGCAAGAAAACATTAAAACTCAAGTTATCTGAAGCCTGGACACACTTCCATGATTAGCCGGCTGTGTAAAGGTTGGTGGCTTTGCTCTTCCTGCTGTGTGAGCAAGCCCAGGCCCTAGAAAGATGGACGAGGTTATAACAGTTTTTCAAAAGTGTGCTACAAAAACGGATGGCCTGTTATAAGCCAGGTTACAAAGTCAAGACGGGGGTGAGGGTGGGACAGTTTCTTCCAGAAACAGAATTTCTGAAAAGTCCCAGTCCAGCATTTTTCCCCAGAATGGTTGGAGGAGGGGTAAAATCTCCACATGAGCTCCAAAGCCCCGTCTCTGGGAGGGGCCGGTCGTTGCCTTACCGAGGGGGGCGCGGCCACGCCTGCCCATCCTCACCGCTCTCAGCGACGGAATGGAGAGTTTATTGCCCAGTGAGTGTGAAGTGGGCAGAAGCTCGGTTGGTTCTGAATTCTCTAAGAGGTTTCTTCTAGAAACAAGACAACTCAGACTCTTCCTCTCACTTCAGCAAAGAAGTTATTTTAAAAGCACTTGGGAAGTTCCTGCTGTGCCCTCGCGGGGCGGCTCAGAGGAGGGAGTCGTCAGTACAGCCCCCTTCCAGGCCGTATCGGAACTCCTGAAGGTTGGAGACCCCGTAGAAGTGGACGAAGGCGGCTGCCACCACGAGGACGTGGAAGATCTGATGAGACTGGAACTGCAGGGGCACAAGAGAGGGACTCAGGGTGACGTGACGGCACGGAAGGCTGGAGGGAGCGGAGAAGGCACTCGCCTCTCCTCGTTCCTCCCTAAAATTTTTTACATCATAAAAGTGATAAATTTGTTGGAGAAAAAAAATTTTTCAGCCCTGTCAGGGATACGCCAAAATGTTACAAAATTGGTCACCGCCCTCCCCACCATTCTCCCACCTACACGCACAGACAGGCATGTAGGAACTCGTGTGCACCCCCAGACACGACCTGACCCATGTCTCTCACTGCCTCTGCCTCCGAGCTCCACCTGCGGGCCGGTCTCACCGCCACAGGCCCCACTGAAGTGTCGTTTCTTACCCATATGTCGAATTTCCCAGGGAAGAAGCGCTCGGGAATCCGCGCGGCATAAAGGCCGGCTCCAGTGATGTACATCACAGCCATGAGGAAGAACCAGCCCATCTGGCCCACCGTGGTGGCCTTGACAAAGCCCTCCGCGATTGTAAAGTGCATGGTGGGCACGACGCCGCTCAGGCCAAGCCCCAGGAACACCCCTGAACAAAGCAGACACAGGGCGTCAGGCGTGGAAACGGTACCGCTTGGAAGGCACTGCTATCTCACTGATGAGCTACTTTCTGGTGAACAGCACGTGTTCAGGAAATGTAGTGCAAGATGGAGAACACTCAGCAGACATTTCTTTAACATTCAGAATGGGAAGAAGGCTGTGTAGATGCTGATACAGCTATTCCCTCCTAAGGAGCGCCAAGAACCAACGTCTCACGTTCTCTACTATCCGTGAAGCAGCCTAGGAGACCATGTAGGTCAGAACTTCCTGATGGCTGCCTTGGGTACAGAAGCGACATGGTGAGGCCTCAGGTGGCTTGCCAGCCAGGGAGGAGCAAGACAGGTTTCCCATTAAGGTCAGGACCCTGACCTCCTGAGGAGACAGACAGATCCAGATTAGAGGTCGTCGGTGGCCACTGGACACAACGTGAGTAACAGGACGGACAGAACGGGTGCTGGCTCAACACCACCGCCCTACATGCAACCGCAGGGCAGGGACCGCCTCTCCATGTCTGCAGACGGCCTTGGTAAAGCATCGGTCTGGCACATGGTTGGCACCTGATGAGTACTTGATTATTTTACATGAAGGTTCAAACACAGCAGATGTTAAGTCTAAAGGGACCGAAGACTAGTGCTCATTGACGTGCTGCTGCGAGTAATACGGCTTGAGTCTGGATGAGACAACAGGACGACGTTTAGGCTCACAGCTACCCTGCTGCTTGGTAACAGTGTTTATGCTCAAGGTATTTTATTTGCCAAGCCAAGCCTTCCATTCCCTTAGTAAAATAACTTTGGGCAGTTTAATTTTAGCCCCTTGGCTTGAGCTCAGGACCAAGCCCAGTGACCCTGAGGTCACTACAATGACTGCTCTGTACGTGCTTTAACTTCCTCAAACCAAATTTATCAGAGCAGTCGTTTCTATACTTGTAGCTCATTGACCAGGTTGGGAACGAGCTGTCCTATTAACATTTTACGGAAATAGTATGGAACCTGGGGGAGAACTGAGCTTCGAAAATGCATGCTGTTTTGAAAGTTCTCGGCTCGGATGAGGGTCTGGGTGGGGGCCCGGGGTGGAGCCCCTGGGCTCAAGGTCCAGATACCTATGGGGTCTGCGCTCTGTCCCCCGACCCACCTGCTCTTGTGTGCCGGTGCTTGGGAGTGGCAAAGCGGTCCCACTGGGCCGCCACGATGGCAGAGATGCCCAGGACACAGACGGCCGAGAGGTAGATGAGGCGCGGGCGCGGCGAGCAGTAGAAGGAGTAGTAGAGCCAGGGCACAAAGCTCCCCATGATCAGCAGGGCGATCCCCGAGTAGTCCAGTCTGCGGGGCCACAGATGAGACGCGTGGGGGGGGCGGAGGGCCCCGGGCTTCTGTAGCTGGCCCTTCCTGGTCTCCAGCTGCTCTCGCTGGGACCGCCCCCAGCCCCTCACTTCCCACACGGTCTATCCTCTCTCCTGAATCAAAATCCCACGAGGTCAAGCACTTCTATTCCGCAGTGGAAAAGTCTGAACTGTGTCCCTTTCCCTTGGCTGTGAACAGTGACATCCCCCTCATGGATACTTAAATCCAGGGATCCCACTGCAATGCAGCCAGTCTCCAGCTTCCATGCAGGAAGGGCTCTGAGTATTCCCCAGTTCTGATAGGTAGAGTTCTGAAAACAAAACCCTTAACTTGGGAGTATTTTTTAAGGTGTACTCTTCTGTTTTAGTCAACTTCTTAAAGACAAAAATGTATTCTTGTTACTGGTGCTACTGAGAAAAACAAAATAACTCACCATCACCTCCGAAACCAACAACGACAACAACACAAACAAGCAAACCAACAGGACTCCAGGCTCAGAACTGGGGAATAAGGGGAGCCTTACAGGATGGACATCTGGGGCTTCCAGCAATATGCAGGCAGCAAAGATCAGCTCTACTGGACTGGTGGGTCGGAGCACAGAAAGTGCGCCGCGCCCTGAACGGCATGGGCCACTAGGAAGGTAGGCCGGGACTGGGTACCCAGTCCGAGAGAGCAGCCCACTGGTACCCCGAGTTTCACAAAGGGCAGCACTGCACAGGGAGAAAGTATACCCACAACTGGGCTCCACCTGCTGCGGAGGCTGCCGTGAAACTTTTCACGAAGGATCTACGAGAAAAGCTTCCTGGTCCTCCTATACCCGCACAACAGAAAGCCCTTCCTCTGGCACGTGAGGGAATCTTTAGGAGTTGCTGGAGTTCCCAGGGCCCTGCCAGCACCTGGATCACAAGGTGTGACAACGGTGCGCGGTCGTTCCCCACCGACGCTCTCCTCACTCACTTGGAAAAGGTCCGAGAGACCTTCTCTGAGTGACAGTAGACGGTGTGAAAGAGCCAGGAGAAGCTGAGGCAGAGCACGGCGCCCAGGAAGAACATCCCGAACACCACCTTCTCCTGAAGCGGGGCCATGAAGTACATGTTTGGTCTGAGCATCGTCAGGATTCCCAGAAAGAGAAACAGCACAAAACCTACAGGACGGAGAGGAAAGAAGCCTGAGGAGAAAGGGAATGTGTGACGGCTTAAACCAGCACTAAAGCCACAGGCTGAGCTGTGGGCACCGCGGTCGGCAACTTCCGGAGAAAACGGCACCAGTCACACAAGCCCAGACGGAGAGAGCGTCCTCTGAAATGCTGGCGTTCCGTTTCTACCACGGGGATTACGAAGAGGGAGCAGCTGCCTGCACCGGGGACAGCTCTGACCACAGAGGGTGTCGTCTCCGCCCACTCCGAGGCCCCCCACCCCGTCTTACAGACCAGCGACGAAGGGCCCAGCAAGCTCACTGGTAGCTTCAAGGCACGACGCCGGCTGTCAAACTGTCACAACAACGTTGCTTTTCTTTCCCGCGGACAAAGGAGGCTAGACAAGCGCTGGGCATCTAGGGAGACAGCGCGTCCGATTTCCCACCCAGACGCTCACCGAGCAGGTGGGTCCAGATGTTGCCGGTCTCCGTGTGGATGCGGAAGATGCTCCGGAAGCAGGCCCGGAAGGAGGGCATGGGCGGCCTGTGGCCGTGCAGCAGGTAGTCGTTGTCCTTCAGCCAGTCGGGAAGCACGTCATATGGGATGACCCTCCAGCGCCCCTCCCAGACCTGGAACCACACACTCTCTAAGCGGGGCCCGGAGGACGCGAGCCTCCCCAAGGACAAGGGGTGAAGGAGAGCAGCAGCCCGGTTCCCGAAGGGCCCAGGAAGCCAAGACACAGCACGAGCAGCGAGGCCGCCCCAGGACCAACGGCTCGTTAAGGGCTTTGTCCCTGTGTCGCGATAGTTCACCTGGATGTGCTTAGGCAAGTAGGTGAGTGTTGCTCAGTCTTTAAAGAGAATGTGGCAGGACCTCTTTTCAGCTACTTGAGTTTTAAAATTAGGTAATGTAGTGAATGAAAACAAGGAAATAGAAATTATACATATGGTTTTAAAAATATACATTTACCCCTCTGCCCCCGGAGACTCTGGTGGCCGCCTGTCCATCCTTTCCCCCCCTTTAGATGCTAAGTTCTCACTGGGTTGAGCCTATGACTTTTCAGAGCAGGGCTTCTTAACCTGGGACGTATGGACAATGGACAGTGTTGGAAATTTGGATGGAAAAATCATTTTTTTTTTCAATCACTTTGACTAAATTTAACATTTCCCTCAGTTGTAAGTGTGAGCAAGTCTAGTATTAGAATTTGTGACTCTGTCACCAGTAGAAATCAGATATTTTCATACAGTCGTTTTGCAGATATCAAAATATTGTTTCCACTCATTACCACTTAGAAATTATAAATTCTAATAAAACACATTATAGCTTGTCATACATAGTTAACGTATTAATAAAGGTGCCGTGTTACAATATCACATTCTAACATTTTGATGACTGCCAAAGGCACTGATAGCAAAGAGAGTTAAGACCTCCTGCTTTAGAATATATATTGAGCAACGCCAACACAGTAGGCAGTAAACATTTAGCCAGATTCCCCTTGATTTACTTCACCGTAAAGCAAGCCAAGCCCACGCACAGAAGTGAAAGCTCTTCCCCCTAGCGCGTGCCTGCCAGGTGGGGGGAGCCCAGGTGAGCCTGCCCTCCCGCTTCCAGGACAGGACCTTATACACAAACTCCTCCATCTTCTCCATGGCATGGTGGGCTTGCAGGGGCAGTGTCAGCACCCGCACCTCCTCCTCCTCTTCCTGAGGCACTGGGCATGCCTGCTCTTCTTCGGCCTGCGGGAACGAAGGAAACACACACCCACCCTGGGAGTTCCCTAGTGCAGAGTGAGCGGTCCAGAGAAACCTCAACTCACTGCCCCCCGCCTAGCCGCTCTCCCACACACAGGGCCTGAGGCCTTTTCTCCTACAGCATGACGGTGCACGAGTTTACAACTCTGTAAATGCTGGAGCGAAAGCCCAACGCAGCACACGGGGGACAGACGGATGGACACCGGCACCCGAGGCACATGGGACTAGCACACCAGGCCTACATGCTCTGTAAGTCCCAACGGCCCACTCTGATCGCTAAGACAGCGGTTCCTATCTTGCCCCAATTTCCTGAATATTTCTCTCTTCCAGATCACTGAATTCTCAAAAGAATGAAAAAGAGTTTCAGAGATTCCCCTAACAATTTAAATCTGTGCAGTTCTCTGTTCACTGGCTCTGGGGATGCCACCGCAACTGAAACTCTGCATCCACAGCAGCTCCCAGGAGAAGCAGGGTCTCAGAACTGGTTCCGTGAAAGAAGCTGCAGGCCCTCCTGTGCTGTACGGAGGCCTGACACGCAGGGTGCAGCTCGACAGCCCTTGCCTCCCAAGGAGAGAGGCTCCGAGCCATGGAGGTGGAGAGCAGCCTCTCCTCCGGGCTGTTCTTTCTCCTGTGTTGCTTCCTCTTAGATTTCGTGACACAGACTGATATAGACCCCCTCTCCCCGCAGTCTCTCTCCCCCCCTCCGTAACGGGAGTCCTTGGTTTCACTCAGGGTGGCAATGCTACTGCAATTTTGCTCAGGCAAAATGAAAAGACCACATCGATGTGCATGAAGTACTCCGGGTGTTTTCAGGAAGGGTGGGCCCTTCTCCCCCACCCCCGCCCCTCAGTGACACATTAAGAAGGAGATGGAACAGCAGGACAGGTGCCTGCCCGGAGTGCAGCGTCCACACCAGCCTGGAGAGGCTACTTCCAGAATTCTTCTACATGAGAGACTTCTACCTTGTCAAAGCTACACGTTTGTTTTTTTTTTTAACATCTTTATTGGAGTGTAACTGCTTTACACTGTTGTGCTAGTTGCTCCTGTATAACAAAGTGAATCAGCTATACATATACATATGTTCCCATATCTCTTCCCTCTGGCATCTCCCTCCCTCCCTCCCTCCCTATCTCACCCCTCTAGGTGGTCACAAAGCCCCGAGCTGATCTCCCTGTGCTATGCGGCCGCTTCCCACTAGCTCTCTGTTTTACATTTGGTCCTGTATGTATGTCCATGCCACTCTCTCACTTCGTCCCAGCCCGCCCTTGCCCCCCGCCCGTGTCCCCAGGTTCATTCTCTACATTTGCGTCTTTATCCCTGTCCTGCCCCTAGGTTCTTCAGAACCATTTTTTGAGGTTCCATATGTATGTGTTAGCATACGGTATTTGTGTTTCTCTCTCTGGCTTACTTCACTCGCTACAGGGCTTTCTGTTTGTTCACTATACGAAGCCCAGCCTCGTCTCGCTCGACTGCTTCCTTCCTTCAGCCACAGGCAGGCACTGACCACTCGCGGGATTTCAGGTCTCGTGCTAAGCACTGGGGTAGAAGCAACCACTTATAGTGGGAAAAACAGATAAAAAGAGTTACACTACAGCGTGATGAGGACTGGGGTAGAGAGAGTCCCTTGGGGAGACAGTCGAGATCTTAAGAAACAGAGACCGATAGGCCTAAGGGGAGAGGCGGGCCCTTGGGGGACACTTACTTTGGTTGGGCTGGCGACGCCCCGCTTGCCCTGCTCCTCTAGCAGGGGGCCCAGCTCAGCCAGCTCCACTGTGTCTGCCTCCCTGTTCCCGGCAGGAGCCCCACTGCCCTGGGCCACCACAGGTCCTTTGTGAGAAGACATCTGGCTGGTACCTCAATGCTCTGCGGCTTCAGCTTGGGGAAAGGGTGGGGTCTCTCGGCCCCAGGGGGCAGAGAGTTCCCTGTGATGGAAGACACTGAAAGCAAACACAAACAACAAGCGCGAAGGGTGTTGACAATTATTCCTCTTACATCTCTCTCTCTCTCTTTTTTTTTTTTTTTTTGCGGTATGTGGGCCTCTCACTGCTGTGGCCTCTCCAGTTGCTGAGCACAGGTTCCGGATGCGCCGGCTCAGCGGCCACGGCTCATGGGCCCAGCCGCTCCGCGGCACGTGGGATCCTCCCGGACCGGGGCACGAACTCGTGTCCCCTGCATCGGCAGGCGGACTCCCAACCGCTGCGCCCCCAGGGCAGCCCCACATCTCATTTCTATGAGCCAAAATACACAGGGACTAAGACACAGCCCCTCAACGCACAGCCTCTCCAGTCCTAGAGGCCAGTTAAGTGCTTTCGTTCTCCTCTTAACTATCACCCTTTACTTGGAACCTCACTAATCTTAAAGATAAGGCTGAAAACCTCGTTGCTTGCCTTCACAGGATTTGTTTTTTGCACCAAACGATCACCACAGAAGAACAGCTACCCACCCGCAAGTCCCTCCCACATGCATGGAGCCGAGTTTAGCCCACCACCCCCAGAGCTAGTCTGCCCTGGAAAGTCCTGGCCCTGAGATTCAGGAGCCAGACGAGGAGGCCGACACCTGGCTGTGATTGCTACGCGGCCCCCCGGCTTAGACATGAACTAACTGCCGACTGAACTCGGTGGGCCTTACCTACAAATGCTGACCGTGTACCTTGCACACAAAAGGAACTTGGCTGTGGGCTAGGTGCCCAGTGGTTAATTTCTCTGCCAGGTCTACTGCTTCTATTATAGGATCACAGCCCGGCTTCGACACCTGGACAGGAAGCTTTCCTCACAGCCACTCCTTACAGCAGCAATAACTTGCCTGGATGCGGGAGGCTGAAGGCAGGAGGCAGCCCAGCCTTGCCCTCTGCCACCAAACAACCGGCTCAGCAAGCTGTCCCAGCAACCATGGCTCATGACCTACGCCCCACTCAAACGAACTTTTCAGAGACCTGAGACGGGAACATAGATCCTGTAAGGAAGTAGTCTTTCATCAGGCCCCAGGGAGATGAAGGCAGTATGGAAAGGAGGGGGAAAGTGCCCCAAGATTTCCACCCCGCAACAAGGGCGTTTACTGCTCGCAGCAAGAGGAACCAGAATAGTCACATTTTCTTGCACTGGTCACCTGAGCCCCAATAACCACAGGGCAATGCAAAGAGGGCCAGGCAACACCTGCACACGGAGCGAGCTGCACGATGGGGAGGAAACCGAAGCTCGGGCTGCCCACACCTTTCCTATGGGCAGTCAACACAGCCCTGCTCCCAAGGAAGGCACCGTGTCCACTCCCCGTGGCTGTTCACCAGACATCCATCTTTGGCATCTTGTACCAGTTCTTTGTTTACCCAACAGTGATCTCAATTCCTTCTCAGGGATTATCATGGGATACATGCAGTCAGGTGAGGGCAATCCGCAAGTTTCAAAACAGTCATGCTATGCTCAACACACAAGCACAGCTGAACGATACTGGCAGAGCTGGTTCAAGAGAACAGACGCCCATAACTCAGTGCACGCAGACCTGTCTTCGGTGTCAACACACAGGCAGTTCCTCTTCCTCCAAATGTGCAAGACTCTGACAAGAGAGATGCCAGCCTACAGTCATAGCCAACAAGTGAGCCCAAGGAGAACAGGAAATTGGAGGCCTCTGAAACCTCAAGAGATAGGCAACCCACGTGAGCAGAAACATTGGGAAATCTTTCTCAATAAGCTGGCCAGAAAACATATTTCCTCAAAGTGGAGTACTACTGAATAAACAGCTTAAATAAAAAATAATTTATACTGGGGCGAAAACATAAACAGCTTTGGGCGTCTTGGAGAAGTCTGAAAAGGGGAATATACTCAGCTATTCTAGAATACTGCTGCCAGTATTTGAGGGGTGGCCACTAGGGCTTAAGACAGATATATAGATACAGATACAGATATTCTCGGGTTCTGGGATACAACACTACATAGATCACAAATTTATACATATCCCTGATTTTGGTCAGAACACGTATTTCAAAACGAATGAATGAATGAGGCAGCTTTCCAGCAAGAAGCATATGACCAATTAGCTTCTGTTGCTAGCTAAGGGTTTATGGACTTGTGCTTGTAGGGCTTCCTCCTGTCCCTCTCCCCAGAGTAAGCCAACACATTCACTGAATACTTGACACATGTATTTAGTGCCAGCACCCTAAGGCACTTTAAGGTACTGTGCAAAATACAAAGTTGAACAAGTTAAGTCATCGTCTTGAAAGAGCCTGTAATCAGATGGCATAAGGTAATCTGTGATACGTACAAAACCAGTGATACAGTTGCACTGCTCCAGGAGGACAGTGGACGGAGAACCCCTAAACTAGGATGGCCACACACTAAGTTCAGTTACTTTGAGTGTTGTCATGTCACCAAAGTGAGCAAAGTCCACTGTCCAGCTGGGTCTTCTAAACTGTAGCAACACAGGGACAGGAAAGGGAGAGAGAGGGTCGGAAGTCTGGCAAGAAAGAAAAGCCAATAATGCTAGGACCTGAAAATATCACTTGACAGCGTGGACCACTCACAAACAGCTGGGAATTACTGCAAGCAAGCGTTTCACTTTCTACTATGTAACACCAGCCTCAGCCCCTGAAGTGTTAAGACTGACTCTGGGAACCGTCAGGAGAGCCAAATGTACTTCAGCTTTCTACTAGCTTTCCTATCCTTACCTATTTTAGAGGAATCACATCTTCCCTCAAACTCGCCACACCCAATATAGCAACTATAATTGGGCCAGGCTCCACTGAGTGCATTTTTGATGGGATTTCTTCAATTCAAGCTGATAAATCTTTACCACTAAGCTTTCCAACTGGATAAACCTATGACATTAGAGAAGAAAGCTGTGGAGGCGGGGAGGTGCTTGAGCTCCTATAAATAAGATTATCTGGTGCCAAACTAGGGAAAGGACTGATTCTTAATCGCCAGCATTTGCTGGTGAGTTTACTTCCCTCACACTTTTGGAGACATTTATTTTGTGAACTAAGTTGCCAAGTTTTCCAGGCTATAGCACACTCCTTCCCTGGAGTCAAAGGCACAAAACTTCTTCTAGGAGTTTTTAATCTGGGTCCCTGGGCCCTCAGAGGTTCCATGGGTAAGCTCCATCTTTCGCCTACATGACTCTCATTGTTCTAAAGCAAGACTAGCCTAGCAGTAAAGACAAAGAACACAGCCATCTTCTCCTCTACCTGCTCTCTTTCTTAGGGAAGGTGGTTTCATAGCACTCCTGGGGGGAAATGAGTCAAGGCAAAGGCTTATGTTTGAAAACTATCAAATTGCAGGAAGGGAGCCTCAGCTTTCCTATTTGATCACAGTGTCACTGACCTAGAGTCTGCAGTGAAAAATCACAATGTAACTTTCTTTGTAGCTCTTCTCCAGATAAAGCTATCCCAACAGAAGGGGTCTGTTCTTTTTGATTCCAGAGACAGGTAAGCTTTTCAAATGCCACGACAAAAAGAAAAAAGTAAAGTATACAGGAATATGAAGGCGTTTCGTACCAGTCCTTGTTTTTAATACCTGGCTTTTAAGTAAATTACACATATATGGCCACTATAGTAACACATTATAGTGATAACTTTATACTGTGAAAGCCCCGATGAAACAAAAGCAAACTAGGTGCATGTCTAAAAGCCAATCACTTGGAACCAGTTTGCCTAGAGGGCACTTTCAAGAATCTCTTCAATCCAAGATAGCTAAAACTTTATAAACATTAATCACGGTCGCCAACATTTCTGAGCAGGAAAAGGGAACCAACTTTGAGTACAGTGAGAGGAGCAAAGTCCAGTGGGTGCCATGAGGGACAAGTGGGCATTAAGGACAGAATGTAACAACTTTGATGAGTATCAGCACCAGAAAATACTCCATCAGTATTAATAAAGCTTCTGGATTTAAAGATGACTGTTTAGTTCACCAGCATGATCACAAGTAGATGGGACAGGAGACTGTAGCAAGAGCATTAAAGACTTTCCGTTTGGTTTTATAGTAAAGGAGTCAAGGAAATTTCTTAGGGAAATAGAGAACAAACTTTTGGGCCAAGAATGAAGTGCAAATGTCTTTTATCCATCTGCGAATACCACTGATTAAACACAACACGCGTGGCACTGTGGCTACAGAGAAGGCAAAGAGACCAGTTAGTGGCTTCGCATGGCTGCTGGCCTCTATTATAAGAGGAGGCAATAACTTCTGATTTCTACGAAAACCACTACAAGGCTAAATGCCATAAAGTGCTGAAGGAATTCAGAAGAAAAGCTCAATTTTAGTTGGAATAATCAGGAAAGGTATGGTGGAAGATTTTAAGAAAGGATCTTGATAGGTAAAGATGCAATCAAGGCATTCCAGAGGGTAGTGCTATGAACCTGGGCTGGCTTGAAAGAACAAAGCCCCCAGGGCAGTGAATAATCCACCTTCCATAAGGAAGTCTTGGAAAGGTAAAATGAGGCCAGACTTAAGAAACTGGAGACAGCCTAAAACCCTACCTACGGTGGTGCACTTTATCCATTAGCAATGGGGACCCTACTGGGTTAAGGCTGTGCCCTTGTCTGAGTTTCCTTCCTACTTGCAGGCAAAGTGTTTGCTTAAAATTTCTGTTCGTCCCCTGGAGATCACATAATTTCTTGGCCACTGAGCATTGAATGCTTTCAGATTCTACTCAGAAATTAGGTATAGTTTTGTGGAGGTCTACCCTAAGACGGTTGCTCACAGGGAACACAGCAGTTTTCAAGATTGATTCCCCAAGTATCAACCACTATAAGGTAACACAGAAGTTACTCCTGGGGTAAAGAAATTTAGTGGCTGCAAGCTGGGAACTATTACCCTGACGCTGCAACCTGTTGGACACCACCCCGCCCACGCTCCTAGTACTGTATGGACGCTACAAAACCTAAGGGACAGCAGTTGCTACATCACCGGTGACGCAACCCCTATTGAGAGAAAAGCAGGAGACAGATCCCACGATCACTTCATTTCAGAAAAGAACCAGCCATTATAGCGTTCGCTAGATTTACGTCAGTGGCCTATATAGTCCCTGCTGTGTTTTCTAGCCTTTCTTCTACATACTGGGGGGAAGCTATGGTTAATCCAGCTAAGTACTTTGTAGGCCTCCGGCTGCTCCTCTGACACCTGAAACCATGGAAATGAAATTCACCTTGTCAGTTTCCCTTTAGCCAATGTAGCACCAGAAACCGAGGAGAAACATACCTATTTTCTTAAAACTCGGAGGCTTGACCAAAAATCTAAAACACAGGATGGCATCAATGAGAGATTTCTGAGGGAATGAAATTTCGTTTTTCCTTAACGTACTTTTTAGATTTTGCTCACATTGCAGCTTTTGGGACTACCTTAAACAAAGGCAAATTGTCCACCAACGTCCCCTTCTCCCCCATCAAGGTGGGCGCACTGTCACGGTCTAGGAACCTTGGAGCTCTTCAGGCCACCAAAGGCGGGTACTCCCCGACGAGAGGCGGTTCCGCGATCCAGGCCTGCAGCCCCTTCGCGCTGCCCTCGCGCGGCGTTGGGACCAGGCTCAGCTACGGCCTGGCGGGCCCGAGTTGGAGCCCGAATCCGGACGTCTCACCCCGACGACTGGGAGGCACGGCAGCCACCACGGCTGTTGGCAGCGGGGGACGCGGCGCGCACGGGAAGGGCCACGAACGTGGACACCCGACGCGGAGTGGCCGGAGGCGCGGCCGGCTTCGGGCGGGGGTCTCGGGGCCCTCGGAGCCCTCGGGACGCCCAGGCAGGCCGGTTCCACGGCTGCCGCCTCAGGCCCGCGACGAGGCTCCCGGGGGGCCTCGCGCTCCGGCCGACCCCCGCCCTCCCACCCGCTCGCCGCGGAGCCCCGGGAAACTTACGGCGGGCGGCGGGGTCGCGCTACATCCCGCGGCGCTGGAAACAGCCTGTGGCCGACCGGCCCGAATCTTCTGCGCCCTCCCCGCGCCGGAAGGGGCGCGCAACCGCACGGCGTCACCTCCGCGGGAGCGTCACGTCCTCACGGGCGCTCCGCCCCCTTGGCCCCAGCGAGGCCCAATCACAGGCCGGCTTCTCAGCCCTGCCCCGAGAGGGACCCGCCCCTCCACCTGGCCCCGCCCCCTCCAGCCCGACAATCTTTCCTCAGTCCCAATCACAGGCCCGCTCCCTCGGCCCCGCCTCCCCGAGAGGGACACGCCCCTCCTGACGGCCCCGCCCCCTCCGCGACTCAGCCGCGCCTCAAGTCCCATTCGCAGGTCCTCTCCCTTCGGCCCCGCCTCCTGCGCGTGGGCCCCGCCCCCTCACTCTGCTCCAATCGTAACCCCCCCCGCAAGGCCTCGCGGGGACCACGCCCCCAAGTTGCAAACTAGGGCGCGAGATGGGGAAGGAATTTCAGGGAATTAGACCGAGCCCTGCGAAGGAATGCCGAATTTCCTACCCTGCACCTTGTTGTCCTCTAGGCTGGGCACTTCTTAATCCCTCTTTTTCAACCTCATGGCCCCTCCCTCCCTTCCGTAAGTATTTACTGAGCGCCCGTGGTGTGCGAGGCACGAGGCAGGCAGGCTCCTGGTTAGAAACAGCGCGGCGGCGCTGGGCCAGAGGGGGACCGCAGGGTGCTGCAGCCCTCGCCTGGGCGACTGACACTTCTCACTTCTCCCAAGGCTGGTACGTGAGCAGTCTATTCCAGATGCAGAGAGAAGGTACTTTAGAATGATCCTGCATGGATGCTTCAGTGCAGTGCGATTAATTCTGGTGCTGGTTAAAAGCGTTAGCAGGCTCTGGAGTCACATAGACCCAGGCTTCTGTCCCTGGCCAGGCTCTCACCTTGAGCACATTAGCGAACGCTCCACATCATAAGTACCTCGCCTGAAAAACAGGAATAAAATAGTGCTGTTTCACGGGCTCTTTGTCAGGATTGAGATAATTTATGCAGGCTCTTAGTTTGATGCGTGGCAAATCGTAAATGCTTCACAAACCTTAGCTATTATGTGCTGCCTGCTGTATAAAACGTGTGCTGTCCACAGGATTGAGTTTGTTTCTCAGCATGGCATTATCAGGCTCTCACCTGCTCCCAGGCCGCATCCTCCTCCACTTTCCCTCTGGCATTTGGGCCTCAACAAACCTGCCTGGCTCTCCGAGTATGAGCTTCTCTTTTGCTCCCCGGGCTTTTGCACATGCGGATCCTTCTGTTGCATTGCTCATGCCCCCATTCTCTGCCAAAGGATCCAAGCAACTTACAGTTCCCAGTTCTAGGTTTGGCTTTGGATCGAGACAATCCTAGCTTCACATTCAGGCTCTGCCAGCCACTGACCAGCTGTATGACCTTCTGCCTATCCTCAGCCTCAGACTCACAGGATTATAATAAGGTTTCAATTACACAATGATCATTTAGCACGGCACCTGCTACGAGGCTGTTCACTAAAAATTTTTTTCTTCTCTTCCTCCCTCTCAGAATCTTTTCCAAACCCTTCCCATCTGCACCTTGTATCTCTTCTATAGTATTAACCACACTGTGGTGGAATTATTTATCCCTGTCTTACTCTAGACGATGAGTTGTTTGGGGTCTAAGAACAGTCTTGGTCATGGTTGAATCCTCAGGACCTAGCACAGTGCTTGGCACGTGGCAGGTCCTTAATGTTTGTATATTGAGTGGATAAGGCAGGAACCCGTGCGAGACAAGGAATGAGCTTCTGTGTGGGAAATTCGCTTTGCTGGGCTGCTTCACTGTGTGAGCCCAACAGCCCTAGGCAAGATTTTCCTTTTTGGAGGTGAGGTAGCCGAGTGTGTCTCACAGAGCCCAGTACACACACATACCAGCTGATCAAGACACGTCTGATGGAATGCCAGTAACACAATTTAGTGATGGTTCTACCCTGGGGAGCGTCCACAAGCCTTTCTTCCAGGGGCCCCTGGGGAAGCAGTATACAGTTCCCTGCAGAAAAACAATGTCGACCTTCCTCCTGACCTGATGCATTGTTCTGTTCCAGTGTGACTAACAGAAGATCTGAAGAGGTGGCCCTGGTGTGACGCTGGGAGGGAGTGGACTGGGCCAGGCTGGTGGAGCAGGAGAAGGGCGGTCAGGACAGATGTACCTGGGGGCCAGCAATGTCCAGGCACCGACCAGTCTGGCCAGGGCTGGTGATGTCAGGTTACTTTTTAAAGGACAAGGCTCCTCTTCCAAATAGAAAGACAATACTTTGACTTATTTGCCAGGTACCCTGAAGGATAAATGCAGTGAAGAAAGGGCCAAGGGAAGGAAGGAGGGAAGGGGTGGCCAAAACAAGGACCACTGTGAGGGGTACCTGGGCTCCAGAAGCTTCCCTCTCACTTGTATTCTCCTTCCTCCACCTTAAAAGTTCTCCAGGGAGAAGTTGAGCTTCTGGCTCTGCGGAGACAGCTGCTAAGATGAGTGTGGAGTTTAGTGGCAGCTCACATTTCAGCTCAGGGTACAACTGCTCAAAGGTTCTTTGGAAGACCTGGGGGAGATTCTGTGCTGGGAAACCCTTCCTCCCAAGATTCTCAGGCATGAAAAGCCTTGGAAACAAGGACCCCAGACACAACCACCTCTTTGGTAGAACACAAGGGCCTTAGCCCCATTTATTTGCATAAGCCAGAGGTTTCTGCCACAGTAACAGTCTTAGATTGTGGGGAGCCCTTTCCCTCCAGCCTCAGCAGGGGAAGAGGGAGACAGACACACGAACACATCTTTCAGATCCCTTTCTCTGAGGTCTGAAGAGACCATCTCCTCCTCTCCTGTTGCCTCTAAAAGATTAGCTTTCTAAGTCTGCACGCCCCACCTCACACACAGTCTGCTGTGGGTTAAGCACCAAATATTAAATCAAACCCATTAAACAGGTTGCTCTTTAACCACAGACACAAAGAGGAGCGTGATGCCATGAAGGAACTGGTCAGTCTTGGAACAAATGTACGTGCTCCCTTCTTTCTGACCCGTGGAAGAGTCTGCTCCTTGAGCCTGACCTGGACGTTTCAGCACAGGGAGACCAGGGCGCCTTCTAGGGAATGACTCGGCTTTGGTCCTCTTCCACGGCTAGAAGGATGTTGTTCCCGCAGGGACCATCCAGATTCCAGCTCCGGAGAAAGACACAAGGCTGACACTGTCGGGAAGGGCATCTAGGGCTTGTAGCATTTGCGGGCTGACTGGGGGCAGATGCCGGCAGTAGGACCAGGGAAGTGAGGGGACGCTCAGTAGGTAAATCGCATCTTTTGCGAGTAGCCCAGTTTGTCCAGGTTGGGGTGGCAGGCCAGCTGCACCATCGGGGGTGGCCCACAGAGCAGCAGCAGCACATCCTCCCCTGGGGCGGGCAGGTGCTCCTGGATCATGTCGGCAGACACAAAGCCCTTGCTGTAGGCCCAATCTGCGTGGGGAGAGGAGAGAATGACGCTCCAGATCCATGCTGGCAGTGGGCTGCAGTGCGGGGCTGGGGTGGGGTGGTGGTAGTCCAGAAGGGCTCCTGAGAGGGTACAGAGCTGTAGCGGCAGCTGGACAGGTCTACTCAGCCTGCTTCAGCGGCACGGCCAGCCCTGCACCCACCTGGTAAATGGGAACCGCGGGAAAGAGTCCAGGAGACCACTGTGTCCGTGAGCTCAGAGTGTGGCGGTGTCGGGCAGGGTCGGTTTCACTGAAACCAGAGCCCACAGGCGGGCGAGGCCCTGATTTGGGGATGTCCAGAAATGGGGAGGGTACCTTCTGGGGGGTGATCCAGAGTGAACCAGAGCTTAAAGTGGTTGGGGTGTCGGGCCTGCAGCTCCTCCAAGTCCTCCCGTAAGATTATGTCCTTTTCAGTCTGAAATGAAGAGGAGAAGCAAAGTCTTTAGGAACCTTCTCAGGTTCCTAAACATAACAACATAAAAAGTTCTCTGCTATAACAACTTTCCAAGCGGAAAGAAAAAGAAAACTGAAGTTCTAGGGAGTAAGCAAGGGTTTCAGGGAGTTAGGATGAGGGGAGGGAGAGGGGAACAGCCTTTATTTACACAATATAAAGGAATAAAGACAGAATATTTAACAAAGGAGACTCAAGGAGCAAGTTTCTATACTCAGGACTAGACTCCTTAAATGTTTCCTTTTTTTTCTTTCCTTGCGGGCCAGGGAGGGAATTTGGCTCAGTGCTCTGTCCTCCTTATTGTGGAAGAGGACCCTCTACCCGCAGGAAGGGCTTGGCCAGAGGCTGAGCCAGACGCTGGGCTAGTTTTGCCCATTGGTACCATACCTCTCCCCACACAGTAACTCTGAAGTCCCAGAACTGAGAAAAGCAACGCAACCTGGTTGGCAAAAAGCAGAAAGCACTGGGTTGGATCTTCGGGGTCTTTCAGGATGGCCTGGATCAGCTGCAGCATTGGGGTGATTCCTGCACACAGATGCCCCACAGTGAGAAGCGGCGGCCACCCTCCCCATCCCTGCTCCTTAGCTGCCCAACCCTCTCATCTTAATTCTACTCACTCACCCCTTCACCCTGTTTGCCTTTGTGTCCTAATTCTCTACGCTCCCCCTGTGTCTTCACGGCACCTACATTTCTGGACAGATGGGCCCTTTACCCCAAACTCACTAAAATTCATATCTGGTAGGTGAATTGTGGCCACGTGCTCAAAATTCACATAAATTCATATTGCTGAGATCCTTCTAAGGAACCAATCCAAGACTCTCTGGAAGTCCCTTGGAGGCTAAGGCTCCCGTATCACAGATGAGTGCAAGTACCTACTGATTCAATGCTGAGATGCCTGGAGCCCTGGACATGCAGGTTAAGTGCACGTGCTTTGGAACTGAGCAGAGCTGCACACTAACCCTGCCTCTACCCATGTGGAAACGATTCGACCTCTCTGAACCTCCGTGTTCCCATCCGTAAAATGGGAAGGCTTGTACCTATGTCATAGACACGTATAAAGAGTCTAGCACAGTGTCTAACATAGGGAAATGCCCATTGTCAATTTTCTATCTTCTCGACCCTCCTATTCTTAGCTGCTTCTCTGTTCTCACCTAAAATTTATTAGATTCATTCCGTCTGAGTCTTGGGAGAGCCCACATGATTTGTTTCTCTCATTCTGTCAGTTAAAATAGATTTTGGGGGGTTTCTACCTGATTATGATTTTGTTTTGCAGCAACTGGGGAGCTCTAGGCATTGCTGGGAATCCCCTGATTAAGTTTGGCCCTGATTCCCAAACCTTCTGAGGGTCACCTGGAAGCTGCCAGGGCAACAGTCACAATGGTGGGAGGAGCAGGGGACAAGCACCTGTGCCTCCGGCAATCATTCCCAGTTTCCTGGCCACTCGAGGTTCCGGTGGAGACTTTTTGTTGGGCTGAATGCTAAACATCCCTGAGAAGTCGAGTGGAGAGAGGGGTGAAAGAACAGTCAATTCAGGGAGCTAAGAAAACAAATGCAGAATCGAAAATACACCCCAGGCCAGTTCTGCAGCTGCTGTGGAATCTGATCTTGGAGCTGGGGTGTTGAGCCAGCCCTGACGACAAGACACGAGGGACGATGGGGCCAGGACTGTCTGTCCCATATTATGAGCTACAAGTCAGTTTGGGAACACACAGTGAGTCATCAGCTGACCCCCCCAGAGGGTCACTCCCTGCTCAGGGTGAAAGGCATGAGGCCAGGTGTGAATCTATTTTCCCAAGTGACACAGAGCAGCTCCCAGGCTGGCTAATGCACTCAGCTGCTCCCCCGAAGGGCTGAGAGTAATCTCTGGCTCTCTGCATAGCTCGGCCTGAGGGCCGGCTCTCTGAGGGAGAGAAAGAGAGGCCCCGCGTTTGCATTAGTCCTCTCCAGGGCCTGGCACGGTGGGTGAATTCATGTGGATGGAGAACTGATCCCTGTGTCAAGAGGGGCTGAGGAACATGCCTTTCTATAACGTCAGGGGCAGCTGGCCCTTACCCGCGTGCACACACACACAACGGACACACAGAACCACACTGTGTGGAGAGGACGCCGGGCACTGGAGATGTGGGAGCTAGGCCATTACCTTTCCCAGCGTAAGTGAGCAAGCCACTTGGCCCCCGAAACTCCACCACGTCCCCAGTCTCCAGGCTATCCAGGTACTGAGACATCTTTCCCCCCTCAGGAAATGTGGGGTGCACACCCTTCAGGTAGACCTGGTAAGACAGAATGGAAAGTACTTTGTTTGGAATGTCCCTGGTATCTGAGACCCCTGTTGACTGAACCTGCCTGAAGCAGGGCACGGATGACACACATGCTCTCTCTTCCCATTCCACATACTTTCTTCATGACCACAGAGGACACGCATCTCCTCCTATCAAACTCATCTTGGACGTTTCTACAGATCCCAGAGGGAGGAGGATAAGGGGCTCCTGGGGCTCCTTCCTACCTTCTTACCTTGATGACAAGATCCACATAGCCTTGGTCCTCGTCGCTGGTGACAGGAGTGTACGGCCTGATGACCAGGCTGCCATCGATCCGGGCAGAGAGGTAGACATGCTTGCCTGGGGACCGCGTGCAGAGCTATATAAGGGCTCCTGTGGAGGTGCTGCATTCCTGTTACCTTTCAAACTAATCTGGGAGGTTTGAGAGGACAGAAGCGTCTTGCTCCGTGCTGGGGTCCCAGTGAGCTACCAGGCAGGGAGGATTCACCCCTCTGAGCCCCCAGCTGGATCCCTCATAAACTCCCCTCTGCTGAGATTCTTATCAATGACTGCCAAGACCTTAGGAGTGAGTTGAGGGTCTGGGCAATGGGGAAAAGATTAGTGCTTGCTCAGCGGGGATATGAGCAAATCCTGCAGGAAGGAGGGAGGACTGCTGAGTGTCGAAGATGTCTGGGGGCACAGAAGCCACACCCTAGAGTGGCCCAGGGCACCTCACAGCCTGGAGGATACGCAGCCTGGTGGGGAAAGGGTGATGGAGTGGGGAGGCACTAGACGGACGCAGCGCGTTTCAGGAGACCCCAGAAGGCGGATCACCCTATTAGAATACTAGGGAAAGGAGCCCACGCCGCAGTTCTTACCCACAGGCAGCCCCAGAACGTGGTGGCCGGTGGGCAGGGCAAAGCGGAACCTCTTGGTGTTGTGGTTCACGGCCTGGAGGATGGATGACAAGCGTCTCACCAGGCAGGTCTGGTGTCGCCAACTCCCCGGGGCATCCCAACCACAGCCGAGCGGAAGTCCTGTCCCCTCCGCTACTCCACAACTCACTGTCTTGTCTAGAAGTCGCAGCAGGTACTTCTCATTGGGGTCCAGGAGCGTGATCCGCGGCCGGCGGGACCTCCGCACCAGGTAGGAGCCCAGAGCCAGGCCGAACAGAGTCAGCAGCCCCACCCCCAGGGAGGCCAGCAGGACTGGGCTCTGCGGGCAGAGGGAGCAGCGTGACCTTCGCGCCGGGGAAGAGCCCAGGGCGTGGGCGGTGACGGGCCCCTACGACCTACCCCCCGGGTGGCGACCCCGAACTCCGGCGCAGGAGCAAGCCGAGCTCAGGGGGCAGCCTGGGTGGGGTCCCCAGCCCGAGCGTGCGGTACCGGGACCCCGGCATCCAGGGCGGGTGTGAAGCCCTGCGGGGCGGAGTCGGCGGTGAGAGCCCCTGGTCCGGACCTGAGTGCCGGGAACCAGAAGGGGCGGAGTCCCCTGGTGCGGGATACAGAGCGAGGGTCTCACCGGCTGCAACCCCATCTTCAAGAGCCGCGTCCTGCACCTCGCAGCCAGCGCCCAGATCCCACAATGCGCCGCGGGGCGGGCAGGAGGCGGGGCCTGGAGGGGGCGGAGTCACTCCGCGCCCCACCTCTTTCCTCCGGACTCGGCTCCCAGGTACTCCTACAAGGAGGGGCTTCAGCTCCAGGCCCTCCTCCCCAGCCTTCTGTCCCTGCTACTTAGACCAATTAGCCTGGAACAGGGAGGGAGTCCTGTCAAACGTAGAACCACACCAAGCCGGAACTGGAAATCTCCAAGTCTGCAGATTGCTTAGCAGGGAGGAATCTGGCGTTCAGAGAGAGAGAGAGACAGGCTCAAAGTAGAGCAGGAGGGCCTGAAACTGATCATTGTGTAGTCACGTTAGTTCTTCAAAAGGCAGACTTTCAACCAGAGGATTCGCAGCCTGGCCAAGTCTCCTCGGCAATGACGGTGGCATCTCCATTTCCTGCTTCCGTGACTGGTTTTGCTCACATGGCCAGGCCCTCCTGCCATCAGGCTCATTCAGGAGCTCCTTCTGGGTCCAGATCAAGCTTCTCATCTGGATCTGGGTTCTCCAGCCCCCGGGGCCAAAGACCTGGCTTTGGGGGCAGACTGGATTGAGTCAGAACCTGGACGACTTCCTCAACTTCTTTCTGATTCCTGTCTACAGATAGATAAGTGCTATGAGACATGTAATGTGCTTAGCACGTGGCCTGTCATAGAACAAAACACGCAACAGGTATCAACTGCTACAATGACTCTCTGCAGACAGTGCTGATGCTCGGTTAGAGATTCGAGCTGAGCCCTGATGGCAGCAGAGGCAGGGGTCACGAGGAGCCAGTAACAGATGCTGAGGGCCAGGAGCCACACATCGGCCGAGATGAGATGCCCGTCCCCTCTCATACCCAGTTCCCAGCCGGTTGACGTTTGCTCTTGATTTCTCCTGAGGCCTCCCTAGCCTGTAGATGCCCATCTCCTTCTCACTGTGCGTTCACACGGTCTTCGCTCTGTGTGTGTCTGAGTTGGCAACCTTTTTCTGTTTGGGTCAGATGGTAAATATTTTGGTGGCATACGGCCTGTGTAGCAATTATTCTGCTTTGCTGTTGTAGCATGAAAGCAGCCATAGATAATATGTAAATGAATAAAAGTAACTACGTTCTAATAAAATTTTACTTACGAAAACAGGTAGTAGACCCCCATCCAGGATTGCCAAAATCTCTCAAATAAGCTGATATGCAGCCCCTTACAGACCCACAGAAAAGTACTCAGAGACTGTTCTGGGAGGCCGTCCAGACTCTCCAGTCTCGATTTGGACACAGAGAGACACTCCCAAGTGACCCAAAGGACCCTGCTTAGGTGATGAGCCCTGACCTCCAGCCTGCCAACCAGAGAAGTCACCTGATTCCTGCCCAGGCCTGCACGGGGCCCCATCTGCCACCATCCAGCCATGTTCCAGGCCAGCTCAGAATGGTCTTCACCAGACCGGACAATGCGTGGTGAAGCTCCAGGCTCAGAAGAGCCCCCTAATTCCAGCATCCTGAGACAATCACCCTTCTGAGTCATGTGTACATCTAAGAAAGATGAAAATTCCCATGTTCCATGCATTTTGTGTTGACCAGTAAAATGAAAGCAAAGTCTTAGGGTGAGGTTTCCATTAAAAAATTCCAATAAGGGCTTTTTCAGCTGACAAAACCCCTTTTTGCATTGGCCTGGTAATTCTTCTTTACCTTGTTGTTTTGCTATGGCTCTCAATTAGACGATATATATATATTATATATATATATATTTAGACGCTATATATATATTTTGTTCAGCTGTTCTAGTTGTCTTCACTAAGAAGTTTCAAATTACCTAGATCGCTATTATAAAAAAATTTTATGGACGACTTGAAAAGATCTTCAAGACACAACCATTAAATGAAAACACTCAGGCTTCAATACAATAGATTCACTACAAAATTATTAGTTAATGCAAAAAAAATCTACACACTTCTATTCAGTGTCATTACAAATAAAGAAACTACAGAAGATTCTGTTACTGGTGGTTCATCCGACTATGAACCCTATAAAAACTCTCCTGATTAAAACAACTAAATATGTGACTCTGAAGGACATTGATCGTCTCTGTGTCCCACTGATCTTTCTCTTAGGTGACTTTCTTCTCGGCTTCTCCTTTGAGCAAAGAGACTGGAGAGAGAAACTTCCACGGTAGGTAAGACTCGGGTTTTGGCCTCAAATAATGTGGAGGTGACCGTTAGTTTTGCCTCTTTTAGGAATTTATATAAATGGGATCGTACGGTATGTGGTCTTTTGTAACTAGCTTCTTTTTTGCGTTATGTTTGTGAGATTTATCCGTATTGTTGTGATAGTAGTTTATTCATTTTCATTGCTGAGTAGTGTTCCGTTGTATGATTAGATCACATTTATTTACCCGGTCTACTACTGACGTTTGTTTGGGGTGCCTCCAATTTGTGACCGTTACAAATAATGCTCCTGTATCCATTGTTGTACGTGTCTCCCGGGGCACAGGTACTTGAATGAGTGTTTACCTAGGAATGGGATTGCCCCATCGTCAGGTGCACGATATTTGATGCAGTGGATTCTGCAAACAGTTTCCTAAAGGGATTGGGCCGGTTTGCACTTCCACCAGTAGTGATGAGAAGTCTTGCTTTTCTACATCAGAAGTTGACAAATATTTTCTGTAAAGGTCCAGACAGTAAATAGTCTAGATTTTGTGAACTATACAGCCTCTGTTGCTGCTGTTCAACTCTGGCCTTGAAGCCTGAAAGCGGTCCTAGACAATGTATAGACAGGTGATCATGGCTGTGCTCCGATACAGCTGTGTTTGCAAAGCAGTCGGAGGGCTGTTCTGGGTCCATGGGCCATAATTTACCAATCCTTGTTCTCTGATACATCCTTTCCAACATACCGTACTTCAGTCTTTTAAATTTTAGCCATTTTAATTTTTATTTGCAATTCCCTGAGGAGAAATGAGATGAGCTCCTTTTGAAACACTTCCTCTTTTGCAAAGTTCCTTGTTGACGTTTCTGGCCCACTGGGTTGCCTGTCTTTTTCTCATTCATCTGTGCTAGTTCTTTATACATTTCTGGGTGGACGTTCTTTGTTCCACGTACTACAATACTCCTCCCACTGCGTGGCTTGCCATTTCTTTCTCTTCATGATGTTTCTTCATATGCCATTAAATTCGGCCTATATGGAAGATTTCTTTCCTTATATATTCATTGTTTTTTGTTTCTTCTAGTTTACTAAATTCTTATGATGGATGCTTACCTTTTTAATTTTTAGTCTTGTTTATTTTATAATTTATAGTCTCACTTATTTTCACTTAAGGCTATAAATTTCCTTCAAGAACAGGATTAACTGCATGACCCAACTTTTCCTATTGGTAATTCCATTATGGTTCAGTTCTAAATATTTTCTAACTTCCATTATGATTTTTCTTTAGCTTATGAATTATTTAGAAATATGTGTGTATGTCAAAAAATATGGATTTAAAAATCTTTCTTTTTATCATTAATTTAGAAACCAGGTAGGTTAGAAGTTAATTGTATTGTTGTCAGTGAACTTGGGGTGTCACTTCAATTCTTCGTGACTTGTTGAGATGCTGCCCGGTCAATTTTCATGTATGTTCCATGTATGCCTTTAAAAAAATTATAAAGGATGCAATGTTCTATATGTGCCCATTGGATCAAGCTGGTTGATTGTATTCCAACCTTACTAATTTTGTTTTTTGGCTGGGGAGAGTATTGTAGATCTATCAGTTACTGAGATATGTTAGAATCTCCCACTATGATGGTGAATTTAGCAATTTCTCCTTGGGTGTTGTGTTAATACTAATTTTGTCTCCTTGAGGTAAAGTCTACAGTTAAATACATTGTTTTAGCTCCCTAATAAGGTTCATCTTTCATCAAACAACCCCTAAGATATGTCCTCATCTTCTTTATCTCTGGTGATGCTTCTTTTTATTCCCCCCCTTAATGTCTGTCTTGTCGGATATCATTTATTTTAGTTGTATTAGCCAGGTATATCTTTTTTCCATGCTGTTTCTTCCAGATTTTCTGTTATTAGGTTTCAGGTAAGCCTCTTATAAATAGGAAAAGCTGTATATTTTTTTAAAAATTAAGACAATCTTTGTTAGCTAATGAGTTTGGTTCATTTTCATCTATCAAGTAATATTTATATTTATGAATTTATGCTATTACATCAAGTATCTTCTACTTCTCTTTTTTCTCTCTCTCTTATTGTCTTTTAGGAGACCTGGTTGAGTTTTTCTTTTCTTTCTCATTCCTTTTTTTTTTCTCTCCCTCTCTCTGGTTTTGGCAGTAAGCACTATTTCTAGACTTTGGTGTTATCCTAGAAATTTAACGTGAATATTTTAACCTAATATTCGAAGTTAATACAATAATGATTTTTTTTTCTTCTGGTTCTCACTATGGTGTCTTAATTCCTTGTGTGTTTTGCGATTTTTTTTTTTTTTTTTTTACTATGAGCTTCTATTCTTTAGAACTTTGTGAGGATTCTTTGAGTCCTAAATTCTTCAAAAGATTTGCGTTTGCCTTTTCCAGGCATCTTGGGGGAAATTACCAACTTGAGTGGCGGCCAATTTAAAATATTATCGTGGCTGGAGATTTTTGAGATCATCTCGTAGTGTTGATTCAGGTGGCTGCAAATCTACACAAAGGACAGCTTGTAGTTGGGAATATCAGGGGAGATAGTTCGCCTCTTGCAGATTTTGTTTCTGTCCCATTTAGTGGTGTGTATTTTTCCCTAGTTCTCTCTGGTGAATGTGCAGCCCTTGCTGTTGCGGCTTTACGTGGCTGTCTCCCGTATCCTGAGATCCTAGGTTATCCTGACCTTTACCCGTCCCTTGCACCCCGCTCAGCCCAGTGTCACAGGCACTTGACTAATTCCCTCAGGGCAAAAGCCAGCTTCAGTCCTTATTTACCTATCTGGAGTCCTAGTTTTGTTTAGTTTTTTGGTCTCTGAGAATTTCTTATATTGTTTTCATTCCAGTGATACACATAACAACGGCTTTTTAGTGTTATGTGTAGCATATTTAGTTGTTTTAATCAGGAGACTTTCTATAGGGTTCATATTCAGACAAACCACCTGTAACAGAATCTTCTGTAGTTTCTTTATTTGTAATTACACGGAATAGAAATGTGTAGTGTTTTTTGCATTAAATAATAATTTTGCAGTGAATCTACTGTATTGAAGCCTGAGTGTTTTCATTTAATGGTTGTGTCTTGAAGATCTTTTCAAGTCGTCCATAAAAGTTTTTATATAATAGCAATCTACGTAATTTGAAACTTCTTAGTGAAGACAACTAGAACAGCTGAACAAAATATACATAGCATCTGATTGAGAGCCATAGCAAAACAACAAGGTAAAGAAGAATTACCAAGCCAATGCAAAAAAAGTTTCTGTCAGCTGAAGAAGCCCTTATTGGATTTTTTAAATGGAAACCTCACCCTAAGACTTTGCTTTCATTTTACTGGTCAACACAAAATGCATGGAACATGGGAATTTTTATCTTTCTTAGGTGTACACATGGTATCCCATGATGTTATTCTGTTTCTAATGAAATGGGAGAATAAATATCCTAGTGAGAGACAATTAGTTATATTCAAAGATTTTTTTTCATAAGTTTAAAGTTAGGAAGTATTTCAAAACCAAAAAGAACTACAAATCTCCCCATTTCTGTTGTTGTTTTGTTTTTTAATATTTATTTATTTGGTTGCACGGGGTCTTAGTTGTGGAGGCAGGCTCCTTAGTTGCGGCATGCATGTGGGATCTAGTTCCCTGATCAGGGATCGAACCCGGGCCCCCTGCATTGGGAGCGTGGAGCCTTATCCACTATGCCACCAGGGAAGTCCCCTCATTTATGTTTTTATTGGGGTTCATCAATTTCAATCATCAAATTAGAGAGAATCAGAACTGATATCACATTTACTTTTAATTACTGATTTTTGTGTTATGTCCTTTGTTGATGTCATCCATGTTTGGTTCATCTTATTATTCGTATTACCTTTAACAGAACTTAACCTTAAGTTTGCATCCGAATATTTGCTGAATAGATACACGAAGGAATGTGCAATACCAACTCATTTTTTCAGTGGAAATAGAAGGATTTCTATTCTAAGTTACATATGGTTTCTTCCCTCAAGAATATTATAGCGGCTGGTTTAGCTATTCTTAACTTTTTGAGGCAGATATGGAACATTTCAATGCTCTGATGGAAGCACAGTATCCTCTCCTTAGAAAAATGCACATCTGAATTCATACCAAAGTTTGCACACAGTTCCAGGGGATTCACAACTACTTGAAATGTCTATTCCTTAATCCCAGCTAAGCAAACTTTCCTCCAGCAAGGTCTTAACCTTGACACATTGGAGGTTTGGGTCTTCCTGTGGTCTAAACGTGTCCCCACAGAATTCATACATTGAAATCCTAACCCCCGAGGTGATGGTATTAGAAGGTGGAGTCTTTGGGGGGTGATTAGGGCTTGAGGGAGGAGCCCTTGTGAGTGGGATTTCTGCCCTCATAAAAACGAGAGAGCCCTCTCACCCCCTTGTGAGGTACACATGTGAGGGCGCAGCAGAAAGACGGCTGTCTAGGAACCAGGATGTGAGCTCTCCCCAGACACTGAATCTGCCGCACCTTGACCTTGGACTCCCAGCTTCCAGAGCGGTGAGAAATAAAGTTCTGTTGTTTTCGAGCCACCCAGACTGTGGCGTTCTGTTATAAGAGCCCGAACAGACTGAGACAGGAGTGTCGATGTGAGGCAGAGGCTGTCCCACCTCCACGATCACGGTGCTGTCCAGACTGTGGCAGTTCCAGATAGGGCGGCAGCTCCTTCCTGCAAAGACCCTAGGATGCTATGCTTGTGTGTAGATAAAAGTCAAGGCAGTTCACAGTGACTTCTTCCCTCTCCCTGGCCGTTGGGAGCCGGAAGTACAGTGTCTTGTATGTGTCCGTCATCAGACTGTGTCTGCTCTCTTAAGCAGCCCTACGAAAACCAGCATTAGGGTGACCGTACAGCTCAGCTTGCCTGGGGCCATCCTGGTTTATATCTGTTGTCTAGTGTAGTTTAGAATAGTGCTTCTTTTGGCTCTCACTCTCAAGAGTGTCCCAGTTAGAACAACAAATTACGTGGTCACCCAACTCAGGGTGGGCAGGCCTCCATCAATTTCTAGCTTTATTTCTTGCCAACCGCGTAGATTCCATTCCCCAGCCCCATCCTTCCCGGATTGGCGGTGTGCTGGCGAAATGTCCTCTTCCTCATCGTCGGTGATCCAGACTTTGATCTGCCTGATCAGGAGCCAGGACTCTTGAGGTGCTGGCACCAGCAGCCGTATGCAACTCAGCTCCTCCATGGAACCTAGATAGGATCATACTAAATGACGTCAGTCAGACAGAGAAAGAGTCAGCAGCCCTGATCCCGCGCCTGCAGCGCCGCCTGCTGGTCTCTCCGCCCTCCCGCCAGGCACGGTCTCCACCTTCCCGGCTGCCTCGGATGGTCCGTCCCTTCACTGTCTGGCCATCAGCCTCTCCTCCCCACCGCCCCCAACCCCAGCTCCACACCCCTGGTCCTGCCTCATGCATGAGCCAGGACCCTCCCTGGGCTCCCCGCCTGCCGACCTTTGTTCAGTGTCCTCAGTCCTCCCATGGGGACAGGTGAATGTTCCCTCTGGAAGCTCCAAACACTTCACCCCAACATCCTCCCCGGGCTCGGCCCAGGTCCTGTCGGGATGGTCCACCCTCACCAAGCCCCCAAGTACACGGCAAGGCGGGCATCGGGCCTGCTGCGTGCACGGCTGTGCGTCCTGCTGTATACACAGGCATGACCCTGCCCCAGGGTGCAGGAAAGGCAGCCTTGCCTCGGGACCTGGGGAGAGGGGCTGCCCACAGGGCGGACGTCGACGCTCGGCTCACCAGGCAGGGGCAGCATTGTTCTCGCTCCTTGGCCCTTTCTCACCCAGCCTGACCCCGACCCGGCTTTGTTCCCACCCCCGCTGTCCCTCCATTGGCCTCGCTCTCGTGAGCAGAGCAGGACAGTGTGGTCAGTGGTCACAGGCTGAGACACAGACACTGGCTGGCCCGCGTGCACCCAGCTGACCCCACGGAACGGGCACTGCACCAGGGCCCGTGCGGTGTGGGTTCACCTGCCCACAGAGAGGCCGGGCCTCTGTCCTGGCTCCAGAGGTCACCTTGAGTCCGACGGGAGTGTCCGTGCTCCGCGGGCCTCGCTCCAGGCTGGTCTGTGCTGACGGCGTGATACACGGTGGGGCTTCCTGAGTCGCCCCCGGGGGCTGGAGGCCAAGGTCAGGCACATGGCAGTCCCCACACTGACGAGACAGACCCCAATAAACCCTGCACTTCAGGACTCAGGTGGGCTTCCCTGCGCTGCCACAGCCGAGGAGGCTGACCCCTGCTCGTCGCCTCCGTCCTCGCTGATTTTAACTTGCATCCTTCACCATAATAAACCCTGGGTATAGCAGCTTCAGGGAATTCTGGGAGCCTCCAAGAAAAGAGAAGCCGGGGAGGGGGTCTCTGGGCCCCCGACTCTGCAGGTGGGGCCAGAGGTCGGTGGGGAGGATCTTGGGGCCCTGGAATCTGAAGGGCTCCCCTACCAGGGAGGGATAGGAGACCCGGGTGGTAGTTAAGCTGAGTCCAAGGCCCTCCTGGGTAGGAGGCATCCTAGCCCCGGAGTTCCTGAAGAGGCCTGCCCCCTCCTCCCCTCCACCCCCAGGCCTGATGCCTGCTCTTGAGAAGTTCCCTAGGGTGGGGTCCTGGTGCTGGAGGTGCCCCGATGCTGTGGCCTCCCGAGCCTCCAGTGAGGATAACGGGGGCGGGGGAAGACTTGCTCACAGAGAGGGAGCTTCTGCCAGAACAGAGCCTGGGTCTGCTGCCCGATCCCAGGTCCCCTGGGGCAGGAACGTGAGAGCGAGGCTCCCGCCCCTCCCAAGACACCCAGGACCCGTGGGCGCTGGTCGCTGACTCCCACACAATACTAACATCTCCCACGCAGGCCTGATGGGTGAGAGACACTATTTAAAGGCTATTAATGGGGCCGGGGGGCGCAGGGGGTGAGGCTGATGTGGGGAGAGTTGGAAAATCACCCAAGTACACACTCTCCCTGCAGCGACCCCCCAGGTGAGCCCAGGTGGAGGTGGACCCATCAAGTCAGAGCCAACATCCTTGGACTTTGGGGGACAAATAGCCAAGCACCCCCAGTCCTTGCCTTCACCTGCTGCAGTTAGGGCCTGCCTTGTCTTCTTCATGGTCAAATTCTCACCCCTCCCAGAAGCCCTCTTGGGGGCTAATGCTATGGGGGTGTCCATGGCAGAACTGGAGGGTCTGTGGTGGGCTGGAGGCCACGTGGCAGGCAGGAGGGCTCGCAGCGATCCTGCCGGTCCACACCTCATGGTCCGAGGCCCGCACAGAGTCCACCAGGCTGTGGATGTGGCAGAAGGTGCAGAGGTCCGGGGCCCGGTCCAGCCCATGCAGGTGTCTGACCACCGAGCGGTCGGTGTGGAGTATTCCCAGGGAGCCCTGGCCGTGCTCGCACCCTCCCGGGAAGGACACGTCAGCGTGGTCCCTGGAGTGACCAGGAGGTCGGCCTGAAGCGCCCCCAACCCAACCTCACTGTTACCACAGGAAACAAGAGACAACTCCGTGCAGAAACACAGGACAGCACCAGCCTGATGCTGTCCTGAGGAAGGTCGGCTGGCGTCTGGGAACTGGGTGCTACAGTGGGTTGAATGAGGGGGGTCCCCCCAAAAGTATGTCCATGTCATGCCCCCCAGAATCTGAGAATGGAACCGTATTTGGAAGTAGGGTCTTGGCAGGTCTAATTAGTTACGGATCTGGAGATGAGGTCATCCTGGATCTGGGTGGCCCTGAATCAGTGACAGTGTCCTTCTAAGAGACCAGAGGAGAGACACAGACACACAGGAGACAGCATGTGAAGAAGGAAGCAGAGACGGGAGGGAGGCGGCCACAAGCCCAGGGACGCCTGGAGCTCCCAGAAGCTGGAAGAGGCAGGCAGGACCCTCCCCTGGAGCCTCCGGAGGGAGCGCGGCCCTGGGACACCTTGATCTCAGACGTCTGGTCTCCAGGACTGAGAGAGGACAGGTTTCTGTTGCTCTGAGCCTCCGTCTGTGGTCGTTTGTCCCAGCTGCCCCGGGAAGCTATTGCAGCTGGTGAGCAGGTCCCTGCCCTGATCTAAGCCCTCCCGCCTCCCATTAGGGGCAGCCCCCTGCGCCTGTGCTGTGTGCACAAACCATGTGGTTCATACTGAACCCCGGCTCCCCTCCTGGGCAGTGGCATTTTGGAGGGTGAGGGCAGAGAACACCACGTGACCAGCCCCCAGCCGGGTGCCAAGCCTCTAATGAGCTTCCCTGGGGGGACGGGAGTGCGGGTAAGTGTCGTGGTTCTACCCTTCGTCGCTGGGGGAAGAGACACCCTAGAGCCCCTCGAGGGAAGGAGGGGGCATGGAGGGTCAGGAGGTGATGGGAGCAGGGGCCCTCCCTCCCTGCATCCCCACTGTGTGCTGTGACCCGTCTCAGCTGTGAGCACACAAGCCACGAGCATGTGCCGAGTCCTGTGAGCCTCCCAGCCGGTCCCTGAAGGTGAGGGTGGCCCTGCAGACCCCAGCCCTCTCCTCCACGTCTAGTGGGTGGAAGACCCACTTCTCCTTGCCATTCCAGAAGCGGTTCTGGAGCTGCCCTGGGAGGGCTTCTGGGGTTATGCAGGCTGAGCCCCTGTTGCTATCTCCCCACTTCCCCACAGGAACATCCAGAGCAAGCAGTTTGCCCTGTTGCCTGAATGCCCCCCACCACTTTTCTCAGGAAAGAATCAGGGTTTCTGTAGCAGCGTCCGCAGGCAGCTCTGCATCTGGGCCCACGTTCACATCTTCTGCGTAAACACCGAGAACCTTCCCTGACACGTGCCCCGGCTGACCACCTCCGCAAGCCGACCACAGGCCCCAGTGCGGGCGTCAGACTGACGGCCCGTCTCAGGCTCCGCCTCTTGTTGTCAGAGCTGCTCCAGGCCCTGCTCAAAACCCGTGCTCCCACCTTTCACAGGGCTGTCCTCCACCCCCCACCTTCAGCAGGAGTTCACCTAAGTATTTAAGTTAAGGGGTCCAGAGATAAGAAAGGAAGCTACAAACAGACAGATGGGACCAGCTGGGACCAAGATGGCAACGAATGTGACCCGCAACAGACCCCGAGTCTCATCACAGGTTGAATTTACTATATCAGCATATTCAGTGACACACCTACCGGTGGCCATGACTGGACATGAATGACCAGAAACGGGTAAAAGGAGGTGGTGCCCCACCCCCTTGGAAAAGGCCCCGCCCCTTCCCCGGAAGGCCTCTTCACCCCATCATTACCCTCACTCCTCCTCCCTTTGTCTTTACTCTTTAAAATTAAAGCACTCTCTCCAGGAGGGCGAGAAGGTGATCTGTGAACTTAGTTCCCGCTTCTCCATTCTCTGGCCACTGAACAGAGCCTGTGCTGTGCTGGTCTCAGCTTTGGTTTTGTTATTTGCCTACTTGCACCCCCGTGGAAAAAGGAAAGCTTCCCCGCTGAGGCAGAGCGCCTCGCCAGGCCGGGGCCGAGCAGGGGCCACGTGACTTCACTTGGTAGCAGTCTGGAAGGGGGCGGTGCTCTCTGCCCGCGGGGTCGGGGAGGGAACACGTACAGCCACAGCACCGGCTCCGCGGACGGCACGGCCCCTCGTGGGCCTGGACCCTGTGCTCTCGTCCCCCCACGCCTGACACCCCCTGACAGTCACGACGCGGTGACACTGGCTGCCGGGCGTCCAGTCAGGAGGGACCAGAGGCAGCACCTGGTGCCAGATCAGACGCGCCTTTTCACGGGCAGGGGACACAGGAGATATTAGGACTTTGTGTCTAGAAAACAAAGCAAGCGGCTGGAAGGTGATCTGAGCTGTGGACTCGAAACCCACGTGCGAGGTGAGAGCTCCCCCGGGACGCCGGCTGGGAAGCTCCCGCACAGGCGAGACCACCCGGTGCTTCCTGCTCGGCCCCTGCAGGCCTCACTGTGGGCACAGCTGCACCTGCAGGCCTCGGGCTCCCCGGCCCAGAGCCTGAAGGGCCGAGGCTGCCAGGGCCTGGGACGCGAGGGTCCCTCCACCAACGCTGCTCGGCCCCTCCTCCCAGTGACCAGGGGAGGGAAGCCCCGCGGAGTCTGAGGCCCAGCACAGGCACAGCTCACACCCACTCCAGGACCCCCGGACCCGCCCTGCTCCCTCAGGCCCCCCGTCTGCACCTCCCAGAGCCCACGCCCCACTGACCCACGTTACACACTCTGCTCCGTGTCCTCTTCCCACATGGGACACCCCCATCCCTGCTTCTCCCCAGTGACGGCCTGGACCTCGAATGTTCTGGGCAGAAAGAAGGCAAGGAGGACGCCGGCCTGTCCCGTCTGCCTCCCGGGGGCCCAGACACAGGGCTCGGGGGCTGCTGGGCCTTGAGGTCTGGATGCTTCCAGGTGTGGGATGAAGCTGCCACTGCCCGCTGGAGCTGCTCCTTCCGAGATTCAGGAAACAGGGGGACCCACCAAACGGAGCCCCTCCCCCGGCTCTGCTGCAAGTCTGCTCGGATTTGCTCGCCTGATCCTGAAGACAGACCTGCGGGAAACAGGGCCCGCGATTCCCATGCTGACGGTGTTCCGTGGAATTTCCACTAGACCCCTTCCTACCCTGTTCTGAGCAAATTACTAGTCAGTCCGTGCTACCATCACCCCATGAGCAGACCAGGAAGCTGAGGCTCCGAGAAGCCAAGTAATCCAGCCGGAAGCACAGCTTTGGGACCACGGAGTGGGGTCTGCACCCGCCGCCCGCCCAGGGGGACTGCCCACCCCCCGCAGGTTCCACGCCCGTTCCCTTCACCCCGTCCCGGGGCCAGATCACAGAGCCGCCTCCTGGGGGGACTCACTCACCTTCTTCTAACAGGATCCGTCTCACTGTCCTATTCTGGGATCACCTGGCAGGCTTGTCACTGAAGCACGTTCAGCCTCACGTCACCAGGGCAGCTTTCCTGGATCACACGCACCACCTGCACGTCCACTCCCAGCTCAGACCCAGAAAGACCCCCTCGGCCCCGAGCCCCATGGCTCTGCCTGGGCTCCCTCCCCCTCCTGCCTGGTCCGTCCCTCGCATGTCCCCTGCAGGGTCACCAGGAGCTCCCACCTGCCCCAGGCAGGCCCTCTGCTCTGTCCTGGGGAGGCCTCCGTGGTGTCAGGTGGAAGACACAAGAGGTACCCGTGGGGCCTCCCTCACGCAGCCCAGTGGCCAGCACCTGCCTACTCACCTCATCACTCGGGATGGACAGGGATTCAGGGGGTCCATGGCATCTCCTGGTCCTCATTCCATCCCAGCACTGCCCACAGGGAAGTTGCTAAGCAACTCTGCGCCGAATGCACGGAGAGGACGCTCATACACACGACCCCCTCCCAGCACGCGGGGCTCTCGTGCTCAGGCCCCTCCCAGGGCATAGAGCTCAGCTGAGCTGGTACCCAGCAGCCCCCGGGGCTCTCGTGGTCAGACCCCTCCCAGAATATAGAGCTCAGCTGAGCTGGTACCCAGAAGCCCACGGGGCTCTCGTGGTCAGGCCCCTCCCAGGATATGGAGCTGACCTGGGCAGACACCCAGCAGCCCCCGGGGCTCTCGTGGTCAGGCTCCTCCCAGGGTATGGAGGTCACCTGGGCAGGTACCCCAGCAAGGCTGGGCACATAGGAACTGCACGTAGCACTTATTTCAGAGCACCCCCAGCTCACCTGTTGGTCAGAGCTGACACAAAGCACCCCAGAGTAGGACCTGAACTAACAAACAGCAGCTCCAGGACAAGTCTGTGACCCTGGGCTTCACTCTGTGTGGCCTCCTTCCACCGGGTCTTCCAGAGGCTTCCACTGCAGCCAGGCCACCAGACCTCTGTTTTCACCCACCACCCCTCCTCTCCCTGACTCCTAGGTTCTTCTTGTTAGGAGAGGGTCTTCTTGAAGTTGTCTCCCACTCATAGACCAGACAAAATGATTAGAAAAAAAAGCAGAGCAGCAGTTCCTTGTCTATCCTGACCCTCAGGACCTACACCTGTTCCTTGGAACTGGCCGGTGCAGCAAGGCCTATTTTCTGCAACTGTGAGCCCCTGAGGGGCGAGGAGTGGCTGACTTGGGCAGCCTGACCCGGCCGGCCAGCCCTCCCCAGGTGTGCCTGGGCTGAGGTCAATATAAACCCCGCTCCAGGCAGTAAGAGCCCCTGCAGCTGTGCCTGACGCCATATTCTCTGCCCCATCGGCAGTCTCGGGGCTGGGCTGCTGGGAGGGAGTAGGGCCCACGGCTCTGTGCGTGGCCCGGTGCGAGTGGGGCTCTGCTGGACTTTCTGCAGGAGTTGCCGGGCTGCCACCTGCTAAAGAAGAGGATGTGTCACCCATACCTGCCGCTGGAATTTCTCCCCGGGCAGAGGTGAGGAAGGAAAAAGGCAGTGGGGGCCGGGACAGGAGGGGTACGTCAGGCAGGGAGATGGAAAGCTTCCAGAAGGGCGCCTGGGGCCAGGACCATGCTGGCTGGCCTGCAGGCCCCAAGTCGGCCTCCATGCTGGTGTGGCTCCACGGCCCTTCCTCTAGGCTTTCAAGTCCTTGCACACATTCAGGTGTTTTAGCTGGGAAGGGTGGGAACAGTTCAGCAGCAGCTGGCCTGGGGGTCAGCTCACGTTTACTCAGGGACGCCTTGACATGGTCCCCCAACTTTGCAATGAGGACGTTCCTTGCGGGGGGGCTGCTGGCTGCATGAGAGATGATTCCCCACCTCTGACCGACTTCAGAATTGTTTACCACTGGAGCAAGTGTCCTGATAGGGTTTTCCTCTGTGTAACTAGTGGGTTCTTAATTGGCAGCGTGAACGGTGATATCAGAGGTCCTGAATCAGGATGGAAATACTTATCCCCAACTTGTACAGGCGTAAAAACCTGGGGAGGCCGTGTGCAGCCGGCACCCTTAGGGATTGGCTTCTGACTGACCCCTCAACGTTCTGGTGTCCAGCCACTGCTTTAGAATTTCTGGGGCCCAGTGCTGACTCTAAGGGTTCTGTAACCCAGCCTCTGTCGGCCTTTAATGAGTCCTGCACTTCCAGGATCCTACAGAGCAGGGTCTGTGTGACTGTTCTGTGGCTTCTGTAACAAACGACCACAAGCTGGGTGGTTTAAAACAGCAGGAGTTCATCCTCCCCCAGTCCTGGAGACCAGACATCTGAGATCAAGGTGTTGCAGGATGGCTTCTTCTGAGGTCTCTCTCCTTGGTGCTTAGACAGCCATCTTCTCCCCAGGTCCTCACATGGTCTCCCCCTGTGCCTATCTGTGTCCTAATCTCTTCTTGTAGGACATCAATCCTTTTGGATTAGGATCCACCCTAGTGACGTCATTTTTACCTTGATCATCTCTGTAAAAATCCCATCTCCAAATACAGACACATCCTGGGGTCCTGGGGTTAGGGATTCAGCACGTGGATTTGGGGAGACATGACTGAGCCTATACCATCCTCCTTAGGAAGCAAGTGTGCCTCGGTCCTTCCTTCCCTCAAGTCATACGAGGTGAGCTAATGGCTCAAGGAGAGGCCACTCGTGCAGAGTTTGTGTCCCAGCTGGGGAACCCTTCTCTGCTCTCTTTGATAAGGGAGTGGCAGTGCCAGCCCCCTCCTGAGGTGAGCAGTTCTGGGGTTTCCTGCCGTGTCACCTGGCCTGCTGGGGTGCTCAGTGTCTGGGAACCCAGGAGCCAGCAGCCTAGTGGGGCTGCCGGGGACTCTCAGGGCCTTGGCAGATACCCTAGCGAAAGTGGGGAAACTTTGGGGGATTACAGGAGGGAGAGAGTCACAGTCTCGTTTATGCTTCAGAAAGACCACGTTGGGGTGGGGTGTGAGACGCACCGTGGGGCAGGGAGGTTTGTCAGCCCTGATGGAGGAACCAGGCACAAGATCGGGCTTGGGCCACGGCTGTGGGCGTAGAGGGGAATTAGTGTGGGAACTGGCCACAGGCTGTTGTCAAAATATCGGCTTCCCAGTGCACCGAGGCCGAACAGAAATACAGAGACGGGGGTTTTGGAGGAAAAGAGAGATGGCTTTATTTTTCTGTGAGGCAGCAGGGAGGACACAGCCGGCTAGACCTCAAGAACTGGGCACCCCTCCTTGAGAATCAGGGAAGGTTTTATATGTGGGGCTCTCGCCGTCCGGGATATAGTATAGGATCAAAATAGTGAACGTCTTGCATTCCTCTTTTCCTTTGCATTATTTCAAAACAGTCACAGCTGGCGTCAGGCCGCCCGGTAATTGGGGTCCGGCAGTCTGGTAATTGCGTCCGTTTGCCTCTGGTTTATCGGCCGGTGACCTTGTTTCTGAAATGAAAAACTAGGGGGTGATTTGTTGTGAGGGGCGTATAGAATGTAAGTGCGTTACATAATAAGGTTAGGGAGTGAGAGGCCGGGGCTGTAATACACACGGTGAGGGGCGATGGGTGCCGAGTGTAAACCCCATAGTGTCGGGGAGTGACGTTAGCTTTGTGAAGTACAAATCTAGTTACTACAAATGAGTGACAAAGTGAAACAAGGAGTGATGAGCTCTTTCAGGCCAGGTTACGCTTCTTCTCTAGCCTGTTCGCTGTCCCCTTGTTTCCCTTGTTCTCGGGGCAGGGAAACTTCGTTTCTGCTTTTGCTGCAACAAGACTGTGGAGGAGGAGCTGACAGTCACTGGGGCACAAGGCGAGTGGGAGCCTGGGAGGCCCCAGTGTTACCGAACCGAACGTGGGTCCGCTCGCCCGAGGGCAGCAGAGCCAGTCTACTGACACCGGGGGTGGTGGAGGAAGGTGCAGCCTAAATTGTCAAAGTGCGGATACAAGGAGGCCAGGTGGCCTGTGCTCTAAAACCCCGAGCTCCCTGAAGGATTTCAGCAAAGCAATTTTCAAGGCCAAGTGAAGGAGGGGGTCGCAGGGTATGTGATCAGCTGGTGCACGATTCTCTGATTGATGGTGAGGTAACGGGCGGTTAACGTTATAAATTCTTAGGCACCAGGAGCTCCGGGGTTACCTGTTCCTGATCATCAAGTAGTTAATTTCTTCCACTTGGTGGTGGAGGAAGCATGCATCGGGCACTGTTATCCAGGTACTTCAGAGGGGAGCTACAGCAGAGGGTGTGGGGGAGGGCTCTGTCCTGGGAAGGCCCCACAGGGTCCTGCTCGGTTACACCTGGTGCCTGGGCTCAGCAACCTGGGAAGGTGGGGCTGCTCCTGGGTGTGGGGAGCTGCAGGATCCCAGTCCTCTGAAACCCTGCTAAGCCCCCAAGGTGAGATGGGTGTGCAGTGACTGGACGGAGGCGTCTGGCCTGGGAGAGGGGTCCGGGCTGGAAATGTCACTGGAATCATCGCAGGGAGGGAAAGGAAAGGCAAAGTGGGGGCAGGTGGGTCACAGCAGACTAATGCAGGTGACTGCGGTCCTGTTGGAAGCAACTCAGAGCCAGAAAGGAGTGGCCATCAAGGGCTCAGCTCCATTCTCTTGTTCCTTTGTAAAACCACTGTGTCAGAGTTTGAGACTCCGCCAGGAGACGTCTGGGCCCAGTGCTGCCATGGCTTCATCAAAGGGCCCAGGGGGAACACAGAACCACTGCAGGCCCCGCCCATGTCCTCACTGGGAATGAGTCGCATCGGGGCTCCTGGGCTCACAGACTTCAGGGCACCTCTGTCCTCAGGACTAGTCTTCCTCTTTCCTCTCACCTGCTGGCCAGAGGCCCAGGAACCCCCAACCTGGCTCCACCCCCAGGGCCTGGATTCAGAGGCCCAGGAACCCCCAACCTGGCTCCACCCCCAGGGCCTGGATTCAGAGGCCCAGGAGCCCCCAACTTGGCTCCACCCCCAGGGCCTGGATTCAGAGGCCCAGGAACCCCCAACCTGGCTCCACCCCCAGGGCCTGGATTCAGAGGCCCAGGAACCCCCAACCTGGCTCCACACCCAGGGCCTGGATTCAGAGGCCTGGGAACCCCCAACCTGGCTCCACCCCCAGGGCCTGGGTTCTGGGACAGCTTAGGGGTAAGCAAGACCCTCACGCTCCTTTATCTGCTTAGGGGTGAGAATGTCTTAAACGCTGCAGTTGACTGATTACGGAGGGCTGTTTCCAGCAGGTGTGGGTGGAAAGATGGGGTGTGAAGTTCCTATGTCTGCAGGGTCTTCCTGGCGTGAAGATCTGTGTGTTCCCCCCGGCCAGTCGGCATCCTCCCAGGAAGCCCAGATCCAGGATTACGAGGGCAGAGGCTCTCCCCTTGCGTACCTGTAACTTCGCACTCCCACAGCAAGGAGCCTGGCTCCCACCATCTGCCATTTATCTCTGCATTGCTCCTTTCCACATTACATGTGCAGAGGTTTCAGAATTGTTAGCTACTACACCCTGGAAAGAACTTCGTAAAACAAAGCCCACTGTATATATACGGGCCATTTTGCCTTTAGCCTACAGATTCCATTCATTTCCAAAGGTAACTTAAGTCAGCAGCTTTTACCCCATCCCCTACAGTGAGTTGTTTCCATATATTTCTAATACAGTTAGATTCTGTCACATGACGTATTCCATCGTGCAACATCCTACACCCTAAATAACTAAATTTGAGTAGATTATGATTGGCCCCTTGGGCTACACACATCTATGGGCTTAGACAAATGCATAGTGACAGGTATCCATCCTAGAGTATCACATGGACTACTTCAAACCCCCCACCCCATGATCTGCTTATCATCTATGTAGCTTTGCCTTTCCCGGGATGTCATCAATGGGGTCACACTGTGTGCAGCCTGCTCAGGCTGGAGTTTTCACTTAGCAGTACACGCTGAAGGTTTATCCATGTCTTTCCATAGGTGGATGGTGCATTCCTTTCTGCTGAGTAGTATTCCACTGCATGTGTATGGGAGGAAAAACAACTTTCCCTCTGCTTTTCTAGGTTCTTGGTTGAGGCCCCCCCCGCCCCTGTAATAAAAGACAGATTACCAGGAGAAAAGCAGAAGTTTAATAACATGTATACCTTCTGAATAGAGGGGGGATACCACGGAAAACTGAGTCACTCCGTGAAGTGACCGAAACCATCCCCTTCAATACCGTCTTCAGCTAAAAACAGAAAAGATGCTGGGGAAGGGGGGAAGGCCAGTTATGGAAGGTTATCATGCAAAGCACAGTAAACAAGGGTATGGCTGTGTGCACATTTAAGTCAGGACTTCCCTATTGAAAAGAGTTACTTAAGATTTAATTATCCTTCTATTTTTGGTGCAAAGAGGGACATACCCTTATAAATGGAGATTTCTCTATTGTAAATGCCCTTCATAAAACAGCAGTCTCAGTTTTCTGAGATTTTTAAAAAAATAAATTTATTATTTTATTTTTGGCTTCATTGGGTCTTCGTTGCCGCATGCAGGCTTTTCTCTGGGTGTGGCGAGCAGGGGCTACTCTTCATTGCGGTGCACGGGCTTCTCATTGTGGTGGCTTTTCTTGTCGCGGAGCACAGGCTCTAGGCGTGCAGGCTTCAGTAGTTATGGCACACGGGCTCAGTAGTTGTGGAACATGGGGGCAGTAGTTGTGGCTCGCGGGCTCTAGAGCACAGGCTCAGTAGTTGTGGCGCACAGGCTTAGTTGCTCTGTGGCATGTGGGATCTTCCCGGACCGGGGCTCGAACCTGTGTCCCCTGAATCGGCAGGTGGACTCTTAGCCACTGAGCCACCAGGGAAGCCCTATTTTTTTAAAGCAGACCAATAACCCTTATGCCAGAGAGACATATTTTGGGGTGGCATATTCTACTCGCCTTGACATGGATGTACCCCAATTTGCTTATGCATTCATCTTTTGAAGGATATCCTGATTTCAAGTTTTTAGCCATTATGGAAGTGCTGCTGTGCCTAATTGCATCCTTGTTTGCATTTGGACATAGATTTTCAAAGCAGTTGCCTAAATACTGGAAGTATGATTGTTGGATCCCAACGTGAGACTTGTTTAGCTTTGGAAAAAACTGCCAAATTGTCTTACAGAGTGGCTGCACAGGCATCCCCCCAGCTATAGGGAGAGTTCCTTCTGTTCCTCACCCTCTAGCAATTGGTATTGTCATATTTTTGGAGCTTAGCAGTCCCAATAGGTGTGCTATGGTGTCTCATGATTTTAATTTGTAGTTCCCTAACGGTATATGTTGTTGAGCTTGTTTCTGTATGACTTTTACTATCTGTATCTTTTTTCGCCGGATGTCTGTTCAGATCACGCTGTTCATGTTCATGCTGGGAGGAGCCCTGTCTCCTCGGGACCTGCTGGGGCTTTGGCTTCAGGAACACGCGGGGCTGAGTCCACGCTGATGGCCGGGCTTCGGTACAACCGGGGGCCAAGTCCACACTAACGGAAGCCGGCTCTCCTCAGGACCCGCCGAGGCTTCAGCTCTGGGACACTGGAGGGTCCAGTTCGTGCTGAGAGGAGCCTGGTCTCCTCGGGACCTGCCGGGAGGTGCTGCCGCTGAGGGAGAAGGTGAGAAAAAGTGGGGAGAAGGTTCCTGTGCGTGGCTGACCGCTGCGGGTGTCTGTCTTCAGAGGACCCGGGAGAGGAAGGGCTTGATGTGGAAAACTGGGTGTTTGGCCCCTTTTGTGTGGGGTGTAGACAGAGTTCAGTGTTGTTCTTTGGCGAGTGGCGTCTGGTTTTCCCAGCACCGTTTATTGAGGGGCCTGTCCTTTCCCTGGCGTATGTTCTGGGCTCCTTTCCTGTGAATTAACTGATCTCATAGCTGTAGGTTGACTCCTGGGCTCTCTGCTCTGCTCCTCTGGCCCGTGTGCCTGTTTCTGTGCCAATGCCACACTTCGTTGCGACTGTAGCTTCGTAAAGAAGTGTGAAGTCAGGGAGCGAGAGGCCTCCAGCTCGTTCTCCTGCCTCGGGGTCGCTCTGGCTCTTCTGGGTCCTTCGTGGCTCCACACACAACTTAAGATAGTTTGTTCTGTTTCTATGGAAAATGTCATTGGACTTTGGGTAGGGATTGCATTAGATGTGTACATTAATTTGGCTAGGATGCATATTTTTTAATTAAAAAAGATTGGGGGCCACACCCTGTGGCACGCAGGATGCGGGATCTTAGTTCCCCAACCAGGGATGGAACCCGCGGCCCCTGCAGCCGGGAGTGCAGGGTCCCGACCCCTGGGCGGCCAGGGAAGTCCCACCTTAGAATGCATATCTTCACAGTATTCTGTTTACTCATGAGCACGGGGTACCTTTCCATTTATTTTTGTCTGTTCAGTTTCCTTTATCAGTGTCTTCCATTTTCAGTGTGCAGGTCCTTCACGTCCTTGGTTCAATCTACTCCTGGTTATCTTTTTGGATGCAATGGTTAGTGAGATTTTTTCAAAATTCTTTTTCTGATGGTTCCTTATCAGCGTATAGAATCGCAAATGATCTTTGTGCGTTGATTTTTCTTTTTTTGTATCCTGCAGCTTTACTGAATTCATGTTTTAGTTGTAACAGGTTTTTGGCGGTTGAATGTGGAAAACTAGAATTCAGCAGTCCCGCGGTTTCAGCTACATCCGGGTCTTCCACGGCACCCAAGACATAGTGGCTCCCAGTGTAACCTTCCCACGGTGCCTCCTGTAGTATGTGGACGCCTACAAGGCTGATTAGCATCACCACTGCGGGTGAACTGGATCTGGGTAGGGCTTGGCCTCTATAACAGAGTTTGATGTCTGTGTTTCCGGCGTGGTGACATGGTGGTTTTGATAAGTACTTTATTTTCTAGTAAATTTCAAGTGTATCAAAAACTTTAAATAGCAGTATAAAGTTTTCCACTTTCACAAAATACTCCAGTTTACCATTTAAACCATTTTTAAAAGCTTTTAAAAATTATTTTATTTTATTTTTTGGCTGTGTCGGGTCTTTGTTGCTGCACGCAGCCTTTCTCTAGTTGCGGCGAGCAGGGGCTACTCTTTGTTGCCGTGTGCAGGCTTCTCATTGCGGTGGCTTCTCTTGTTGTGGAGCACAGGCTCTAGGCGCACGGGTTTCAGTAGTTGTGACACGAGGGCTCAGTAGCTGTGGCTCGCGGGCTTAGTTGCTCTGCGGCATGCAGGATGTCCCAGGACCAGCGCTTGAACCCGTGTCCCCTGCATTGGCAGGCGGATTCTTAACCACTGTGCCGCGAGGGAAGCCCCATTGAAACCATTTTTAAGTATACAGTTCTGTGGCATTAACTACATTCACATTGTTGTAAAAATATCCTCACCCTCCATCTCCAGAGCTTTATTTTCCCCATGTGAAACCGTAGCCATTAAACTCTAACTCACCTCAACCCCTGGCAACCTTATTCTACTTTGTCTTTGAAGTTGACTTATCTGGATACCTCATACTAGTGGAATCATAGAACGTGTGTCCTTTCTGTGTCTGGCTGGTTTCACTTGGCATAACGACTTCAAGGTTCATCCACAGTGTAGCATGTGTGAGAATTACCTTAGTTTTCAAGGTTGAATCATATTCCGTTGTGTATATCCTACACTGTACTTGTCCATTCATCTGCTGAAGGATGTGTTGTGCTGCTTCCAGCTTTTGGCTGTTGTGAATAATGTTGCTATGAATACGGGGTACAAATGTCTGTTCCAGTCCTCGCTTTCTAATATTTTGGGTGTACACCCTGGAGCGGAATCAAGGGATCATACGTTTTCCATGTTTCTGAGGAGCCACCATACAGTTTTCCACAGCGGCTGTAGAATTTTACTTTATTCCTTTATAGGACAGAATAATGCAGCTTATGGATCTACCTTATTTTGCTTATCCGTTTACCTGCTGATGGACATTGAAATCTTTTCTACCTTGGGCTGTTGTGAACAGTGCTGCTATGAATAATTGGTGTACAAGTTTTTGTTTGAACGCCTGTTTTCTATTTTTTGGGTATATGTCTAGGAGTGGAGTTGTTGAACCACATGGTAATTATATTTTATATTTTTGAGTAAATGCTAAAGTTTTGAACACATAGACTGCACCATTGTACATCTCCACAAGTAACTTTTAAGGGTTCCAATTTCTCTACATTGTTGCCAGCATTTGTTGTTTTTATTTACATATTTAAAAATTTATATTAAAATTTATTTTTACTCTAGTGTGTGTGAAGGGGCACCACACTGGGGTTTTAATTTGCGTTTTCATCATGACTACTGATGTTTGACAGCTTTTCGTGTCCTTGTTGACCATTTGTATGTCTTGCCTGGAGAGCAGTCCGTGCAAGCCATTTGTCTGTTTCAAAAATGTTATTGTTTGTCTTTTTGTTGTTGAGTTGTAAAAGTCCTGGGTATATTCTAGGTAGAGAGTCTTATCAGATATATAATGTGTGAATATTGTCTTCCATTCTGTGGACTGTCTTTTAATTTCTGGATAGCCTCTTTTGATGCACAAAGGTTTGTAAGTTTGAGGAAATCCAATTTATCTATTTTTTCTTTCATTTCTTATGCTTTACTGTCAAATCTAAAAAAAGTTGCTAAATTCATGGTCAGGAAGATTGAATTCCTTGGTTTCTGTGAGAGTTCATACAGTCATCACTCGGTACCCACTATGCCAGGCTTTAGGCCTGGGGTTGAGTCAGTGTGAGGGTTCAGGGGTCACGGTTTAGGGTTATGGGTCATTGTTGGGGAGTCATGGTAGAGGGCTGTGGTTAAAGGGTCAGGGATTAGAGTTTAGGGGTCAGGGGCGAGGGTCTAGGGGCCTGGGGCTAGGGTTGTTAGGGGGTTACGGTTAGAGGTTAGGGTTCTTAGGGTAAAGGTTAGAGTTAGGTTTAAGCACAATCGGCCCTCATTGCCTGCCCCACTCCTCCTCTCTGAAGCCTACAGAATGGATAGGACTCGCCCAGGGTCAGACAGGAGTCAGGGAGCTGAGGTCAATAACTGTTTTTCTGGCCTCCCTCCCACCAGTCCTGGGCTCTGAGAGAAGAATGAAATGTCTGTTCTTGTCTCGGACTGTTTCTTATCCACCTCGACCTCTGTCAAGGATCGAGGAGCATGTCAGAAGTCAGGCATGGTTTCCTTCGGCCCTCCTACCTGGGGAGGGTGATGCTGGCCCTACTCTGCCTGGGCAGCCCCAGGGCCCAGCGCAGTCCAGACAGGAGGGCGCTCAGTGGACATGTGTGGATTTATACAGGACTGGGTGCAGTGACCTGCCAGCCCCCAGATGCTGCCTTCTTAAGGGCTGGTGGGGGCCCTCCTGGAACTGGAGGCATCCTTTGTCCCATCTGAGTGGGCATGAGAGATGATCAAGTCTCAGGCAGGACAGCCCTTGACCTCTGACTCGCCAGGCGGGCATCTGTGGTCCTCTAGTTCAGTCCAGCCTGGGCATAGTCAGGCCCTCATGGACAGTTACGGAGCTGACCACGATGCCGGGCGATTCAAGAGCTACCTGGGCAGTGTAGACCTTCCTATGAGAAGTTTCAACTACCAAGGTGCATGTGGTTGAGAAAAAGGCCTCCCCCTCACAGCCTCATAGGCTGCCAAGAGAAGTAATAATCCTCTAAACATTGGATTGTGTCCCTGACACAACACCCATACAGCAGACCGTGGCCCTGCAGTCCTTTGCCCTTTCAGTCGTTAGAAACTTTTGACATGCATATTCATTAGGAATCAAAGATATGGGAGCAACTGGACCTCCAAATGGGAGGTTTACAGTGAGACTGCATTGTCCTGGAGAGCCATATACATCCAAGTGGCCTCTGGAAAGCCTGCCAATTATGGGTTCCATGGCATGGAAGAGTTCTTGAGCCTCCCGTTACTTCATTGCATGTGAGTTTCCCTACCACCTTAGCATTTGGTTTCTTCCTCTCAGTAAAGGAGAGAGAAGAAACTGGAAAAGGAACAGTATTGTTTTTCAGGGATGGGTAGTTAATATGGCCAGGGAGATGGCATAGCTCAAGGCCTCCCACCTCTCAGGGGCAGGGATGAAGTCTGTGTGTCTTCTGAGGGCACATGGTCTGTTCTGGGCCAGCCTCTGAGATGTGAGGATCTGATGCCCAAGGAAAGAGACTTGAGTTTACCACCACCAATGATCCTGACTTTTCAGCAAGTGAAAGAACTTCTTGCCGTCTTGGGAGGACAGGAAGAGCACTGGATGAGTAGCTGCAGCCCTGACCCTAAGTGAACCCCTTTCTTCCTTTTCTGTCAGATTCTGTGCTGTGCAGTGAGCTGTCATTGACTTAGAATCTGCTGCTTTCTCCAAGCCAGCATCTGCTCTCAGGCCCAAGTGCCTCAGTTTTCCTTTGGGAATTACATCTCACCTGCTTCCAGTCCAGACAGTTCCAGAAGGATGAGCGCGTGTTGCACCAGCTCGAAGATGGGTTTACAGCCCACATCTAGCCAGTCCCATTTTCCATCTCCTGGTGATGGGTCAAGGGTGAGAATGCCACCCAAGCCAGATCAAAGGCATTTAAAACCATGACTTTCTTGGAATCCAGGAAAAGGAGAAACTCTTTCTCGGAAAATGGATGGTGAGTGTTTGTCAGCCTAGAACAGCTGTTGGCCCAAGGGCAGTGCGAGAGTCTGTGCCTGTGAATGGGGTCCCTCACAGGCACTGAGCAGGACAAAGGTGTGGAGAGAAGCAAGGTCACACTGAGACAGTGTGAGCCACGGGACCTGCCAGGTCCAGTCCCATCCTTCAACTTGCCACTTGCAAGTATTAATGCATTTCTACCCTGACGATAAATACTAATTTATTTTACTTCCGTAAGTGTGTCCAGTCGCTGGGGAGAGAACAAGTCCTGGTTGATACATCTGAATCAACAATCCCTGGTCCTTCCTCAGGTGTCCTCACTGGGTAGGCGTGGCTGGGGGAGGTGAAGACCCCGGGTGGGGTCATATACTAGGGGAGCTGCCAGACAGCTCTGTCCCTGCTCCTTCCCTGTCCCGGGAGAGGGAGACCCTGGAACAGTGATAGGATAACCAGTATGGGGGAGAGGTTCCTCGGCGATTCATTGGTCTTTTTGTATTTTCCTTAATTTAGGGTTCATTTTGGTAATGTGTTTTTTTACAAAGAAATACCCCATTTCCTGTAGATTTCCAGTTTGTTACAGTAGGTTTCTCTTATTTGACGTTTAATTTTTCCTGTCTAATTTTCTACAGAATCATGACAAATAATGAACCAATATTGATGCTTTACTATTAACTGAAGTTCCCAATCATGTTCCCTTTGTTACACCTTTCCTTGTTCCAGGGTCTCATAGGACATGGGGTCATCATGTCTGTTTAGTGTCTTCTGGGCTCTGACAGTCGCTCAGACTCTCCTGGTTTCCATGACCTTGACAGTGTGGAGGAGGACTGGGCAGGTATTTTGTAGACTGCCCTGCACTGGGATTTGCTTGGTGCTTCTGTCATGGTTCGACTTGGCTTTGAGAAAGCAGATCACAGAGGTGAAGTGACTCCTCTTCACTGTATATCAAGAGGACAGGCTCTTAAGGAAGCTTCTCACTTATATTCTTAACTTTGGTCACCCAGCTGAAGTAGTGTTGGTCAAGTTTTCCCACAGTGAGGTTAATTTTTTCCCCGTGTCCATCCTGTGTGTCTTATTTAGGAGGAAGTCATAATGCAGAACCCACGCTTGAGGAGAGAGGGGTTAGCTTCACATCCTTGATGGACAGCTGAGTGGCTATATATATGTTGAGAGGCTTTCTGCATAGGAGATTTCTGTTTAACACCATTTATCAAAAACGATGTAATTTATTTTTACCAGTTTGGACATGTGAATAATTATTGTAAACTTTTGGTTATAATCCAGCACTACAGTTTTAGACTGCTTAGTTAATTCTTGCTTTGGCTGTTGAGAGCTTTTTCCATTTCCTCCTGTTTTCATTTTACATAATTTTTCTTTTGTGGGTTTTAAAAATTTTTGGTACCTCTTTACTTTCTGATATTTTAAGATTATCCTGTTTCTTATATTTACCATCTCAGTCCTAGCATCAGCCTTTTCTTCAAAGAGCCCTTGTTCTTTTTATTAGAGAATGGTTTTAAAAACTTACATGTGGGAGCTAAATGTGCTCAGCTGACAGTACATAGAAATATATGCATGTATCCCAGGCTATATCTATACACATAATTATAAAGATTTCCATGTGGAACTATGTGTAGGCTAAAGATAGTTTATACTGATATCTCCAACCGGATCTGTTATGACATGGATACTGTAACCTTCTCCCTTTGTTTGACTGTAACATCCCACTGCAGTGGTAAGAAACCTGGCTTCCACCATTTGTCATTTATTCAATTAAGCGCTTGTTCCATTCGATTACTGATATGGTAGTTTCAGTACCGTTAGCTACTACCCCTCATGGGAAAGAACATAGAGTCCCCTGTGTATGTATGGCACACTTTGTCTCTGGCCTACAGAGTGTGTACATATCCAAAGTTAACTCAGGGCAGCCCATTTGTCCGGCTACCAACAGTGAGTTTTTTCATACATTTCTGAATCAGTTAGATTCTTTGTTACATTCTGTATTCCAGTCTTTGACGCTCTTATATCCTAAGTAGCTAAGTTTGAATAGATTGTAAATTACTTGTTGGGTTGTAAAAACTCTGTGGGTGTAGACAAATGCATAGTGACAATTATTCACCACTAAAGTATCATATGGACTGTTTCAACCACATATTCCGTAAACTGTTTACCGTTGTCAGTTTTGCTTTTTCTAGAATGTCATATAGATGAGGTCGTACAGTGTGTAGCACTTCAGACTGGATTCTTTCACTTAGCAATGTAAGTGTTAGATGCATCTATTTTTTTTTTGCACGTGTTGATGGTCCACTCCTTTATATCTCTGAATACTATTGCATTGCACGTATATGAGAGGAAAAATAATTTCCCCTGTACACTTCTATGTTCTTTATTGAGATCTCCCTTGTAATGAAAAAGAGACGAACTGGAGAAAACAATCGGAAGTTTAATATATACCGTGCATACCTCCTGCATACTTGAAAGATACCCAGGAAAACTGAGTCACTCCCTGAAACGGCCCAAGCCATTAGCTTAAATGCTATCTTCTGCTGAGAACAAAAGAAGGATGTTAGGGAATGGAGGAAGCCATTTAAGGGATGTTATTGGTCAAAGCCCAGTAAACAAGGGTATGGTTGTTACACAGATTTACATCCAGGCCTATTTCATTGACAAGTTTTTTTAAACTTTTATTTATTTGGCTGCACCGGGTCTTAGTTGTGGCCTGCGAATCTTTAGTTGTGACATGCGGGCTCTTAATTGCAGCATGTGGGATCTAGTTCCCTGGCCAGCGATTAAACCCTGGTCCCCTGCATTGGGAGCATGGAGTCTTAACCATTGGACCAGCAGGGAAGTACCAACAAGCTTTTCTTGATATTTAGACCAAATCCTGGTGCAGAGAGGGACGTATGCTTACAAATGGAGAGATCCTGAATAAATGTAAATTTACCTCCTAAAGGGGCATTTTCTACTTGGTTTTGAACGATTCTCCTGGGTCTGCTGTTTCTTAACTTAATCAGTCCCAATAGTCCTTTTGTCAAATGGGCCCATTTTGGGGTGGTGTGTTCTGCTCCCCTTGACGTGGATGTGCCCTAATTTGCTTATGAATTCATCTACGGAAGGCCATCCTGACATCTTTACGTTTTTACCCATTATGAATAGAGCTGCTGTGCATTACTTGATGCTAGTTTTGGTTTGAACACAGTTTTTCAAAGCAGTTGTCTAAATACAAGAGGTGCACTTCTTGGATCCTAAGGTGAGACTGTTTAGATTTGGAAAAAAACTGCCAAACTGTCTTCTGAAGTTGGTTGTACATGCATTCCACCAGCATGCTGAGTATATTCTTGTATGCTTTACTGCCTGTTTATCTTCTTGAGCCAGGTGTGTGTTTCAATCTTTACCAAGTTTTAATGGCGTTGTTGGCATAACTGGAGTACAGATCCTTTATCAGATATGTGTTTGGGAAATAGTTTCTTGCAGTTTGTGGTTTGTCTTCCGTTTTTCTGAATAAGGTCACCAGACTCAAAGTCATGTAGATTATCTTTTTTTCTAGGATTTTTATAGTTTGGTAATTTAACTTTGTCTATGGGCAATTTTGAGTGAATTTTGTTTTAAGTTGTAAAGTTTGTGTCTACATTCATTTCATTACATATGGTTTGTAATTAATTGCTCCTTAGCCATCTTTTGAGAAGATACAGTGAGATACTTGGCTGCGTTTCAGTTTGGATTTCCAAACTTAGTATATACAGCAGAACAGCCTTCCGGTGAGGCCTCTGGGTTTGTGAGTGCGGCGCTCCCGGCACTTCTCTGACCTCCCACAGGGGGCGCCGGACCCACCTGTCTGCCCCTGGGGGCACAGGTGCACCCTGCCCACAGACTTTGCTCCGTGACAAGCAGACAGGAGCTTTGTCTCCTGTCAGGGCTTAGGTTTCTGGACCATGAGGCATTGTCCACACTGACAGGAGCTGGGTTTTCTCGGGAACCACTGGTGAGGAGACTCCGCAAGAGGAAAAAACGAGCAAGTGTGGAGAATCTTCCTGTGCAGCTGACTGCTGTGGGGGTGGGGTGCGTCTTCAGGGGACTCGGGAGAGAAAGGGTTTTCGTGGAATACTGTGCACTTTTAGTTAGTTTTACGTGCAGTGTAGATGGTGACCAGTGTCGTTCTTTGGAGTCTGGTGTCTAGTTTTCCTGGCACTGTTTGTTGATGGCTTTAGGTAGAATAAACATTTTAATAATAGTAATTTTTCTGATGCATGAGCGTGGAATATTGTTTTCTATTGTGTCTTCAGTTCCTTTATCAATGCTTTGTAGTTTTCTGTGTATAGATCTTTCATGTCCTTGGTTAAATTTATTGCTAAATAGTTCGTACTTTTTGGTGGAATTGTAAATGGGATTGTTTTCTTAATTTTTCTTGCTGGTGGTTCATTATTAGTGTATAGAAACAAAACTGATTTGTGTATATTGATTGCATAGTTTGCAACTTTACTGAATTTATTTTTAACATATTTTTTGAAGTAATGTGAAAAATTACAATACTAAAATCTCACAGTTTCTACTGCACCCCAGGTAATCCACAGGACCCAAGACATGGTAGCTACTAATATACTCTTCCCACGGTGCCTCTTTATACCATGCGGACTCCTACAAGGGAAATAAGTATCACAACCTTGGTTGAACTTGGTCTGGGTAAGTCCTGGCCTCTATAACAAAATTTGATGTCTGTCTTTTCTGATTTTCTGGCATGATACTGACATGGTTGTCTAGAAAAGTAATTTACTTTCCAGTAATTTAAAATGTACAGAGAAGTTGCAATCATGGCAAAAAGTACTCACGTTCGCCACTTCACACAAAATGCTCAGTGTGTTTCGCCCAAGGAACCAGCATATACCCCCTAAATGAAGACATCCTGATGTCCACAGTATAATTTAATACTCAGCCCCATGTCAACTTTCACCTGCTGTCCCAACTGTGTGAAAATGTCTTTTTCCATCCTGATCCAGTTTTCTTTTTCTGGAACCATTACTGAGTTTCCCCCTCATTTGGACAACCTTGATGGATTTGAAGCAGACAAGATGAGTATGGGATCTGGGTGGCCTTTGCTGTATGGCTTTTTTCACTAAGAATGTTTTTAATGTTCATTTTTGTAACAAATATCAGCGCTACACTTTTTTTTCATTGTCATTAAAAATACAAAACATGACTTTAGCATTTAACTCACTTTACGTATATAGTGTTGTGGTATTAACTACCTTCATATAGTTGCACAAAGTTAACTACCACGTGTACCTCCTGTGTGCATGGAAGATACCCAGGAAATTGAGTAACACCCTGAAGTGGCCCAAGACATCGCCTTAAGTACCATCTTCATCTAAAAGGAAAAAAAAGGAAGGCTATAGTTGTTTCTATCGACATTCATTTGATTGTATACGGTTTCCAATTGATGTTGTATAACTAGTTGTGGAGCAGTCATGGGACAGGTGGCTTCATTTCAGTTTGAATTCCAAATTTAGTGGATTCTGCAGTCTTGCTACAAGGTTTACAAACTACATATTGGATCAGGACATCCCATGGTGTAACTGGTATTCATGGTTTGTTCAACAATTAAAATTCTGTGTGATATGAGTTCATAGCGGAGTAATCCAGGTTAGTTTCTGTTATACATCTGTCCCAGGATGAAAGGACAAGAGAAATAAGACCTAATTTATAAAAGTGCCTTCAAACTAATTGATACTGAAGTATAGTTGACCTACAATGTCGTGTTAATTTCTGCTGTACAGCAAAGTGATTCGTATATACATACATATATACATATTTTTCATATTCTTTTCCATTATGGTTTATTACAGGCTATTGAATACAGTTCCCTGTGCTGTACAGTAAGACCTTGTCTATCCATCCTATATATAGTAATTTGCATCTACTAATCCCAAACTCCCAATCCATCCCTCTCCCCTGTCTTCCCCTTGACAACCACAAGTCTGTTTTCTATATTTGTGAGTCGGTTTTTGTTCTGTAGATGGGTTCATTTGGGTCTCATTTTATCATCCACATATAAGAGAGATCATATGGTATTTGTCGTTCTCTGTCTGACTTCCTTCACTTTGTATGATCATCTCTAGGTCCATCCATGTAGCTGCAAATGGCATTATTTCATTCTGTTTTCTGGCTGAGTAATATTCCATTGCATATATGTACCACATCTTCTATATCCACTCATCTGTTGAGGGACATTCAGGTTGCCTCCACGTCTTGGCTATTGTGAATAGTGCTGCTGTGAATGCTGGGGTGCACGTATCTCTTTGAATTATAGTTTTGTTTGGATATGTGCCCAGGAGTGGGATTGCTGGATCATATGGTAGCTCTATTTTTAGTTTTTGAGGAACCTCCATACTGTTTTCCATAGTGGCTGCATCAATTTACATTCCCACCAACAGTGTAGGAGGGTTCCCTTTTCTCCGTACCCCTTCCAGCATTTATTTGCACACATTTTAATGATGGCCATTCTGACCACTATGAGGTGATAACTCACTGTAGTTTTGATTTGCATTCTCTAATATGTGGAGCATCTTTTCATGTGCCTATTGGCCATCTGTATGTCTTCTTTGGAGAAATGTCTATTTAGACCTTCTGCCTACTTTTTGATTTTTTTTTCCTTTTTTTGAGTTGTATGAGCTGTTTGTATATTTTAGAATTAAACCCTTGTTGGTCGCATCATTTGCAGGTATTTTCTCCCACACAGTTAGCACACGTTCTGGAACAACTGGATACCCACATGCAGAAGAATAAAGTTGGACCCTTACCTCCCCCCACCCCATATACAAAATCAATGCAAAATGGACCAAAGGCCTAGATGCAAGAACCAAAATTATAAAACTCGTAGAAGAAAACATGAGAGTAAATCTTCATGACCTTGGATTTGGTCATGATTTCTTAGATCTACTGAAAGCCCAAGCAACAAAAGACAAAATAGATGAATTGGACTTCCTCAAAATGAAAAACCGTTGTGTATGAAAGGAGCAAGGAATAAGATAATCCACCATCCCAAATGGCACAAGATGTTTGCAAACCATGTATCTGATAAAGGCCTGTAACCCAGCAGCCCAGTCCCCGGTATCCAGTGGAGCATCTGTGCGGCCCCTCCAATCCTCGGTGGTCAGGGGGTTTCAGGCCCACAGCACCCGAGGGGTGGACGCGGGTCATCCTCAGCACCCTCAAGGAGTGAGTGCTGGATGGCTTTGAGCCCAGATGCACTGCCGTTACTGCCCTCAAAGGCTGAAGGCTTCAGCATGCCTCCAGAAGGACACGGAGTATTTGCAAGTCTTTGAGAACCAAGAGAACAGTCTTCACTTCTCTGGAAAGGGCATCTTATTGTTTCACAGCACGACCAGTTTTCAGTCTGGCTCTCAGGGGTGCGCTCCCACCTTCTTGGTTCCTCTGAGAGTGGCCATGGAGGTCTGGCTGTCCCCAGTCCCCACACCAGGTGACAAGGCCAGCGGGGCCAGCTCCTGGGGGTCCTTGGCTTCGGTGGAGACTAACCCAGACTCTCAGCCTGCGATTGAACGTGGATGCCCCTGCTTCTCCCCGTCACCGATTCTCCCCTCCGCCTCTAGCTCTCTTCCTCTTGCTTTTCAGGCTCAGATTTACCTGATGGCCGCCACTCACAGTTCCCGCAGAGCCCAGAGATTTCTTCTCGAAGGAAAGGTTCTGGAAAATCAGAGGGACAAATAAAGGACGCAGCTGATCCCCGCCTTGTGCTGACGCCCAAGAGGGTGAGGAGAGTGAGTGCTTTCTCATTAGAATTGTAAATCCTCCAAGTACTAGATCATTGGGGGGGCATCCGGTGTCTTCCTGCTCTTTGTAATAATGTCATTCCTGAATTTTAATGTGGTAAATAATTTAAATCATGAATATGCTGAGGGGGATAGCCATTTAAAAAATATTAGCGGTAACTCCAAGGGATTTACAGCAAACAAGGGCACAGAACCCTGTGTCCAGACACCGGCGGAGAGATTCCTACCCGGAGCCGCCGTCCCCTGGAGGGCGGAGCGGCCGTGACTCTCCTCCCACAGCTGAGCCGACACAGGCACGTCCCACGTGGGACCGCTGCACCGCAGACTCTTAGAGTGGCCGACGGCAGGCGGCTGGCTAGAGACGCGGACGAGAGAAAACCGCGCAGCCGCCGGGGACAAGCCCGGGGCGAGGCCTTAGGAAGGGCCGGTGTCAGAGCCGCAGAGGGAACTTGAAGAGAGTTCAGGATGTTAAGGACATCGTTAGAGATGTACTTAGGGACATATTCAGGGCCTTAGTTATGGATGGGACCAGGGCATTATGTAGTGACAGCTTAGACTATAAGGGACAGCGTCAGGGCCTAAGTTAGGGACAGTGTCAGTGCTTCAGTTAGAGAAAACGTGAGAGCCTTAGTTAGACACAGTTCAGGCTGTTACTTAGGGATATCTTCGGGGCCTTGGAGCCAGCATCTTGGCCATAATTAGAACCAGCGTCAGGGCGTTAGTTAGGGCCAAAACGAGGGTGTTAGTTAGGGAAAGAGGTCATTAGTTACAGACAGTGTCAGGGTTTTAGGTAGGGACAGCGGCAAGTCCTTAGTTAAGAAGAGTGTTGGGGCCTCACTTAGGGGCAGCGTCAGGATGTTAGGGAGAGTCAGGACGTTCAAATGTCAGATTCTGAGGTAGAGACAGCATCAGGGCCTTAGTTAGGGCCAGCATCAGAGACTTACCTAGGGACATATTCAGGGCCTTCGTTATGGACAGGATCAGGGTGATACTGAGGAACACCTAAGGGTATTGGGGACATCTTCAGGGCCTCAATTAGGGATAGCATCAGGGTGTTAGTTAGGGAAAGAGTCAGGCCATTATTACAGACAGTGTCAGTGCCTTAGGTAGAGAGAGCATCAGGGCTTTAGTTAAGGACAGCGTCAGAGACATACTTAGGGACATATTCAGGGCCTTCGTTATGGACAGGCTCAGGGCATTATTGAGAGGTACACGAGGCTATTAGGGACAGCATAAGGGTGTTAGGGAAAGAGTCGGCCGTTATTATAGACAGTGCCAGTACCTCAGGTAGGGACATCATCACAGCTTTAGTTAGGAAGAGGGTCAGGGCCTTGGTTAGGGACAGGGTCAGGCCCACAGTGAGGGACATCTAAGGCTATTAGGGACATCATCAAGGCCTTAGATTGAGCCAGCATCAGGGCTGTAGTGTCGACCAGTGTCAGGACGTTAATGAGGGACCAAACTAGGGTGTTAGTTAGGGAAAGAGGCAGGTCATTGGTTACAGACAGTTCTAGGGCCTCAGGTAGAATCGGCATCAAGGCCTTAGTTAGGTTCAGCATCAGGACGTTAGTTAGGGCCAGTGCTGTCAGGCCCTCAGAGATAACTTGAGGGACTTAGTAAGAGAGAGTTTAGGCCGTTAGTTAGGGACACTTCAGAGACTTTCTCAGGGATATATTCAGGGCCTTAGCGATAGAATCAGGGTATTATTTTGTGACCGCTTAGGCACTAAGGGACAGCATCAAAGGCTAAGTTAGGGAGGGTGTCAGCATCTTGGGGATAGTGTTAGGGACTTTGTAAGTTATAGCTTAGGCCATTAGATAGGGACAGCGTCAGGGGCTTATTAAGGGCAGTGTCAGAGACTTAATGAGGGACATCTTCAGGGCCTTAGTCATGGACAGGATCAGGTCCATACTTGGGACCAGTGTCAGGCCATTATTTAGGGGCAGTGTCAGGGCCTTCTTTAGAGACAGCGTCAAGGCCCTTAGTTAGGAAGAGGGTCAGCGCCTTAGGACAGTGTCAGAGACTTACTTAAGCACATATTCAGGGCCTTAGTAATGGACAGGATCAAGACCACAGTGAGGGACATCTAAGTCTAGTAGGGACATCGTCAGGGCCTTAGATAGGGTCAGCATCAGGGCTGTAGTTAGGACCAGTGTCAGGCCATTATTTAGGGACAAAATTAGTATGTTAGTTAAGGAAAAAGTCAGGAAATTAGTTACAGACAGTGTCAGCTTCTCAGGTAGAGACTTCAAGGTCTTAGAGCATCAGCATCTCAGGTCGGAACTGCATCAGGCCATTAGGTAAAGGCAGTGTCAAGGCGTTAATTAAGGAGGGTGTCAGGGCCTCAGAGAAAACCTTGAGGACCTTAGGAAGAGACACTTCAGGCTGTTCATTAGGGACATAACCAGGGTGTTATTTATCGGCAGGGTCAGGTTATTAGTGAAAGACAGCTCAGGCAATTAGGCACACCATCAGGGCCTTGGTTGGGGCAGCGTCAGGGAGTAGTTGGGGAAAAAGTGAGGCCATTAGGTAAAGACAGACTTGGGGCCTTAGTTAGAGACAATGTCAAGTTCTTCGTTAGGGACACTGTTATGGCCTCAGTTAAAGATAACTTGAGGGTCTTAGTTAGAGATAGTGTCAGAGACTTAGTTATGGACATCTTTAGGGCCTCGGGTAATTTGAGGGCCTTAGTAAGAGACATTTGGGGTCATTAGTAACATCGTCAGGACCTTAGTGCCGTCTTCAGTACATCATTTATGGGCCGCATCAGGGCATTAATGAGAGACAGCTCATGTTCTTAGGGACCGTGTCAGGGCCTTAGTTAGGGACTGCGTCAGGGCCTTTGTTAGGGAAAGAGTGAGGCCATTAGTTAAAGACAGACTCAGGGCCTTAGTTAGAGACAGCCTCAGTCCTTAATTAGGGAGAGTGTCAGGGCCTCAGTTCTTTAACTGATAGTGTCAGTTTCAGGACCTTGGGCCTTTGTTAAGGACAGCTTCCAGGTCTCAGGGACAGGGTCATGGCCTCAGGACTAATTTCAGGGCCTTAGTTAGGGACAGCATCAGGGATTTATTTAGCATAAGAGGCTCGACATTAGTTAAAGACAAGGTTAGGTTAAGGTCTAGGGATAGCGTCAGGAAATGACCTAGGGATAGTGTCAAGACCATAGCTACTTAGAGCATCAGTGCTTAATTTAGGACCAGTGTCAGGGCTTCAGGTAGGGACAGCGTCAGAGCCTGACTTGGGGAGAGCGACAGGGCCTGAGTGAGGCCTAGAGTCAGGCCCTTAGCTAGGGGCAGTGTCAGAGAATGACTTAGGAGCACCATAAGGGCCTCAGTAGGAACAGCCTAAGGGGTTTGTTAAAGACATTATCAGGGCCTCTGTTAGAGACAGCGTCAGGGCCTCACTTAGGGACAGCGTCAAGGCTTACTTAGAGACAGTTTCAGGACCTTAGTAAGAGATGGGTCAGGATATAAGCTCAGGATACTGTCAGGACTTTAGATATTGATGGCAGCAGGGCCTTAGTTAGACACAGTGTCAGGGCCTGTGTTAGGACTAGCATCTGGTTCTCTGTTAGGTACAGTGTCAGGGCCTGAGTTAGGAACAGTGTCAGTGTGGGATTTAGGACGAGCATCTAGGCCTTAGTTAGGGACAGTGCCACGGCCTTGGGGCTAAATTCAGGGCCTGAGGGATTCACAGCATAAAGGCTTCAGTTAGTATAAGAGGCAGGACATTTGCTAGGGACAGGGTTAGGGTTAGGGATCGTGTCAGGAAATGACCTAGCGATAGTGTCAAGACCTTAGTCACTGAGAGTATCAGGGCCTTATTTAGGACCAGTGTCAGGGCTTCAGGTAGGGACAGCATCAGAGCCTGACTTAGGGAGAGCGACAGGGCCTGAGTGAGACGTAGCATCAGGCCCTTAGCTGGGGACACTGTCTGGGCATGACTTAGGAGCAGCATCAGGGCCTTTGTTGCATCAGCATTAGGGTCTTAGTTAAAGACATGGTCAGGGCCTGAGTTAGGCACAGCATCAAGGCCTCAGTTAGGCATAGCTTCAGGGCCTGAGTTAGGCACAGCCTCACGTCTTCACGTAGGGACAGCGACAGGGCTTTCTTAGGGACAGTGTCAGGACCTTGGTTAGAAATGGTTCAGGATATTAGCTCAGCATAGTGTCCGGATTTTAGTTATTGCCGTCAGCAAGGCCTATATTAGGGACAGATTTCGGGCCGTAGTTAGAGTGTGTCAGGGTTTTAGTTAGAGCTAGTCAGGGCCTTAGTTGGGGAGAGCATTAGGGCTTCAGGGAGTATAAGAGGCAGAACATTAGCTCGGGACAGAGTCAGCTTCCAGGCGAGGCGTAGTGTCAGGAAGTGAGCTACGGATAGCGTGAAGACCTTAGTTATTGAGAGCGTCAAGGCCTTAGTTAGGGAGAGCATTAGGGCTTCAGGGAGTATAAGAGGCAGAACATTAGCTCGGGACAGAGGCAGCTTCAAGCCGAGGGGTAGTGTCAGGAAGTGAGCTACGGATAGCGTGAAGACCTTAGTTATTGAGAGCATCACGGCCTTACTTAGGACCAGAGTCAGAGCCTTAATCAGGACCAGTGTCAGGGCTGATGTAGGGATAGTGTCAGAGCCTAACTAAGGTACGGCAACAGGGCCTAAGTGAGGCCTATCTTTAGGGCCTGAGTTAGGGACAGTGTCAGGGCATGATTTAGGAGTAGTATATGGGCGTCTGTAGGATCAACGTTAGGGTCTTCTTTAAAGACATTCTCATGGCCTCTGTTAGGGACAGCCTCAGGGCCTCACTTAGGGACAGCGTCAGGGTTTACGTTGGGACAGTTTCAGGACCTTGGTAAGACATGGGTGAAGATATTGGCTCAGGATAATGTCAGGACTTTAGATATTGACGGCAGCAGGGCCCCAGAGACAGTGTCAGGGCATGACCTAGGACAAGCATCAGAGCCTTTGTTAGGTACTGAGTTAGGTTGTAGTGTCAGGGCCTGAGTTAGGACCTCCAGGCCTCAGTTAGGGACAGGGTCACGGCCTCGGGACTAATTTCAGGGCCTTAGTTAGGGACAGCGACAGGGATTTATTTAGTATAAGAGGCTAGACATTAGTTAAACACAAGGTTAGGTTAAGGTCTAGGAATAGTGTCAGGACATGAACTAGGGATAGTGCCAAGACCTTAGTTACTTAGAGCATCAGGACCTAATTTAGGACCAGTGTCAGGGCTTGAGGTAGGGACAGCGTCAGAGCCAGACTTAAGGAGAGTGACAGAGCTCGAGTGAGGCCTAGTGTCAGGTCCTTAGCTAGGGATACTATCAGGGCATGACTTAGGAGCAGCATAAGGGCCTCATTAGGATCAGCCTCAGGAGCTTTGCTAAAGCCATTATCAGGGCCTGAGTTAGGCACAGCCTCAGGTCTTCACGTCGGGATAGCAACAGGGCTTTCTTAGGGACAGTGTCAGGACCTTGGTTAGAAATGGGTCAGGATATTAGCTCAGCATAGTGTCTGGATTTTTGTTTTTGCTGGTAGCAGGGCCTGTATTAGGGACAGATGCTGGACCTTAGTTAGAGACAGTGTCAGGGCTTGAGTTAGGATTAGCATCAGAACCTTTGTTAGGTACAGTGTCAGGGAGTGAGTTAGGAGTAGTGTCAGTGCCTTAGTTAGGGAGAGTGTCAGGGTCTGAGTTAGGAACAGTGTCAGGGCCTTAGTTAGGCTAGAGATTCCAGGACCTTCCCTGAGTTCCAAAGGGCAGGTTTGAACAGTTGCTCATCAGGGAAAGGAGGAGATGCAGAGACAAGAGAGAAACCATCAAGAAGCAATAGTGCAGCCTTGGGCCAGGATCCTGGTTTTCCCTCAAGGGATACAGGTAAGAGTATCTTTGGGCTCTTTACCAACCTAAAACCCCCACAAAATAGAAGATTTTAGTCTTCTTCATTCCAGAGAAGCTCATCAAGAGACCATCTGAGGCCAGATTAAAGTGAGTTAAGGCCCTGTACACACACTAATCCTTAAGATCAACTGTTTCCTTAAACCATTGCTGTAAACCTCCTCACCAGATCCTCCTGCATTGGGACACATGGTTTTTGAGGGCACGAGTTTTCTGTGTCCCCCTTTGGCTGCCAAAGCAGTAAAGCTATTCTTTTCTACTTCCTGCAAACCCCTCTCTCTGAGATTCGATTTGGCACTGGTGCACAGAGGTCGAGTTTTCGACATTACATTTAGTACCCAATGTGGGTCTGACTTGGGGATGTCCCCTGTAGGTACCCTGACTTGATCGGACACTGAGATTTTCTCCACACCAGCCTCTTCCGAGAGAGTGTAGAGTTGCAGAATTACTTTAGAGGTCAGACCACCTGGGACCCTTGCCTGGAAAGGCCGAGCCCCAGTCATCCCAGCAGTTAGAACTCTGGGGCAGGAGTAGATGGTGGAAGAGGAACCACCCTAGCAGCTGCTGAGGCTGTCTTTGCCTTGAGGACATTCCTCTCTTCCTCCTGCCTGGAGTGCCCCAAATGTCCTACTTCAAGGGACTATTTTGGGGAACCAGAAAAATAGCATTTGGGATGTTGCAGCAACTCAGCCAGCATGGGGTAACACTCTGGCATGCAGTCTGAGGTCCTTTTAGCCTGGTACATTTTGGGGAACCTTGGTTCCCATTTGGGTGACTTTTCATTCCAGGAAATCTCATTTGGGAGGTGCACCACTTGAACAGAGGTCACAGGCTAAGTTGAGACTTGGAAGCTGATTTGAGCCTTGTGCTGTTTGGTTTTTGGTTTCTCTTTGGTTTCTGGTTCCTTTGGTTTGAGGCTTCGGTTGGTGTTTAGGATTTTGTTTTGTTGTTAGTCTGTGTGTGAGTGTTCTATAGTTCAAACATAAGAAGTGCTTCTTCTTCAGTTCCATCTGCTAGCCAATGGGCAAAATCCTGGCATACAGGTCAACCTATAGTTGTAAACCTAAGACTATGAAAAGAATGAAATTCTATTGTAATTTTGTCTGGCCAATGTATGGATACATTCTTGAAGAACGAGGAAAGGTGGTCTTTGAATGGTAGCCTAAATGACTATACTATCCTTCAGCTAGAGTTATTTTGTCACAGGAAGAGAAAGACAAAAGAAGTTCCATATGTTCAAGCATTTATGAAGCTACGTAATAAAGAAAGTGAGCAGCTAGGTAACAGGTTGATGGTACAAAGAGAAAAGAAAGTCACTTTGTACTAGAGCTGGTGGTTTCTGAATGCAGAAAATAATAAGGGGCAACATAAGATGGATACAGAAGGTGATGAACATTTGTGCAAAGGGAACATTGAGAAAAGAGTTGTGCATGACCAGGAATTTCTAAGATGGATTTTGTTGGAAGTGGGTTAGGCCAAGCCTGGATTTGGTTTCTCCCTCCAAAGTTTTCTTGGAATGCTGCTTTTGATTGCAAAGAGCTTGTGAGTTCCTTTGCCTGTGTCTGTGATCTCTATTTTTGTTTGAAATCTCTTTGCTTTGGTTCAGTGAATAAGTGTTGTTTGGCCAATTCTAACAGTTTTTTTAATCTCCAGCTAACTTTGAGATGCTTTAGAAGGCCCTTGAGCCATCTCAGAGAGAAATGTTTGATTAGTATGTTAAATTACATGGAATTCCTAAAAATCTAGTATGTCCTGGTAAAATTTTTTCACTCATAATTCTATATATTTTTAAATGTTGTATGTAGCAGCAATCATGGTTTCTTTTGTCATTTACATTGTGATCAAATGTTTAACCATGAATTTTAAGTCCTTATGTGTTTTATAGATAGTTGCTGTTGTGCTCTAGCACTTTGCAAAAGTGCTCCATCTTCAAGAAGATCTATGTGAAGGACGTTTTGGCAAGCACAGGTCTCTGATAAGTTTCATATCATAATGCCAAACTGGGTAAGAAATGAAAAATCTTAATGTAGAATTGGATGGCTTCATAAAAAGTTAATGAAAGGATTGGTTACTGAGTCAACTGGTGAGTATGGTTATAATGTATTTGGTTTTTTGTTACTGGCTTTGATCTGTGTTTTCCAGACACAGGGAAGTCCTTGCGCTCAAGCTACTTAGGACTTGGAGCAATTGGATAAATGACACCTCTGTACTGAAGTGTGTATTTATGAAGGTTACTGTGTTGGCTTCATTTTGCCCTGA